>NC_084461.1:225235000-225910000 GCF_027409185.1 Cynocephalus volans
CCAGATTATGACCTCTGCCCCTTCATTTGGTATCTGTCTTGGAAAGGTATTTCTTTTGTTGTGATTATTTTTATTTAACATGCACATCAGAGAACTCTACTTTCTCTTTTTATAATACATTTAAGTATAAATAAGCATGCCAGTCGGCAGACCCGTGGAACTCAAAATTAAGTCAAGTTCATATCCATGGCATGTTGATTCTAATGATGGATGGGGACCACGACGTACTTTTCTGTCTGAGTTTGGACCCTCTGTGGAATAGAGTGCTGAGTGCGCAGCCTTTGCCTCCTTGGTGGCAGGGTCATGTGTGCAGTGACTGTTGTCAGGGGAGAGTTTGTTCCACCAGTTACTCCTCTGTTGAATAAAAAATGAGCACTTATCTTAAAGGGAGAAGAGGAAGTCTGCTTCTGATAATCTGTAATTCTCTCTCGGGTAAATGGATTCCTGATAGATAATGCAGCTCTGTAGAACTGCAGTCACATTTTTTCACTCTAAGGTGGAGTTAGTATAAACGTCCCATGTTCTGGTTACTGATCTGTCACTGTGACAATGGTATCACCTGATTGAACTTTGGACATTAGAGAACTTGCAGTGGCCACAATCGCATCTTTCTTTTATTTCTGCAACTTAACTTGCACCTCCAGCTGCGGTCTCTGTGTATAAGTGCTGCTTTGCAGGAGTCTGCCTAAGAGAAGGTTAAATCTCTCTCTCTCCTGCCAGGAATGTTAACTCTCAGCTTGAATCGTGGAAACACACCCACGAAGTGAAATACTTGGAGACTACCCACTGGGAGCTCGAAGCGTGGTGTGTTCCAGAGAGATGCACAATGGCTGAATTCCTTAGGGTCGGCTTTCCTAGGGTTAGCCAAATCAAGTAATTCCTTCCTTGTGAACATGCTTTCTGTAATCATCACCCTAAAACTGGTGAAAGAAGGGCTTAAATCAGGGTGGGGGTCCAGCCTGAGGCTGTCCTCTGCTGCACAGCACCTTGCCACTGGCCGAGCAGGATGGCAGACACTAGGCGTGCCATTTCAAGCCCCGAAACCCGCACACTCACTGTGCTACACCTAGAGTCCTGAAGGTTTCCTCACCACATTTAAATATTAGTCTTGTTGGTAATCCTTTTCTAATTCTTCTGAGGGGGAGTTGTGTTATGTGAGAATTTAATCTGGCTCAGGAGCCACCAATGAACACTCGTGTTTAAGTCTAGGATTGGTGGATTCCTTAAGGACAGAAGAGGTAATTACTGTGTCACTAACACCTACTAGAATGGCCCAAAGAAAAAATAAATGCTGACAAGGACGCAGAGCTATTGAAACACTTGTACTATCAAGGTGGCGGGGGTGGGGGTGGGGTAGAAAATGGTGCATTCTGGACAGTTTCTTGTAAAGTTAAACATACGTTTGCCATATGACCCAGCAAACTTACTCCTGGGTGTTTACTCTAGAGGAATAAAAACATCACGTGAAAATCCACACATGAATGTCTATAGCAACTCTACTCATAACCACCAAACGACCACCAGTTGTTCAGCAAGCAAATGGATATGCTCACCGTGGTGGGAATACTCCTCAGTAATAAAAAGGAACAAACTATCCATCCACCCCACGACTTGGATAAATCTTGAGGGAATGATGCTGAGTGAAAAAGCCAATCTCTAAAGGTCGCACACAGTATGATTCCTTACATATGACATTTTCTAAGAGACAAAACCATAGTCACAGAAGACAAGTCCATGGTTGCCAGAGGCTAGCGTTGGAGGGGAGATGTGACTACAGAGGGGTCGATAAGAGAGGGCGATGGGCTGCTCTGTGTCCTGATTGTGGTGGTGGTTTCAGAAATCTGTACGTGTGTTACAATTCACAGACCTGTGTACCTAAAAAGCCCATTTTACCCCATGTCATTTAAAAAAATAAAATAATTAAAAAGAAAAAACTCCTTTGTGTCACTGGAAGACACAGCAGGAGGCATGAGTAGACATGTAATCCTAGGCTGAGTATGCACACGCGTGTGCGCACATGTGCGTGAATATGCCTGCGGGGGAGGGGGCTTGCACACATTTGAGAACATAGCTCAGGACCGTGCTTAGAAAGTTCTTAGACTTAATTTATGCAAATACTTTAATTTATAACAATTTGTTTATTATGAAATTCCGTCCTTCGCTGGCCAGTGAGCAGTTCAATGATGACGACGATGATGGTGATGATGAGGATGGGGTGGGGGGAGTCCAGCAGCTCTGAATGCAATACCAGAGGGCCTTGCAGGTCACTGGGTGGAGGACGGTTTTGTTGTGGGTGCTGTTAGTGAGGCCGCACAGAGGGCCTGGTTGCAATTTGAAGGTGTAGGGGTCCACCTTGTGTACGACGGGGAAGGGAATTCTGTGTCGAGGGCATCCGTGTAAACAGAAACCTGAACTCCCCTCACATGTGTGGGAAGTTTCAGAGGGGAGCCCGGGAGGGAAACCGGGAGGGGGTCACGTGGCCGTTTTGCGTTCATAGCATAACCCTCGATGCTCTCAGCAGCTGCAGGAAGGCCACAGTGAATAAACGCCTTCCCCAGGCTGTGCGGTCTGCAGCGTTTATTGCTAGAGAATGTGTCCGGTACTTCCAACAACCAGTCAGAAAGATCCTGGAGGCAGGTTTCAGCGGGTTCCTCTGCTGTGAAGGAGTAAATCCTCTGGTGCAGCCCCTTTCCCTATTGACAGCCATATCCTGCACCCCACCATCCCCCCCAATGGGCTGGACTCTTTCTGCATCAAGGACAGCGGGGAGCAGGCTGCTGTGACTGCTGAGAGCTCCCCAGAGATTAGGTGTGCCCACCTCCACCGTCTGGCCACCTCTGCGAGTGTGAATCCCCAAAGCCTTGGTGTATCTTGTGTAATTCACTCTATCTTCAAACAGATTGGTATTTATTTGTCTTTTAGAACAGGATATCTGGGCCTAGGCCAGGGTCACTTCCAGTACCTATGTGGCACCTCTGTGTAGGTTAACAAAAGCTACCCCTTCTTAGCAGATTACAAAAGAGCTCCCTTGTTGCTGCGGGAACACCCCTGCACCCTACATAACATCTGGATAGAGAGGAGTGTGGGGCGAACCTCAACCCTCAGTCACCTAAACTTGGAGACCCTGGGTAAACTCAGGGCCAGTCCAGTGGTTTACTGAGGCCACAGAGAGTAGGCTCCTCTGTCTTTTTTCTCCACCATTTTGAGCACGTCAGTGTTGGTTTTTATTCTTGTTGCCTTGAAATCTCAAGATCTAGTTCATTTGTTTTTCACTGGAAGAAACAAGAGAGCTTGCCCAGGAGAGTCTGAGCAGGCAGGCGCAGCATGATCGTGTCCCAGGCAAGACGCCCTTTCTGTAGGATTCTTCTGTCTTCTACCTGGCCCACCCTGGACCTCAGCCTCTTCCTGAGGTGCAGCCATGTCTGCAAGTGGTTTTGCTTCTTCCGATGTCCTCATGAGGAGTGGCAGCAGAAGAAAGCAGGTCAGGGAGAGCCGCGGAGTGGCCAGTGGCACAGGGATCGGGGTGAAATGGCCTGGCTTAACACAATGGACTGCTCCTTCCTCAGAGGCTCTGTGTGCTCAGCTGTGGAGAAAGGAAAAACCGTGGGCTCTGTCTCTGCCCTGCCTGCAGTTCAGGGGGCAGGACCGTCCTGCAGAGGGCCTGGGTGTGGTCCACTGGACGCCTGGCTCATTACTCAGTGGGAGGCAGCCACACCAAGCCTCTGTCGCTGTTCACTGGCTGCTCTCTCACCTAGCAGTGCAGCTAGATCTGTAGCAGATTTGGGTCAAGGCCACGGCACGGAGGGCAGAGGATCCCAGCACCTCTCTACTCCAGGCTGCTCCTCACTACATTGGGGTGAATGCACAGACCCTAGTCTTCCTCTCCCCTGGGAGTGGGTGGCTCTCCTGTGGCTTGACATGAAGTGCGTTAGTCTCTTGTATCTACCCACCCCTAGTCAGGTAGCTCATCTCCTCTCCCCAAAGAAGGCTATTTCCTCTTCTCCCCTTCTCTCTGCCCCACCTTGACTGACGTATCAGTGTGCCCTGGCTGCCACAGCAAATGGCCGCAGACGGAAGGCTTCGCAGCAGAATGTGCTATCTCACAGCTCTGGAGGCTGCAAGTGTGAGATCCAGGTGTCGGCAGGGAGATGTCTCCTGGGCCTCCCTCCTTTCTCTGCAGACGGCCGTCTTCTCCCCGTGTCTTCACGTGGTCTTGCCTCTGGTGTGTCTGTGTCCTACTGTCCTCTTTGTACAAAGATATCAGTCATGTTAGAGGAGGCCCCACCCTAATGACCTCGTTTTAACTTTCTTTCTTCTTTAAACACACCATCTTCAGACAGACTCACATTCTGGGGTGCTGGGGTTACAGCTTCCACATTGGAATTTGGGGGGGCACAATTCAGCTCATAACAACCAATTTTCTGCAATCTGTTCCTTATTTGTCAAAAGATATCCAGGGCTACTTAGTTCACTTTGTTCTTGTCAACTCATGAAGAATTCAGATCATGCGCCAGCAGACGATATTTTAGCCGACTCTCTGGAAAGGAGGCAATGACACCGACCCGCTGATTTATTCAGCACAGACACGTTTAGCGTCTTCTATGGGGCAGGTGCTGTGCCAAAACATTCACACGCATCTCATTTAAATCCTCACAATTGTCCAACAGGGTGTGTATCATTTTCCCGGAATGCCAGTGATGCGACTGGCCAAGGTCACACAGCTGACATTGGATCTGAGGTCCAGACTCCTGCACCCTGCTCTGCAGGCAGCTACAGGGCGAGGGCTGCGCTCCTCCCCACCTCCCCTCCAGGAGCACTTCCACGGAGCCGAGAGCTAGGAGTCTTCTCCTTTGTCCCAACTTCCCTCTTAGGCATCACACTCGTCCCTATCCGACCCTCCACTCTCGCTCACAGAATCCCGCTCCCTGCTGAGGAGTGGGTTCTCCCTGACCGGTAGGACGTGTGTGAAAAGTGAGGTTAGAGGTACATAAACCAAAGGGTTTGGGACATAGGAGATTCCGGGCAGTTGAATACCACAAGTACCAGGCCTTTATTTGAGGAATAGAAAGGGAATCTGACGGGAGTCTCTGCAGGCTGAGCAAACGGAAAAAGGAAGGGAAACCAAACTGTCCCTGGAGAGAGGAATGACAGGGCTGCTTCTCACATATTCAGAAAGTTCTAGGGCTTTTTTTAAGGGACTCTACTAGGACTGCCCAGCCATCAGCCCACCTCTGCCCATTTTCCAGTGGATACAGCAATAGCTGCATATGATGTAAAGCTCAGGTCTGAGGCCTGGAAACCCTCCTTTGGGCAGTTTCCTTTTGCTCTCAGTGGAATATAAAGTTGTCATAAGAGTGTAAACTCATGGGCTCAACATTTTTTAAGTTTGTGCTCTGAGCACGAATGCCTCGTATGCTTCTTTACTTCCTGCACCCCCAAGGAGAGGATGGGGGCTGCAAGAGGGTTGCTTCGAGGGCCAGCAGCTGTCAGGGAGTTAGCAGAAGTGCTGCTTCCTCCTCCACCTTCAGACAGCACCTGCTGTCCCCGCTGATCCTGAATTCTGTAGACACCAGGAGTGAGTCCTTAGCTGAAATCCAGGTGTAGTTTGTACAGTCAAGATAGCAGTGAAGTTGCACTGACTGAAGTAACGTCAGCCTGCAGCAGAACCCTCACATGGCAGCCACCTGAGTTACCAGTACATCCCGCTCCTGGCTCTTGGTTAACTAGCAGTTCTACAGTCTTACCTAGTCTTACTGATCTGCCTCAATTTTTCTCTAAGCTCCTTCTCAGAGGCACCAAAGCCTTCCACTGAAACGTCAGTGCAAAGAAAGGCCACTTGGTGAAAACTGGTGAGAAATATACATTTACCCCCTTCACTGGCCATTAGGAATTTATTTCCAGTTAAACAAGGTGCAAAAGGTAATTAAGCACATGGTTGATGGGATAGCCAAGTGTTCATGCCAGAGAAACAATAGGTTCTTTAAAGATGCCAAAGACTGATATTATGCATCTTCTCTTGGAAACTATATACACTTCACAGTTCTGAGCCTCCTGGTGCTGCCTCATATCTTCAATCAAATTATTATATTCCAGAAATATGCATAAGGGAAATGATTCTACACACTTTATGGTGGGTTGTTGCTTGTAGCAGTAATTGAAGTACCTTATGAAAGTACTAATTTTATTTGTTTTTATTGCTTTTCTAGATGCAATTATTTATTTAGTGTGCTTCAGCTTTATTAAATTATGTTTACTATAGGAATATCATAAAAATGTATGAAAACAACACATCAGCCAAGCCAGCCTGGTGACCTGTATTGAGAAAGCTAGTGTTATTTTTCATATCCAAACGTAATGGAATAACTTAAGAATAAATAGGTAATCTACACTAGAAAACAATGCAATTTCAAGGTAATGTAATAAAACACCTGGACAATATGATTTCATAAATCTTGGTTCTAAAATTTACATGAGTTGGGCTTTGCGTGCTTATTTGAGGACACATGGCATTTCTAGATGGAATCATTATAATGTGAAATGTAATTAAACCGAAAGGCAACTATGTGAACAGGGTTTCTGTTGGCTGCTAAGGTACAGATGACTAAGAACAATGTGAAGACTTCTGGGGTCAAAAGACAAGCAGAAGGCTCTCATCCATGTGCATGTCCTTAACTTTCAAGTTGAAAAATGGCTGGACAATTGACACAGAGTCACCTCGGCCGGAAGGTGGTGGCTCTAAGGAGTTCTTTGTATACGCTCCTTGTCTCCTGCTTCCTGTCCGTGTCATTGGGCTTCATCAAAAGAAAAGAGGCTTTTTGCTTTTGGCTTTCTTTTTAAGAAACTTAAATTGAATGTAAATGGTTTATTTGTTCTGAATTTCCGAGAGATAAGCAAGATGTAGGCCCAGAATTGAAAAAAAAAAAAAGCAAAACAATGAGAAAACCAAAACCAAAACTAAAAACCAAAACACCCTAAATCTAACATCCTAGAATATAGAGAGCAGGGCTACTGCAATGAAAATGACTATGTGACCATAAATTAATGACCACCTTTTATTTTCCTAATTATGAATTGAAATTAATTAATGCATTGTTTAAATACATGTACCTACTACAAAATTCAAAAGGAACAAATGTGTACGATATAAGTCTCCTGCCAGTCTTCTGGATTATATGAATATCCCAGTTGATGACCACTTAAGTGTTTTCAGTTTTTTGCTCGTACCAAGAAACACTCCCACCAACAATGTACAAGAGGTTGTTTGTTTTGTCAACATTTTTTTCCTTTTATGTTTGGCAACTTGAAAAGAAAAAAAAAATGATGTCTAAGTATGATTTTAAAATAGCAGTCCTGGGAATGGCTGGTTAGCTCAGTTGGTTAGAGCACAGCCTGATAACACAGAGGTCATGTGTTCGGATCCCCAAACCGGCCAGCCGCCAAAAATAAATAAATAAATAAAATAGTAGTCCTCTTACTGAGAGAGAGGCTGTCTCATTCCATCTGTGAAAGAGCCACCTGTGATTCCTTCCCTGTGGACAGTCTGCTTCTGTCTGTTGCTCTTTGCTTAATTTTCTAACGGATTGTTTGGTCACTGTATTTGTTGAATTGCAAGTCCCTTTAATATGAGCTGCAAATATTTTCCACACTCTCTCAATTGTCCTTTGACTTTATTTAGAAAATATTTTGCCATACGTAGCATGAACATGTACACATCTTTTTCCATTGCTTCTGGACTTGGTGTCATACTTTAAAATACTCTGAGATTATTTTTTTAAAACTCTCCACATGTTCTTCCAGTACTTTTAAGGGTTTGTTTTCTGCATTAAAATTTTTAATTCATCTGGAATTTATCTGGGTGCATAGAATGATATATGGATATGATTTTTTTCCCCCTCAAATGGCTGTTTAAGTATCGCAACAGCATTTATTGAAAAATAATATTTAGGTTAATTTCTGGACTTTTTCACCAGTCCCATTAATATACATATCTGCATATGCCAGTACCACATTATTTAAATTATTTAGCTTTATATTTTTAAGACAGGTAGAGTTGAATGACCAATTATTCTTTATTTTAATAATGTTTCTTAACCATGCTAAGAAAATATACATCTATGACTACTTCATTTAAAAACTATTTTTAACAAAACTGTATTTTTAATCTTATGAAATGTCTTTCCAGCATCTATAGAGCTAATTATATGGTTTTTCTCTTTTGATCTATTACTATTATAAATTATATTAATAGTTTTTAAAATATCAAACCATCTTTGCATTCCTGGAATAAAAGCCACTTTAGTAGGATTCTCTTTTAACATACTTCTTCATTCTTTCTGAGTAAATTTGACTTCAAATGTATATTTGTAAATGATATTGTTCTAAAATATGTCAAGATTTTCTCCCTTTTTTATGCTCTTTTTTAATTGCATTGAAATGATCTGTTCCTTAAAGAGATTTCTTTTAGAAATTCTCCTGTAAAACTGCTCATCTGGTGCTTTTGAGAAAGAACACTTTGACCTACCTACTTTCCTTCCTATTTCTTTATTTGATGGTAATTAGTACATTCAGATTTCCTGGAGTTAATGTTTATAATTTATATTTTTTCTGGAACATTACCCATTACCCACTTTATCCTGTATGAGTATTTCAAAATGTTTTCAATAAGTTGAGCAAATTAGTCTTCTTAAATTTTTAAAAATTTCCTTTATTAACATTATATCCCCTTTCTCATTTCCTGTTTCATTCATTTATGCTTTTCCATTATCTTGATTAATTTATTTTCCAATTTTATGTTTTATTGTTGTTTTCCAAGCACCAGCTTTTAGACACCCTGCTGCTTTCTGTGTTCTGATTCATGCAGTCTCACTTTATTTTTATGGGTTTCATCCTTCTGCTTTTCTTTATTTTGTTCTTTTTCTAACTTTTTGAGTTGGATGTTTGATCCATTTAATTCATATGGTTTGATATAAGTATATAAGGCTATGTTTTTTCTCTGAGCACTGCTTCAACCATTTTTTTTTAGGATCTGAGAAGCAATATTTTCTTTATCATTATTTTCAAGATACACTGAAATTTTATTTTTATACAGGTTATATCATCCACAAAAATTTCTAGGTGATAGAATTCTAGTTTTGTCATTAATTTCTAAGGTTTTTTGTTTCTGTCTCCACCTTTATGTTTTCCTTTTGATTAGAGACTGTTAGTTACATTATTTTTACTTTTCAAAATAAAAGTTTTCTTTGTGGCCTAATGTTTAATCATTTTTTTGTGAGTGTTCATGTCCACTTGAAAATATATCATAATATCTCTTTGCAGGGCATCGTGCTATATATAAGATGAAGTCTACCTTATTAATTATGTTGTTGGGTTTATATAACCCAATATATAAACTAATCATAATTATGTTACTGGGTTTATATAACCCAATATATAAACAATATCTAAAATTTTTGTCCACGCATCCCCCTTTTAATCCCGCAAGTGCTATGAAAACCCACACTTGGTGAATGAATGTGTGGTGTGGAGCTCCCCATGGTCAGCTAGCATTGTGCTGTCTGTTTTTCTCTTATAGCCAAAGATTGCAGAAGAGACTCTGACCTACGCTGAGCTGGAGCTGATCAAGCCCCACCAGGTGGCCAAAGGCGTCCCCACCAGCACCGTCTACGCCCAGATCCTCTTTGAGGAGAACAAGCTGTAACACGTGTCCTCTTCTGTGGTTCTATTTAATACCTGCCACTCAGTTATTTATGAAACCTTGGAAACAAAGTCCCTATTTTTGTATTTTCACTCGTGCCTTTGGTGTGGTGGGAAGGCCCTATCCAACTGCATTCCAGGTGCCTTTGAAGAGGTACGAGGCTGTTCTCCCCAAAAGAAAAGGGACCATAGCCCTTGGACAAATCTCCCAGGACAAGGTGTTCCTGGGGCTGAGCCCTGGGGCGTGAGGACTCTGAATGTGAGAGCACCCGAGGAGATTTTCTGCTGAGCCAGTCCCCTTCACATTTTCCTCTTTTTTCCCCTGGGTTTTAATTTTTTTAAATCTTTTTTAAATCTTGCTTTTAATCTCCTACCCTTCCGGTATCTGTGATATCAAGCTCATAGTATATAGCCAGAGGAAATGCCATTATAGGCCAAAGTGTAAGATGGTACATGTGCAGTAATTGGTTTTCACAGGATCAGACAACATCACTGGGGCACTGAAGGTGCAATGGACTGTGGGTCATAAGCAGCCACTCGATGGCATCTCATGTTTTAAATAGATGCTCTGACCCTGATGATTTAAGGGCGGGGGAACAGATTGTGGGGAAGACTCAGGTCAGCCTCTGGGTACCCCAAGCCCTCTCCCCACCCACGATGCCCAAGGCTGCAGGACAGGTAGAACATCCTTCGGCGGGTGGACCTATGATGGTAGAGAAACAGCCTCCGAGAAGTTCTTACTCACCTTTTCCAAAGGAGCAGGGGGGTTTGCCATCAAGTGACACATGAGAGCAAGAGGGTCTCTTCCGAGTGTGCAGAGCTCGGTCAGCTCTGATGGAATGCCCGTGCATGTGAGAGCAAAGCCCTTTGCCAGGTCCACTGGGAGTAGGAAAGTGGGGAGCACAAGCCACACTGGAAAACATGTCTGAAGACCCCACTCCTGCCAACTGCTTGCCCGTGTCAGCCCTGTGCATGAATCCTCATGGGTCTGGGTGGGGGTCGGGGGTGCGTGGGTGTACATAGGTACGGCAGCTGCTCTGCAGATCTGCACAATATGCAGGAATCTCGGACTCCCTGAAGGTGTGTCCATTCTGGAAGAGTCATCAGGTCTACTGTGTTGTGAAGGACATTTCCTGATGTGCAACTGTACTCTGGGAGGCTGTTTACTGCACACTATAGAAACTGTTTGTCTGTGTAATGGACCATGTACATATGATAAATTATCTATTTTAAACACTGACGGGGTCTGAGTTGTGCCCATCTATGTATCCGTGTGTGCTTGGTCGAGTTTCTTATCCCCTAATAGCCTTGTGAAAACTCCATGTTTGTGTAAAGGTAACCTAACCTCATAGAACTCTTGAGGGTAAAAATGGGATAATGAATACTGCCAGATTCTGGAAACTATAAATTGCTATGCAAGTGCTCTGTGTTAACATTCATGCTAAAGCTAGCCTGCATTTTCAAAATGAACATTTCTTTACTATTTAAGGTTCTCATTACAATAGCTTTAAAAAACAAATATTTGTCCACGCACTTAGCTCTAGAGAAATGCTCCCAAAGACCCACGATAGCTTCTGAGTGCCTCTCGTGGCTTATTGGAACGAGTCCAGATTGGAAGCGGTATTGATTTCCCGGAAGCAAAAACAACTTGCCGTCGCAAAGTGGAAATGCACCCTCCCCGCTGACCCCGCACCTTATTCCCTCACTCTCTGCCCATCTCAAGGGCAGTGAATAAGCCACACAATTTTTAAGAAGGAAGACCATCTGGGAAGACTCACTAGAACTTCCCTGAGCATCTCTTTGGGAAGGGAGAGTACATGTTTCGCACAGCATTCATATCATAATCATCACAAGGGTTTTTTGTTTTATCATGGCAGTGTCTCAGCAGATGGCTGGATAGTGTTTTGAGGGTGGAGGGTGAATTCCTAATTTGCACAAAGATCCTTATGGGCTACTGGGGTCAAGGGGGTGCCAAGTGAGAGGAGGCACAGGGAGTGAAGGGGAGAGGTTGGGGAGAGGGTGACAGGGCAGGAAGCAATGTTTTCCAAGGCCCCCAGGCCTCTGCAGAGTGGAATCACCCAGACACCCGCCCCTTATGCCTGGTGAGAGCAGAGGGTCATCATACATGGAAATCAACATGTTCCACTAAGATAGAGCACGTGATTTTAAGAGCCGGTAGCTGCCAGTTAGAGTCTAACCACTCATTGCTATGGATCCTGTTCAGACTCTCCCAAACTCTGGTCAGAGCTGCACAAATCCACACTAGGTGTGTGAATGGGGGACCTGCTGACCGTTCCCCCTGCTGAAAATGCTTCCCAAGGGAATTGTGGACAGCATCTGAGAAGAGCCCATCCCACCGTTATCTATGGAAGCAAACCATGCAAGCGCTGCTCAAACTGGAAGCAGTGGATGATTTGTACCTGGTACTTGTCTGAAGTGATGAACCTTGATGTGCAGACACAGTAAGTTTCAAAAATGTGTCTACTCATTCATTCTGTATCAGATAGACACTAACTATGCACTGATGTTTCTAAAAATAAGGAGAAACATACTGTTCAAATACAAATTAGAGAAATCTCTTCAATTTGTTTTTACTATAGCATTAATGAAAGCAACTGTATGTAGGTAATTTTCAGAATGGACAATTGCTTTACGTTTAAATGAAGTTAAACAAATATGAACCCACTGCTCCGAACACAGTGACTTCTTGCAGGCAGAGTGCAGATATTCTCAGATTGGGTGGGGAGTCTTGGCCTAGGCCAGGGCTGGCATGGAGTCACATGGCAAGCATGGAGGGGTCAAGGGGTGGCCACCTGGGTGAGACAATCTTGCCAAGTCAAAGCCCCAGCCCCGAACTAGAACAGCTGTGGTGGGAGGAGAGGGCTGGGACTCCTTTAGGATCCCCTCTTCACCAAAGCACTGTAACCCTGTTAGCTGACAGGGAAAATAAGAAAAAGCCAAGCCTCCCACCTCCTGATTCTCACTGGAGTGAAAATGACATGGGACACTTCATATTTTCTACTGTGTCATCATGGAGTTGGCCCATGCGTCAATAAGCCCAAAGGCTCTCTTTCTTTTAGGGACTATCCGTGGCCTTGCTGATCACTCAGCCTCTGATATGCATGACTATAACCTAGGCTGGGCCAAGAATGGGGCTTATGACCCAGGCCTCGAAAATGGTCCAAAGCACAAATCCTTGGGAGAAAGAAACCATCTTCCCCTTGAGCCGCGAAACTGGGATCACAGAAATCAGATCTGCCAACAGCTATGTCTCCTGCAAGTGGAGAAGCCACAGAGAATGACAGGGACACTGAGAGAGAAGCAGATAATCAAATGTCCTGGAAGCACAGAATCCCAGCCCCAGGCTCCTAAAACCCCCCAGATGCTTCTCTTTCTTTCAGATCTTTTAATTCCTCATTATCCTACTACTAAAATCCTGGTTTTGCTCAAGGTAGTCAGGTTGCAACAGAAAGGACCCTAACACAGTATGCATCCAAGCTGCTTCCCAGCACAGGAAACAAAAAGAGAAAAAGCTGCACTGAGCGTCATGGCCCAAGGAGCCCACTCGCGCCGCACCACCGACCACGCCTGTGACTGTGAGCTCTGGCCTCGCTCTGCGCCCCGCTGCCTGGCAGACCCTGTCTGGGCTCTGAAGACACCCTTTTCAATGGAGAGCTCTCAGTGGAGCACTGAGGACTAGCAGGGACGCCAGCAGGTCTGGGAAGTACTGAGAGGCGTTGGCAGCAGCAGGGGCAGGCACAGGGTGGGGACTCAGATGAGCTATGTCACCTGCACGTTAGCTCTAAGGTTTAGGCTGGCTTCCACACAGAACATGCTGTCTTTCCAGCATCTCTGACCCCAGGGTGACCCAACTCTGTGTCATTTGGAGTTCATTATAAAGTGAGGCAGTCTCATGGTGGGGACGTTGATCCCACCCTAAAATCCAACCCTACCTCCATACGTGGGTCAGAAGCTGTCCGTTGGGAAGGAAAGCAGAGCAGAAGTGTGCGGTTCAGGGGAAGGGTCTGCGTGCAGTGTGGCCGTGCTGAGCTTGAGTACAACGGGGTGTCCAGATGGATGGGCACAGATGGTGCTCCCCAAGCTTTAATGTGTGCACAGGTCGCCTGGGATCTTGTGAAAATGTAGATCCTGGTCAGGAGGTCTGGGGTGGGAAGTGGGATTCTGAGTTTCTAACAGGCTCCCAGGGTGTGTCCACGCTTCTGTTCCCGGGACACAGAGTAGCAAGGATGTAAACTGTTGGAAATATGGATCTGGAGTTCCTGGCGGGCATGGGGTGTCCTCAGTGAATAGGTCACAACTGAAGCCCTAGCTGTGGGCAAAATCCACAGAGAGGCTGCCCGATGAGGAAGGGAAGTGCTAGGCCTGAGCGGTGGGGCATGCCTGTGCTGGCAGGGCCAGAGCCGTGGGGAGCTCCGAGGGGCCCAGCAGAGAGTGGGCAATCAGGGGGGCAGGGGAGACTGGGAGAAAGCCACGGCTGGGAGTTTCTCAAAGGAGGAAGGGCTCGGCAGTGTGAACTCCGCAGAGGTCAAGATGAATTGAGGTCGAGCCTCTGCTCATTCTGAATTAATTACACATTCTCATTCATAAAATGGTTTGGTTTTTTGGGGGGGTGGATATCCCCACATACACAAGGCTAATGAGCTTTGGGGCTGAGCTGCATCTGATCCGCTCAGTGTATTTTTTTCAGAGCAATCCTCATCTTTCCATGGGGTGGCGGTTTAGACAAGACTTAATGAATGCACGGGGTGGGGTGGGAGGGGTGGCCAAGGCACTTTTCTGCTCCTGTTGTCATTGTTAAGAGACGACTTGGTGCCTGCTTTCTAATAAACACAGCTCGATTAGCTTCATACCAATTTAGTGTCTGATTGTTAAATGTTAATGTACTGTACCCTATAGTTTTAAATAGAATTAGCGGTATTTACAGCTTTGGTTAAATGCACCTTGTCCTTCCACATTAAACTTTATTACAAGTGTCCTCCGTCAGCAAACAGGAGAAAAGCCCATTAGCAGCCTGGCGGTGTGGGGCGGTGATGCTGCCAGAGGCACCGGCTCTCTGTGCTATTCCAGCTGCTGGGCGGCTGGGCGTGATGACGGCCTGTTTCTGAGTGTGATTAGAACTTTAGACTCCTGGGTCTTCGGATGGATCTTAGGGAATCCACTGACACCCGGGAATTGTGATGCAGATATCTGTCTGTGTTGTATGTGTGAGGGTCTGATGTCCCCTTCCATTTTCTAAAGGGGTCCATGATCCACACAAGATGGCCCTTTAGAGATACTATGCCAGGTCCCAACTGCACGGGCCCCAGACAGCATCATGATGAAGCAGATGGGCAGGGCCTGCCGATGGAGTGCAGGCTCCTGACTCCCAGCCCAGCGGCCTCCAGTGCGTGTCCACCGCCCCACCCCCCGCCACCAGGCTCTGGTTCCAGGAAGCCAACCTGTGCCCACCCTCACTCCTCTGGCCGGGGAGCACTGGCCTCCTGCAGGGCTGGTCTTTGGCTCAGCTAAGGACCAGGCCACCCAGCCATCCCCGTTGCGGGACCCCCTCCATCCCTTTTCTTACCCAGCCCCCACGCGGACTGCTGGGTCCTCAGGGTACCCCAGTTCCAAGTGCCCATCACATGGGCGTTTTGGAATTCTTTAAAATGTCCTGTTCCTGCCCCTACTCCTCATTCTCCCACCTTCTCAAGAGTCCGTGTCCTGTTCTTTAGGGGTCTCCTTCACCAGGTGGCCCCTCTGCTGCTTGCATCTTTACCTTCTCCCTCCGTCTCTGAGTGGCTGTCGTTTCCCAACTGGACAGGCCACCTCCCAAGCCACCCTGCCCCCTTGCTCCTTCCCTTGCAGCCAGGAGCTGCCCCGGCCTCTCCCCGCTGCCTCCCTCTGGCCTGGCGCCCCCTGCTGGTGCCCTCACTCCCCTGCCCCTGCCTCTGCCCCTGCCCCTGAGCTCAGCTCTGCTCCAGGCCTTCCGGGAGCATCTTGTTATTCTCTGCACCACTGGACACAGGTGACCTTTCCCTCTTTGAAACCGACCTCCTGACTGTCACGACACCACTTGCTTTGCTGTACTGGGCCACCACGTAGTCTCCTCTCCTGGTGTGTATTCCTCCACCCAGCCCTGCAGTGATGGCTTTCCAGCAAGTCACACCCTCAGCTTTCTGTCAGGTCCACACCTGTGCCACTGGCCACTGTCTAGCTGCGTCCTGAGGGCGGCACATAGTTACCTCTTGTTGGACCCGTCTCCTGAGCTCCACGTCTGCCCCCTGGCCCTTTCCCCTCAGCATCCCTCACACGTCCCAGAAGCCACTGCCCAACACAGAATGCATTGTGAACACCCACGGCCCTCAGTACCCAGGCGTCCTGGCTAAGACCTCCACCTCTCAGCCCGTAACTGAAGCTGGACTCCGGCATCGCTGGAGATGCAGGCCATCAGCTGCAGTAGCGGAATCACTGCTGACTTTTACTAGAAAATGCTAGGTGCCGGGCACCGTGCTGAGCATGTGTTCTGTCCCATCTCGTTAAGCCAGTGCTATTCTACCCCAGTCTGCAGATGAAGTGGATGCTCAGAGAGCTCAGCAGTGTGGCCTGCGGTCACAGCACTGGAGTCCTCCCCTCTCCTGTGTCTTCCGTCACATCACCAGCACCTACACAAGGTCACCTGTGTCCATTGCTGCCCTCCCCTTCATGTGGCTCCTGCTTCCACCAGCTCGGATCAACTCTCTCAGGGACCTCCGTGCTCACTCCTGACCTGTCCTCCACCATCTCATCCACCCGCCAAGTGCTGCCTGGGGAGGCTACTGACGTGTGGACTGGCCGAGTCCCCCCACCTACCACCCTGCTCCGACTGCCCTCAGGATGCAGCCCAGCCTCCCTGAGGAGTGGCCAGGGCCCCTTGTGAGCTGGCCCCTGCCTACCTTCTGGCTCCGTCTCCTGCCATTCCCCTCTCTGCACTGTTTGCTCAGGCCTCGGTGACTGTGAGCTGCCACTGTGGGAGACCAGTGCCCATGTGGTGTGGGCATCACGGCTGCAGGAGGAGGCTGCCTGTGCCGGGCATGGCCTGCAGCACAGCACAGCGGCCATCAGAGCCCGTGGTGAGAGGCCTCAGGCACTGGCGAGGTCCCCAGGGACAGCCAGCCACACAGCTCCAGCTCTGGCAGCTTCTGGTGCAGTATCCTGAGGATCAGGAAGGGGTCCCCATTCCTGTCAGTGTCACAGACACAGCTGCTGGCTTTGGTGGCAGCACCTGTGTCAGCACGAGGGTGGCAAGTTCTGGAGCAACCTGCATCGGAGGCAGTGGAGCAGGGAGTGCTTCTGCCCTCAGGAGGTGAGCGGGTCTGTCCACACCGGCAGGGTGAGCGTAACAAGGCCTGACCATGAGGATACCACAGGCAAGTTCCTCTGCACGTTCTTTACGTCAATGGAGGGACAGCTAGGGCCAGGGCCTGGGACTCCAGTGGGGTACCACTGTGCGACGACAGATTTTACCTCTGCCCCAAGGTGGCAGTGCAGGCCTCCCCAGTCATCAGAAGACCATGACTTGGTGTCTAGGAACAGGACCTCTTTACGTAATGTTGTAACTAAAAGAGGTCCTAGAGGTCATCTGTTTAAAGTCCCCTTCTGTTCCCTGCCATCTTACACATTAGACCATGATTTAAAGGAGAGTTTAGATCATGAAGCCTCAGTAGTGGTCATGGGGGTCAGAGCTCAGTTTTCCTCTGTCCCTTTCCACAGCTCCTCATGCCCTTCCTCTTGTCCATTGTTACCCCCCACCTGAGGGCAGGGGTGTCCCAGCCTTATGGGGGGCTGGCTGGGGGACGTCCAGTGTGTGTGGCCTCCAGCTGAGAGGAGCAGAGTGAACATGCAGTGTGTTGGAATCATCACATACAATAAGCTTAGCTCATTCAAGAGGCATTTCAGAGGCCAGCATTCAGTTCCAAGAGTCTTTGGTGAGCTCCTACTATGTCAGATACTGATTCACATGTTCACATAGTCACAAAACAGCCCAGTTAATGGTCAAAATGTCCTAATGATGGCTCCTGTTTACAGAGTGTTGGAGTGTTTACTGTGTGCTGGGCATGGTGCTGGGGGCTTCAAGGCAGCTCTGAAAGGCCAGTACCATTATTGCTACTTCATGGCTCTCAGAAATGGCTTCAGTGTCATCATGAGTGACTTCCCCAAGGCCACACGGCAATTTGCAGATCTGGATTCAAACTCAGGGTTTCCCCATGCCAATCTGTGTGCTTCCTATTGTGGTCTGATAGAAGAACCAAGAACTAAGTCATCCCAAAGTGCCCAGGAGCCCAGAGGAGGAAAAAGGTTACGACAGACTTGCTGGAGGAAGTGGCCATCTGAGCAGAACCCTCGTGGAGGAGCAAGTGTCTGCTAGGAGGGGTCTTCCTGGCCTATAAACACATGTAGACATCCTCCCAGGAAAGTGCCAGATCTGAGAGAGCAGAAGTGCTGAGTCCCCTTCTCCTGTCCTGTGACTGTAGTACCCAGTGGAACCAGAGGCAGCCTGGAAATGGGAAGGGCCACGGGATTCCAAATGGGATTTCAAAGAGTGAACAGCTGGAAGGGTTGCTGGCTGTGCCATGCTTTCCTTCACAACCAGCTCATGAGACTGCCTTGTTACATCATGAGGAAACTGAGGCCATTCATAGCCTGTTATGGAAGTTAGGATGGATGCTGTGGTCAGCGGGATACTTTAGTACAACCACAAGATGCAGAAAGAGCAAAAAAATGCATTGCAGGGAAAAGTTCTTTACCTTAAAGTCTCCCTACATTCTCATCTCCAATGAAATGAGGTTAGTGGCCTGCTTACTTTCAGCTTTTATTTGTTTTGTTTCTAAAGATTGGTGATTTGTGCAAGTTTTACTGTCCACACGGTTCATTCCAGATATCCAAGTAAAGATGGAGACCATCGCTTATGGACAAACTCCTCTGTCCATAGCCAGCTTGACCACGGGCAGTGTGTAACTGGCTGGAAGAGATATCAGTGAGATTATTCATTCGGGGTTTGGGACATCCTGAGCCCACAGACCCCGGGTGTGCAGTGACTCACTGTTTCTTGCCCCTCGCCCAGTGCCCAGCCCTGGAGGCTTGTCACTCTCTTCCCATCTTTGTCTCTCTGGAGATTCTGGACAGCAACCAGGCTACTCGAGGGTGACAGCGCCATCTGGTGGCCATCACTGAGAACTTGCGGCCCTCCCTGCCTTCCATGGGTCCTCCCTTCTTCACAGCAGCCCTTCTGCCCTCTGCATCCCCATACATTCTCTTCATAATCCATCTAAGATAGGAGGTGCTAAGTCCCTGCGGGATTGGGTTTCAGGCCACTCCCCTGGGTCTCAAGCCGCACCTCTGAGTCCTGAGCTGCGGTGGCCTGTAGCACCTATTTTTTGGCACCAGCACATAGAGATTGAGACCACAGGAATCAGACTTGCATCATCTCAGTGGCAGAGCATGTTTAGTAAAAAGGAGTTTATCCTTGGGGGTAGAATTTGGCCAATAAGCATGCTCTAAAAGAGACCAACTGAGCATGTACAAGACTAGGTTACATCACCAGGAACCACCTCCTTAGTTGAATATTCATTAGATAACATGAATATGCATAGACTGCCAAACTTTAAAAGCTGAATCCTGGTAGAAGGTGCGGCTGTTCCTCCCTCTCCTGGAGCCAGCCCACACTTCGTCTGTGAGGTGTGTATGTCTTACTTTTTGTATCCAACTTGCCTTTAGTGGGCTGCTGTTTGCTCTGGAGCCAGTCTGCACTTTATCTGTAAAGCATGTATTTCTTACTTTTGTATTAAACTTGCTGAGGTCACCGCTCAGGCTCTGGAGCCAGGCCACACTTTCCCTGTGAAGTCTGTATTTCTTACTCACATTAAACCTGTTCTCACTGTCTACTGTGACTCTGCTCTTGAATTCTCTCCTGTGGTGGAGTCAGGAACCTGGAGAGGACAGGTGAGTTGAGGCCAGTCATCAGGTCCCCCAGACCCTCTCCTCTGACATCACAACCTTGGCCTAAATCTCCCTCTTCCTGTCCTTCATCCATTCTCTCCCTGTCCCTTTATTCCATTTGCAGTTTGATCACTTGTGCCATGTGCCATGTGCCATGACAGGCTATGAACGAACCAAGTGTGCCCGAGCCTTTCTCTCTGGCTTGGGAAGTGGAGCCAGGACTAGATTCCCCAGTGCTGGTGTCGGGATTTAGTTCTCCTCATGCACAATCTGTTTTCTTTTTCTGCAGCTGTGGCTCGTCAGTCAGTAGCAAGAGCATTGGATTTAGTTATCTGGACCAAAAACTGCATCTGCTTTTTCATTGCTGTGTGTCTTTGAGAAGTTGTTTGAGCTCTCTGACCTGCAATTTCCTCATTTGAAATATGGCCAGGGCTAACAGGATTTAAAGAGTCACTTTCCCACGCATGACAAGTCTGCCTCTGGTGAGAGGGCAGGGCTGGGCTCATAATAACAAACCCTGAACATGGGACTCAGAAAATGGCAGAGGTGTCGATGCTGCAGAGAGGGTCAGGCATGTGGGGTCTCTGAGAGGGGGCTGCACCCCAGTGGGGAGAGCTGCCCCATGGGCCCAGGACTTAGAGTGGTCGTGTTGGGAGGCCTAGCATCTGGGACTGTCTCCTCAGCTTGTCCTTAGCCTGGACTGGAGATGAAACTCTCTGCTACTGCTACATGACCTGTGTGCACACAGGCACCGTGCCTGGTGCAGAGGCCGCTCCTGAGGGTCAGCCCCTGTCATTGCCTGAGGACCTTCCCTGACCCCTGACAGCAGGTCTCCCAGCTCCTGGCATTTGCTTCCCTGGCATTTTGTCCTCCTTCAGGCTTCTCTCCCCTGGGGAACAGAGTGACTAAATGATGGCTTTCTTCCCCTCCGGCTGACAGTGAGCCCCTCCGAGAGCAGGCCCCTGTCTGCTTTGTCACCACACTGTTCCTGCCATGAGTCACAGAGCTAGTGCTATGTTTTGCTTCTCAATACATAGAAATGCAAAGGACAGTGGAGGTGACCATGTGACTATGAAAACTGAAAAAACCACAACTCATGTGGAAGGGATTTTCTTTTTTTCCTATAGATTTTGTTTCTCCCTTCAGGCATCCAAATGCTCTGCCCCAAACCACATTGTCCAGAGCTTCCACAACTCAGCAAAAAACAGTGCTATATTTATCCCTGTGGAAGCTCTTCTGCAGTTTCCATCAAAGACTGGCCTGAAATAACATGCTTGTCTGGGGGTGGTTACAGGGCGGTGGTGGCTGGCGGACCTCTGCTGTGGTCAGACCAGGGAGGCCCTGTGGGAGTCCTGGGGTGTCCACATCTCAGGGGCCTGCAGAAGCCCCTCCTCTGTGGGACAAGAAGGAGGAGGTGACACATTTGTCCAGAGAAGAACAGGACCATCACAGACTGGGGCCAGCTCAGGCTCGCCCCCAGCCTTGGAACTCCCCAGCAGCACCTAGACGCACCTCGGTCAGAAGCTCGCAGCTGAGGTCTCTGGTCTGGCAGAAAATGTCCTCAACTTCCTAAGAAGACACACAGCCTTAGTATCCAGACAGTTTCAGACTAATGTGTACAGACTTGAGGTGGTTAAAAACAAAGGCAATATTTTTGTTTCTCCAGATGAAATCCCAACTCTGAACAAGGTCGTGAGGGTTGCTTATGCTTGTGAGCCGCTTACAGTTTGCAAAGGTGTTCCTGGCGTGTTGTATTTCTCCCCCCAACTCAACGCACATGTCTTTGTGTTCTCTCTCTGAGGAAACCCTGGAGCTGGTCTGGTGGCAGAGCCCTCTGGCCCTTCCTGGCTCTCCACAGCTCGGCCTGGCTCCCCCTCTGGCTCCTGTTACCTTTCACCCTGCAGTGACGCCACCTTGCCACCTGCGCTGCTGCTTGTGACGTCCAGGAAGGCACAGTGTGTTCCTGAGTGACTCTGTTGTGACTCCACAGCTCACAAGCTGACATCCGAAACAGAGAGAAACAGAGCCCGTGGGAGACAAATAAAATAAAATAAAATAATAAAAGGGTTACTTTGTATCCATCCTTTGAGCTTTCTAATATTGTCGTGTGTCCCCTACAGTACTGTCCCCACTAGGATACATAATTCTTCATTTTTTTATTTTTATTTTTTATTTGATTTATTGTAGTAAAACCTATGTAACATGAAATCTACCAACTTAACCGTTTTAAAGTGGACAGTTCAGTGGCCGTAAGTGCACTCACTTTAGGTACATCGCTGTGCAGCCACCACCACCACCGGTCTCCAGAACTCTTTCATCTTTTCAAACTGAGACTCTGTCCCCTCTCTCCCCAACCCCTGGGAACCAACATTCTACTTTCTGTCTTTAAGAATTTGACTGTCCTAGATAACTCATGTAAGTAGAATCATGTGGTGTTTGTCCTTTTGGACTGGTTTATTTCACTTTGCTTAATGTCCTTAAGGTTCACCCATGCTGTAGCATGTGTCAGGATTTCCGTCCATTTTTAGGCTGAATGCCGTTCCATTGAAAGCACAGACCACATTCTGTGTACCCATTCATCTGTCACTGGACCATGGGGTGGTTTCCATCTCTTTGCTCTTGTGAATAACACTGCTGTGAACCTGAGTGTGCAAGTATCTGTTCCAGTCCCTGCTTTCAAAGGATGCATGTTTCTTAAGAGGCTTTTTTCCATTGCCCAGCACAGGGCTTCTCACAGAGCATGTGCCCAATAAATATGAGGGTACGCTAGAAAGTTCATGGAAAAAATAGAATTGAATTTTATGTAGTAAAAAAACAAATAATCCAATTAAAAAATGGGCAAAGGAGCTGAATAGACATTTTTCAAAGGAAGACATACAAATGGCCAACAGGTACATGAAAAAATGCTCAACATCACTAGTCATCAGGGAAATGCAAATTAAAACTACACTGAGATACCACCTCACCCCAGTTAAACTGTTTATAATCAAAAAGATAATGAATAACAAATGCTGGCGAGGGTGTGGAGAGAAGGAAACACTACTGCACTGCTGGTGGGACTGTAAATTAGTACAACCACTATGGAAAACAGTATGGAGGTTTCTCACACAACTACAGACAGATCTTCCATACGATCCAGCAATCCCACTTCTGGGTATATATCCAGAGGAATGGAAATCATCACATCGAAGAGATACCTGCACTCCCATGTTCATTGCAGCTCTGTTTACAATAGCCAAGACATGGAACCAACCTAAATGTCCATCAATGGATGATTAGATAAGGAAAATATAGTATATTTATACTGTGGAATACTACTCTGCCATAAAAAAGAATGAAATATTCCCATTTGCAACAACATGAATGAACCTGGAGAAACTTATGTTGAGTGAAATAAGCAAAGCACAGAGGGATAAATACCACATGTATTCACTTAAATGTTGGAGCTAAGAGAGAAAGGAAGACAGGAAAGAAAGACCACAGTAGTGTTTTGGTCTTGCAGAGGGAGAGAACATTCTTTGGGCTACAAAGTGGAGAGGGGGTGAAAGGGGGACGGGGAGGGAATTTGGGGATAATTGGGTGGGGGACACGGGGTACAAATGCAATTTGTGGTAAAGGGTATACAGTCAGAATGAATCTGGCCCTCACATCATGGGCACAGGGGGTAACAATGAGCTTTGTATCTTATGAATATTCTTAACAATAAAAAAATAAAGAAATATAATATGAATCTTTCCATGAGCCTTTTGAGGTGCCCTGATCCTTGGCTGACTACCATGGCCACTCATCCCTCCCGAAAGTCACAGGTCCCATGCTGTTGAGAGGAAGATGCCTTTGGAAGTCAAGGTTCTCTTTGAGGGACATTTAGAAATGTGATATATTAATGATAATTAAGGATAAAATTTAGTACTAAATTAGATACTAAATGAGGTATTTAATTTGTAATTAAGAACATTCTATTTATTTAACTCAGTAACTGGTGGTAGGGGGTTGAGGCAGCTTGAAGGAGGATTGAAGAAACTGGCAGTGTTTGGCTCTTACGATGGAACATTCTAGTCATCATGTTTGCAGAGCATAGTTTGAGACCTATCCGTGATTTGGATCCTCATGGCAACGCCCTGTGAGCGTGAGCATGGGGGAGGCCCTGGATCCTCATGAGGGTGACCAGCACCCCACTGGGTCCCTTGCATGTGGGTGTCCAGCTGTCCTGTGAGCCAGCACTGTCACCAAGGTGAGCCTCCATCCCAGGCACCATCGCTCTAAATCTGTACATCCTGAGTAGCCCAGGTGAGACCACTCTTCTTCCTGTTCCTTGAGAGGAACGCTAAAATCATGAGGGCTTGACAGGCTGGGGGAGTTCAGGATGTGGTAGAAGGAGGCCAGAGCTGTCTGAGCTATGGGCCAAGGGGGTGGCATGTAGGGTGTAGGCACTAGGTGACGTTCTCAACAGTCTTGAGTCTTCAGGCATTTTCCGGTCACTTTCCTGCTATCTCTGGCTTCTAAACCAATCTGGGTCTCAGTTTTCTCACCTGCGAAATGGAAAGGTTTCCTCTTGGGCTGGTGCTTGGGCCCAGCAGCCAAGCTCTGCTGCTTCACTGCAGATGGCCAGCCTCAGGCCTTGATTTCTTCACCTACAAAGTTCTGACAGTGATGATGTCCTTGAAGACTTTTGCCAGGATGAGCCAAAACTGCACAGCAAGCACCTGCATAGGGACCGAGCCTCGCAGGTGCAGCAGGGACAGTGCCGGATCTCCCACGGTGGCTGTGACTCTGGGTGTCGGAGGCTTCCCGGTGCTCCGTGCACTTCGTGGCTGCCTTGGGCCTCTGGCAGGGGCTGTGGTGGGAGTTTCCCCAGCAGGCCTCTGCTCAAGCGATACTAATTGTGCAGGAGAGAACGGCTCACTAGAGTGGAAAATAGTCTTCATATATCTAGCTGAAGACGATAATGACCTTTTAAATAACAGAAGCAATTTTATTTCAATACCTCAATTACTCTGAACTCTCAAATGTCAAAGTGCTCGGCACTTTCAAAATAGCTTAATATAGACATTTATAGCACTTAGACACAGCTAGTTTCTTATCTAACCTAATTATGTGTTGTACAGGAAATGGCGAAGCTCGCCATCTGTGTTATTTTTCACAGTGATCCCCACCACGGCCCTCGGCTCTGCCTGGAGCCTCCAGCTGGAACCTCTCTCTGGTGGAGGCTGCTGCTGTTCTGGGAAGAGGCATGCGTGGCTCCCTGCCCAGGGTCTGCCCCCAGCTGAATGAGGAGAGGAGGTTGGAAATGGGCCTCCCAGTTTGGTTGATGTCAACAGCACTGTGCCCTGACTCAAGGGACAGCCCCCACATGTGTCACCCTTCTGACCGGAAGTGGTGGCAGGAAGTGGGCCACTGCCAGCTGGGGCAGGGGCACTTCTGGCTCGTTGGGCAAAGCCAGGTATGACCTTCCCAGGGTGTGAGATAGCCTGAGGCCTGATCACCTGGCTTGGGCGACTGGTATCTTCTGTGACTGTTTTGAGAGGCTGCGCTCCCTTCCCCATGTCTGTAGAGCCACCCTGGTGACGGGTTTTCTATGATCCCCATTTTCTCTCTGACCTGCTCCCTGCCACTCTCCATCACTCTGTGTGGAAGGAATCACAGTCGCCTCCAGGGCAGCAGGCTCCTGCCTGTGCTTGCTCTTCCCTGTGCCTGAAGAGCTCTCCCCCAGACACCCACATGGCTCACTCTCGCTTGCTGCAGCTCTCAGGTGGCACCATAGTGGGGAGGTGTCCCTGGCCACCCTATTACACTTCTCCTCCCGATATTATCTTGCCCCTTTTCTGTGTGTTTCTTGTTTTGTTTTTCCTCCATAGAGTGGTACCTTACATACTTTGTATTTATTATTTATCTCCTAAAGTAGAATGCAGGCTTCTTGCAGGCTGGGGTTTCTGTTTATGATTCACTGTGGCATCTCCAGTGCGTAGACCAGTGTGGAGACATAGCAGTCACTTAATGAACATGCACTCAGTGTAACGTGGATGAGTGAGTGACTGGAGGACCAGAAGAACAGGAGCGGCTCCAGGCAGGAATCTCTATGGAGGGCTGGGTAGCCCTTGACTAGACCAAATGCAGTGGGTGGCTGGTTAAAAAACACGCTCTGAAAGGCCAGCTTTACCATCACTGCTGGGTCAGGTGCCCGGCTAGGGGAGTGCATGCATTGCATGCTATCCATTTTAATCTTCCAATAGGATTGGGTATAATTGTTAACATTTTACAGATTTGGAAACCGAGGCTGAGAATGATTACACGGGGTTGCTAGAGGTCCGCAGGCAGTGATGGACAGACCTGGGCCATGAGCCACAGTCTGTCCTACTCCAACGCCATGTCTTAACCAGGGCTTGGTGCTCCTGCCTGGTGGTAACTGCAGTGAGGCAGCCAATCCTGGGAAGGTACAACTGTGCTTGTGATTACCAAGCCTCTTGCTCCCTGACCAGGCCCATCCCAAGAAGGGACCCATCTGGTGGCCGGTTGGCAGTCTCAGCTCTCATTACACTGCCCACTCCACCTCTCCTTGTCTCTCTCATCCCCCTTGCTTCTGTCTCCTTGTCCATCTCCAGCTCTCACAGTTTTAGTCCCCAGGCATGTGGCACAGCACATGGCAGGAGGCACTCCTGCCCAAGCTCAGCTGTAGTGGGACTTTCAGCCCTGGCCATTTATCATTCCCTTGGCAAGACACTGAGAATGCACCTTAGTAGCACTTCTGAGCCCTCGTTCCAGTTTGTCATTCATTCATTCATTCGATTTGCTTTTGTGGAGTGCCCATGTGGGACCAGGCCCTGCTAAGCACAGCAGACGGACATAAATAAACAGGACATTATCTCTGATCTTGAGGCCCTCACAGATGCTTTGGGGGTTGGCAGGGAAATGGGTGATTTCAGTCCACAGTGATGGGCTGGGGCAGAGGCAGCACGAGGCACTGGGGAGCTGGGAGGGATCTAGCTGTGGGCCCTCGCCGCTCCGGAATCCTTTTCTCCTGCAACACGGGGGAGGAAGAGCCATCCTTGGGCTCTTTATGGGAAGAGGAGGAGCAGATTCATATGCCCCACCCTGCTGAGAGGATGCCACCTCTCCCAGACCCGAGCCCCTCTTGAGGGAGCCTGCCCAGGAAGTGCCCAATCAGGGTCCCTTTCACAGCAGCCGGTCAGCAGCCCCACCCCCAGCAGGCCTGAGCTTGGCACTGGCTTTCCAGAGAGGAAGCATTCAGGGTCCCCCATGCTGGTGCTTGGACTGTTCAGGGAAAGCAGAGGGCAAATATGAAACTGTGCCATGAAAACAGGTTCTGGGGCCAGTCAAATAATGTGAACACCTGAAGCAGCCTGCAAAAACAAAGCAATAGGAAATGGCAGGGTCTGTTGCAAATGGAAACACTACCCACGCCTCTGCAAGGCATTCTAACCAAAGTAGTGGTTAGCACCGAGAAGCCCAAAGAGAGGACACCTGCAAGCTCCACCCGTGCCCCAAACTGCCAATTTGTGACCCTGCTTTGGTCTCGTGACCCCAAAGATCCCCAGTACAAAGACTGGGAGGCTGGAATCCCCAGCCCCAGCTGCTGAGGTCATCACCATGCACCAACCTGAGACTCAAAAGGCCAGGTGCACAACTGGCCAATCCCTCTGTCATCTCAAGTGTCCTCAGAACAGAGGCCCCCAGTGCTGGTCAGGAGGATTACGTTCATTCTGCACAACATGACCCTGAGATCCCCAGGCTTCTCCCAACCGTGGGTTCAGGTGAGGAGTGAGAATGTCACACCTCCATGGACTGTATTCCCCACTGCACAGTGACGGGTCATCCAGATGGAACTTCTCAGTTTCAGGATGGATCTGGCCTCCAGGGTTCCCCTGCCCACTGTCCCTGTGGATGTCACCCACCTCCAGCCCCATAAGGCCCCCTTCCCCACCAAACCTGCTTCCTAAACCCCTGGCTGCTCTGCATGTGCTCCTCAGTCTTGCTGAAGCCCAGTCACACTGTGTTTCATGCAGGGATGGGGAAGAGACACCTCTCCCAACCCGGAGCTGGCTTTGCTGCCTGGGTCTTGGAGCAGAGGGCTTATGCCTCAGTCTCTCCCTGCTCCCCATAGGAGCAGCCCTAGGTACTTACCCAAGAGCAGGGACAGCCCTGCTGTAATACAGCCCACAGCTAAGAATGGTTTTTACATTTTTAGATGTTTGAAAACAAATTTTAAAAAGAATAGTATTTTGTGACATGTGAAAATGATGTGAAATTCTAAGTCCAGTGACCACAATGAATAAAGTTGCCCCGGAACACAGCCGTCTCATCTATCTGTGTAGTCACATGTTGTCTATGGCTGTCTCAGGCTGTGAGGGCAGAGTTTATCTTTCTAGAAACTGCCAAACTGTTTTCCAAAGTGTTTGCACCATTTCACATTCCCATCTGCAGCCTACGAGTTCCAGTTGCCCCTCACCCTTGCCAACACTTGGTGTGGTCAGTCTTCGTACTTTTAGACATTTTTATGCTGTTGTGGCATATTGTTTGGTTCTAATTTGCATTTGCTTATGATGATGATGTTGAGCAGATGCCATCCAGATATCCTCTTCGGTGAAGTGTCTGTTCAAATCTTCTGTATATTTTTTACTGGGTTTTTTTTTTTTTTTTTCAATTATTGAGTTTTGGGAGTTTTTCAGTATAATCTGGATGCAAGCCCTTGGTCAGATATGTGATTTGCAAATATTTTCTCTGTCTGTGCTCATCTTTTCATTTTGCTAATAGTGTCTTTCAAAGAACAGAAGATCTTAAACTTGATGAAGTTCAGTCCATCAATTTTCTTCTTAATGGATCATGGCTTTGGTGTTGCATCTTAGACTGACCCAGGTCACAAAGAAGTTTTCCTAGGTTTTCTTCTGGAAGTTTTATAATTTTAGGTTTCATCTATAGAATGAGGGTTTATTCAAGATTAATTTTCTTTATCACAGTTCTTTCTCTCTGCATATGGATTTCCAGTGCCCTAACACCCTCTGATGAAAGGGTTTCTTTTCTCCACTGTGCTGCCTTGGTTGGCCATGTGTGGGTCTGTTTCTGGACTGTGTCCTGTTTCATCTATCTGTCTGTCCTCTCGACATCAGCAGCACCCTGTCTTGATTACCGTAGCTTCTCATAAGACTTGAAATCTAGTCATGTGTACAAGTTTTCCAGCTTCGTTCAACATTTTCAGGTTCTAGGTCATTCTCGGTCCTTTGCATTTCCATATGAACTTTAGAATCAGTTTGTCAATTTCTACAGAAGAGCTTGTCGTAAGTTTGATTGGGCTGTGTTGAATCTGTAACCCAAATTTGGAAGAATGGTCTTCACAACTTTGGGCCTTTTGCTCCATGGCTATCGTATATCTGTATACGGTATATCTCCATTTATTTAGGTCTTTACTTTCCCTCAGAATGTATTTGTAGTTTTCAGTGGGGTTTTCAGATCGTGTGCATCTTTTGTTGTAGATATTCCCAAGTAGTTCATACTTTTATGAGATTCTAAATGGTATTGAGATTTTAGATTCAACTTCTGATGGTTTGCTGCAGCTGAGGTGCCCTAGAGACTGGGGATGAGGAAGGAACACACTCAGAGAGGTCACAGAGGCATTTGTCTCGAGCACCCAGTAGTATGACACTCCATCCCTGACGCTGGCCAGCAGAGACCTGGTGTTAGTAACCACATAATAATGGCTATGACAGTGTTCATTACTAGTATTACATTACTGAGAACTTCCCAAGTTTCAGGTACTAGATTTCCCACCTCTCATAGATTTTCTCCCCAGATCTTCACAACAACCCTACGAGGTGGTTCCATGGTTCCCATTTTACAGAAGACACCTAAGGTCAAGTAGATTAGCCAGTTCCTCAGTTTCCCCACTCCTGAGAGAAAGCCAGGCCTGAAACAGGGCTCAGCCTTTAATAGGAACCGCAGCCCAGTGCCTCCCCTCTCGGGGGCAGTGGAAAGTACTCCTCAGCAGGTGGGGACTAGAGCTGGCCCCCCCACCAGCCTGGCTTGGGCAGATGTACTTGGGGCCTCTTCTGGGTCATCTGCTCCCTAGACAAAACGCAGTGCCTGCCCCAGGACATTGGGTACGAATAGTTTCCCAGAGCGTGGTGCAGGGACCCCAGGAGCAGCACGAGATGCTTGTAAGGGGTACATGGACAAGCATTTTTTGCATTAATTTTTATGTAGTTAGGAAACCATAGACTGTACATCTAACCTGCCATTTCACAGACATTAATGCTTAGGTGAGGTTCAAGAATCAAGAGTGTGGCCTGTCCTCACAGCGAGGGTGAACTTTGCAGTCAAGCTGGCTGCTTTCGGAGAGTAAGGAGCTCTTTGCTGCAGCAAGAACTCAAGCTGGTCTCTTCTGACCAAAGATTCTGATATATTCTTTCCATTCATCCAAGTGCATCTGAGCCCATTCTTCCTCAGTGTTTCCTCGTGAGGTGGGGAGAGGCAGCTGCTCTCAGCATCCCAGGCTCCGGGGCCTGGAGTCAGGCTGTCAGACTTCCCTCTGCCCATGGCCCCCCTGAAGAACACAAGCCCACATGTACTGCAGAGGGGGTTCTCCAGACTCGAGCCATGACCTGGTCCTACCACTGATCTGCTACTTGGCCTTAGACCAGCCCCTTCCCTTCTCTGGATCCCAGTTTCCCTATATGGAAAGTGGCACAGTTAGAGGGTCTGTGTGACCCCTGACAGCCATAGACTCACAGAGGTTATGTTTCAAGCATAACCAAACTCAGTCTCCCTCCATAGGACTCCCAGCCTGGCAAGGAACAGGCACTCAGTGGATCCTTGTGCAATGCTAGTGAATGAGTGAAGGTAAAACCATCCCACCCATGATGGTGAGAACCCGTTGGTGCCTAATGCCTGGGCAAAAACCTCAGGCTACAGAGTGTGCATTGCACAATGTTGGTGGCACATTCGCTTCCCAGTCATTGTAGGAGTGTGTATTTATTATCACGCATTTCTGGCAAATGGTAGTAAAGCAGTTCAGGGCACCAGGGTGTTCTCTGAGCCTCCAGGGATGGGGGAAGGAGGCAGTTTGGAGGGTTATCCTGTTTACTAAGGAAGTTATGAATGTGCTTCAGGCAGCATCCCATAAGAGGAAAATTGAAAACAACCCATTCGTGTGTGAGCGTGTGTACACACACACACACACACACACACACACACACACACACCATACACACCTTGATCTGGGCATGTGATGTGTACCCAAGAACTTACTAAAGCAAAACTGATTTTGGCCTAGAGAGATTTGATTTTATGCTAAACAAATTTCATCAGGATTTTCATATGAAGAGTCTATTCCTCCCCAAACGTGCCCTGCTTGCCTGCATTTAATGCGGTCAAATCCAATTTTGGAGTTCTCTGCAGGCCTGGTGACTGGGTTCTTAGGACTCAGCTCATAGCTGCTAGCTGAGCTTGGGGGTGGGGGTGGGGCAGCTGGAATGACAGGGAGGGCTCGTGTGGGGCAGGAGGCTGTGGCCCCCAGGGCAGGTGGGACCCAGAAAGCCCTGGAAATTTGGTTGATGGCACAAAGAGCACTGTGTGAGCCATCTAAGAGCTTCCACTGTTGAGTTTCAGTCCATTCCTTATAAGGGGTTCATCTGTCACATGCTGAGTTCCTATGGGACCTGTCAGGGAACCCTCTCCCCTGTCTCTAAGAGGTCCAGGGGGTAGGAAGGCCAGACTTAGCAAATACAAATATAGACACCTGGCTACATTTGAATTTCTGATGAATACTGAATACTTTGTTAGTGTAAATGTGTCTCAGGCCTGTCCAGATGGAGAGGTGGGCACAGCTTGGGCCTTATAGGACCCTCAGTGGGGGACTCCACTGGGCACCCTGAGGCCCGTGTTGTGCTTTCACAGTCATACTTGAGAGCCCTGCCTGGCCCGGTGCCTACCATTAGAGGATGCCCACTACACTGGGTTTCCTTCCCTGGCCTCTCAGAGACATGGAGAACCCAGGGAGGCCCGGGTGACTCCGTGATGAGTATGTGGGGAAGCAGCCTTCATGTGGAAGGTGACCGGAGCTGAGACTTCCGGGGGGAGCAGAGGCTATGGCATTACTTTGGGGTGGGTGTGGGGCTCTCATCGTCATGGGGGGCGCTGGTCTCAGGTTATCAGGAAGTTTTCACAGGGAGGATCTCAGCTGGGTGAAAGCCTGGCATGGCTGCTGTCTTGGAGCTGAGCCAGGGGAAGTTGAGTGGAATGGGGGGCCCTTGACCCCAGGAGCTGGGGAGGCCCCTCACAAGCCACCTGTCCTGAGATTGCAGGTGGGCAGCAGAGGAGAACACTTCCATCTCCCCCCACCCTGTTGCTGTCTGTTCTGAGTTCCTCCAAATGGAGACTCTGCTTCCCAGGAGATGGTTAAACATATGGACTGCGGCGTCTGTTCCACACCAACAATGCAGACTCTGTGGGGCTTGGAGCCTAGAGCCGGACTTCCACTCCAGGATGTTTCTGAAACAGCAGATCCAAAGATGTGCACACCTGCTCCGGCCAGAGAAACCTCTGGGCGGGTGAGCTGCCTGCAGTCGTCAGCCTGCTGTCCATTTTTTCTGTGCCTCTCGCCAGCCCAGCCACAGAGCTTCTCTGTCTCCAGGGCTCTGGCACTGGGACCGGCTTAACAGGAAAAAACACTGGTGAGTGAGTAAGTGATAAGTTGAAAGCTTGCATCGTGTTGGGGACAGACACTCTGCTTTATCCTCCAGTATTTTATTTTATTATTAAATGAGCAGATATGATTCTAATCTCACAGCAAGCCCAAGGTAGACACCAGGATCTCATTTTACAGATGCAGACGTTGAGGCTGCAATGGGCAGGAAGTTGGGGTGCTGGGAATGACCCTCATATTATGGTGTCTAGACGCTAGACTGTGCCCTAAGGCTTGGTGTGGCCCCTTCTCCCAGGTCCCCTCGGCCCCACTGGCCTCAGTGTGCCGGGAGGCGGTGCATCCACATGGCCCTCGCTCCCAGGTGCCACAGCCCGCACCCCTGCCAGCACCCCAGCCGCCCGCTGCTGTGGGCCTTGGTCTGAGCCTGCCTCTGCTCCCCAGCCTCGCACTGCTGCTCTGGGCTTTGCTCCAGCACTGAGAGCCCCAGGAGCCCCAGCGCCGGATGGTCAGACTTCCGAGGCCACCAGGCCTGTAGGAGCCTTCGGTCACCGAAGTCGCCGAGAACATTTGGACTCTGTGCCTCAGCTGTACCTGGGCCATCTTCCCTCCTGGCCCTGTCCCGGCCCTGTCCTGGGCCAGCTGTTCTCCCCGCCCAGGGCTGGGGGCGTCTGTGCTCCCCTCTGGGTTTGGGTGCAGAGCAGCTTCCCTCTTCCAGGTAGTGAGAGCTGGTCCTGGAGGAACACCCTGGGGCGCTGGTGTAAGGCTTTAGCACCACTGGGAAAGAGGCTGCTTCCAGTGGGTCACCGAATCTTCCCTGACACCCACGCTGGAGTGGCAGCAGTGAGCCTGTCTCCCCAGCCCGCCACAGCCTCCTCCTGGGCTTGCTCTACCCGCAGCCCTCACGAGGCCTCCACCGGCCCCCAGGGTGGCACCAACTGTTTCCCTGCAGGCTGCTGGCATGGTCCCCTGCCATGTCCTGGGCCCGGGGTACAACATGCCACAGTGCCCTCCAAATTCTTCCCACTTCCTTCACTCCAGTCAGCTTCACCGCACCCGTCAAAGGAGATGCTGCTCGGACCTGCTGTCACTCGGAGCTGCTTCCACTCCCGGGACTGCTGGCTCTGCGCCACTGGCCACACGGCTCGTTCACTAGTCCACACGCCCTTACTCAACCAACGCTTGTGGTGCACCCCTGGGAGCTGGCCCGGGGCACGCTCGGGCAGATGCCTGTCTTGGCTGCCCTTGCCACGCCCACCCACCCACCCTGCCTCTACCCCACCTCCACCCAGCCTCCACCCTGCCCATCAATTCTTCCTGCCTCCACCCTACACAGCCGCGCCTTTGCCAACACTGTCCCCTCTCTGTCCTCCTCTCCACCTCAGCAAGGCCAAGTCATTCCTGCCCTGCAGGTCTTGTTCTGGAGCCACCTATTTCAGCCAGTGTCCTGGGCTGAATTGTGTCCCCTAAATATTCACATGTTGAAGTCCTAACCCCCAGTAGCTCAGAATGTGACTGTATTTGCAGATTGGGCCTTTTAAGAGGTAATTAAGGTTAAATGAAGTCATATGGGTGGATCCTACTCCAACATGACTGGTGTCCTATAAGAAGAGGCTATTAGGACACAGACATGCACAGAAGCAAGTGTGTGAGGACACAGGGAGAGGGTGGTCATCTGCAAGCCAAGGAGAGAGGCCTCAGGAGAAACCAACCCTGCTGGCCCCTGGATCTGGGACTTCCAGCCTCCAGAACTGTGAGAGAGTCTGTTGTTTAAGCTGCCCGGGCTGTGGTGCTCTGTCTTGGCAGCCTGAGCAGACTAATGCAGCCAGAATGTCACTTAGGACTTCCCCAGGGCACAAGACATCTCTCTTTAGCCCTTCCACCTCAAGTCACATTAGCACAGGCACCTTAGCCCCAGGACCCAGCAGCAATACCTAACCCGTCTCTCCACTTTCCCCATGATATGGGGAAACGACAGGCAGACATGGTGGTTGAATGAATTGAAGACAGCCTTCCAGCCAGGCCACCTTTCAGCCCTGGATGAATGCTATGGATTGTGTTTTGGAAAACGACAGCAGGCCCAGCCTTGCTGTTTATGACCCTGCTTCTTGGCCTTTCTAGGGAGTGCTGCTCTCTGCTCTTAAATTTATGGTCCTCTGGTGTAGTCCCAGACTGACCACAGGATTGCAAATGGGCTGTCTGCTAATAGTGCATGTAGATGGTGCAGGAGGTAGTGTGACCCTTGGCCCTGGGGTCAGGGAAGAGCTTCTCACCCAGGGAGGGGTGCTCTGACCTGAGAAGTGCCTACTCCTCCACCTTCCCCTTTGCAGAGACCTTGAAGTTTACAGACAAATCAGTACATCCTAACCTTCCCTCACTGTTTTGACATAGCTGCATAGCACCTCTGCTTTGACTCATGCTCCACAGAGGCCAGAAGAGCCAGAGTCTTAAGACATGAAGTCCACTTTCTTGCAATCTCAAGGCCTGGGCTTCATTGGGTGGGGACACCCATGGGGGCCTCTGCAGGGCTTGGAGAAATATGGGGAGGATTAGTATCCTATATGGTTGCTAGAAGGGGGATCTCTGGAAGGGGAGGTGGGGCTAAGGAGCCTAGCCTCCCCAAATCCTTATGTACCCCCCACCCCCAGCTAAATTTTATTAAAGAGGCAGGTGAACTTTCTTTCAAGGAGTTCTGAAAGCCTTGGGGTGGGGAGAAGACTACAGTGAGGGTGATGCTTTTGCTGCCCAATGACTGAACCAAGAGTGACCGAGGCACTAGAAGGACTGGAATTCCTCAGAGGGGTGCAAGTAACTTCCCCACCTGCTGCACATTTTCAGATGGAGAACAAAAGTCATGTAGTGGTCCAGATTTCCCTGGCATGAGATACAGCTCAGAATTGGCATGTGGGCTGGCACGGACCTTGCTCTCCACTAAGGATGGGCCCTGGGAAGAGCCTGCCAAGTAGGGCCTCGCTGGGACTTACTGTCTGCTGTGGGCCATGGAGACAGGGCAGAAACCCAGGGGACTTCCCTGGGCCTGTGATGGGCAATGCCTGTGTCCACGTCCTGTGACTCAGTCAGAGGCTGGGCCTCCTCAGCAGAGGCCACTCCCTCCCCACGAGCCCCTGCACCGTGGGCAAGACAAGAGCGGGGAAAGTGGCTTCCGAGGAGGGACACAGGAGGGACCATGAGGCACTGTGGAGGTAGCCGTGCTTCCCCGCGGTTTTCTTGCCCTTCTAAGTACAAAGACACAACACTTAGTAAGGCAGTAGTATGAGCGGGAAATAGTGGTGATTTAAAACTCAAAAGCCCTTTTGCATTAGAAAAGTAGCTGCTTTAATAAAATAAAGACAATACAGTATTTTCCATCAGTTTCCAGTAGGCAACCCCATTTCTTCAGTGCAATAAGCCCTTGATAAGGTGAGTTGTGTAATTTCGTGTGCGGCTTGGCGTCGGCAAGTCCAAGTGTGCAGCGTGCTGCTTCCAGCCCTCTTACCCATTTTATGGAAGTCCAATGCGCCATGAAGAGGGTTTGGGGTGCAGAGCTCTGATTGCCAGAGGCCCCTTCCCTGAGAGCTATGGGGAGGGAAGGTCCGGGGGTTTCTTCCGCAAACAGAGCCAGGCTCTGCATCACCTTCCCTGCCTTCTGTGGAGGCTGCAGCCCCTCAGGGACATGCAGCCATGCCAGAGCCTCCACCGTCTCTTTCTTCCTACCCATCTGCAGACCAGCAGAATATTCTCCCCTTCTCATCACCGACCAGGAGTTTGGTCTGGTTTCTTGCGAAGAGAAAGGAGAGACAAGAGCATTAGAGGCCACCTGTATGGAGAATGTATCTCAGCTAGCACTCAGGAAATTGCAGCATGGGGCTCAGTAGAACCCACACTTGGTCCTCATCGGAAGTGGGACACATGGATAATATTTTCACTCGGGGTGGCAGTGGGCTTTGCAGCTGTAGGGCGGTGGCTCCTAAAGCACAGAGGGAAAGCTCAAGATGCCCAGGCCCGGAGAGCAGGGTGAGGCCTTGCCTCCTCTTCTCTAGCATCTCCAGGTGAGCCTCTGTCCTGAGAGAGACAGAGCCAAGGCCTGGGCAGAACAAATGGCAAATTCTCCAGCAAAGAGTGCAGCTTTCCTATCCCCACCTCAGCTGGCATCTAAAACACTGTGCAGCATACACCATCAAGGACACTGGAACGCCCACTCCAGGCCGGTGAGGGAGGAAAGGCGGCGGGCTGCCAAAGGTCAGCTGCCTCCCGAGACTACACTTCCTAGTGCAGAACTGGGTTAATGACAACACTTGCCTCCACTGGGTTTCAATGGGGTATCAAGTGTCCTATCTGACACTTGGCGATTCCACATTGGCTTAGAGCCCTGCAAAGGCATGTTCTGTTAATCTGGGATAATCATCATATTGAAAGTTACAATTGGCAGTGGGATTCAGGAAAAAAGGCTCTCTTTAGGATAGAATTACAAAATAATATACTTTTACTTTTTGGATTTCTTTATGAATTCCCTATGAGCCCCTGCACTGTGGGTAAGTTCTTGGATATTTAAAACAAGACAGCAAGAGCGTGTGTGTGTTAAAAAGAAAAAAACCACAAACAAAACAAAATAAAAACGGTTCCCGGGGCCCTACACAGCCTTGTCACCTGCACCCTGTGCATGGTGGGCCCCTGGGACACCTGTAGTGAGGTGGCCTCCCTGACCAGGCAGCATGAACCCAGAGCTGCTGGGACTTTCCTAGGGCTGGCCGCAGCGCCCTCTGCTGGAGGCCTTGAGGAACCAGGCTGTGCTCACCTGGACACAGCCAGTGCTGTCACCGCTGGGCTGGTCTTACTGGGCTTCCCTGTCAAAGCAATGCTGACGTCCAGCTCTCGACTCAGGGCAAGGTTCTTCTCCCACTTGTGACCTGTGGGGAGCGTGCGAGAGAAGAGTTAGAACACCCGAGTGGCTTCACACACGTGTGCAGGTGCATCCACACCCAGGGCCACAAACACATACACACATATTTATATTTGTGGTCAGCAACTTGTTAAATTGAGGGGGGAAATATATTTAATCTTGGCCTGTGCTGTTGCAAAAAGGGCCATCCCAATTTAATTTGCAGGCTGTGATAGTTACATGTGCTGACATGCCGCAGTATCCATTGTGTACCAAATTGGATTTGTGTATTATTGCTTTCTAAATTGCATGCCTAGTTCAGCAAAATTGTTCATCAGTGTTTACTGGCTTTATGCTTAATAAGATGCCCCACAATACCTTGCTGCCAGGATGTAATGCAGACTGTAATTGCCTAGTAAAAATAAATTACATAAAGTCGGCATTATCAACTTATCTAAATCCTCTCACGCCACAACCAATAATTAAATGCTGAGAACGTTTTTTCAAAAAATATAACTCAATGATTGTTACTTCACTCATTTTAATGACTGCATTTGGGGACAGACAGTAATTCCCTCAACGTGAAGAGTGAGATAGAGAGACACCAGCTGGGCAGGTCCCTGTGAGGCCACTGTGTTGGACTCAGGGCAGCAATGATGCTGCAGCCCAGCCGCCCTGGGGTGGCCACCTTATGTATGCAGACAGGCCCACGCACCACGAAATGCATGAGGGGTCCCAATGGAAACCGTCTTGAAGCAGAACCAGGCATTTATAAATTCTTGCACATGTCCAAACAACAAGCATTTCCAGAGCACTTTTTATGTGCCAGATTGAGTCCAAATCTATGGGGCGATCCCTGAAATAAATTGTACTTCACTGGGTTGGTCTTTGCAGCAAATGACAAATAAGTGATTTCCAGCAGAAAGTAGATTGCATCTGCCTACAAAGGCAGTATCCTTAATATATTCAAAGATCTTCTTTCTTGCCTCTTAAGACATTTGAGGGATGCAGTAATATACACAGCAAAATGACACATAGGCAAATATCCATGTGTCATGCCCAGTCCAGTCCCTTTCTAACAAAACAGTTTTGAGCATTATTATAAGAATAACATGCTTTCTTATTAAGGACCTCCAGTGGGTTATGTTTGTAAATCTGCATGTGAATTTATTAACTTTAAACCGTGGCCCAACCTGATTTTTTTTTTCATATGTCTGTGTCATCATGTCACTTCACCCTAATCTGCTTTTGAGTTGTAATCACAACGTTGGCAGTCAGTTCAGTGGGGCAGTGACCTCAGGTCTGCACAGAGAGCAGGGGATGGATGTAGACCTGAGGCTCCCTTGGCTTGAAGCCATCTTAAGTTCCCTAATGTTATCTGTTGCTGTGTTCAGAGAGAAGCAGCTCCGAGAAGTCTGCATTAGCAGATTCCTGTCTGTGTCTACTGTTTTTCTGTCATCAGCACGTGACAAGGCAGGACACACAGGAAGTGCCGCAGTTTTAATGAGGGGGACACTGAGGGCCAGAGAAGTTGCTGAGACAGAGCTGGGTCTAGAACCTGTTCCATGCTCTTCATCTCACTTCTCGTTCACCAGACCCCATCACCAGTGAGCACGACCCCACCTCAACAGGTGATGCCACATAGTAAGCTGAGTCCACTGGCACTTCCAGAACCGGAGGGATGGCTCTGAGGCGCCTTTTGTGCATCCGTCTGTCCACCCAGCCGTCCGTCCTTCCATCCATTTGTCAACCATGGGCTGAGCTAATGCCTTTAGCCTACTGGGCCTCAATAGTTTTGGCAGCGGGCAGGTGAGCCCGACACTAGGATGGCGTGCAGTCTCCTGCAGGTGAACTGCAGAACCGCTTCATAAGCAGGCCAGGAACACGAACCCTGGGCTAGTTCTCTTCCAGGTGGGTGGAAATAGGGAAGGGCATGCGACCCCTTCTCTCAAAAGAAGTGCTGAGTTCCTGAGAACACACAAGCCCCTGCTTCTTTCCTTCCGCGCTGAGGTGGGCTGGTTCCTTGTGTCCTCCATGTCCCCTAGAGAAAGTAGGACCAGTGAATGGAACGTGGTTGCTCCTCTTTGGGATGCTGTCGTTCTGGTTGTTGACGAGGATCTTCGGATGGTGTTATCTTGAAAAATGTGATTCCTACTACAGAGCCCAGACATAGCAGGAGCTGAGCAAATGTCTGTGTGTGCTTGCTTGATGAGGAATTCATAAACCGATGAAAGTAAACCTAAGAGGTGTGCACTACATTTCAGAAATGAACTGACTGAAAACGGCTGCTCTTTTCGGAAGGCAGCCCTCAGAAATCTGCGAAAATTCTCTCCTGGGGTTAATCACAGGTTTCAGGAAGCAGAACAAATAGAGGGTACCAGAGGGTTCAGGGAGACAGGGGAATTCTCACTTCTTGGTAACATGTTTCCTTTGATTGTGGGACACAATAGAGGCCTCAGTTCTGGGCCAGACTCTTTGATGGAGAGAGCAGAGAGAAGGGGCTGCGTTGGAGAAGGTGATGACAGCAGCTCGTTAGGTGGCTGTGGTGGAAGTGAGTAGGTGACAGCTGTGATGGTGGGTTGGTGCCTGTGGTCATGTGGACTGGTTGGTGATGGTGATTATGCAGCAGTATCTGTGGTTAAGGTTACTCTGCAGTGGCGGTGGCTACTGTGGTGCCATTCAAAGGGACAATGGTGGTCTGATTGCTGGGTGACTTTGGGCAAGTCACTGTAACTCTCTGCCTAGTTTCTTTCTCTCTCACTGCTGGGTGCCTCAGTAACATCTACCACAGAGGGTTGCCGTGAGAAACAACAGAAAGTGTGGCGAGTGTTTACAGTGCAGCCTGCTGATGGTCAACTCTCTTCCACGGCTGCTCTATAATGGTGGCTCCAGTGGTGCTGGTGGCAGTGGCTGTGAACACCAGGAGGAGGAACAGACTCCTACTTCAATCTCATCTGCCACACCCCAAAGAGGGCATCGCTCCAGACTAGTGGTTCTCTTACTTTGGTGCACACCAAGACTCACCTGGGGGCTGGTAGAACACGTGAATTCTAACAACTCCCAATCTTTCCCTCATGGGTTGTGTTGAGTCACAGAACCCAGATCTACATTGTCAATAAGGCCCTGGGCAATGCTGGTGCAGGTGATCCCCCTCCCACTTTGAGGAGCTTGCCCTGGGAAGTTGAGTGGTTGAGCCAGGGCAGTCTGGGGCTTGATGCAACCACTTCCCTGCACCAGGGTAAGCGGCCCCTTCCTTGCACCTGTCTGCAGCCTGCCTGTGCAGGCAAGTGGCCAGCTGGGTCCAGGCCCTGGGCTGGGGAGCTTGGCATTGAATAGTCATCCAGACAGATGGGGAGCATCAAACCAAGCTTGGCAAGGTGTGTCTCCCCCTCCTGAAGCTTAGGAGCCCTTGATGAATGCCACGTCACTGTTCACATGTCCAAGGAGCATCCTAGGGCTTGCTGGTCCCTGAAGGGACCAGGCCAGGACTCAGCAGGCCTTCTCCATTTTACTTCACATTCCACCATCAGCTCGTAGTAGGCAAACTTGCTCCCACCCCCCAAATGTGGCAGCAACATTCAGAGCCCCAGTGGCTTCTGTAGGCCCTCCAGACCTGGGTGGAGCCATAGCCTAGGGCCAAGGAAGGGAGGGGGAGGGAAGGAGGCCAGGGCAAGGGCACCTGCATCCCTAGCAGGCAGGTACCTCTCAGGCTTGGAGGCTGAGCTGCAGGTTCCTCTGCCACAGCATGCCCGGGAACGGACAATTTCACATCCTCCATCTTCCAAATCTGCCGAGAAAAGAGAAAATGTCATAGGCTGGGGAAATGATCCTGTCTGCAGGCTTGGCATGGTCCATCTCATTCCCCTACAGGGCCTAAGCGAAAGGAAGAAGGCAGACCCCCCTTCTTCTGACATTTATTTATTATCAGGAAAAAGGTTTTTTAGGCTTTAGCTTCCCTGCATGGAGGTTTGACTGATTACAACTATAGCTTGGATGAGTTCACTGCCACCTCTGTGTCCCTAAATGCAACCTCCTATGTCCAGGGACCAGACTCCACAGCCAGGTTGTTATCATTTCACTTAGCTGATGTCCTGTTGGCCCTAATGCCACCATTCCTGGAGGCCTCCCTTACCACTCAGTGGCTGGCCTCCCCATCCTCTGTATCCAGCCCTTGGTCCCAAGCCCTGTTCCTGGGTGCCCTCAGGCTGACTTCATATGGCTTCTTACTTGCTGAGTCTGGATTTTCTGTTGCCAAAGGACAAGGACCAGCCCCTACTCAAATGCTTCCGTGAGCTCCTCCCCAGGACTAGCCCAGCAATGGGCTGCTACAGGAGCTCAATTACCATGGAAGACTCCCATGCATACTTTGGGCAGGCACAGGAAAGAAATGTACCTACCCCTCAGCCAACCTGGCCTCCTCTGGCTGACCTGCAGTTGTGGACCACGCCCCACCAAGCCCCGGTCTTTGTGACTTCCTCAAGTTCCAGCTGGCCCAGCATACCCTGTTCTCTGCAGAGACCCTGTACCCCTCATAGGCCACAGAAGGGGCCCTGTAAGGATCTCACAGGGGGCACTCCTCAGCCTTGTCTCTGGATGGATGGACGGACAGATGGATGGATGGATGGCTGGAGGGATGAGTGGATGGGTGAATGGATGGATGAATGGATAGATATATGAATGGATGGATAGATGGATGGGTGAGTGGATGGGTGGGCAAGTGAATGAGTGGATGGGTGAGTGGATGAATGGGTGGGTGAGTGGATGAATGGATGGATGCATGGACAGATGGATGGATGGATGAGTAGATGAGTGAATAAGTGAATGGATGGATGGAAGAATGGAAGAACAGATGGATGCATGGATGAATGGATGGATGAATGGAAGGGTGAGTGAATAAGTGGGTGGGTGAGTGAATGAATGAGTGGGTGAGTGGGTGGATGGATAGATGTATAGATAAATGAGTGGGTGGGTGAGTGGGTGGATGAGTGAATGGATGGAAGGATGGGTGGATACATGGATGGATGGATGAATGAGTGGATTGGGGAGTGGATACATGGGTAGGTGAGTAGATGAATGGGTGGATAGATGCATGGGTAGATGAATGAATGGATGTGTTGGTGAGTGGATGGGTGGATGGGTGAGTGGATAGATGGGTGGATGAATGGATGGATGGATGGGTAAGTGGCTGGGTGGATGGGTGGATAGATGGAGAGATAAATAGTTAGGAAAGTGGGTAGATAGATTAGTGGATGAATGGATGTGTGGTCAATTTTGGGTTAAATAGATGACACAAATATCTCTTTTTAGCATTGGAATATAATCTTTTGCATGTGACTATTTAGTGCTCGCTCCTTGTGACAGTGTTTATTTGTACGTGTTTGTGTGTGTGTATAACATCACAGGTATAATTTTATTTATTTGCTTTATTTATTTATCGCCCTGGAAAGAGCCTTGCCTTTCCCTTCACTTGCTGTGGATACCTGTTCTGGGACAGTCTCAAATGCAACCTGCAGCTCTGGACCCGTGGAGAAAGTGGGCAGAATGGAGATGAATGCATTTCTTGTGCCATATCCCAATTCTGACCAAGACACCCCTACCCGGACCATGCCGTCTTGACTCCCGGTGATGATGACATGGCTTCCGTCCCATGCTGGCCCCTCCATCATGCAGCAGCAGGTTATGGCTCTTTCTGGGCCCCAGGCTGTGGTGATACTGGCCAGAGGCTGTCCATTGACATTCCATAGGGACAAGTGGGCTCCCGCACAGGAGACGATGGTGCCCTGCAGCAGTGAGAACTGGCGTCACTCTAAGCTGGAGTGGCTGTCTGCCCATCTGTGGCTCAGCTACCCAGTTTGTACACCCAAGAACTCCCAACCTGCCATCTCCTGAAGACCAACCAAGTACCCCAAGACTCCCTGAGACACCCACTCCTTTGCAGCTCACGGGCCTGCTATGCTTTCACACAACTGTCAGCTCTTGGTTCTTTTCACACTGTGATCATGTGTTCGGACACTGCTTTCCCTGGCAGATGCTGACTGCTTAGCCTTAGGCTCCTCTCAGATTCCTCTCCATGGCCATATACTGGCTGTCACAGAAGACCCAGCCTGAAGACCAGCCCTATTTCCAGACATAGAGCCTACTACACCTGTCTGGCCAGCCCTCCCCATGAAGAAGTGCAGGATATCACCTGCTGGAGGGCAGGGCACAGAGGCTCAAATGACTGTGCGCGGCTCATAAATATGTATGATGCCCATCCAGAAGGGATTTCTGGGTCAACTGCGTCTCTGGAAATGTTCATGTCCAGAATTTTTGCTCCTCAAGGATTGCCTATTCTGTACCCAATGGAATAGTGGCCACTGTCACTGAGGCCCCAGCTGGAGACAGGCCTTTGAGCCTCGCCCTAACCACAGAGGGATGTGGAAAGCTCACTACCCCTCCACAGCCCCTTGGGCTGGGCTCCATGGAACTTCCTTAATTGTTAGGGATAGTCTGCCTAGGACCAGGGACTGTCTGTTACACCTCTGCCCAGCACACAGAACTGGGCCCAGCAAGCACATATTGACCTTGATTGACTCCAGGACAACTTGTCTTGGTGCCAAGCTTCTCAGGTATAGGGACACAATTCCTTAAGAGTTTTGTGTTCCCCCAGACCAGGGCTTCATGCCTTCACCAATATATACCAACCCACCCATCCATTCACCCACCATCCACCAATCCATCATTCATTTGTCCACCCACTCATCCATTCATTTATCCACTTATCTACCCACAAATCCATCCACCCACATACTCCCAGTTATTGACCCATCCATCCATTCATCTGCCATCCATTCAACCATTCACCTTTCTGTCTGCCCATCTAACCATTCATCTGTGTGTCAGGCTGTCCACCCATCCATCCACACATTCATTTGTCTTCCATCTACGTATTTAACATTTGTCCTGGATTCAAGCCTACCCGGAGCACCACTTTCAAGAAAATGTGGCGCCAGAGGCTCTTCCATCATCTCCCCCTCCTCTTATGAGCTCTCTGCCTACTTTATCCATGTCCTGGGCCCCTGGGGCTTTTTATGAGCAGATGCAGAATCCTCTGCATCCTCAGGGAACCCCATACTCCAGGATGGGGCTTCCAGCCTGGAAGCAGCTCTACATTGAGATATATGTCTCTCTCTGTCTCTCTCTGTCTCTGTCTCTATCTCTCTCTCCACACACACACACACACACACACACACACACACACACACACACACACACTCCTGACAGGCTCCTCTTTGTTAGCCAGCATAGAGGGACAATCAGAGGCACGCTGTGCTGTGGAGACCAGAGGCACCTGCTAAGTCAACAGTGACTTGCGACTAAGAAGCTAAGTTAGTCAGCCATGCCCAGCAGGTCTCTCAGGATAGGCAGATCTGCCCGGCTCCCTGGTGTGCATGCCAGAACAGACACTTCCCACTGCTCCCACCACCCTGAGGGAGGAAAGTAAAGAAGCAACAATTAAAGGTAGACCCAGATGCTGCACACGCTGGTCTGTAGCAAGTACTCTGCACATTTGGGGCCCATTCCACACTCTGGGGCAGTCAGCATCTCTTTGTCCCTGGGTTTCCTCTTGGGTGCCATCCACCATGCTAACACGCAGGTTCACGAAGGTGGGGAGGACACAGTGTTGGAAAAACAGGAGCCTCACCGAGATGTCACTGATGTCGATGGCTGAGATGGCCTCCCGGTGGGCAGGCAGACGGGCCACAGGGGCGAGGTGGTCCAGGTCCCACAGGATGCAGGTGCAGTCCTGGGAGCCACTCACCAGGAGGCTGAAGCTGACCGATGCTGCCAGGCATGTGACTGCCTGTGTGTGTCCATACAAGGCCTAGAGACAGGAAACAGACCCACAGGTTAGGAGAGGGGCCCTGTTGGGAAAATAGAATAGTTTGGTTAATTTGGACCTTCCCCTAGGGTCCAGTTGGGTGTGGTTCAGCATTCTTTGTAAGCAAATCGTGTGTGTGTGTGTGTGTGTGTGTGTGTGTGTGTGGAGTTAGTGCACATGTGCACCAATGTATCTTTTTAGTTTTGTTGCTATTCTTGTGTTCTTCAGAGAGAGGTAGAGAGAGAGAGAGAGACAGAGAGAGAGAGAAAGAGAGAGACAGACAGAGAGAGAGAAAGAGAGAGAGAGACAGAGAGAGAGACAGAGAGAGAGAGAAAGAGAGAGACAGACAGACAGAGAGAGAGAAAGAGAGAGAGACAGAGAGAGACAGAGAGAGAGACAGAGAGAGAGACAGAGAGAGAGAGTAGTTTGAGTGAAGCAGGTGGGCAGGCATCTGCCTTGGATGTCCTCCTGGCGCAGCCATGCTTTTCAACCTACGGCTTTCAAGGACCTTTTGGCCAGTTACCTAGCTCATAGACCTGCGTGTGAGGAATCTGGTGACTGAGCCTGGTGTGTGAAGGGTTTGTGACCAAGTCTGTGAACAGGCTTGAGGGGTCTGTGAGCTTCAGACCCAGCCCTAGCTCAACAATTGGCCCACTTGACAGTTAGACAAATGGATATTCAAATGCAAACTCTGCCTTTCTGAGCCTCAGTTTCCTCATCTAAAAGTGGAATAATAGTACCTACTGTAGAGGATTGAAATGAATGCACAGAGAGGCCTTGGCTCATTTCGGATGTTAAGCAAATGGTGAGCACCACCACGGTGATTATCATGAGTGGTGGAGGTTCTTGAGGTGGGACCGGGATAAGTTCTTTGTCTCCGGCCAGCTATTTGTTCTGCTCCCACTACAACCAGTTCCTTCTGAAACTGTCTTTCATTTTCTGGGGCTGAGGCCTTGGACAAGCCATCTAACTTCCTTGCACCTCAGTTTTTTTCACCAACAGAACAGGAATGATAATGGTACCTATCTTACCATCTCAGGGCTGTTGAGAAGGTAAAATGAGGGAATCCACCCACACAAGAGCGCTTGGCATGATGGACGCTTGGCAAATGCTCAAAAAATAGCATCTGGTGCAAGGAAACTGACTTCACTGTCCCTGACATGGAAGTGGAGGTATTTGTGTGTGGCCTGGCATCTCTCCCTGAGGTGTGGGTCTCTGCAGAGGCCACTTGGAGGCCACTAAATGTGTGCTCATCAAATATATCTGTGGAAATGAAATGACGCCCCTGAATTACACAGAGCTGTGGGCTGTCCTCTGCCTGACCGCATTCAGGCTCTATTCCTGCCCACGGCACACAACTGCCCCAGGTGCCAACCTTATCTGAGGCACCACATCTCCCTGAGGAACTGTCCCTGCCTGAGGTACGTCCCTGTCTGAGGCACTGTCCCTGCCTGAGCCATGTCCCTGCCTGAGGCACATACCTGCCTGAGGCGCAAGCCTCTCCGGCGGCCTTTGGCCATGCTGAGCTCCCATATACACACCACGGAGCTGGCCCCAGAGGTGACAATCATCGTGGGGGATGGGCACAGAGCACACAGACAGCGGCCCCAGTCAGCCAGGTTCTCAAATGTCATCAGGATCTGTGGGAGATGGGGGATGAGCACTGGGGCAGGGCTGGCAGTGGCTGGGGGCCAAGACAGAGTGACAGAGATGTGGGTTAGCCTGGGTGCCATGGGAACCAGGGACATGCCACATGTTCAGGAGCCAGGCTCTGGTGATGAAATCCAGGCTGTCCCAGGCCTGTCCTCAGGGAGGAGCTCCTACTCCAGCGGGTGGTGAGCAGGCACTTCTGGGAACACGGTGAAGACCCCCGGGAGCACCAGGAGGTGGCGGCCCAGCGTGGGGCGGTCAGGGCAGCATTCAGGATGGGGGGACATCTGGGGCCAGTTTCAACGGCTGCCTCATGGAGCTGGCGGGGCACGGCTGGGCAGGAGGGAACTCGGAGGGTAGGGAATTCATCGGAAGTGATGGGCGGGGGGCTGGGGGACCAGCAGGCAGGTGGCTTGCTCCTGCGGAATGCCCCACCTGTGTCCTCAGGGTCTAGGCCTGACTGGGGTGGGAGGAGTCCCCAGGACTTGTCCTTCAGGCCGAGCAGAGTCTGGGTGGGCTGGCTCTGGAGGTGACAGCGTGCACTGCTGACTGCAAGCTCGGCTCCTTGGAACGAGGCTTAGGCCTGGCCGTGAAGGGCCTGTGCAGCGCCGCACGCTCCCTCTCCCACCTGCCGGGGTGTGGGTGGCTGTCCCTGCCTTGGACGCCTCTGCCCTGCTCCTCTGCTCACCTTGTCGGAGCCATAGGTCCCTAGGCAGCAACTGAAGTCGTCGAAGCCCCAGCTGAAGGTCCTGTTCCACAGAGGGGGCAGCAGCAATTTGTTCTTCTCCACGGCCAGAATGGCCTTCTCGGTTGGGACGATGTGGCCAATGGCGCCTTTGGGGGACTCTGAGCCTAGAGAGAAAAGGTACATATCTGCCCCCCAGTGAGTACGAGGGAGCTTACACATTGGAGAATGACACGAACTTGAGCGGGGCCCAGGGGGAAGGCGCCGAGCCCAACCTGACCGAGCCCTGCCCCTCAGCTCCTGTCCTGAGTGTGGGTACACAGGGCTCTGGGCCCCTTCAGCGATGATGCCAGGGTAGGAGGAGCAGAGGCTGTCCCTAGGGGCCTCAGGGGGACGCCACCCTTCCTGCCGTTCCTGGAACTACCTGGGATGGCCCCAGGCAGGTGGCCTGGCTCCTGTCCTCTGCCAGTTACACTCTGGAAGCTGCCTCCAGATCTGGCTGGAATGCAGCTCAGCATGGAATTTGGAGCTGACCAGACTGTATTACAAACCTGGTCATCTTGCATGAGTCACTTCAGCCCTCATACCCCAGGCCCCCCTGCTCCCCCTGCTCCCCCCAGGGCACGCTGCCTGGTATAGTGTCAGGGCTCAAAACATGGAGGCCGACCTCGTTTCTGAGACTGTGCATGCCACACGCACCCCATGGGGGGCAGGGGCTTTTCTTCCCCCTGCTGGTGGCCACCCCCTTTCCCCACCCTGCACTGGGTGACATGGGAGAGCCACCCTCTTCCTGACCCCTACCATCCAGGAAGCAGAGGGGGGGCAGGGCTCAGGCAAGGTGCCACAGACGGGACTCTGGGTTGTCCCCTCCCAGTAGGGAAGGGGCTGCAGCAATGACAGCTCTTGCCTCACAGGTTGATCAGATGAGGAGAAGTAAGTGAGCCAGGCCACTGAAAGCCAGGCCAGTGGCATGTGCTAGGACTCCTGTCTGAGTGATGAGTTGGTGCCAGCCCACAGATGCCATTTCACAGCATTGTCACAACGAGCCTGAGGTCAGGTCTATTGTCTTCCCCACCTCACAGATGAAGAAACTGAGTCTCAGAAAGGTCCCCAGGACACTGGCTGGGAAGGTCTTATTTCTCTTGATGTGGTTTGCACCCCTTAGTCCCTCTCTGTGATGGCAGGAGCTGTGCCCAACTGCCCGGGGACTTCCTGGGTCAATGGAGGCATCGTCCCCAGAGCCAAGTGTGGCAGGCACCACATGTGCCATGTGGGTGTGCCAAGGACACTATTCTTAGACTTCAAAGGTAAAAAATGACACACCAATAAAACCCCAACAAACCTGACCTTACAGTCCTTGGCACCACCATGCCATCCCAGGTGGTGGGATTTCCCAAAAGCAGTGCATGTCCCTAGGTGGTAAAGACATCTGACTTCACATGCACGTGGCCCTGGGACCAAGCCTTACCACCCCTGCTGCTCCCACCTGGGTGACCCTCCCTACCTGGCTGGGCAGAGCCTTTCCTGGTGGCCTCCTGCCTCCCCAGAGCCACTCTGAGCCTTTGTGGCAGTGGGTGAAGCGACTGAACTTGTGGTTGGAAGAGACAGACAAATGATTACCAGCCTTTGTGGAAACATTAGTGACGTGCCAGGCACCAAGGGTGGCTCATCTCCCTGAGTGCTCACAGCAATGCTATTCTGACCCCCAGAGGCTCAGAGGGTCTGTGACTTGCCCAAGGTCACACAGCTAGGAAGCAGCAGGGCTGGGACTCACACCCAGGCCTCTGCCTCTCAGCACATGCCCTTAGCTACTGGCTGCATGGCTGTCTACTTGCTTAGGAACAACGGTGACCAAGTTGCAGAGGCGGTGACCCTTCCTCAGGGAACCCAGGACTTTCTGCTAGTCTTTGTAGGAGAGGATGGGTGTGTGTGCATGTGTGTGCACGTATGTGTGTCTGTGAATGTGTGTTTGTGTCTGTCTGTGTGTGTGTGAGAGAGAGAGAGAGAAAGAGAGAGAGAGAGAGGTATGTGTCTGGAGCAGACAGACAGACAGACACATGAGTCCTCAGAAGTGAGGGAGTAACAGAGGTGGTCCTGGACACTTGCAGAGCAGAGGCCTCCCCAGATTCCTGCTGTGATTGGAGACACAGCCATTCAAAGTCAGACCCCAATACCTTGCCTAGGTCTGAACCCCTGAACATCCAGGGGAACCCAGTCACTGAAGGGACAACCCTTGGACAGGGCACCAAACAACACGGCTAGGTAGTTACCTTTGACCATGACTTGGGAGGGTTTCAGTGACTGCAGGTTGTAGTAAAAGGGCTGTGGGTGGCCAGGCAGGCTTGCCGGTGTGGAGACATCCTTTCCAGGTGATGGCTTCCCTGCAGCAGTCCTGGCCGGGTGGGGTTTTGTAAAGAGCTAGAAAGGCAAAGGGATATCAGGGGACAGACACACAGAGGAGGAACCATCCCTGAGCACGCCGCAGCTACATCCCTGCTCCGGGCGGTGCCAGGACTGGGCCTGCTCCTGACTGAGCTGAGCATAAACAGAACCCTCTGGTCCAACCCTCAGATGCTGCAGATGAGAGGTCTGGAGCTCAGAAAGAGGCAACTCCTTTCTCAAGGTCACAGAAATAGCTCTCCTGGCTGCCAAATCTCTCTTCTTCCCCAAGCTGCTTGGCAAAAGGCTGACCTTGCTGAGGATCCCCTGGTCCCTGGAAGAGCTGCCTTTCACATCCTGGGGTCAGAGTGGCCCTCTTCCTTCCCTAAATCACATGGCTCCTTCATTTGCTTAATAAATTTCTCATATTTTTCTTTCTTCCCTTACAAACTCTCTGCAGGCTCATTTCATCCAGGCATCAAGACAAAATTCTTTGATAGCATCCATTCACATATTTCAAAGAGCACAGGAGAACCCATTAGTGGCCTTTCCCACTATCATTTTTCTCAGATCTCTGCCATCAAATTTTCCCTAATGCCAAACTTTCTGCATAACTGGGTAGAACATTCAGCGTGAGGCCATGCCGCTTGACCAGGCCCTTGCCATGGGACTGGAGTGTGCAGCTGCGGTGGCTCCGGCTCTCCAGCCTCCCCTCCCAACTCTGCCCCCTCTGGGCTGCTCTCTCCAGCCATGGGCACCATCTTGCACCAGGCTAGAGGGAACTGAGGTGAGAGTGGGCCCCAGCTGGGCAGGTAGGCAGAGACAGGGCTCAGGTTTGATGGGCAGCCGGAGGGTCTTGGAGGAGCCTCAGCTCAGTTACAGCCCTTGATCAAATGCGGGTGATCAATACAAACAGAAATCAGAATGATGATTTTTCAATGAGCAGTTAATAATGAACATTTTTCCTTGCACAGGATGACTGAAGTGTTCGCAGGCCGGGTCCCTGAAACAGCTTTAGCAGGCACAGCCCCTGGGAGGGACAGTGCACAGTCCTGGTGCACTTTGATCTTGTCTTCAGACTGAGGCTGCTTGGGAATGCTCATTCTTATGATTACTTAGAAATACTTTTTTAAGCTCATATGATATGTCATTAAGTAAAATCAGAATCTAAAATTTTGTGTGCTCCATCATTACACTGGTGTGAAAAGATCAGTGCTCTGGACAGGGACTGTAAGCACATAAAACTGGGCACAGTTGGATGGGGCTGGCTGCTGCTTTGAATTATTTTATTGTTTTATCTGTGTTATTATATATATATATATATATATATTAAATTCAAGAAATAAAACCACTAGACTACCGAGCTTCTTTTCTGAAATTCTCTCCATTCTACAAAGCCTCCCTGCAAGCCCACCGTGGACGTGCCATGTAATCTCTAGGTCACCCCCATTCCCTCCTCACATCCCCCTGCCCCAGGAGCTGAGCAAACCGCAGCATGTAAGTCCAGGCAGAAAGTGCACCAGCTGCAAGAGGAACCCATTCAGCCCTCATAGGTACATGAGGAAGGCTGTTGCCTGGGACTGTGCTGGGACGGGCTCTCCCAGCATGGCTGCTGACTGCTCAGGCTGGGACCCCAGCCCGTACGGCCATGCTTCTGCCCCCGATAGCCATGTTTAGGAATAAAACATCACACAAAACCATAGTTTGGGGATCAACAGGGTTGAGGTCAGTTCCATAAGCGCCTAGCTCTCTTGCATACCTTTCGTGAGTGTCAACTTGAACGTACAACCTCATACAGCTAAGTGACTATCCTCATGGGACACGAAGCCAGTGGAGCCAAAGGCCCTGGTGAGACCCCTGCAATTTCACCAGGGGTGCAGCAGGCAGAGGGCAGATGCTCTCACACCAGTGGCAATATGGCCCAGGCTTCGGCCCTACCCAGATGGGGCTAGAGCTCTACCTCTGTTGCTGCTAATGATGCAGTTCTAGGTAGCTATTAACTTAGCCTCCCTGAGCCCTAGTTTCCTGATCATAAAAGAATCCCTCCTACACCCAGAGCTTATGAGAGGATCCAATGGCATAATCACGCAAATTACTACATTCATTGAGTGCTAATCATATTTCAGGCACTTTCAAGCACTTGATATATCTTAACTCAATGTATACAATCCAGCTAGGTAGACACATACATAAAGAATTAAATACCATGTCTGTCACATACATCACAGATGAATATAGCCTTCACCATTACCATTAGTGATGTCATCATCTTTGTCAACATCAGCTGACAACTGAGGGTAAAGCCCGGATATTGAAGGCCCAGGAAGATGACTGGGCACCATTTTGCCCCTCCAGCCATCTCCCTCACTTCTATCCCAAGAGAACATTCTCACTCTCTCCCACAAGCCCATGTTACACACACTCTTTTGAGAAAGCAAGACAAATGACGTGGCATGCTGTACCTGTTTGGGCACCTGTCCAAAGTTGCTGACAAACCCCAGGATGGTGCTTTTGATCAGGGGGTCACTGAGGCTGCTAAGGTCCACTTTGTTGCCGTAGAAGTAGGGGTGGAAGGTATTAACAGCCTCCACTGCAGCTGGCCCCTGCTGCTTGTACCCAAAAATGAGGTCTATCCAATGGTGGAGGTTGGCACTGACAAAGTCACTTTCCAGAGCCTGGAACCAAAACCCAAAGAGCATGAAGACCCAGGCCCCTCATGGAGGCGTGCACCTTCTACACAGACTGGAAGGGACGTGTACTTCAGGGTGCTGGCTCTGCACAGGAGAGACAATTGATGGCTCTTTGGGCTTGATGAAGACAAAGTGGGCAGATGAGCCAGGCACCCGAGGGCTACCCTATTTCTGCCCCCGGCTAGTGGCAATCAGATGTGATTGTTCCCACCACCCCAGTTCATCCACTCCATAAAGTGACCATGCATTCAGAATGTCTATGTGGTGCAGGTCTGGAAGCCACATCTATATGGAAGAGACTGATTGAAAATAAAGTCTTGGCATCTTGTGAAGACCTGACATAAGAAACAGAGAGAGCCGATTCTGACCAGAGAATGTCAGGGGTTTGAGACTAAGTGTAGCGGTTAGGAAAGCCTGCTCAGGGGCAGACTGGATCTGAGCACTGCCATTTACATGTTTCTTAACATCTCTGATCCTCAGTTTCTCACCTGCAAAAGCACTCATTCAAACATCCCAGTTGGTGAAAGCCACATCCTCACCTTGCTGGTGCTGTAACTATTTTCTAAGACTATTCTTCCACCTTATCAGAACTCCCAGGCCACTTGCCCCCTGTCTTCTTTGCAATGTCTCAGCACTGTCTATCTTCAGCCACGTCTGCATCCAGCTCAGATGCGGTGGTCCACCATTTCCATAACACTCTGGTCAATATCTCTTGTTATGTTATTGAATCGTGTGTGCCTTTGTCTTTTAACAGACAAGGACTGATGCTGCCTACAGGCCAAGTTCATCTCTGGCCAAAGTCCTCAAGACCAGTGAGCTGTGGGAGGGATGACCACTGTCACTGGATTTCCAGAGGCAAGGGTAAGCCAGGGAGGAGTCTCCCCTGGCCAAGGGAAGAGGATGGAGGAAAAGGCACAGGTTTGTTGTCACAAGTTAGGTCTGTCCAGATAATTTTTTCTTTTTAGGAATAATAAAACTCGCCCTTTAAAAATGTACAGTTCAATGTGTTCTGATAAATTCATGGAAGTCATGTAACCATGACTGTAATCAAAATGGAGAAAATTTCCATCAACTTGGAAATTTCTCTTGTATTCCTTCTCAGCCACTCTCATGCTCCAGACCTTAGTAACCACAGATTTCTTTTCTGTCCCTGTAGTTTTACCTATAAATGTCACATAAGTGGAATCACATAGTATGTAGCTTTGGCTTCTTTCCCTTAGGAGAATGCTTTGAAATTCATTCATGTTGTTTTATGCATCTGCTCCATTTTATTGCTGAGTAGTATTCCATTATGTGGATGTATCATTTGTTTATCCTTTCATCAACTGATGGATATTTGAGTTGTTTTCAGTTTTTGACTAGTTTGAATGAAACTGGTGAATATGCACAAGTGGTTCTGTGGACATGTTTTCATTTCTATTGGGCAAACATCTACCAGTGGAATTGCTGGGTGATATGGCAAATGCACCTTCACCTTTAGAAGAAACTACCAAGCTTTTTCCCAAAGAGGTGTACCATTTTGCTTTTCCTGCCAGCCATGTATGATGTGTTCCAGTTGCTCCACATCCTTGCCAACTCTTGGTTTTATCTTTTAATTGCAAGCCACTCTTGTGGTTGTGTGGTAGCATCTTATTGAGGTTCTGATTTGTTTAGGTTTTCCTGATGACTAATGATGTTGAATATGTTTGCCTGTGCTTATGCTAACCCAGATATTTGATTCAGTATGTGTGTCCCCAAATGGCTTCTGTCCTCTACCCCCATCAGCTATTCTGGATAGCAAGCCAAGTCCTCCTCAGTCCTAGAAAATCCTTTGGCCAGTGGGACCTCCTCAGAGCCTCCAACGCCCTCTGAGCCATTCTGGGCACCATGGCCCAGGGTGTGGCCCTGTTTGCAGGGTTGGCTAAGGACACCAACTTGCTCTTCAGGGCATCCAAGAAGAATCTGAGCTCACTTCCCCCTCCAGTGATGCTGTCAACACTCCAGCACAAGGGCAAAGCCTAGCAGAGCTCTTGAGACAGCCCAGACTCAAGCCTTTTCCTGTCAAACTTAAGTGCAGAACTCCCCTTTTCCCCCTTCTCTGGGTTCTCCAGACATAAAAGCCTCAGAAGTGCTTATCACTCACCCTCCACTTGGACAGAAAGCTTCCATGGAGACTGCAGGGATGCTGAGGTCCACATCAGGACACCAGGGGTTCTGGTGGTACTCACCTGTCTGTGTAGGCTGATAAATTTCTGAGGGTCCCCATCAGCCCAGGGAGGGAGTTGCACGTCCCCTAGCACAGTCCCATCCTGCATGCAGCCTGAGTCGGATGAGAAACAGGAGAGAGTTGGGTAAATGGGAGCTCAAACTGGGCTAGGAGCCAGGTGATGTTAAGACTGTGCTGTCCAAGGTTGCTGATTCTACGTAGGTCAGAGTGTGAGTTGTGTCCTGCGCAGGCCACGCTGCTTCCTGCTGCCTCTATCTGGAGTGTCCCCATCCTCATCTGCTTGGCCTCTAGGCCTCTGTCTCCTCCACAGAACCCTCATCACTTCCCAGGTGGTGCAGTGCTTGCTTCACAAGTCCTGAAATGCTTTCGGTGCCATCACTGCTGGTACAACTTCCTCTCCACTGCACTCTCCTTTTCGTCTGGGTGCTTTGTACGCATACTAAAACAACAAGGAGAAGCAGTGACAGCAATATGAGCTGTCACATGCGGAGCACCTAACTCTGCTGGGCATTAGCTACATCATCTCACTGAATCTTCATTCTACCTCTAGAACTCATGCATTTTCTCTCCATTTTCAAAGTGAGGACAGCAAGGTCTTTAGAAGGCGATTCCCCAGACAGTAAGAAGAGGAGCTGGGACTCCAGCCCAAGTCTCTGTCCTCCCCACCTGCACAACCTTGAGTGAGTGGCTTAACCTCTTTGGGATTCAGTTATCTACCTGTACAATTGAAGGTGATTCCAGGAGTTACCTCATACGGCTAGTATGAGAATTGAAAGAGAAAATACACATAACATGCTGAGAATAACACCAGGCACAGGAGGACTTCTCAACACACATCTGCTATAGCCTTGCTCGGACCCTCCAGAGCCTTCATGGTGTGGCTGGAACAAAGGCTCTCCTGCTCTCTCTGGCTGCAGAGCTGGGCCTGACCTGGTCCTCCTTGTCATTCAGTCTCAGCTCACCTGCCACCTCTTCAGACAGGTCCTTCCTGGGGACCAGAGGAACACAGGTCCCTCAAAGTCACTCTTGAACCATTTTCCTGTTTTCCTCACAGGACATCTCAGCATCCAACAATATTTCACTTATTTATCTGTCTGTATTTTCTATGCCCTTCCCCCTCCCTGCCCAGAATATAAACATCATCAAGGCAATCCATCCCAGGAGCCCAACTAAAGGCCCAGTGCCTAAAAAAGTATCTGTATACAGTAGGTGCTCAATAACCATTTGCTCTCTGGACTTCCCCGAGGACACCTGTTCTCTCTGCCTCATGTGTGTCATTTCCAAGACAGAGCTGTGCTCTGGCCCCAGGCTGCTCAGCCGGCCCTCCTCTTGGCGCCCACCATGCCTGACTTACTGCTGTCATGGGCCTCGTTATGCTTTGTGGGGACTTTCCATTGGACTTGTCCAGTTCTCACCCCTGGTGTGTGTGAGACATCTGAGACTCTGATCGCTGCCGAGGCCACAAGTTCCACGGATCAGGCTCACTGGCATGGCCTGGGCAGGTTATGCTTGGAATGCTCTGCAGGTGTTCTGGCTGCATAACCGGGGCTGAAAACCACTGCATGAGGGTTTGCAGGGACTAATCTCCTCACCTATGCTCCCCCGGGGCCACACCCAGCCTGTCTCAGGGACAGCCTGTATGTGCTGCTTGGAGGAGGAAGAAGAGCCCGAGGAAGGGGAGCTCTGCGGCTTAGAGTGTGTTGGCCATGGCTCACGAGTGCTCTCTGCAGAGCGGCTGATCCCCAGCCTGGCCAGCAGCCACAGCTGCTCCTGCCCCTGGGTGGAGAGCTTGCCCACATCCTGCCTAGCCTCTGGGCACACATCTCTCCACAAGGCGCCCTGACTCAGCCTCCTATACATCTGCAGTGGAGGCTCTTGGTCCACGTGGTGACCAGGGGACCTGCCCACTCGGACCTGGACTTTTTACTCTTCCTCTTGAGAAGAAAAATGGCCTGGCTCATCCCGGGCTGGGCCTGGAGCACAGGAGAGGAGGAGCTTCTACCAATGCCTGCACAGCTGCCCTAGGACACCCCCCACAGTTGGCCTGAAGATATAGCATCTCTGGGTCTTGCTCCCAGAGCCCAGATCAACCCATCTGTGGGATGTGGAGGAAACGGGGCTGGTGAAGGGCAGGGCCAGGCCTGGGCTACTCTCCAGCGCTTCTGCCCCCCCAGCCACCGTCTCACTGTGGATGGAGCCTGGGGACCCTCGGAGGAAAGGTCACAGCTGGGACCTGGCTCAGCGCCATCCCGGCAGCCTGCAGCCCAGCGTCCTTCCTCTGCAGCCACCTTTCTTCCAGAGCTGCTGCCCAGTGGAGACCTCATGCCAACTGCACTGGTCCTGTGAGGGGCTTGTGTATTCACAACTGAATGCTGCAGGAAAGGGAGCCCCGCACCCCGGCTGCCCGGGCCTGCACTCACCGAACTCCACCGCGTTGCAGTTGGTTAAGAACTCGGGCAGGTAGAAGAACTCCGGGGTCAGCTCCCTGACGTCGCTCATGTTCTCCCTGGAGGCAGACTCCCACGCGTTCTTCACACTGTGGAACATTCTATCCGCCACATCAAAGCTTCCACCCTGTGGGAAAAGGGGCCAATGTGGTCAGCCATGTGCACATGAGTCTGGTGGCCAGGCCCGGCCACTCTGCCTCGAGGGCAAAGGTCCGCTCTTAGGCTCTTCCAGTCTCTCTCCCCACACACACTTGTTCCTCAGTCCCTGCAGGTGTGCCCTGTCTCTTCATGCATGGGTTCATGCGGTCACTCTCCGGAACCTTGCACCAGAGCTGTGAGGAGGGATGCACAATCTGCAGTGATCTAGGGATCCGTGTTTCCCCCGCGTGGAAATCTGAGTTCAGATCACAGGCAGGAAAACCACAGTTGTTCATCTGACCATCCCCTGAGTTTGCTGAGGACCAGCCCTGAGTCAGGCACTTATCACAAAGCAACAAGGATGACGGCACTCAGATGTGGCTCTTGAGAGGCTCACAGTCAAGTGCCACAGACAGGAAATAAAGAACCAAATACAGGACAAAGAGAAGAGTCGGACATTCTACATTGGGGGTCAGCGGAAGTTTCCTGGAGAAGCTGACCCGGGAGGTGACTCTGGAAGCCTGGTGTTGGGAAGCTGCAGAGTGCTCTGAGCAGAGGGCAAGCCTAGGCCAGGAGCAGGGTTGAGAGGAGAGCTGGTCAGGTCAGGGCCCTGGTGACGTCAACATGGCATTTGGTGGGGAGGCGGGTGGGTAGGGAAGGGCTTTGGGCCTAGTGGTCTCAGCATTGACCAGAGGGAATATGTCTGAGGATGGAGAGCTGGAAGAACCAGAGTTCAAGGGGCAGGAGGCTGGTCCTAGAAGAACAAGGTGCCTGTAGCACCTGCCAAGGGCAGCCTCGCTTCCTAGGCCCATCACTGCAGGTGGCCTGATGCAGCCCCAGCTTGGTGGTCAGGCTTGGGCCAGGTAAGACTTAAGGCAGATGCCTTCCCTGGATGCCCTGGTCCTCTCATCAGGTGATCTTGGGGGTCGGGAGGAGGCAGAGAGAAGCCTCAGACGAGATCCTGATTGGAGAAATGAAGATGCCAGGGACAGGGGATTTCAGGAGTTTCTGAAACTGGGCCTTGGGTCCACTTCAGTTTAGGGACATCCCAGAAACATTGTCTCCCTGGGATTCAATAATTCATGTGTCCGCATCAAGGCTGAGCCTTTGTTTAACAGGAGCTTTTCTTCCTTTCTGCCATCTTCGGCAGAGCACACCTGTGGCCTCAGGACCAAGGGTCAGAGTGGCAGTGGCCTCTGCTGCTCTGATCGGCTGCCTTCACTTGTCAGAGGGCCGACGATTCTCATCAGCATTTGGGGACGGAAAGAAGGGTCAAGAAGGGCAGGAGCCTTCTTTTGGCCTGTCTGTCCTGTGCTAGAGCCTTGAGAGAGCTGCACGCATACATAGGTGATCTCGCTTACTCCCCACAGCAGGTGCATTAGGAAGGAATCAGTACTTCCCTTTTGCAGACCAGGAAACGGAATCTCCTCAAAGTGTACTGATTGTCCCAAGGTTGTCAAAACAGTGAATGGCAAAACTGGCCAAACCCGTAGAGGCAACTCCGAAGGGCAAGCTTTGCCCCATGCAGGACTCCTGGGGAAACCCCGGGACCTGGGGCAAACTTAATCTGCTATGTGTGGGCCAGCTCTTTCTGGGAGGGGAGCACCTACCACACACCTGAGGCAGGCTATACCTGGGCCTCCTGGTGGGCAGGGATTGGCTGGCCAAGTGTTCAAGTCAGATTTGAGGATCCAGTGAGATCTGTGGGTCATTCTCTGCACAGGGACAGGGACACCATGAGACCCAGTTACCTGTGGGGTCTCAACCACACACAGCACACAGGCAGCTTAAGGATGTGTCTCTTCTACAAGGTCACTTTGCTCTTGGTTGAAATTAGATGACGTCCACCATCAAATTTAAATTTAAATGGAAATAAAATGGGGGAGGGGGTGCCTAAATAAATCTACACCCAATGAGTCAGTCATTGAAATGTATTAAGAGCTTCGTGTATTTAACCTACAGCCTGAGCCTTACATCTGCGGGAGATTGATGCCTCCTCTCAGTCCTGTTTCCCTTTTGCAGCTTTTATGAGTGCTGATGGTAATCTCCTGAGAAACAATATGATTTGGCAATAAAAAGATTACCTGTATTAAATAAAAATAATATATACATATGAAATATTGTTAGTGCTACAAATCTGGTTAAAGATATTACCACAAAGAAAAATGTTGTTTTTTTTCACAGCTGTCTAATGCATTCTAGCAAAAGTAATATCTTTAAAACTTAAGCCTGTATTATTTATAAAGGAAGCAATAACTGATTTTCCTATTTCCTAGATTAATAAATGTATTTGCATACATTTGTTTCAAAATTAATGGGTTTTCTCACTTCTGCAATACAAAAGAAAACAGCAAATTCCCTAGAAGAAAAATTGGAGGTGCTTTGTTACTTGTATGTAAAGTCTGTGTGAGGACATAAACTCTGGTGGCTGCCAGCAGTAAGTCCCAGCCAGGACTTGATTCTCAGGAAAGGGGGAAAGGAAGATAGAAGAGAGAGGAGGAGAGAGGCAGAGAGGCCCAGTGAAAGTTTACAGAGTGCCTACAGAAGGAAAGTCCAAAACCAAATGAAATAAAACAACAACAAAGTTAAGTCTAGAGGTTGGAAGAAAAAGTGATCAGAGAGAATTACTGAAGCAAGATCTAGTCGTGAATCTGTTCTGTAGATATTCTTGAATACCGAGAATAATGACTCCTACCTACATCTAACATACTGGAAAAAATAATAGCGAGTTTATGGTTGTCAACAAAGAAAGTCTCTTATTAATGGAAGATTTTCTACGTGACATTCAGGCCAGAAGACAGTGAAGCTAAGGCTACAGAGCTCTGAAGCAAAAAGGCACACAGGTCTTTGCCCAGCTAAGACGCCACTCATATGTAAAGATGCCTGAAACGTATTTTGAATATTTAAGGGCTCAGAGATAATAAAACCCAGGTATCTTTCTTCAATTAAAACACTTTAAGAGGTGCTCAATATCACTAAGAGACAAATCAAAATTAAGAGCAAAATAATGGGGGAAAAATGGCTGGCAAGGACTGTGGCTGGACATTGACATTAGTTAAATTCAGGAAAAAGTTCATCATTATGGGACATCGATTAAAACTGGAAGCACCCTTAAAGGAATGTTCTATATGACAGGCACTACTCCTTCTGTGTGAAGACACAGAGTCTACCTGCTTCCTTGTCCCCAGACAAGGAGTTCAATGGCTACATTCTCAAGCACTTCTCCAACATGGGTAGGGAAAGTATGAACAACATTTAATTCTTGACCCACGCCCATAACAAATTCAGTAACTGCCTGTGCTCAAGGGCACCAAATGCACGGATGTTTTTATAATATATGCAAGAAAGTCTTTTCTTCCCTCCGGGTGGGACTGACCCAAATCAACCCACTGACACATCTAGCTAATGGGACCAGTTTTATGAGCAGGCTGACAACTCATTATCACTGCAGATTTTCTTTCTAATAATCTAAAAGCATCTCATGCAAACAATTCACTCACAAGATGCCACTGATCTATCTGTTGATAGATAGCAGTCCCTTGTCCATCAAAGAGAGTGCACAAAGAGGAAAGCACTTTGGCTGCAGAACCAGGAAGTCTTGGGCGGGAATTTCAGTGCTCACTCACTTGCAAGATGAACACAGTGAGTTTCTTAATCTGCCCATTCCCTCTTCTGCAAACCTTGGACGATTGTTGTGGGTATGAGAGCAATAGTATGTGTGCATGTGGGTGTATATGTGTGCACATGAGTATACATGCGTGCATGTGAATGTGTGCACGTGTACGTGAGTGTGTGAATGTGTGTGCATATGAGTGTGTGTGTGTGCATGTGAGTGTGTGCATGTTTGTGCATGTGAGTGTGCATGTATGTGATGTTTGCATGTGAGTGTGTGAATGTGAGTGTGCATGTGAAAGTGTATGTGCATGTGAGAGTATGCACATGTGAATTGTGATGTGTTTGCATGTGAGAGCGTGTGCATGTGAATTGTGTGCATGTGAGAGCGTATGCATGTGGGCATGTGTGTGTGTGCATGAGTGTGTGTAAGTGTGCATGTGTGTGTGCAAGTGAGTGTGTGCATATTTGTGCATGTGAGTGTGCATGTATGTGATGTTTGCATATAAGTGTGTGAATGCGAGTGTGCATGTGAAAGTGTATGTGCATGTGAGAGCGTGCACATGTGAATTGTGTGCATGTGAGTTTGCATGTGAGAGCGTGTACATGTGAGTTTGCATGTAAGAACGTGTGCACGTGGGCATGCGTGTGTGTGCGCGTGAGTGATGTACCTCACGCAGTACCCTAGGCACACAGAAAGAGGTGTTGAGCAAATCTGACCCCTACGTCATTTTCCCTTCCAGACTAGAAAGGGGGAGCAATCCTGGGCTCGCACCCCAATCTGTGCATGGGGAAAGCAACCAGGAGCTGAAAAATCAAGAAAGGGGAGGTGGGTATGTGGGAATATGAGCACGGGTCGGATCCTCTCGTGCTGGGGACAGCTGTGGGTTAAGAGTGGGACACAGGGAGTGCACTGTCAGGGCAGGTCTGAAACAATCCCACCACTAAGAAGTAAAGGGGCACAAGTGTGAGGAAAGAGAGAGCTGCACACAGCGCTCCGTGGGTTTCTGCAGAAAAAGTTCAGGCCCTAACACCCTATACAATAAGGCAACAGCCGCGGGTCCCGCCCTGTCTGGGCAGCGCATGCACTAGTCCAGCTGTCTTGGTCAATCTTGCTCTCAGCTGAGGATTGGCTGGCCCCAGAGTAGCTGTTAGCTCTCCTTCCCATATGGTGTGGCCCTTTTCTAAACAAGTGACACCCACAAATCATGTGGAAACACATGCTGCCTGCTATGAAGAGGAAAGCAGACATATAGGAGCACTTAGAAATGGCCCAAACTGCCCACCATCTACTTGTTTGAAAGGATGAGAAAGTGGGGCTCAGTTATTTGGCACTACCAGTTAGAAAGTTCTAGAGTCAGCAGCTTATCCCAGGACTGTCTGACCCTACTACACATGCCTTTCCCAATGCTTCCCATTGAGTCTGTATAATAGTAATTACACAGAATTAGAGACCCTGAAGGATCCTGGGCAAGTCACAGTTTGGGCCCTTCCAGACCCCACATCCTCACGCTGCAATCAGGGCCAGCTGGAGGCTTCTGAGTCCAGCCCAGCAGACCCGGCTGCCTCCGGCCTGAAGACGGCAGGCAGGGGTCTCACAGGTCATGGCACAGACCCAGGTGCTCTGGCTTCCTTGTCTCCCCCTGGCACACACTCTGCTCTGACCCAGCGCTAGCTCCCTGGGCCTGCCTCCACCAGGAGCTCCCAGGTAAACAGCCAAGATGGGCCAAAGTGCTACCCCATGGTTCTCGGTTCTCTCTGCAGTTAGCATCTGTCTTACACAAAACCCAGCCATCTCACCTCAGGTGGTTTGGAAAACTCTTCCCCACTGCTGGTAATAGCTGACTTCACACGGGCTGTGAGTTAATTAACACAGCACTTTATTTCTCTTTCTTATTAAATGAAGCAGCAGCAGCAGCAGCAACCATTGCCGCTGCATCCTTGCTGGGCACAGGCCGCCTAGCTAGGCCCCACCCAGGCTGGGTCTGATTTCAGGCCTGAGAGAAACTGGTGCTCTTACTGCGTAGAAACAGATGCCTGCACTGGGGCCCCAGCCAGGCATGGCCTCCTGGTGACTCACAGACATGGGCTTCAGGCAGGCAAGACTCCCAAGGGCTCCAGCACACCTGGGCTACAGTTGGGGAAGAAAAGCCCCCAGCCCTGGCAGACAGCAGCTCGCACTGCCAGGGGGTGGGGAGAACAGAGTACACAGTTGACAGGTGCCTGGTCACGCGGCCTGCATGTGCCACCTGTTCACATCACACAGGGCATGCATATGCCATGTTTATTGGATTGTAAGACTTTCTCATTGTAAGAGCAGATTTGGGGCAGGAAAGCAAACAAGCACAGCAACGATAGAGGGATCATCAATTTTAGACCAGCCCAAACTTAACAGCATCTAAATGTGAGGGGAATGAAGCACCCTTTCACCCGGAACCAGAATATGCGGCACTGAGACTGTGTGTGGCTCCCATGCTGTCAACAGCTCTCTGTGTAGTGCAGGTGGGCAGGCCACAGAGCCCAGAGAGCCCCATGTGTGCCATTCAGCAGCGATGGCAGAAGTGCTCCACCACAGAGCCACCACGCTGCATGCCGCTGTGCACTGGGTGCACCAGGGGCAAGTGGCACACATGCTGCAGTGCTGTGCCTACATGTCACGTTGCAGGTGCATACCCATGTGTAATGTCCCGTGAAGAGTTCTGAACCATTCAACTGGAAATATGATCTTGAAAATGTACAGTGGAACCCATTGCATCTCCATTGTTATTTTCTGATGGACCTCAGGCCAGCAGTGTGACCTACTAGAGACTCAGGAGCCAAGATTAAGCACGGTGCCCTCTTGTTGGAAAAATACAAAATTAATTATTTCAGTAGCTTGCTTTGCCTTTAGAACAGAACCTGCTTATTGTATCAGCTTTACTGATAATCAACTGCTCTACTCCCATGATAGAGTTTGGATGTGTTGTCCCCCCAAAATTCATGCAGAAGAAATCTGATCCCCAATGTGACAGTGTTGGAAGCTGTTTGAGTCATGGGGGCTGATCCCTCATGAATGGATTAATGCTCTCCCTGGGGGAGAGGGGCCTGAATGAGATCTCGCTCTATTAGTTCCCATGAAAGATGGTTGTGTAAAAAGACCCTGGCACCTCCCCTCTCTCTCTCTTGCTTCCTTTTGCCATTTGATCTGCTTGTACCTGCCAGCTACCTCTCATTTTCCAGCACAAGTAGAAGCAGCCTGAGGCCTGTGCCAGATGCAGCTGTCCCAGAACTGTAAGCCAAATAAACCTCTGTTCTTTATAAATTACCCAGTCTCAGGTATTTCTGTTACAGCAACACAGACTACATCCCACTTTTGTAAACATGCTTGCTTATCGCAATGACTACTATACTGGCTACATGAATGCTGAGAGAACAAAACTTAAAAGAACCCAAAGGAGTCCACCTATAAAAACCCTATAAGACCTAAACTCAAGGCTCAGATTTGGAAGCGCTAGCTCATCTGGGCCCACTGGCATAATAAACTACCTGACTCTCCAACCCTCTGAGTGCTGACTGCTCCTGTGTTGAAGTCCGTTCCATAACACTCTTGCAACCTTGTGAGGGGCCAGTGAGATACTGACACATGTAAGGCCCAACAGTGTTCTCAGTGGCACTATCCACAACAGCCCAAAGGGGAAAGCACCCCAGTGTGTGCTGGTGGATGAGCAGAGAAAATGTGGCAGATGCATACAGTGCAGCATCAGCTTTAGGAAACTCCAATGTGTGCTAAGGCATGGACAAAACTGTTAAGTGCAAGGAGCCATCATAAAGGAACAGACGGTGCATGATAATGTTTACATGAGACTCAGAGTCGTCAAATTCATAGAGGCAGAAGGTAGAATGGTGGTGGCCAGGGGCTGGGGGAGGGATGATTGGAAAGTTAGTGTTTAATGGGTACCTAGTTTTAGTGTGGGAAGATGCAAAGTTTTGGAGGTGGGTGGTGGTGATGGTTGCACAACACTATGAATGTACTGAATGCCACTGACCCGAGCACTTAAAAATGGTTAAAAGGGCAAATTTTATGTTATGCATATTTTACCCCAATAAAGAAGTGAAAAATAATGTTTTAAATAATACATGTAAGGTACTTAGCACCATCCAGGCCCACGGTAGGAGCTTAATGAGTATTAGAGGCTTGTGCTGTCATGAAAAACAGTCATTTCACCACGTCCTTTATTTCACCAGTAAGGAAACTGAGTCCCAAAGAAAGTCATCTGCTCAAGGTCAGGCACAGCAGAGACCAGGACACTGGGCCCTGAGCCCCAGCCTGTCCCAGGAGTGTCTCCACTCTGGCTTATTCACGCTGGTAGAGGAGAGGCAGAATTGGCTTATGCAGACTGGGAAAGTGTGCACTTCCTCGTGCTGACTCTTAAGTGCACACCGGCTCTGGTCTCCACTAAGTGAAGAAGTCCTCTCTGCACATATTCCACTCCCTTCCCCCATTTCTTACTCTTCCCCACTCCATGATCCACGCTGAGGTGGGACGTCAGCACTTCTGGCTGTCGAGACTACAGGAGTCCCCTTTCCTTGTCACCACAGTGGGTGAAGCAAACATCTCTTGAGAAGAAACAGGCCTGCCCTTGGAGTCCTGGTGGGATGGAGGGGAAGAGCTTGACTTTAAGAATATGCCAGAACATTCCTAAGGAGGTCTGCGAAGACCCTAGGACTCCCAAAGAGGAGCTGGGCACATCCCCCCACAGATGTAACCTTTGTATCCATTCCCTTGAGAGCCAAAACGCATCTTTTGTTCTAGGGAAGAAGCAGGAGATGGCTGGATCTTCTGCTGGCTTCAGAGGCTTGGGGGGATTACGAACCACTAGAAGAGCCATTTAAATGTTAGGAAAGTGGGACCAATTCAGAAGCACACATGGAGAGGCCAAATGATTCCAACTCGGATGGTCCAATCTGCTGAAGACAGATTTGAGCCCAAAAAACTGGGAGTCACAACAGAGACTTCAGTGTGGAGTCACTAGCTCAAACTAAGGTGGCTGCATTTGTGCCACCTAAAGCACACCAAATTAGCTTGGACCATCTCACGCTGGTTAACACCATCTCAAGCTAGTTTTTTTTTTTTTTTTTTGTCTTTCTCGTGACCGGTACTCAGCCAGCACACCGGCCATTCCTATATAGGATCCGAACCCGAGCTCCCAGCGCCGCACTCTCCCAAGTGCGCCACGGGGTCGGCCCTCAAGCTACTTTTGTGTGATTACCAAAGGACTAAACTAGCTAAGATAAGCTCAAACTAGTGATTAGCTTCAACTTGGCTGTAACCCAAATCTCCCCATGGGTTCCTGGCATACCTGTTTAGTCTGGCTTATGCTACCTTGGAATACCTTGCTGCAGTCCAGACTGCCTTAAATTAGCTTCAGCCAGAGGAGACCAGCTTGAACAAGTTTGGCCTGCAGTTAGTTGTCCTGTAGGGAACTAACAGTGATTGATCACCTGCATAGTGTCAAGATTTGAGCTGGGGCTTTCCCCACACTTTCTCATTTAATCTTCTCAACAGTCCATCAAGATGTGCATAATTAACCCTCACTTCCAGAGGTAAAATAACTTGCAGGAGATTTTGCATCTATTAAGCTGCAGATCTGGGATGCAAATTTCAGAGCTGAGGCTGCTTCAATCTCACTCCATCTCTCTGGATGTGAAAAGACACTTAGCGCAGGTAGAGCTGGGGCTTCTGGCTTTAATGCATTTGACCCAAGGAGCAGGAGAAAACTTCAAAAGCATCCTGAACATTTAAACACTGAAACTCTCTGGATGGAAAGAAGTAACAGAATCCAACACTATCACCATCAACAGTGATCGTTTCTTGTGGATTAATGAGCAACATCTGGATGGGATTGCTGGCATGGGGTACAGCTCTGGGACCATTTGTTTTCCAAACCAAACTTACTTAAAATGCTTGTTGCCTGAGCAAGGCTCAGGGGAAGCACATTTATTATTTTTGAGTGTATTTCCAGGGAGAGGGGGTTATACAGTGTCTAGACAGGCCCTGCTGTCAAGGAGAGAGAAAGCTGTGCCAAGAAACAGAAGACAGGAGGGTTTGGCTCCTTGTCTGCAGAAAGTGTCTTGACCTTGCCTACCTGTTCCTGCCCAGGGCTTGGGAGTTGGCTTTAGTGCTGACCCAGGGTGGCCTTTTTGTCTCTCAGAGTCAAGGTCCTCTGAGTGACCACAAAGAATGACCTTGCAGGTGAGGTCAGACAAAAACGCACGGTTTCTGGGACATCCATGCTCTTTAGAGATGAGGCTTAGGTGTCAGAGCAAGTCCATGTGTGTTCAGTGGCCTGTTGCCTACCGTGGCTCATGCCTTCCTCTCCATAGGATCCCTGCAAGGTCTGATCAGATCAGCCCATAAACTCAGGCCCTGTGATGGATTCATTCTGGAGTCGGCTGAGCCAGCTGGCTGCAGCGGGGCTACCTGAGGGGTCACCCCTTCAAAAGCTATGCCCCTGGGATAACGGACTCCTTGGAAGCAGGATCCCGGTGATGGCGTTGGGAGGGGAAGAGAGGAAAAGAATGTCTCAGCACTCACACAACACTGCCCATGAGAGACTGTCCCAGAAAGCCCATAAGCCTTGGACACCAGCGCCCATGCGGACGTCAGACTGGCTCACTTAAACTTGTTTAGGGTTGCCAGGTAAAATACAGGAGGCCCAGCTAAATGTGAATTTCAGATAAACAACAAATAATTTTTCAGTATAAGTCATTGTTTATCTGAAAACCACTGTTCATCTGAAATTCAGACTTAACTAGGCATCCTGTATTTTTATTTGTGAAACCTGGCAGCCCTCCACTGGTATAACAACGGTCTGTTAGTTTATGGGTGCATCCATTGGTTCTTCATGCAGCCGTTCGTTTCGGTCTTCAAATATTTTGTTTGTACTTAGCACAGATTTATGCATGCTGATGTCTTGAGTCATATTCTTTTCACTCTACCTCGTATTCATTTTTCTAATATTTGCCGGCCTGCCTTTCTAGTATCCAAGTTTCCTGCTTTTTCTTTCTACTAAATCTTCTTTATGTTAAGTATTTTTTCCATAAATCTTCTTCCCTATTTTCTAGAGTCTTTTGCAAGACTCTGTTGTGTAGGTTTAACTGATGAAGAACAGCCTGTCTTGGCTGGATGGACCAGAATCCTGGAACCAACATCAAGTGGGAATACTGGCTTTATAAAGATTGCATTTTTAGCAGTGGGGTCCCCTCCTTGTCCAAGCTCAGGTCCTGGTCTGTGTGATATAGCTGTGCGTGTGTGTGTGTGTGTGTGTATGTTAGAGTATATGGGGAGTGGGCAGCAGCTCACCTGCAGAGAGCAGAAGGCTTGGGTGAAGGGTGGCATCCGGACCAAGTAGGAGGCGATGATGATGGCCGAAGAATAGTGAGTGTAGTAGTGGCACTGGACAGTCATGTCTCCTGCAACAAAAGGACATGGCTGAGAAGTGCTTCCACATCTGAGCTGGTACAGGCAGCAGACATGCTGCTGCACCATGCTGGAAAACAGCATTAAAAAAACATGTGCATTGAAGTTAAGGAAGTGAATAGACTTAAAGAAAAACATTAAGGCAATAAGAATACAGGGGGCATGTGAATGTGGCAAGCATTGTAAAGGTAATGTGCAGGTGGACAAAGTTTGGGAACTAGATTCTAGAGCCAGGCAAATGCAGGCTCTGCCATTGAGAGGCTGTGATCTTGAATGAGGTGCTTAAACTCTCCGAGTTTAAGTTTTCTTCTCTGTGGAATGGACCATTGTATGTATGAACTCTATGAATGCAGGCTGGCCTGTGCCTGGTATAAAGAAAGTGCTGAATGAATGTTGGTCCTCTCCACCTTTGCCTGTCCCAGGTAGGGAGTTACTAGCTCTTAGCATGATACTTCTCCATTCAGGCTCCATGTTAGAATCACCTGGGCCATGCCTGACCACAGACTTAATTAAATCAGAATTTCTAGAGGTGGGGCCTGGACATCCCAGTATTTTTTGAAAGCTCCCCAGGTGATTCACTTGCGCAGCCAGGGTGCTAACCACTGAAGTAGAGACCTCTCTATTCAAATGCAGTCATTTGTAGGCTAGGTGACCCCTAAATCATTAGCAACTCTCATTTCAAGGCATTCAGATCAACAGCACTGCAAAAAACACCAAGCTGAAATCTACCCACCTTCAGTCTTCTCAACTTCTTTAAACCTCTGGATAAATTTCAGCTTCCTTTCTTTGGTCTGAGCCCCCATGGGCTTCGATAGGTCCCGGAAAATCTTGGGATTCGTCAAGTTCAACGTCTAGAAGGCAGATGTGCAGCTGGAGTTAACTCCCCCACGCCCTCTTGTGCCCCAAGAGTCATGCTCTTTAGTTTTATGGTTCTCTTTATTGGTTTATTGTCATCCGGTCTGAAGCCCTTCTGGCGATTAGCTGGTATGCCATGGTTTTATGGCCCCAGACTCAGTGATCCACAAAGACTTAATAGGGGAGAGATGGAAAATAAGAGGAGGGGAAGATTGAGTTCACAGTGAGCCTGTTCCAAGTTGACCCAAATCAGAACATGGCCACCAGTTACCTAAAACAGACTTTCAGAAGAATTCCTGTTGTCTAGGAGGCATTTGGCTCCTGCCCTCAATGGGGGCAGTAACTATAATTTACTCTCATAGTTCAGGGTCCTTGCTTAGGATCCAACTGGCTTTACAGGAAGTTAAAAATCACCTGTTTGGGAGGAAATGAGAGAGGCACATCCCCACCTTCCTGCAGGCCAATTCCCCTCTGGGCAGTGGAACCTGCTGCCCGCCCCTTCCCTGCCTTTGGGATACACAACACTGGAGATGTGAGGAGTCTCAGAGCCAGGTGTCCTGGAGATGTTTTCTTTCAGCAGAGAGGTTCTGCATGTTAGCAGAAAAGCCCAGTGCTCCCAGGGTTTGCATTTCTTTACAGGAGGGGGTGTCTCTATCTAGCCCTCTTTCTTTTCACTAGCAGAGAATCGCCACAGCTCCACTGGGGCACAGGGTGTCCCAGCTCAAAGGCCTGCAGAAGCCAGGGCAGGGACAGGTGGCAAGGGAGGGAAGCAAGCAGGAAGTAGCCCCTCCTGAGACCCTTGGGAGTGACGAAGGGGACACGTGGACACCCACATTCAGCTTCAGCTGGTCTTTGGTCTTGCTAGGTCAGAATTGTTCACAGTTGCCAGATCTCTTGATTTTCCAAAATATATTGGAAATCCAGATTTTCAGGAAAAAAAAACTCCCAATTTTTAAGTGCTGGTATGTAATCAAAATTTTAAATACATGATATGGGCTAAACAAAAGGGGTGCATAAACTACCACTTTGCAACAGTGAGCTAAAGCTGGGATTTGTGTGCCCCGAAATGCCTCAGCCTCAGAGTGCCCGTTAGCCCAGTACGTAGCACATGCAGCTGCTAAGAGAGGCTCTGCTGTGCTAAGTGTCTTTATTGGGAATGAGAGGTCACAAAAGATTAAGCCCCCTCTTCCACTTCCCAGCGTCTGCCGTCCCAGCAGCCTTAGACAGGACAGGACAGGATGCTCTGAACCAGTGGCCCAGCCACCTTCTGTCCTTCACACATGGCCCAACACATCTCTAGATGGCAGAGCCTGGGGTGTTGGGACACTGCTCCCTCGCTGGTCATCACCACGCAGGCACAGCCATCACCGTGGCCCAGCTGTGTAGTTTTCCTCCTCCTTTCCCTGCCTACTAAGGTCCAGGGGCAGAGGCCAGAAGAGATGAATGACCTGACCTTGCCAATAACTTCTCCTATTGCTATATGACTCAGTCCAGATCTTGGGTGAAGCCCAGATACTGTCATCTCCATTGCTGGTCAAGCTATAGGGAACGTGGTACATTCTCTCTCTTGCTCTCTCTGTTGATTCTAGGAACAGACACCATGCCACCTCACCTGTGACTACCTCTCATGGGTGTCAGTTGCCCTTGTTGTAGAGAGGAAGCCAGGAAGCCCTCTGGGGCTCACACTGGCAATTGTACTAGTCGTATTGATCGTCTCACAGGTGGGGCTGGGACAGGAAGCCAGGCAGACTCTAAGGCCACCATGGGGTCCAGAGATCTGAGCACCAAGCAGCCTTCAGGCCCAGGTCCCCAGGTGGAGGTAACTGAACCTCCTAGCAGAAGCCGTGTGCTGATTTTGGGTGTTCTAGCTACAGGGTAAGAAAGCCTCAGGACACCTGCGTAGGCTCCATGCAGATGCCTTACCTCTGAGGTGTAGTCAGCGAGGACCCAGGGAAACACTGGGTACTGCATGTAGTCATTGTAGGTCCTCCCGGCCAAGGTGTTGAGGTACATGAGATACTCGAAATTGCTGATGTCCCTTTTCTGCCAGAGGAAACAAAGGGAATAAACCAGACACACTGACATCCTCCTGAGGCCATGGGGTCTAACCCTCAGCCCTCGGCAGGAGACCCTGGCTCTGCTGGTGGGGACAGGCAGCTGGCATCGAGGTTGTTGCCTGCACATCTTGTGCATGAGGCAGTGCCCACACAGACAGGCACCCGCTGATTGCAGGGTGAACAGAAGCAAGTGTATTCAGGAGGCTCAAGTGGCCAGGGAAAATAAAACAGTGCAGCAACCCAAAGCCACGGATAAAACGTTCTTTTGTGTTAAATGTTGGATGTGATACTCAAAGGTTGGTTAAGATAATAGAACTAATGCTGGGGGTGAACTAACTGCTGATCCTTTTGTGGTTAGAAAACTAAGCAGAGAGAACATGGTAGTCACAGAGAAAGAGGCCCCCTTATGGATCTATCACCCCATGATCGCCAGGATTGATTTGCAGAAAGAGGCCCTCCCTAATGGGCTGCAAGATCTGTCTTCCTCTGGGCCTTTTCCCATCCCTGACTGCCTGGATAACACTCCCTCTTAGGGGTCCTCTGCCTTAAGATGAAGAGTCACAAATGGAGATGGGGACTGTATTTGGGAAAAATTCTCCAAGGCCATCTGGTGAATGAACAGTCCAATATAGCTGTCATCTCTGATATGGGATTTGCATGCTTAGAGTCACTGCTTTCCTCAGCCTGCTCTTTGGGAGAGGAATTTGGAGGTGAGTAACCAAGAGTTACTTTTTCATAATTCCTTGATTTCAATGACTGACACCCTTGGAGTCTCTTCCTTTCGCTGAGAACCTGAGGCTGAATGTCACCTCATCCCAGCTGGGAGCCACGTGCGTCCTCACAGGAACAAGCCTGACCCTCGTGCCCACCCCCACTCTTCTGTGTGTGTGTGTGTGTGTGTGTGCACGCGCACCTTCATGGACATGGCACACACACGTGCATGCACACTTGCACACACATGCTCTCTTATTCCCCAACTCTGACTCCAGTGCTCAAGAATCACCTTCCATCCCTGAGATCTTGTCAGGAAAATATTTGGGACATTTTGGTAAATTAAGAAAGCAAGCTCCCTTCTTGATTAATCTGCACACTTCCTCTCTCCATCACTGGTGCCTGAGCTATTTTCTGGTTTGTATTCCCAGGGGTTCCCTCTGGAGGAGCCACTGTACCTGCCACCTCTGCAGCATGGTCTTGTCAGAGCCGGGGTATCTCCTGTGGGACAGAAAACCATGGTGGTGACCAAATATCCCAAGGCAGGAACATGAATAGGGAGCAGTGGGGCTTTCAGGGCTTCGCATGGCCAGGGCATTGAGGAACGCTGCAGACTTCCCAAAGCATGCAGTGACACTATTGTCCAGGCTCCCCTTGCCCCACCCACCCTACTGAAGGTGTGTCCTTGCAGTCACCATCCCTCTACATGATGCAGAACATGCTGCTGCCTTAAGTGCAGGTGTGAAGAAGTCCAGGGCACATGTGGAAGCAGGCTCGGAGCCTCACTCACAGCCCACGCTGGACTTCCAGGGCCACATCTCAGCCTCTTTGCCCTGCCCTTGACATGCAAGTATAATATATGTATGTGGTCAAAAAAATGAAACAATATGGAAGGCTGGGAAATATGAGTCTCTAAACTATTGCTCGTACTCCAGAAGCACCCATGGTTAACAGTTTCTAGAGTATTGCCTGCCTGTATGCTTACACAGTTGTTTTTCTGATGGCTCATATGTGGGCTCATATCACAGGCACAGTTCCCCCTGCCCTGCCTTCCTGTGCGGAGACCAGCTCACGGGCTCTGCTGCGGTCCTTCCACAGCCGCAGGCCTCCTTGTAGGGGTGGGTCATCATCGGCTGACTTGTCCCCTGTGGTAGGCTTCATTCTCACAAACAATGTTTCCATGACCACCTTTGGAAATAAATCTCTGGATACTTTTGTGAGTGCACCCATGAGACAGATTTCTAGCCATGGTACTGCTGAGTTAAAAAGTGTGAGCATTTCCCATTTTGCTACATATTGCCAAATTGCTCTCTTAAAAGGCTGCATCGATTTACACTTCTACAATCAGGAACTGCAAATGGAACCAGTGAAACGCCATCATTGACCATTCCTGTAGGAAAGAGTCTCAAAGGGTAGCAAAACGCACTGTTGAGAAGGGTGTGGGGAAGAGGCCCCCCAGCTCCACCTGCAATATCCCTTCCAGTGAGCAGGGATTTGTAGAGCCCAGTTCCAAAGCCTCCACAGTGTCCCTCAGTTCATTTTCCAGCTCTGTGTTCTTCCTTGTCTCTCCATGAGGCTCTCCTTCTACTTCCAAGACCAGGTCTTTGCTCAAAATGTTCCACCAAACTAAACCAAATCGTGTCCCCTTGTGCCCTCCAGCCCCTCTGCCATGGTAATGTTCAGGGGCCCACAGAGCCCATCCCCCACATGCCCTCCAGGCTCCACCTGCATGGATCACACCAGGACCCCTCAGGCCTCAGTCTGGACAAGGCCTGGCTGCCCATGTGCCCTGGTGGGGACAGTGCCCACTCACCTTCCCATTCCAGCCCCACTGCCACATCACCTGTCCTAGGGTTCCCCAGCCCCTGCATCTAATTCTTTACTTGGCAGATTTCCCACAAGCAGAAAGCAACTTCCAGGTGAGATCCACCTATTCCTCCCTAATAGAGAAGTCATTTCTTTGGTCCATTTTATCCAGACAAACAACAGCAACAACAAACAGAGGCAAAACATGATCAAATGTATTGCTTCAGCTTGCAAAGCCTCAAGTGCAGATTCGGCTCTCCTGCTCCGTCTGTGACCCTACCACCTGCCCCCGTTTTGGGGAGCAGACTGCTCTTGAGGCTGTCACCAAGGGCAAAGCCCAGGCTGGAGACAGTGAGGGTCACCAGCTTGAAAAAGACATGTGCTGATCCTTCTGGGGCCACAAGCACGTGGAGTTGGCATGCTGAAGCCTGCTAATCTTGCTACTCGGCTTTAGAATTTGAAAGGGGAGTAGGGACAGGGGAGCAAAATGTGCCCGTTAGGGTCTAGGAAATGAGAGCCAGCCTCTGCCATCTTCCCTTTCAGAAAGGGTTCTAGAACTTTGCCTGTGGTCATCTGTGATGCTGCCATCAGGCAGAACAGTGTGCAGAAGAAAAGGATAAGCTCCAAGGAAGACCCATCATTCTCAGCACCATTGAAGAAAGATACCATTTCCAGCAGTGCGAAGACATCTAACCAAAGGTGAGCTGTGCTTTCTAAACATTGGTTTTAAACTATGTTAATCTGAAGGCAATGATAGAACTCTTGAAATGGTCTATGGTCTGGTGATTAACTAAATGTATTTCTTCAAGAGTTGATAAACTGTGTGTCCATCGTTATCCTGTCAATTTTAAACTAAATAAGATGCTGGAGAGGGCTGCTGGCTTGGGAAAAGCTTTGGAGTCAGAGAAACCTGGACCTAAATTCTACCTTCACCATTTGCCTGGGGAACCCCCAGCAAGGCAGCAATGCTCTCTGAGCTGCCATTAGCTCATCCTCTGACACACTGACCACACCTGTCGCACAGGAGTACAGGGAGAGCAAGCATGATCATGGGTCTGGAAAAGGTTAGCGCAGGGGTGGCCCAGGGCTCCCTCCTTAGGTGGGTTCTGGCAGATATTGATGTTGTTCAAGAGCAGGGGTGACTCTTTTCTACTCTGGGAGGAAGAAGAGATGCAGTGGCAAGAGGGGGTCCTGCTTCTGGTCAAGACCTGCTTAGCTCTGCCAACACCCTTCTGGGGGATCTTAGAATAATTGTGCAATAGGATCATCTGCTTTGTCAACACAGAGGACGACAAGCGGGGGGCACTCCTTAGGGTTTGCTGGGCATCTGCACTGAGTGACAGAGTCCGGCCCTGGGGTAACTCGGGGTCAAGTTGAGAAGAAGAGAACTCTGAGAAAGCCAGTGAGGGCCGCCTGAAGGAGATCTAGCATGGCTGCCCCTGTCCCCCGATGACATTGTGTCAACCACCACTCCCTGCCCCTCCCCAGAGCAGGTGTCTAACCTCTGCTAGCTGGTTGGCTCCCAAAGATGGGAAAGCTATCTCCAAATCAGGATGTGTGGGGGCAGCCAGAAGCGGTTCAAATTCTTCCTTATTTTGAGGGGTGATTTTTATCCATGCTACTTCATTTTTAATCAAATCTATGTCCTTCACCCTCAAGACGTGCTTTGGGAACTTGAGCATTACTGCTATGTGGCCGTGGGCCTTCCATACCACAAGCTTCGTAGTGTCAGTGCCCGCGGTCTGCCTCCCAGTTGTGCTTTGACACTGCCCATGGGACCAGCCCCACCTGACCAACACTACACCTCCACCTGGCCATGGAGCCAGGTCCCCAGAGTGGGCAGCACTGAGGGGTGAGCCATGGCACACCCCAAGAACTCATGCTTTCCCAGAGGGCTGGCAGGGTAGCCTGGAGTTGGGCCTTCAGAGGTGGTGGGTTAGCACCAGACCAAAGGGTCTCAGCCGAGGGACTGCACCCTCCCAGCCCAGGAAGGAGTCTGGGGGTCTCTGCCCATCCTTCCTTACACCTCTGGGACCAGGAGACTAGGTCGAGCCCAACCTGGCAGACATCTAAGGAGGGCCTGCGGGTTAAACTGGGCTCCTGAGCTAAAGAAGACATCTCAAAATCCCACTGCCTCTCCAAATTCTCCCTCTTCTCTTGCCTTTGCAAAACGGTTACAAGGACATGGTTAGTGAATGACACGGAGATTTCATTCCTAAGCTCAGAGGTGTCAGGAAAACACAAACCACAGTGAGAAGAAAAGTCCCTCACCTTGGCAAACTGGAAATGTATGTCTGCTCATGGGTTTGGGTTGTTTCTCAGGACAGGGCTGCAATCGTCTTGCGCAGTCTTTGCCTGGGGGAGGTTCCCCGGACAGGGAACACGTGTGGCGTGAGCTGAGCCATCCAGTGAGGAGCCCAGAGACTGTACTGAAAACACACCTCCTCCCTCCCTCTCTCCCCTTTCTGTCTCCTCAGAAGCAAATCCAGGTTGGCCTGAACTCTAATTTTCAGACCCAGGTCAATAGAGATCCGCAAGGAGACAGACATATTCTTTCAAACTGGGGATTTCCCCCTGGATTAGCAGTGTGTTGACCCTTTCTGATATACCTTCCTGTGTCTCTTCATTTCCCTCATGGAGGAACTTGCATTCAGTTCTAGACCTGATAGTAGTAACATTTAATAATTTTCTAACCCATTACAGACTGCAGAGTCTTTTCACTACTGTCTAATTTTCACAGAGACCTGATGAAGTAGCCACTGTCTCCATTTACAGATGAGCAGATGGATGCATGGGACAGGGGAGTGGGTACAGACCAGGCAGTATGACGTTTATTGCTGGTGCCCTCCCCTGGCCCGGTGCAGAGCAGATGCTGTGGACTTCACAGTACCTACTGGGACCATACCTTGCCCAAGGGCCATGACCCTGGAGATCAGACTCTTTCCTCTGAAGGGAAAGGAAAACAAAAGCAAACTAACAATAACAAAAACCTTAGTCCTGATTGCATTAAATGTCAGCTACCTGACAAACTAGTAATTGGTGTATATTTGGAAGCATTCCATCAAAAAATGAGCATTGATAAATTTACCAAATTGTTATTGCCTAACCATGCCATAACATGATGCTGTAAATGTATTAAAAGTCTGGAAGTTTATACAATATACAGTTCCATCCAGGTGCTGAAATTATGAGTGGTTTTAATTTTTGTAAGACTTCACATATCTATATTTTAAAATGTATTTATAATCTTGTACATTTGCTTCTTTAAAATATCAATTGTTTTTGTGTATCTGTGCTGAATTATTTTTACGTTATTTTTATTCTAATTTAAATTATGTATTTTTATGTATATTCTAATTAGAAATATACAAGGTAGTGGGATTTCAGGTAATTCTTAATTTTCTAGTTATCTTTATTTGCTAATTCATTTAAATCCATTTACTCTCTAAATCAATTGGTGTATTTTATTTTATTTTTGGATGAAAAACATAAAATAGTGGTGGTGTTCATATATTCAAACTTTTATAGTTAACTCTCTCATATTTAATGATTTCTTTTATATTTTTAAAATTTATTTCATTTTGCTTTTATTGTACTTCACAAAAATGTTTTTGCTTAGATTATTTTTGGATTTAAAATACCTTATTTATTTGCTAATTATTTTATTTATTTTCTAATTCATGTCTGTGGGGAGAAATTTAGAACATTTTTATTTTTTATTTCTCCATGTGAATTTTCTAATTTTTCTAAACTGTTATTTTATTATCTGCATAGTAATTTTAATACCTAACATGTTTTGCTGATTTTCTCAATTTCTATAAATTTAATTTAAAGGAAAAACAAAACTGAAAATAAAGACCATAAATACACAAATAAATATATTAACTGCAGACTTATTCAAGATTGAATAATATTGTGCCAAATTGGAAACAACAGGAAAAGCAAGGTCCACCAGACTCAGTATCGCACATTCATTCAAGAAGCAGATTTTAGAAACTATATATCAGCATTTAAGGCCATGCTGTCAAGTGAGAAAAAGTGATTTCAGAATTGCATGATTTTACGAACATTATAGTTACTCAGATTTAATAGTGTAAGAAGGGTACAAAGAGAAACAAAATTGCAAGTAATAATTACATTCATACAAACAGATAAAAGACAGCCCTTTCAAAAACAAAGAGCAGAAAAACATCTGGACAAATTAGAAGGAAGTCGAATGATATTTCATGGGACTGAATGCTATGGATGTAAAAATAATGTTTCCCGTAAAAAGGGCACATGTGGCTTTTTCCCTCTGTAGCAACGTCCACATCAGGCGGTTGCCATGGAGAGCCAGCTTTGTCTTGATATGCTAATGGGCTCCCACAGCGCTGCTGGGTACACCAGGAGAAAAAGCCCAACTGTAGGAATCACAGGGATCCGAGGCCCGGGTCCCCTCCACGTGGGACAAGCCAGGCCTGACGGGAAATCTGGGTGTCTTGGAAACGCTTTCAGCCTTGTGTCCCTCACTTTGTAGGCTGGCGTGGAGACTATGCTAATTACCTGCAGTGGCAAGTGTCTTGTTGCCTGGTGACAAAGTTTCACAGCTGAGGAGGAGAAACTGGAAGAACGGGGTAAGTTTTTGCTCAGGTGGTGGCTCTGCATTTATTGATTTACTTTAATGTTGCCAAACAACAACTGTTTTAAATTCTGCTTTTTTTCCTCTCCTCCTTTGAGTAAGCAACTTTGGAAATGCCTGTTCTCTTGGTGTGCTTTATTTACAAACCCCAGACACCAGCTAATGCATTATTTAGCAGAGGAGGAAGGTTGCCTGGAGCTCCGGCCAGGAGGGCCGGCCAGCTGGGAACACAGCGGGTATTCTTGGGTGCCTGCAGCTGTGGCAAGCTTGAGAAGGCAAGCACATGAGTTAGAAGAGCTTTGGGGATCACGCTCGATTCTCTTTCCAAAGTCTGCATCTCCTTGTGCATTTGTGCTGCCCCACAGCAGATGTCTGGTTTGCTTGCCTTCACCCAACCAGTTGCCCTCTAAGGAAACGGCAATGTGAATGCTTGTTCATTCGGGAGGATTGAGCCTGTTTAGGCAACTTCAGCTGGCCTCACCTGACTACTGTTCACTGGCGTGGGGTTTGGAGAACAATCGTCTTTTGAGAAGTCTGGTGTAAACTCCTTCTATAACATATATTGAAAGCTGGAACCCACCAACAAGTGGTTAAGTCCTGGGCTGAGCTGGGCCTTGCAAAGAGGGATTCTTCGTGGAATACACTAGAACACACCCCTCAAGTCCCTATTTCCTTGACAGGTACAGGGGGAAAAGGTAGGCCCTCTACTTAGTCTTTGTGACTTCGGACAACTTACTTGGCCTCTCTGAGCCTTAGTTACTGTATCTGTCTAGTGGAGATGAAAATCTACACATCAGACCGTTGTAAGAATGCTCATAAATGTCTGCAAAACACCTGGCCTATAGTGGGTGGTCATTATGATGCATATACAGTCTGAAGACAGGAACCCAATTTCAGCATGATAGAAGTTAGGTAGTGTCATAGTTTTGCAAAATGTCTGGTACACGGTAGGCTCTCAGTACACTGAAATGTATGGAATATAGCTCCCATGTGATGAAATGGGGACTTGAAAAGATTAAGAAGTTTGTGCAGAGTCACATGTCTAGGGAGAGACATAGCTGTGGCTAGCCTCCCAGCTTGGGTGACTCATCTGCCTTCTAGGTTTGAGTGTCAGCCTCCAGGGGAGAAGGGAGGCAGTGAAACAGCCACTGTACATCCTGCAACAGCACCAGAGGGCCATGCTTGTCTAGAGTCCAGTGTGTCAGTGCCTAGTGCTTGTTGGCCCAGCTTCCTCTTGGGGCTCCAAGGGTCTCCCACTGCTGCCCAGTGCTGAGGGTGACTTCATGCTCTTTCTCCCCTCCATCAGCTGGGTGATGGGAGGGTGAAAGCTCGATGACGTTGCCAGTTCCCCTGTACACACAGAACACAGGGGTGCAACTGAACCACGTCCCTCCTCCACATGGGCATGATGGGCTGCAAGATCTGTCACCAGCTTCCAGCTCCTTGCCAGGTTTCAGTGTCCAAGCTCTCCACCAGTCCAGATAGCAGGACTCATCTCAGTCCCTAGAGCTGGCTCTGACAACACACACATTGCCTTCTTTTCAGTGAGGGATGAGCTATAGGAATGGGGCTTGCCCTGGACATGATGAAAGTCCCCACGGGATCTAGCTCAGCTCATAGCAGGGTCTGCAGAACATGAGTCAGGAGCTTCCCTGTCAGCCCAGAAAGCCAAATTCATTGTCAAACATTGGAAATTTAAAGTTTCATGGGAAAGCCAAAGGGCATCAAGTCCACAGACCAGGGAACTGGGCAGAGCTGGCTCCGCTTGAGCGGGGTGTACCTTTGATGAGAGATAAGCTCTCGACGCCTCATTGTTTTGTCTGTAAACTGGGGTGGATGGATTAAATGAGATGATGCACAGAAAGCACTCAAACATAGAGTTAGCACTCAATAGAAAAGATGGAGACTACACAGAAAATGCCAGGGCTCACTGAAAGTTTCAGCCTGAGCTCGAGTTTCCTCTCTGCCTGACCCACGTGTATAATCCAGAAGAACGTCCCGTCAACTCTCCTTTCCCTGTGTGTCCTGAGTCTGTGGTCCCTGCTCCTCTGGGCCGCCAGTACCCTCTCAGCACACACTACTATCCTCTTCTGCCTGCAGCGGGCCTGTCTTCACCTACTCTCCCTCCTGACTTCTCTGTCCTCCCAGCAGCCAGCACTATCCTTCTAGACATCCACGTGCTCACCCCAAGCATGCAGCCCGCCCCACGCAGCCCTGCTGGCTCTCTGTCCTCATCTTCCACCCCCCATGCTTCAGCTGCCCCGGCACCTCCTTTTCCTTCAACACCCCAGCTCCTCCCCACTGCCAGCCCTTCTGCACGTGGCCCATCCTCTTCCGAGGGTGCTCTTCCCCAAGTCCCCCATGTGCATGTGGCTTCTGCTTAGCATTCAAATCATGGCTTGAATGTCACCTTCTCAGAGAGGATACCTCAGTCTAAATTAGCACCCCCCCATATTCTCTTCCTGACTTTGGCATTTTCTATCACATCATTGGCTTCTATTACTTGCAGAGCATTTGTGCCAACTGAAATTCTCCTTGGGTTTTGTTTTGTTTTGCTTGATTTGTTTTCTTCTAAAATGGGAGTTTCACAAGAAACACAAACGTGTCTGCCTTGGTCTCTGTATATCTCCCGACCTGACCTATAGTACTACTCAAATAAAAATTATTGAATGGATGAGTGAATGAATGAGTAGTTTGGCTGTAGCAAACTCCAGGGATTAAAAGTGAATAAAGGTATAATCATACATATAAGTAGCTATTATTATATTTCTTTTTCTTTTATTAGTTGAAATACTACTATTAATAATTTTTAAGTGTTCAAAAGGTTGCAAAGACTGTGTTTGAGAATCAACAAAGATAGTTCCCCAAGTCCTTCATCTGGGACTGCTGGTCAGTGAGGAACGTCCCAGGGCTGCTGATCTGGGGGAGGTGGTGGATACAGTGCTGTTTGGCGAGTCTATACCCATTCTTCACCATCATAGTCTCACAGGTACTAACAAGAGGAGCCGGATTACTATTTGCTGGGTGCCCACTGCACACTAGTCACTCAACACATACTCATCACTTTGCTTACTCTTTACAACAACCTGCAATTAACCGACCCATTTTGCAGATCAGTAAACTGAGCTCAAATATACTACATGAGTAAACCCAGATCAGCAGTGAAGGGGGTGGGACCCGTTTCTGTTTGCCTCAAAACTCCCACTCTCTGTGCATCTGCCTTCTACTGAGCGCTTTTACACACCAGGAAAGGAACAGACAATGCTCTCACGCAGGCTCTGTTCAGAAGATGCTGAAGAGCTGCCCCGTCCTACACCAAGTCCCACCGCCTTCCTCGCCATTCTTCACACCGTTCCTAGCAATAGTCACGTCTATCTGCCCAAAGTCGTCAGGAAAGACGTCTCTCTTCCTGAGCCTTCAGTAGTAATTTTGGATAAGCCTAATAAAGACTTACGGAGGAAAAAGAAATCTTAATTTAGGAAAGATTTCCACAGCAGAAGTTTAGGAATAGAGGTTACAGCATTTTTTGAAAGACAGGTGCCTTACATGCAAGCAAAGAGACCAAAACGATCACTTCACACCTGTTAACCTGAGGCACACATTTAAAAAGTAGATGCTAGTCTTTCCATTGCCTTTGCCTCTGGATGGAGGATCCAGGGAGAAAGTTCTGCTTCTGTTTGAATCAGTGTCTTCCCCACATTGCACCATATTGTGGGTCATCTGCACATAAAAGCGCATTTGTTTTTATAGCACAGTCATCTGCAGTTGACCTCCGGTTTTCAGGGTAGTGGAGGGCTCACTGGCTCTGAGAGGACATCTCTGGAGGGAAACAAGAATGGCTGGCCAAGGCTGCTGGCCCCTGACCCCCTCTGCATGGAGGAGCCACTTCCTGTATGCCACTCTGTGACAGCATAGCTCAGAACATAGAGTCAGGCATGGCCAGGCTCCCAGACAGTGCGGGACGGCACGGGGCTGCCTCAGACTACCCAACCCTTCTGCAGTTGGTGGGGACACCTCTGGGATCTCCTCCCTGTGCAACTGCCCCAAGCAGATCGGGGTTCTGATTAACAAACATCCCCGCCACCACCCATCAGCGAGGCTTCCGTGTACTAAGCACCTCTCATGCCCCAAGCTTTTATCCTTTGGGATCCTCCTACTGCCCTGTCCCATCTGAGGAAACCGAGACTCAGAGAAGGATAGTAATTCCCTTCAATTTACATGTTAGGAGGAAGTGAGAAGCCAGGTTTGAGCGCAGGCTTGTCTACCTGCAGACCCCAGGCCCTGGACATATGTTGTCCCTTCTCGTCACTGTCCAGAGAATGTTTCCTCTTTTGACTCAAGTATGCTTAATATTTTAGAATCTCTATCTTACACACACAAACACACACACACCCCTACCTATTTTTAACAGGAAGGCATGAATGACCACAGAATTCAATCTGAAAGAAGTGGAATTTTGTGTGTGTGTGTGTGTGAACATGTGTGTAAAAGCATGTACGTAATTTTCTTTCCTGATTAGAAGTAAATTTCATATCTATTGCAGAGAATTTGGAAAATTACATAGACATGTAAGAAAGAAAGAGAAAACAACCCAACACCATAATATCTGAGAGCACTGTGGCTGATACTGGGACGTTCTTTCCTTTTGCCTTTTTTCTGCAGGTGTGAGTGTGTGCACGCTCACGAGAGCACGGGGCTCATATGGACATAAAACACTTTTCATAACATTATGTCTTAAACATTTTGGCTTTCAGCATTTTTGGAAAATAATTGTTTTGTTTTAGTTTCTGTTCAGGATTTATTTTATTCTATGACTGCACACTAATTATTTAACAATTTTCTATTGTTAGATATTTGGGTTGTTTCCTTTTTTAAAAACTATTTTATATGTCACTGCCATAAACATAGTTTTTAGTCATGCAGCACATGATGAGGTTTTAGTCCACAGTGGACTGCATATAGGACAGTGGTCCCATAAGGTTATAATGGAGCTGTTTCCTAAACATAGGAAAATTTCTTTCCTGTGTTTAGGTATGTTTAGATACACAAATACTTACCATTGTGTTACCACTGCCTACAGTGCTCAGTACAGTGACATCTGTACCATACAACTTGGGTGTGCAGCAGGCCACACCAACTAGGTTTGTGTAAGTGCACAATGTGATATTCACACAATGATTAAGTCACCTGATAACATATCCCTGATGCATGAGCGTACACTGAAGGTTTTGTTCTTATTTCCCGAAGAGTCTTAGGAATGGCGTCCATGCACTCTCCGTGGGCTGGGTCCTCGTCTCTCCCCAGGGATCAGCCCATCTCCTTGCTTGATCCCATCCCTCTGCCACTGAAAGTGTGCCCTCCTCCCCTTGGCTTAATCCAATTAAAACAGCCGCAGTTGTGACGCTGCTGACCCCTTCCCAGCCTCTGCACATGTGCTCTCACAGCCAGACTTTTCACCAAGCAGTTCTGTGCATGTATTTGGAAAGCATTCCTGCCCCCAAGGGTGCCCCACCCAGGACTAGATATACACTCAGTGACCAAAAAATGTCTGGTGTGCAAGTGACAACGTCAGTTTCCTCCAGGGACCTCTCCCTTAAAAAATATTCTTCATGTTCTAGAAATCTGTTAAAAGTAGAAGGAAAAACAGTGGGTCAAGTCAATTACGCAGAAGCTGACTATGAAAAGTCAGCTATTTTCATAAGCTATGAAATCTGGGACAACGCAGAGACCCTTTCTGCATGGAAACTGGGACTAGCCTTGTTAAGCACCTACAATTCACTCATTCAGCCTACATCAACCGAGGGCCTACTACGTGCCAGGCACCGGGATGCCTCAGTGGATAAGACAGACAGCCCTGAGCTTGTGGAGTTTACAGTCTGGTGGGGCAGGAGAGTGGAGGACAGACAGTAAAAGCAAGCATAACAAATAAGTCCATTATGAAATGTATTTAGGTGCCAAGCGCTCTGGAAGGGAACTAGGGCAAGTGAGGAGCATCAGTGTGGGTGGGGACAGGAGGGGGCAGTTTGCCTTATTAATTGGGGATCAGGGAAACTGAATCGAGAAGGTGAGATCTACCTAAAACCTTGAAGAAAGTGAACAGGTCAGTCAGGCAGATATCTGACAGAAGAACCTTCCAGAAGAATAAAGCGGATGGAGCAAAGGCTGTAAGGAGAAAGAGCCAGGCCAGTGGCTGCTGTGGAGTGAGCATGGGGGAGAGTGCGGGAGCCCCTCAGAGGCCACCAGAAGGACTCTGGCCTTGTCTGGGTGGAGGGAGTTGCAGGAGGGCTGTGAGCCAAGGAGCAACTTGGTGGGGCTGCCGTGACCACAGGAAGTCTCTGGCTTCTCTGTTGAGAACAGGCCACATGGGGGCAAAGGGCAAAGGACAAGTGAGGAGGCGACAGCCACCATGTTGGTGAGAAATGGCAGCGACCCAGGCCGGAGTGGCACTGGGCAGGTGTTGGGAAATGGGGGGTCTCTGGGTGTCGCTTGAGTGCAGAGTCAGGATTTCCTGAGGGACTGAACAGGGAGCGTAAGAGGAACAGGGGGTCAAGTGTAATGCCACAGCTTGGGACCTGGTGCTCACGGGGGACCCCTGCTGTTTGTCCAGCCAAGAAGGCTGAGGTAGAGCAGGCAGCAGGATCTCGGTATGGACCGGTGAGGTCTAAGGTGTCTGTCTGTGTCCATCCAGGCAGAAGTGTTAGGTAGGCAACAGGGCGCACAAGTTCAGAATTGGCACAGAGGTCCAGGCAAGAAACAGCATAGATGGTATTTAAATCAGTGAGACCAGGTGAGGTCACCGAGGCAGCGAGTATAAACCAGCAACACGAGTGTAGACATAGAAGGAGAGAATGGCTTGTCCACGGCCCCAGGGAGCCCCAGGCAGAAACAGCTTCCAACCCATACTGGTCAACTCCCTCCCGTGTCTGGGCTATTTCCACCACTCCCTGGTGACCACACTCAGTGAGCTGCACCTATGGTGTCCAGGACACAGCAGCTTCATGGTGGACCCCAGGTGCTACTGGGACCAGCCTCAGGGCTGGGTTTCCTCCTGCCTCAGGCAGAAGTTAGAGAAGAGAGGGCACGGCCTGTCTGGGATCGCCTTGGAGAAAGTGGATGGACTGGCTTTCTCTCCTTGGTCTGAGATGCCCTGGCAGTTTTCCTCCCAGCAGCGAGAGTAGCATTTGAAAATAAGCCAGATCATGGCAGCCCTCTGTCTGTGAATCTACCTGCTTATTACCTCCTTTCTCCCTTCCTCTCCCGCTTCCCGAGTTGTCCCCATCCCCCTTAAAATGCCCCCCACTCCGTTCCCCCACGTCCCCACTTCCTTTGGTCTCTGCTCAGAAGTCTTCTCAAAGAGGCCCTCCCTGCCTGTCGGTTCCAAAAGGGCACATCTCCCCATCTCTCTCTTTCTGCTGTTTCCTTTATCCTGACTCTTTCTCCTCCTAGCACTTGTCAGCACCTGGTATTACGCCTTTCTTGTTTGTTTTTCTTTGTTTTCTCTTCTAGAACATGAGCAGGACCTTCATTTCACTGGCTGCACAAAACAGTACCTCGATTGCAGTAGGTACAAACAGTGTTGATGAAGAGACGAATTCCAAAGGGCCAGGGAGGCTTCCACCATTTCCTTGTAGTTGACCCTCAGCACTCTCCTTCAGGTCGTCTCACACTGTCACAGGAGGCCGCACTGACAGCAAAGCCTTTTGTGGAGCTGGGGCTGTCCTCCAGCTGGTGTGGGCACCACGCCAGGCTCTGCCGTGTCTGCCCATCAACGGGCTCTCCCCAAGCCCAGGTGCTGTCACAGGCAGAATGCACACACCACAAGGCACGTGAGAACCCCCATCCCTGACATGACGTTAGAGCTATGTGTCCCCTTGTCCTCCAGGATAAAGTAACCTAAAACCTGTACCCAGGGAAGGAGTCCTGGCTACACTGCCGGTCAGTTACACTGCCCAGTCCATGCCTCCACTCCCTCTCCCCCACTCTACACACACACACACACAAGGTCATAGCCAAGGCCTGCAGGGCCCTCACACTTGCCCTCACCTGACCGCTGGGAAGCAGCCACTGTCATTATCCTACTCACAGCCGTGGAAGCGAGGCTAGCGAGACTGTCCAGGGTCACTCAGATGGTAAACGGGGAGCTGGGGAACAGCCCACCTGGGTCCAAAGCCCTTGTGCTTTCACCCCACCAGCGGCTTCTCTGAGCCCCCATTTCTTTATCTGCAGCGGGGGAGGGGGCTATGAAGAGAAGACAACAGCAGTGCTGAAAACACGTTGGTTGAAATGGAATCAACGCTCGCCTCTTGGGGTTTAAGGGTGTCAGGCCTGCCTCAGGTTCTTCAGCTTTTGCTTGTGTTGAGGTTGGTTTGGGTGTCTTGAACTTGCAGTTGATGAACAAGGCATTTCTAGTCCATTAAACTAATAATCTTAATATTTTATTTTAATTGTAAGCCACCTATTCCCTTTTGTTCCTTTAACAAATCCAATTAAAACAGAGCACATTCAGAATTACAAAATAGATGCTATTAAACCAATAAGAAATCATAATCTTTTGTTATTGGGCCACGTGACCCCCTGGGAACTTTTGTTCCAAATAAAAGTTGAATTCTATTTATCCACCAGGGGGAAGGGGGCAGTTTGACAGACAACGGCTTCCCAGGCAGCACACACACGTGCAGGGCCTCACTGCTGCGATGGCTACAGACGTGAACGATGTTAGGGGCAGACAAAGCTGTAAATGTCTAATATCCCAGTAAGATTCTTAGAGCTGCGCTGATCAAATTAACCAGATAACTGCCAAGTGAAGTAAGCCCAATCATTTCCACATAGACACTCTGTCCGATGCTTTACAGGCGTGGGGGCGGGAGCTCTGCTGTGGTGGGAAGAACGTTCCCCCAGAAGTTCTGCAATAAGGCACTGTGTGAACGTAGACAAACTCCTCCTCCTCCCCCACCACCCAGCATCCTCACCCGTGCAAGGGGAGGAATACACCTACCTCCGAGGACAGTTAGGACACAATGAAACAGCAAAGGAGAGCTCTCTTTGGGAGGACAAATGCAGATGTGCCCTGGAGGGTCTGGGTCAGGGAGGGTGTCATGTGGCACACGTGCAGACGGCCTGCTGTTGGGAATGGCGGAGGTGCATTTGACAAGGGGTTAGATTTTAAAGTGGGCACACATGGTAAAAACAAACTTCTGGTGGCCTGTAGAGCCTCTCGGGGTCACACAGCATCCTGCAGCCGCCCAGGGCAGCCGGGGTGGCTACTTCCCTGGTGAGTACCAGGAGTGTGGCTGGCTGACGTTCCCAGGCCACGCTGGCTCCAAACCCTGTGTCTTACACTCTCGATTCGCAATGTGGGGAGAAGCTCACACTCTGTTGGGCCTGCGGAGACTGGAGGGGCCGAGGAACGACAAATTCCTGTCTCCTTCACCACCCGCTTGGGGCGCGTGCCTATTAAGTGAGCCGGCTGGGGCATTATGTGTGCCCCTTAAAGTGCTTCCCTCTCTCTCTGTCTGATGGTCAATCGCCAGGCTCTACAGTTAAATGACTCCATTAATGTTATTAAAATATCATTTAAATTTATACTACTCATATATATTTAGAAACATATGTATATGTGCATATATATATATATATATATATATATATATATATATATATATATATATATATATATATAAAAATGAACATTCTACATATTGGCCCCTGGGCTGTGGAGTGGGCAGGCAATGGGCCAGGTTGCAGTGGTTTCTTTGGGGACCTCTATTTGCACGTAGTCCCTCCAGAAAGTCAGTGGGACGTCGGCACTACTGACCCCTGCAGGGAATTTGGCCGAAGCCTGCCCCTCCGTCTTCTCACTCTCCATCCTGGTGGGCAGCTGCTTCAGCTGGAGTGCACCCCTGTCCCTTTAAGCAGCCTCCCTGTGAGTGCGGCTACAGTTCCCAGGCCAACCCCTGCCGAATTAGTCTGGAGACTCTGTGACACTCCTTGGTTCCAAAGTCAGAGAACCCATCAGTGACCAAAGAGCAGCACAACTTTTTGGAGACCTGGTGGGCTGGCAGCCTTAATTTTCTGGTTGCAGAGGTGGATGTGGCTTTCAGCCTGGGAGTGCTAGGATTCCAGAATGGCTCCCCTTCTTGAAGAAAGTTGGGGACAGCAATGTACCCTGGGATGAGACGTTTGCTTCTGCTGGAGCACAGGCAGCAGAGGGAGGGGAAGAGAGAGGTGGCATCATGTAGTGGAAAGATCACACAGAAGCTCAGGAAGCAGATGCATCTAGGTTTGACTATGGCTGAGCTCTTTGTTGTCTGTGTGACCTTGGGGAAGTCGCTTGACCTCTCTGAGTCTCAATTCTCTTTTTTTAAGAAATAGGGTTGACACTGTGCATAGTTGCTGCAGAGATTAGAGATAGTCGAAGGCCCAGCAACATGCCCGCAGCAATCACTTTTGTACACATGAGTGAGTGATGGGGAGGGGCTCTTGACATTTGCTAGCATTTCCAAAATTGATGTCAGAAGACCCCCCAAACTGTGGGATCCTTGTTAACACTCCAACCCCTGCTGTCTGCCTCTCTCTCCTGCCCATTGTCTCTTCAGCTCTGCCAAGAGTTTGGTGGAACTACTGTTGTGAGCTCCACAGTAATCTTTGTGGCTCTAGTCTGTCCCCTTTCTAGCAGTCTGTCCTTCTGTCTGTAGAAAAGGAGGGCCCAATGTAACATAGTTGGGGGCAGTTAGTGGAAAAACTAAAAACACTTTATGCTTATTCCCCCAATGAGTCTGTACTCCTACTACCAGGTAACACTATAAAGCAAGTAGCCCAGCACACAATTCTAGAATGGACAGAACGGACACTGGACAAGTGGCAATTCTTTCTCCCAGCATGTACTATGACTGAGTCAAAAATTAGTGCTGATTCTAGAGATCTGGCCAGAGGTTCCAGTCGCATCACTAGACATACGGGACCCACAGTGACCACCCATGTCTCCACCTCTCACGTGACTTCCCATGTGAAGAGTCAGCTGATCTGCTCTGGGAAGGGGCAGAGGGCACAGGGACTGATTTGAAGCCACGAGGGAAGTCACGGTGAGGTGAGCTGGCCTGTTACACACCCAGTATATGTGAGGGTCGGTGGAGAGAACAAATGCAGTTATTTTGAGTGAGTCGTTGAGGGAAGTTGGCATCATTTCCTCTTAAGAGATGGCCCACAAGGAAAAGACAACTTCTCACCCACATGGCATGAAGCGTCCTATGAAGTTAGTCCCAAATACTGGCTGTGAAATGGCAGTGGCTTTTGGGGTTTCGGTTCTACTCTGTGTCTGTCCTGTGTCTCAACATATCAGTCAAAGAGTGAAATTATTATTGTGAGATCCTGTTAGCAAGATATTAAGAAATATCAGATATATGAAAACAAAGTCTTTCTTAAAAATGCAGTTTAAGATACATAAGCATGAAGCACCGGATAAATCCCAGTATCACAGTGACGATCAGGATCTTACGACTGAAAACGCCTGCAAATATTCTAATGGCATTAAAATATAGATTATCATTACTTTTTTAATTTAGATATCCATGGGGTGTCCCACCATGCTGTTTGATTCACAATGACTAGATAGAAAAATTAATTAGAAATTAAAGTCAAACCAACTGGTCTGCTGTTTCCAAAACGTAAAAACCAATTGTACAAGACAAAAAGACAGTGCATTTAGAAACCTGTCATATTATCATATTAGGGCAAAGCTGATCATGTGAAATAAGATCCATTATCCATCCATCCATCCATCCATCCCTCCGTCTGTCTATTTACCCATTTATCTGTTTATCTATTTACATCTCTTTCTCCCTATAATTGCCAGCTTCCCTTGTGTGGGCTGGGCCCACTCTGACATTTGAGAAATTCTATGAATAATAGGCCATCAAACCAGTTTTGGTTGCATCAAAAGGTCATCTGTTCCACAATTCTTTTGCTAATAGTTACTCCCCTACTTAATGAGTGTGCAAGCCTGGGCAGGATGCTGGCAATACAGAATTGAATGACAAGAAGGATGTCCCCAGTCTCCAGGGGCTCTGAGATGGGACTCCTGGCACTGGTCTGCTCCTAGTGATGCTCAGCAGACTAGGGGGTCGGGATGGACCCAGAGCAACACAAAGCATGTTGCTTCCCATAACTGAGAGCAAGGGTCTCAGCCAGGGCAGGGTGGCCCCGAGGAGAGGCATGAAGGTGGCGGGGGTGGGAGGGTTCATCAAGCTCCCTCTGGCCCAGGGCTGTCTGGGGACCCAGACTCGCTGGGGAGGAGTTAAAGTGCATTCTTCCAGACAGACCCCTACTTTACCTTGAGGTGATTAATGGGCAGGCTCAGAGCCAAAGGGCCCGTTGGAGAGAGGCTTCTTAATGGAGAAGTACTCTGCAGCCAGCTCCACGCTGCTTCCTACCATCATTAATCAGAGCTGGGAGGGCTTCTTCTCCCGGTGTGGGTGGGCTGTGGGGAGCAGGCTCAGCTGGGCCCAAATGGCTGCATCTCCAGTCTCCTGGAAGCACTCCTTCCTGTCCAGAATCCCTTTAACCCATGCTTTGTGTGTCTGGCCTCTCTGAGCTGAATCTTATCTAAAATAGAAGAAAACCAAGAGGTAGCCCAGGTTCTGGGTGCTTGGGGGAATCTAGTGACCAGAACCAGTGATGATCTAGATTGTAGGTATTTGAGTTTGGTGACTGGGTCTGTTTACTGTTTACCTGTATTGCTCAGAGGCTTGATATACAGTAAGCACTCAATATATCTATTCAATGAGTGAACAAATGAATGAAGACATCAATAAGCACATGGACTTGGCTTAAATCAGTCCCAAAGGACTAATAAGGACCATGGACAAAGAAAACTTTAATTACGATTTGTTCAGGCCCATGGATAATGTTGCCAAATAAAATATGGGACTATGCAATATTTGGGATGTATGTATGCTAAAAACTATCTGTTGTTTATCTGAGGCTCAAATTTAACTGGGGATCCTCTAATTTTATTTGCTAAATCTGGCAACCCTACCATGGAGAGAAGTCATTGGTAAACATAAGATAAGAACATAGGCCTCCCTGGTCTCAGTTCATCTTTTTTTAATGAAGATTTAAACCCAGTGCAGCAGAAGTTTTTCTGCCTTGCCACCTTGTGAATAGCTGTTCCCTGAAGTAGGCATGACATCCTTGTTGTGTATACACATAGCAGACACATCCACTGGACCACAGCAGAGCCCAGATGGTGCACATCTGGATGCCCTTTAAGGGGCAGCACAGGGCTGTGGGGGGCATAAAAGAGTCAGACTTCCAACCCAAGCCGAGGAAGCTGCCACAGTAATAGCAACCAAAATAGAATACAGAGCTCCAACTATTTTTAAGTTTTTAAAAAATTATTTTTAAGATTGTCTATAGTAAACTTGCTCCTTTTTGTGTACAGCTCTCTGAGCTTTAAGATATGTACAGATTCAGCCAACCACCCCCACAGTTAGGGTACAGGCTAGTCTATCATCCCAGAAAACTCACTCATGAGGCTCCCTTGTAGGCAAACCTTTTCCCCATCCCTAATTCCAGCAACTACAGATCTGTTTACTGCACCGATAGTTACAGCTTCTCCAGGATGTCATATGAGTGGAATCATTCATTATGTAGACTTTTGATATTGGCTTTCTTTATTCAGAAAAATGCTTTTATGATTCATCCAAACTGTTGAATGTATCAGTAGATTTGTCCTCTTTATGCTTGGTAGTATTCCATTACAGTTGTACCCCCTTACACACGGGGGATGCGTTTCAAGATCTCCAGTGGCTGCCTGAAACTATGGATAGTACCAAACCCTACATACATACCTACGATAAAGTTTAATTTATAAATTAGGCACAGGGGAATAGATGATTCCTAGCATCTCACCCTCCCACAAGTAACCAATTTACAACTATTAAAAAGCAAAGACTGCCAACCTGGAACTGCTGGAGCTGGGGAAGGAAGAGGACAGAGTGCAGGTGGAGTTCATGCAGGCATGAAAGGCAATGGTGCGAATGTGTAGGGACTCTTGTTCTGAGCCAGCCCTGTACAGAGGCTGGGACTAGCTGTTACACAAGCTGGAAAAAGCCACAGTGGCACCCTTTATATAAACCTGCTTGGTGTCTGCCTGGCAGAGGAAAGCTCCAGAGTACAACATACCAGCCCACAGGCCATAAAGTCCACTAGCAGGATTTCCCCGCTCTGCATAGGAGCAAATGGCCACTAACAACTGGACAGGAGAGCCGCCCAGAGGCCAGTGAGTTATTGCAAGGGACACATACATGGCCTGCCCCTTGGGAAGCAGTTGGAGTGCGAAAGAAAGGCTGGCCCACTGGGGGAACATTTGGAGCAGCATGGGCAGCTTGTCTCAGTGGAAACTGGTCAGGGTGATAGATCTACAGGGGTCTCCATCTACAGGAAAGACCCTGTACCAGGCCAGAATTTCCACATAGACCAGACCTGGAAGTGATTAATGATCCTCACAAAAAGCCTTCCCCAGAGAACCAGCAGCACATAGGAGTCTCCTCAAATGCCTGGACATCAATATAAAAACACAAAAGACCTAGAAAGAGCAGGGCAACATGTCACCACCAAAGGAAACAAACAAAGCATGAGCATTGTATGCAGAGGAACAGCAGATCTATGAAATGTCTGAAAGAGAATTCAGAACAATTCTCTCAAGGATGTTCAGAGAGTCACAAGAAAATACAGAGAGAAAATTAAGTGATATCTGGAAAATAATACAGGAATAGAATGAGAAACTCAGCAAGGGAATAGAAGCAATTAAAAAAAACAAATAGAAATTTTAGAAATAAAGAATACATTATCTGAATTGACAAACTCAATAGAAAGCTCCAACAGTAAACTTAATCAAACAGAGGAAAGAATCAGTGAACTCGAAGATAAAACACATGAAAGTATGCAATCAGAGGAGCAAAAAGAAAAAAGATTAAGAAAAAATAAAACAGAAATATAGCAAATATGGGACTCCCTCAAGCAGCATAACTTCCACACAGTTGGCATACCCAAAGGAGAGGAAAACGGAAGAGATGTAGAAAGTATATTCAAAGACATAATGGCTGAAAGTTTCCCAAACTTGGAGAAAGATGACAGCATCCAGGTACAGGAAGCTTAAAGGTCGCCAAACAAATTTAATCCAAGGATTGTGATGTGTCCCCAAGGCACATCACAATCAAATTATCAAAAACCAAAGACAAAAAAGAATACTGAAAGCAGCAAGAGAAAAGAAACATATAACACTCAACAGAGCCCCAGTAGTGTCTGAGCAAATTTCTTAGTAGAAACCTTACAGGCCAGAAGAGAATGGGATGATATATTCAGAGTGCTGAAAGAAAAAGACTGTCAGCCAAGATGTCTGTATCTAGCAAAACTAAACTTCAAATATGAAGGAGAAATAATTTCCCAAACAAATGAAAGCTAAGGGAATTCACCAATACCAGACCTGCCTTACAAGAAATGCTAAAGGTAGTTCTCCAGTCTGAAAGAAGGCAACACTAAAGAGCAGCAAGAAAACACCTGAAGGTACATAACTCATCAGTAAAGTAAATTCACAACCTCAGAATACTCCAATGTTGTAAGAGTGGTGAATAAATCACTTATATCCTTAGTATGAAGACTAAAGAACAAACCTAACAAGACAATAACATGTATAAAAACTATATAAGAGAAAGGCAATATTAAAAGATGTATCTTAAACAACGAATTGTCAAAAAGTGAGGGAGAATGATGCCAAAGTGTAGAGTTGGCTTTGTTTTTTTCTTTTTCTTAGATATCAAAGTTAAGTTGTTGTTAGTCTAGAATAATTTGTTATAACTATCATACATTTTTTGTAAGCCTCATAGTAACTATAATGCGAAAACTTAGAAGAGACAGTAAAAATAAATAGTGAGAAAGCAAAATGTAAAGCTAGAGAAAACCACTCAACCACAAAGGAAGACAGTGAGACCAGAAAAAAGGAAGAAATGATTGATGACACAACCAGAAAAAAAACAAAACAAAACACCAAAATGGCAGTAACAAGTCCCTATATATCAATAATAACCTTAAACGTAAACACATTAAATGCCCCAATTAAAAGACACAGAGTGGCTGAATAGATTATAAAACAAGAACCAACAATATGCTGCATACAAGAAACTCACTGAACTGATAAAGAAACACACGGTCTGAAAGTGAAGGGATGGAAAAAGATATTTCATGCAAATAGAAACCAGAAAAGTACAGGAGTAACTATACTTAGAGAAAATAGATTTCAAGCCAAGGAAAGTAAAAGAAAAAAAGAAAAAATGATAAGGAAGGTCATTATATAATGATAAAGGGATCAATTCAATTAGAGATTATAACAATTCTAAATATATATGCACCCAACTCTGGATCTCCCAGCTATGTAAAGCAATTACTATTGGACCTAATGGGAGGAGCTGAATCCAACACAATAATAGGTGGGGACTTGAATACCCCGTTTTCACCAAAGGACATCATCCAGACAGAAAACTAACCAGGAAATATCAGAATTAGTCTCTATTATAGGCTGACTTGACATTTATAGAACATTTCATCTAACAGCTGCAGAATACACATTCTACTCAGCAGCACATGGAGGATTCTCTAGAAAAGACCATATATTAGGGCACAAAACAAGTCTCAACAAATTAGAAAAAAAATCAATTTCATATCAACTACCTTATCTGACCACAATGGAATAAAACTAGAAATCAACAACAAAAAGGACACTAGAAACCCTATGAATACACAGAAATTAAACAATATATTCCTAAACAATGAAAGGGTCAAAGAAGAAATGAAGAAGGAAATTAAAACATTCCTGGAGACAAATGAAAAAGAAAACACAACATACCAGAACCTATGGGATACAGCAAAAGCAGTTTTAAGAGGGAAGTTTATAGCAATAAATGCCTACGTCAAAAAAGAAGAAAGATTCCAAATAAACAACCTAATGTTCTACCTCAAAGAGCTGAAAAAAGTAAGAGCAAACCAAACCCAAAGTCAGTAGAAGGAGAGAAATAATAAAGATCAGAGCAGAAATAAGTGAATTTGAGATTTTAAAAACAATACAGAAGATCAATGAAATAAGAGTTGGTTTTTTGAAATGATAAACAAAACTGATAAGCCTTTAGCTAGACTAATGAAGAAAAGAGAGAATACTCAAATAAACAAAATCATAAATGAAAAAGGGGACATTACAACTGATACCACAGAAATACAAAGGAGAATCATGAAGAACTAGGAAACCAAAACAAACCACTAACAAGTAATGAGATTGAAGCAGTAATTAAAAATCTTCCAACATAGAAAACCCCAGGACCAGACAGCCTCATAGCTGAATTCTACCAAACATTCAAGGAAGAAATAATACCCATTCTTCTCAAACTCCTCCAAAAAACTGAAAAGGAGGGAATTCTTCCAAGCTCATTCTATAAGGCCAGCATTACCCTCATACCAAAACTGGAAAAATACACAACAACAACAAAAAGCTACAGACCAATATCCCTAAATGAACACTTATGTGAAGATCCTCAACAAAATACTACAACCAGAATCCAGCAACACATTAAAAAGATCATACACTGTGACCAAGAGGGATTCATACCAGAGAAACAAGGGTGGTTCAACAGACACCAATCTATAAATGTGATACATCACATCAACAGAATGAAAGAAAAGAAAACATATGATCATTTCAATAGATGCAGGAAAAGCATTTAATAAAATACAACATCCCTTCGTGATAAAAAAAAACACTCAGCAAATTAGGTATAGAAGGAATGTAGCTCAATACAATAAAGACCATGCACAGCAAACCCGCAGCTGATGTCACACCGAGTGGACAACAATTGGAGGCTTTTCCTCTAAGATCTGGAACAAGACAAGGATGCCCACATTCCCCATTCTTATTCAACATAGTCTAGAAGGCTTGGCCTGTGCAATAAGGCAAGAGAAAGCAATAAAAGGCATTCAAATTGGAAAGGAGGAAGTCAAACTATCCCTGTTTGTAGATGACATGATCCTACACACAGAAAATCTAAAGATTCCACCAAAAAATTACTGGAACTAAAAAATGGATTTAGCAAAGTGGCAGGATACAAAATCAGCATATAAAAATGAGTAGCTTTCCTATTTGGCAACAATGAAACACCCAAAGAAGATGTTAAGAAAGTAATCCCATTCAAAATAGCTACTAAAAAAATGAAATACCTAGGAGTAAATTTAATGAAGGAGGTGAAAGACCTCTACAAAGAAAACTATAAAACACTGGTGAAAAAAACTGAAGAAGACACAAATAAAATGGAAAGATATCCTGTGTTCATGGGTTGGAAGAATCAACATGATAAAAATGTCCATATTACCTGAAGCAATCTACACATTCAACATAATCCCTGTCAAAATACCAATGACATTCTTCACAGAAATAGAAAAAATGATCTTAAAATTTGTGTGGAACCACAAAAGACCCTGTATATAGCAAAAGCAATCTTGAACAAAAAGAACAAAGTTGCAAGCATCACACTTCCTGATTTCAAAATATACTGTAAAGCTATAGTAACCAAAACAGCATGGTGCTGTCATAAAAATAGATCAATGGAATAGAATAGATAGCCCTGAAATAAATCCACACACTTATAGCTAACTGATTTTCAACAAAGGTGCCAAAAATTTACAATGGGGAAAGGACAGCCTCTTTAATAAATGGTGCTGGGAAAACTGGATATCCACATACAGAAGATTGAAACTAGACCCCCATCTCTACCATACATAAAAATCAACTCAAAATGGATCAAAGACCTAAATTTAAGACCCCAAACTATGAAACTACTAGAAGAAAACATAGGGGAAACACTACATGAAACGGGAGTGGGAAACACTTTTTTGAGCAAGACTACAAAAGCACGGGCAGCTAAAGTAAAAATACACAAATGGGACTACATCAAACTGAAAAGCTTCTGTACAGCAAGGGACACTGTCAACAAAGTGAAGAGACAACCTACAGAATGGGAGAAAGTGTTTGCCAACTACACATCAGGCAAGGGGCTAACGTCCAGAATATACAAGGAACTTAAATGACTCAACAGCAGAAAAACAAATAACCCAATTAAAAAATGGGCAAAGGACCTAAACAGATATTTCTCAAAAGATGACATACAAATGTCCAAAAGGCACACAAAAACAAGCTCAACATCACTAATCATCAGAGAAATGCAAATTAAAATGACAGTGAGATATCATCTCACCCCAGTTAGAATGGCTATTACACAAAAAATAACAGATGCTGGTGAGGATGTGGGAAAAAAGGACCTCTCCTACATTGCTGGTGGGAATGTAAAATGGGACAGCCACTGTGGAAAACTGTGCAGATTCCTCAGAGAACTAAAAATAGACCTACCCTATGACCCACCTATCCCGCTACTGGGTATATACTCAAAAGAAATGAAATCAGTATATGAAAAAGATACCTGTACTCACATGTTCATCACAGCACTATTCAGAATAGCCAAGAAATGGAATCGACCTAAATGTCCATCAACAAATGAATGGATTAAAAATACTGTGGTATACATACGCAATGGAATACTACTCAGCTGTTTAAAAAAATAATATCCTATCATTTGCTGCAACATGGATAGAACTGAAAACCGTCCTGTTAAGTGAAGTAAGTTAGGCACAAAAAGACAAATACCACATGATCTCACTCATATGTGGAATCTGAAAAAAAAAAAAAAGTATTCTCATAGAAGTAGAGAGTAGAATAATGGTTACCAGAGGTGGGGGTGAGGGGGAGAAGAGGAAAAGTGGTGAATTAATGGGTACAAAACTGTGCTATCTACCCTAAGTGAATTTTGCAGTATACACCTGTATTGAAACAACACACTGCACCCCACAAATACGTACAAATGAATGTTAAATATTTTGAATGAATGAATGAATAAATAAATAAAATGTTATCCATGAATAAGGGTAGAAGTATTATGGTTATATAATGAAAGGAGGAATTAATCTCAACATGTGGAATCAGCAAACAGAGAAGACCTTAGTAGAAAGTAGCACTTGATCTGAGCCTCAAAAAATGGACAAGCTTTGTAAATTCATAAGTCTGGTACAAGGGAAACTATAGTATAAGGAAGGGCAAAGGACCCTTAAAGTGTATGGTGTGCAACAAACGTTTGGTTAAATGTGGTAGGCAGCTTCTAGGACGGCTCTCACTTCTGCCTCCCTCTTGGTATTCGTACTCTTGCATAATACTCTCCACTCGAATGTGGTGGGACCTATGACTTACTTCTATCCAACAGAATGTGGCAAAGGTGGGTGGAGTGTCACTTTCATAATCAGGCTACATAAGATTGCGACTACTGTCTTGTTACCAGACCCTACCACCTTCTTGGCTTGTATGCTTTTATGAAACAAGCTGCCTTGTGAGGGACTCTGGCCTCGAGGACCAGGGAAGCAGTGCCGCTATACCCGACGACCCACAGAAACAGATAATATACGGTGTTGTTTTCAGCTGCCGACTGCAGTGGTAATTTGTTACACAGCAACAGGTAACACATTTAGTAAGAAACAAATAAAACATTTGCATCCTCCCCCCCCCCAAAAAAGTAAAAAATAAATTAGGCGCAGTAAGAGATTAACAACAATAATAATAAAATAGAATAAACATGCCAGCATCACTACTCTTGAGCTTTGGGATCATTATTAAGTAAGATAAAGGGGTTACTTGAACACAAGCACTGTGATACCATGATATGAATGTGATAACTGAGATGGCTTCTAAGTGACGAATGGGCAGGAAGTGTATACAGCACAGAGATGCTGGACAAAGGGAGGATTAAGATCCTGGGCAGGACAGAGCGGGATGGCGTGAAATTTCATCACTCTACCTAGAACAACAAGCAATTTAAAATTTTTGAATTGTTTAGTTCTGGAATTTTCTATGTAGCATTTTCAGACTGTGGAACTGAAACTGCAGATAAGGGGTGACTACTGCATCAGGAATCCTCCCACTGAAGGTCATATGAGGGTTTTTTTTCCTTTTGTTTTTGGCAATTATGAAGAGCAGCTATAAACACATATGAACAGGTTTTTGTGTGAACATAACATTTTATTTTTCCAGGGTAGATACCTAGATGGAGAAATGCTGGTTCACATGATCAGTATATGGTCAATTTTATAAGATAAAATAAAATAAAATAAAATAAAAAATAGAATAGTTTTAAAGGATAAAAAATAAAATAAAATAAAAATTTTCACTATAGAAATCTTGCACCTTTTTGTTACTTATGTGAAATACATGAGTATTTTATTTTGGGGGCATTATTATTTTTCAGATTTTGTCTTCCAATTGTTAATTGCTAGTATCTAAAAATGCAATGGGGCTGGGGGTCCTGAGGCTTGGAGCCAGGGGAAGCCAAACCCAGCCACAACCATGTAATAAAGAGCACGCCAGAAACACCATTTCCACGCTGGTAGCCCATCATAGCCACCACAATTACCATGGCTGCCACATAAGTAGCTAGTCTCTATAGTAGTGGTCACAGCCACCATGCAGATGACACGCCAGACTCTCAGCTGCATTGACACAAGGAGAGGCACCAGCGGAACCCCCCGCCCCCAAAAAGAGGAGGTCCTCTCTCTCCACAAAGCACACTCCAGAGTAATAGAAGAAGCATCTGGTTTACGATAATAGGGGAGGACTTGATCACACCTGTCTCAGTACAGGACAGATCATCTAGGCAACAAACCAACAGAGGAACAGTTAGTCTATCAGATGGAGAGAACAAATCTATGGTTATTAGAGGGAGGAGGGGGAGGAGGAGAGGGGGAAGGGGAGAGACTGGATAATGGACATAAAGAATAAGTATGATTTGTAATAATGAACATGCTAATAAAAATGTTTTTAAAAATGCAGTGCGGGTTTTATGTGTTAACCCTGCATCCTGCAACCTTGCCAAACCCACTTATTAGTTCCAAGAGTGTTTTTAAAATTCTGTGGGATTCCCTGTGTGGAGAATCATGTCATCTGTGCATAGAGACAGTCATAGTTCATTATTTTCTATGTGTATGCCTTATATTTATTTTTCTTGCATTGTTGCACTGGCTAGAATTTCCAATATGCTATTGAATAGCGAGAGTGTAACTTCTTGCCTCGTTCCCACACAAGGGGGAAAGCGTTCAGTCCTTCACTAAGTAAAATATTAGTTATAGATTTTTTAATGGATGCCTTTTATCATGTTAAGGAAGAGGCTTTCTATTACTGGTTTGCTGAGAGTTTTTATTATGAGTGGATGTTAAGTCTGTCAAGTGTTTTTTTCTGTATCAATTCATATGATCATGTATTTTTTTCTTTTTGGTCTGCTAATATGGTATTAACAGTTGACTGATTTCCAAATACTGAGTCAGCCTTGCATTCCCACTTGGTTGTCATTTATTATTCTTTTTATATATATTGCTGGACTCAATTTGCTAATATTGTGTTGAAGATTTTCATGTCTATGTTCATAAGGGATTTTGGTCTATAGTTTTCTTTCCTTATACTGTCTGTGTAATTTTAGTATCAAAGTAATGCTAGCCACAGAAGATAACTTTAGAATTGCTTCCTCTTCTATATTCTGGAAAAGGTCCTATAAAATTGGAGTTACATCTTTACAACAAACTAAATGTTTCTGCCACACCCCTAAGCTTATAGGTTGAAACTCTAATCCCCAATGTAATGGTATTAGGAGGTGGTGCATTTGGGAGGAAATTAGATCATAAGGATGGAGACTCCATGAATGAAATTAGTGCCCTTATATAAGGGACCCCAGAGAATTCTCCTTCCCTCTTGCTACTATGTGAGGACATAGCAAAAAGACAGCTGTCTACGAACAAGGAAGCTGGTCCTCACCAGACATCAAATCTGCCAGTGTCTGGATCTTGAACTTTCCAGCCTCCAGAACTGTCAGAAACAAATTTCTGTTTATAGGCCACCCAGTCTATGGTTCTTTGTTATAGCAGCCCAAGTGGACTAAGACAGTCTTCTTTAAATGTTTGATAGAATTTAATCATAAAACCATTTCGGCTTGGAATTTTCTTTTTTGCAAGGTTTACAAATACAAATTCAATTCCTTTAATAAATATAGGTCTACTTTGGGTTGTCTATTCCCTCATAGTGAGATTTGGTAATTTATAGTCAATTTTGTCTAACTTTTTTTTTTTTTCTAGAGTTGTTTGTATTATTCCTTTAATATACCTTTAATGTGTGTGGGGTTTAGTAAATCCTCTCTTTGACTCCTGAGATTCATAATTTGTCTCTCACTCTCTCTCTCTCTCTCCCCCCCTCCCTCCCTCCCTCCCTCTTTCATTGTCAATCTGGCTATCAGTTTCATTAATCTCTTCAAAGAACCAGCTTTTAGTTTCATTTATTTTCTCCTTTCAATTTTACTGATTTCTGCTCTTCATTATTTCCTCTTTGGGCATGCTGGAGGTTTATTTGCTCTTATTTACTACTTCCTTAGGGTAAAAGTTTATATTATTGACTTGCAATCTTTCTTCCTTTCTAACATGAGCCTTTAAAGCTATAAATTTCCCTCTAATCACTGCTTTGGTTGCATGCTGCAAATTTTGATATGTTGTATTTTCATTTTTGCTCAGTTCAAAATATTTTCTAATTTCCCTTGAGACTTCTTTAATTCATGGATTATTTATAAATACATTGTTTAATTGTTAACTATACTGGGCAGCTGCTGGCTCCTAATGGGTAAAATCTCTGGCCTTGTGCTGTTAAACATCCTACAATGCTCAGGACAGACTTTCCCCCTCATCATCACCATACCTTTGCCAACAATAAAGAATTATCTGGCCCAAAATGTCAATAGAGACAGGGCTGAGAAACCCTGTTCCTTGCTGATGGAGTTTGGACGTGCCGTCCCCTCCAAAACTCATGTGGAAATTTGATCTCCAATGTGGCAGTGTTGGAAACTGATTGAGTCATGGGGGTGGATCCCTCATGAATGGATTAATGCTCTCCCTGGGAGAAGGGGGATTAATGAGTGAGTTCTTGCTCGATTAATTCCTGTGAGAGCTCATTGCTTAAAAAGACCCTGGCACCTTCTCTCTCTCTCTTGCTTCCTCTCTCCTGCTTCCTCTCGCCATGTGATCTGCTTGTACCCGCCGGTTGCCTGCCACTTTCCGCCATGAGGAGAAGCAACCTGAGGCCCGTGCCAGATGCAGCTGTCCCAGAATCGTAAGCCAAATAAACCTCTGTTCTTTATAAATTACCCAGTTTCAGGTATTCTGTTATAACAACACAAAACGGACTAAAACACTTGCTGATTCTCTCTACCTGTTCTATCGATTGAGAGACAAGTATTGATGTCCCCAACTCCAAATGCAAATTTCTCCTATCAGTTTTATTAGTGTTTGCTTCATTTACACCGAAGTCCTGTTGTTAGGTACATAACACTTAGGGCTGTTTTTGTCTTCTTGGTAAAGTGTCTCTTTTATTATTGAGTAATATTCTTCTTACTCTCAGGTAAATTTTCTTTCTCTGAAATATACTTTGTCGAATATTAACAAAATCACCCCAGCCTTCCTTTAGTGATTGCATGGTATGGTGCAAAGCTTTGTGTTTGGGGCTGCCTTTGAGTCCAAGCCAAGAGATAAGATTGGCGGGGGTGGGGGGGGGGTGAAGGGGAAGATTCATGAAACTTGCTGCCAGGTTGGTCTTCCTTTGAGTTAAGGATCTCTCCTCCAATCCACCTGATACCATTTGTCTTCAGAGTCCTCAGAACGTTTCTCTGTGCATTCTGCCTAAGGTCTTCAGTTGATTTCAATGGGTGAGGCTTACTCCATCCTAACTGTAAGTGGAACCCCAGCTTTCTTTTTAAAGCTGCTTTATCCCATCTGGTTCGTCAGAGCTGAATGATTTAGAAACTCGCATACTGACGAACATAGCACTGTCTCTGGTAACCAGCCAGCTTTGCCTGAATGTGGCAGATCCATTTCTACAGAATAGGATCAGCTTACAAGACCTGTTCAGAAGAACATTGGTGCTGCTGAGAGCTGAGAATACTTCCATTGATTTACTATGGAGACCACCATCCATCCCAGGAGGCTGTGATCCAGGAGGACTTGCACAGGGTGGTGGGACCCTCTGACCTTCAGCCTCTGGCTCTTTACAATAGGGATAACTCTATGTGTTTTATTGGATTGTTGAAGATTAGAAACAATATGTGTAATGTTCCTTGCAACAATATTTAATAACTAACATTAATCAAGCTTTTACCATGTGCCAGCCACTGTGATAAGTACATTACAGTATTAGATAATATACAGTTCCCAAGGGCTCTCTATAAGGAGCCGTTTTCACAAATGAGGAAATTCAGGCACTGGGAATTTAAGAAAATTGCTAGTAGCAGAGCTGGACTTCTAAGCCAAACATTTTGAGGCCGGAATCTACCATCACCCTCTACACTCTACTTCTCCATATGGTGATAGTCATTAACTATCACCAAGCCTACCCATGCAGAGTTTCAGTGTGAAGGATGTAAGAGGAGGCTGAGAAAGGAGTAGAAGGTGGAAAGAGGCAGCATTCGCTTTAAGCTTTGCCAGGCCCAGCCCTGGCCCCCTCCATGCTCTTGGAGAGGAGCGGGGGGCTGTAGGGGCACAGTGTAGGCATGCCCTGAAACTCCTGAGATGATCAGAAGACTGTTCTGTCTGCTCCTGCTGCTCTGCAGTTACAGAAGCCGAGGCCTGACTACCTCCTCTGTGTCCAAAAGCGAAGAGAGATGTAATAAATCATTCTTAACTTCCACATTATTCCCTCATATCCAGGCTTATGTTGCTTCTGGGAACTCAGCAGCCCTCCCTAGGAACTCATGTGATAACTCTAAGGAAACCCTTGAGTTATGTGGGGATCTGGGAAGTGGCAGATATCCGAGAACACACACACACACACACACACACACACACACACACAGCCCTGGGAGAGATGCATATGTGGAAGTCCAGGACAATGGGAGATTCATAAGTCAGAGAATGGCAAGGTAGGGAGACATTAAGCCTTTCAGGCCAAATTTGCACCTTCCATTTTACATCTAGGAAAATCAAAGTTGAGGGCATGCATTTTGCTGAAGATCTTTTGCTGGGTTACTTCTGCTGATGTCTGATTTCTCTGCACTATCCTTTCTCTTTTTAAACCAATAGAGAGAAAAGCATAAAGATGTGGGGGAGTCCAGTACCCTTACACCACCTCCTAACTAGATGTTTCTCTTCTGTCCTTACCAGAGTTTATCTTCTAGCAGTTCCATGTGACTTTTTCCTCAAACTGATTACCATCTAATCAGAACATCAAACATACTCCCTTACTGAAAGAACATGGCCAAGGGTGGGAAAGTCACCAAGGGCAAGAAGATCACCTTCAATATGGCCAAGAATTGCATCAAAATCACATTCGATGGGAGAAAACGTCTTGACTTGAGCAAGATGGGAATCACCACCTTTCCCATGTGTATTCTGCGACTCAATGATGTGGATGAGCTCGATCTTAGCCGGAATATGATCAGGAAGATCCCTGAGTCAATCGCTAAGTTCCAGAACCTGCGATGGCTGGACCTGCACAGCAACTACATTGACAAGCTCCCTGAGTCCATCGGCCAGATGACCACATTGCTCTACCTCAACGTCAGCAACAACAGGCTGACCACCAACGGACTGCCAGTGGAGCTGAACCAGCTCAGGAATATACGCACCATGAATTTAGGCTTGAACCACCTGGACAGTGTGCCCACCACCCTGGGAGCCCTGAAGGAGCTGCATGAAGTGGGTCTCCATGACAACCTGCTGAACACCATCCCCACCAGCATCTCTAAGCTCCCCAAGCTGAAAAAGCTCAACACCAAGAGGAACCCCTTTCCAGAGGCAGAGGAATCAGACACGTTCATAGATTCCATCAAGAGGCTGGACAACTTATATCTGGTGGAGGAAAAGGATCTGTGTGTGGCTTGCCTAAGAAAATGCCAGCTCGCCCGGGAGAGGCTGACCACGATCAAGGGCATGGCCGTGATGACGCCGAGAAAGGCCATATTTTCCAATTTGGTTTCACCCAACTCCATAGCCAAGGAATCCCAGGAAGACTAGAGGTGACTGGGACCCTGACCCCGAGGCAGGAGGGGAAAAGGGAATGGGGGCAGGGGTCGTGGGCTGCACCCACAGGAAACTGAGCGCTCCTCCTGTGACTGCAGTAGCTCTTCTAGCCAAGCCCATAATATACCTTTTCCTACCTCCCTGGCCTGCGGTTGTGTTGATTGGAGGGCTTTTGGTTCCTTGCCAAACACATTCCCCTCTTCTCTGCACATGCACCCCCACACATATAGGCACAATGAGTCAGGAAAGGGTCATCCATCTCATTTCTGCCCCAGAACACTCCTGCCTGTAGCCCGTGTCCCGGGCAGCTAATGCTGCCAGCACACTTATTCTCACTACTGCTGGCATTTCAGGGCCCACCACCACCACTATCGCCATCTCCCAAATCTGGAGCTTGTTTTATGGGAATATTTGGGGTTTGGGCTTCAAAAGTCAGAAATGTCAAGAGCATGGATTGGTAGGAAAGCAGATAGGCACTTGATCTTGGGTAGGGGACAAGTTGGGCCACAGATATGGGCAGGTATATTATTAAGTATTGGCAGGTAGCATCTTGGGCCCAAAGCAGTACTATCTTTTTCTCTTATTTGTGCTTGCATAATTTGTTCTAGGAGCTTTCTAGACTAAACCAACAGGCCGTTGACTGGCCATGAATGAATGAGGCTGACTCCCATCCTATTACATCCTGCACTTTTCCAGATCCTTGTGGGAGAAAGAAAAGAATGGGGGCAGGTCTTGATTGGTGTGTTCAATAAATAAATACCCTACTAGGCACTGTGCTAGGTGCAGGGACTGCATCCAGCTGGAGAACGCCTGGCTTGCCTTGTGCAGGCTAGAGGAGAGACAAGTTGAAAAGAGATGGGGCAGAACACTGTCTGAGGACCTTAGGAGATTAGGAGATTTGTCCAGGGCTGGCCTGACATGGAGAAGAGCCAAAGATTCTGGAGTCAGACAGATCCAGGCCCATGGATGCCCTGCTCCTGACTTGCTGTCTCCTTGGGCAGCTTACTCAGCTTTAGTTCCCTCATCTGTAAAGTGGGAATACCTCACTGCAAGAGTTGCTGTGCATCCAGCACGGGTAGTGCATAGAGGACATGCTCAATCAAAGTCAGTTCTCTCCAAGAATGAGAGCTTGGTGCATTTCAAAGCTGAAATACTACTTTGGACAGTGTCGCCAGTCACACTAGGTATTTTAGCAGAGATGACAGTAAGAGTCGGTCCTCACAATATTGAGAACCTTCTCCAGCCTCACTGCATACCACTCACTCACACCTTCAGACTGTCTAAGAGAAAGGGATCAAGGAAGATACCTTGAGGAAGCCCATCCCCCCCCCCAAGACTTTCCTGTGCTGGTGGCATGTTTTACTGCAGTGGTCTGTGGAAAGCACTGAGAGGCAGCCACCCCTTCCATGGGATTGGCTTATTTCTACTCATGTCATAATCCACGCAGACAGTACACTTCACTTCTGCACCCCTCACTGCTAGGTTTGCTTGTTTGTTTGATTTTTCCCAGTGCTTAGTTGTTACCCTATTGTGTTTCTAAAATCTCGGAAGATCTAGATTCAAAATTCCTATTTTAGATTTTTCTCTTTATTAAATGTTTTCCATTATAAAAGTAAACTATACCACTTGCAGATTTCCTCACTAGTTATTTTTCTGTGTATATTATTACACGTAGATAAAATTATAGCATTCATGTCATTTCCTCCCTGCTTTGAAACCCATGTTGTTACACAGTCTTAGTAACTATAAGTATAAACATCTGCAAGATAGTTATTCTCATGGTTATACATAATTATAAGTCACTGTTGGGCATTTAAGTTGCTTCTAATTTTTCACTAACGGAAATAGTTTTGTGATGATAGATTGTATAACTAAAACATTTAAAAATATTTTGGATCACTTCACTGGCACAACTTCATTATTGGAAATATTGTGTGAAAGGGTGTGTGCTTTTAAACAATTTTTCATACGTGCCACCAAGTAGCTTATGAAAGGCTTACACTCCCTTACATATCTACTAGTAATGAATTAGAGATCCCGTTTCACTGCGTCCTTGCCAGCACTGAGTACTGTCCTCTACATGGTCCTCTTTGTTTAATGTCCAAAATGATTGATTCGAAGCCCTTCTGAAGAGAGGGAGTGATGGTGCTGAGACACGCATGACGTGATGTCATGCCTCAGGCTTGGGAGCCCCCTCCCCAGTACACTGGGCCTCCGGAGTGTCTGTAAGGCAGCCAACCTGCTGTTTTAGTCACTTCATCTCTGACCCAACATACAGAATCCATGCAGGGACATACGATCAAGACAGAGTGCTGGTTAGTTATTGGAATGCTGCCCATTTCAATTGCTCTCCCTTGAGACACTTTTTCTTTAGAATTAGTGTTCCTTTCCTAGGTATTCAAAAGGATTAGCAAAGAAGAGAAGTTAAGAAAGACTGGGCTCACGGATCCCACCTGTGCCCTGAGGAAGGCTCTCAGTCCGGACAGGGGATCCATCCCTCCACGCCTGCTCCTGCCCCTCCACAGCACGTTCGTCACTGCTCTTGGTCTTGCCCACACTCACTAGCTGGCAAGCGAGCTGACAGGCACCTGCCACCTGGCTCTTTGCTCTTTCACCATGACTCATCATGGGGTTTCAAGTGCTTTGAACGTCACCCGCACTGAGCAATGAATGGGCATAGGCTTTGATTTACTGCAGAATGCTTCCTAGTTAGACACCTTTCCAGCCAGGCAATGCTGGCAGCAGGCAGAAGCAAGGACAGTAGATAGAGACCCATTGGGAGTCACCTTCTGCATTTTATTTCTTTTTTCTGTCAAGGACAAAGTTTGATGCTGACGTTCTTTCATGCTCTAAAATATCACAGTCACCTTAACTTCCTTGAAATTCTGTTAAGCCTAAAAGTATTTGATAGGAAAGCCGAGGGGGTTTTCCTTCCTGAAATAGAATGAAAACCCTATTCACACTGACCTAAGCCTTACCATTTCTGAAAACTGGGTGTGACCTGGGTGACCCTGGTGTGACCTCTGCCCTTGCTGTGCTTTGCCTGTGTGGCCTGGAATAACTGCCTCGGCCTGTGTGTCTCGTCCCCCCTGGATGTGCTCGACATCTTCCTAGAATAACTTATCGCAAAACTTGGAGACACAAGAATAAACGACTCTGAAGAGGAAAAGCCTTCAGTTAGGAGAAGACAGAGAGTGGCCAGGGGAACATTCCAGAAGCCAGGCTGTCCAATGCAGGCCAAGCCACTGACTTGCTACTTAAATTCACTTTGCCTCTCTTTGCTTTAGGCTATCTGTGTGAGAAAATGACTTTGGGAAATATTTGATGTGATTTTCTAAATGTTTACAGAGAAAATACTTAAGAAAATTGTAGATATATTTTATAGACAATTAAAGACTTAAAGAAGACTTTAAGACTTAACAGGCTTATTGTCTTACATTTCACTCAAACTGGTATAATCTCGACTCCAGTAGCCTGTGATAAGTTACATATATACAATGAGATTCTGCAAGTAACTAAAATTTATGCAAAAATTTACACAGAGAAATATACTCAAAAATACTTTAGCAAACCTTCCAGTAAAGTACAGGAAAAAGAAAATAGAGAAATGAAAGACAGGGGAAAAAACAGAAAACAAAAAATAAAACGGCATACTTATGTTCTAACATTTTTGATAATTACATTAAATGGCCTACTTTATTTGTAATGTCCTAAAACATAACATGGAATACTAATCAGCAATAAAAAGGATCTTACTATTGATACATGCAACGACTTGGATGAATCTCAATGGCATTATTCTGAGTAAAAACGGTCATTCTCCAAAGGTCACATACTCTATGATTCTATTTATAAAATATTTGCTAAATGACAAAATGATAGAGATGAAAAACAGATCAGCAAAGAGTTAAGGATGTTTGTGGGAGGCAGAGGGTGGGCCTGACCATAAGGTAGTAGCATAAGAGATTTATCTTTGTGGTGATAAAATAATTGTGTATGTTGATTGTGGTGATGGTTACATGAATCTATACATGTAATAAAATGACAAAGAACTATGCACACACGTGTATCAATGTCTATGACTGGTTTGAAATTCTACTATAGTTACCTAAAATGCAACCACTGGGTCAGGGGAAATTAAGTGAAAAGCACATGGAGCCTCTCTGTACTATTTTTGCAACTTCCTGTGATTCTATAGGTATTTTAAAAGAAAATGTTAAAAAACCTGTCTATAGCATTGATGCAACAATAAACAGATCCTTGTACATCTGACCAGTGCTAATTTACAAGACACTAGGGCAAGCTCAGGTGAGAATCTAACACATCCAGTCAGCCTAGAGCTGCAATTCTTCAACCATCCCACAGAGTTAAAGCATCTCAGGAGAAAGCTCCTTAACCTCAGTTCACTAAATTATTTTAAAATTACCCATTGTTGATCTTATCCTTGCAGATTCCTAAGAAAGATGCTAAAATAAAGAGAAAATGGATGACTTCTCTATCTGTGTCCCAGGTGTTTTAGAGGTGGCTGGGTACAGGTGGCAACCGGGGTCAGGGGGACTTTGAACCAGTGGGCTGCCCCACGATTCCTGTGCTTTCACACACCCACTCACACCCCCATGGTAGTATGGGATGGTGGGGCTGTAGAAGTAACGTGGCTGGACAGAGCTGGAAGCAAAAAGGGGCAGGCATGCTGCAGAGCATGGAACTTGAGTCAGCCTTTTGCCTGGGAAAGGGTCTGAGGTCATGGCCAAGGATATAGCTGAGAGGAGACACGAACATAGTGCAGCAAGAAAGACAAAGAGTAACATGGGATGGAGCCAAAACCAAGGTCTGAGTATGACCCTGGCAGAATCACCAGGTCTCTGATGCCCACAGCCTGTTGAGACAACTCGGTACAAAGCTCCTAAAAGCTTAGGCATTGGTTGTCACTATCATTTTGAGCTTGTGGCCAGGTTGTTTAGCTTATCTCTGGTTCTAGCCATTCTGCTCTAGACCCAGGACTAGGAGTTAACTGGCCTCCACAGCTGCCCTCCCAGGGCTGCACTTCACCAAGAAACCCAAGGACCATGTTTCCCCTTCCAGTAATGAAGCTGAAGTTATCTTTACCAAAGTCATCATGTGTGTAACAGATTTTTAGCTTCTCAGTTGGTCAAGAGCTTTGACCTCTGTGGAATGGGATTGAAGGCGATGAAATGAGAGAAGGAGTACTTGAATTTTATCCTCCATACTGCTAAGAGTGGGGCCTCTGGGGCTGTGATTGGTTACTGTGGAAGATCATCTTCTTATGGGAATTTCACAGCTTCTTAGAATTGGTTTTCTAAATGCTTTGTCTTTCATTATTTTTCAAAGATAATCAATAAAGGAAACAATAAACTGAAAACACTCAACTGTAGATTTTTGTGCCCAAGAAAGAAATTTCATTTTAAACATTGTATTTAAATAAGTTATACAGTTGAGAGAAGATCGCAGGAACTGCAAACACCTGGGTCCAATTAGGCCCCAAATATAAGCACTGCCTCACACACAGTTCCTGCAGCCCAGAGATACTTTCCCCTCAATGACACGGTGGGTCAGCATTTCAGATCTTGACAGAGATCACAGCTATAAAAAGATGTGTCTCCAGTTCATTCAAGGATGTGTGCTGAGCCCAACAGCGATTTGCAAGAGGGCGATGCAGATAGGCATCCAAGCTTTGTATTTCTGAGTTTTCCAAACTCTGCACTGAGTAGGAACTGAGATCACTGGGAAGCAATTCAGCTGAGCCAGGCCATGCTCGCTTCCCAAGAAACGTCTGCACGGGAGTAAGTCCAAATGTCAGGCCCCTGTTCTTGCAGAGAACCAACATAGAAAAATATCTGTAGCGTTCTTGCTGCATATTTTATAAAATAGGACTTTGGTACCCACTTTATCTTTAGACAAGGACAAATTTGATATTCGGTGCCAAGAGAGAGTATGTTCCAGAAAAAAAATTCACAAAAGCCTGTTTCTTGTTATCTGTTACTGGAAAATGATGTAACTCAACATGATTGTTTTGCTTTTTGTAATTTCAGAACAATTTTGAGAAACTAGGTCACTCCAGGTACCTAATCACAGCTGTTTTTTCCTCTTTTAAGAAAATTTGGAGGTAAGATTTAAATAATTCTTATATGCTATCTTTAATTTTGAAGCTGTTTTCAACTCTTTTTGGAAAGGCACAAATGCATTTAAGTGTCAAGATGTGTGTTTATTCACATGCACATTCTCAACTTGCTGCCGTTTCCACACTGCTTCCTCTATTGTTTCTCCGTTTCTGACTAGTCCCCCTCATGACTCAGCAGAGCCTGCCTGTGTCTAGCACCATGGAACAGCCTTTGTCCCAGGGCAGTGGCTGGCTCTGTGTGAGAAGGTGCAGTAGGCACGCGGAGTCTTGCAGCCCACAGAAGCCTGATTGTGCCATCATGCTGTCTTCAGAGTGGTCCACTCCTGTACCATGGGGAGACGCGGGTGGGTTATGGATCCCAGATTCATCCAGGTTTTGCAACTATTTCCCACTTGGGACCCAGGCCCAGAGACCCTTCTTGGTATACAGTTATGGAAGTGACCACTGTCACTGGAATTCTAGGCAAAACTCTGGTACCCAAAAGCTCTGGTTTCCTGCTTGTGGGGGATGGTATTCAGAGGGGCCAAACAAGTCATCAAGAGCTGGGGGTTGAAGATATGAAAACCCGTAGGGTAGGCTGAGCATCCTGGGCCAGTTGGACACCCTCAGAACTGCACACAAACCTTCCTCCAGGATGAAAAGTTCACATTCGTTAGAGCGTCCAACTAGCAGCTAGGCATTTTCCAATACTCATTCTATGGACAAGGCATCGCCCCTGGTAATCCAAATGGAAAATAGGTCATTCCAGGCAGGTGGCAACGACCAGCCAAGCCCTCCCAAGGCTGAGGACCACCACTGCCTTCCCAGCCTGGAGCTCCTGAAGCCACACTCTGGCTGGGGAGAGGGCTGGAAAGGGGAGATGCAAAAGAGCTGGGTGTGTGGACAGCACTTTTTCAACCGTTATCCCATTAACATGCCCTAAATACACAGCAGGCAATTCCAAAATTAGGCAAAGGGACTACAATTTACTGGGCACCTACTATGGGTCCAAATCAGCTTGATCCCAAAGCCCGTGGCTGACTGGTTAGCACAGTCTCACCACATGCCCTGGCTGCTTGCGTCGCCTCAGAGTTGAGCACCAGCACTCCACTGGGGCATCCTCATTTTGTCAAGACTCTCCTTCCATGAGCATAAGCATTTGTCTGGAGCCCGATGCATTGTTTCCAGTTGACCCCGAAGCTTTCTCCAAGGGTCTCTTTACGAGGGGCTGCACGGGGACTGTGCCAGGCATGGCATAGAATGGCCTGCCCTGCTCCACTGGGCTCAGCCAGTTGTGATGGCAAAAATTAATCACAATGGAAATAAAATCATACAGTGCCCCGGTGTCCCATACATGCAGGGTGGTATGCAGGTTGATGTCAAGGTTCATCAACCGATGGATGAGTGAAGGGTGATTTCCAGACATCTGACTCACCCAAAGAGGACCATTTCCTATCCCCTGGCAATCATTTCTACAGGGACCTCTAACTTAGTGGCCAAAGCCAGGGTTCAGCTCTTCTTCTTCAGGGTTCAGCTCGTCTATCTGCCCCTCTCTATTTGGAATAGAAATGTTGAAACTTACCAGTGAGGATCAAGGTATGTGCTGTCAGGGCAAAGCACCCCGAAGACTCACTCTGAGGGCGACAGCACAGGAATGGACAGAGTGCTGTTCACAGCCATAGGGACAGCTACATGATCGCTGAGTGAGTGTCACTCATAGTATCTTCATAGAGGGGGAGAAACATGGGGCTCAGCAGAGTGACTTTCATCACAGTTGATGCAGTACTGTTCCAGGGCCAGAGAAAACGGAGGTGCAGCTGACCAGTGCATGCAGAGGTGAGGCCATCTCCTCTTGCGGTTCCTCCGGATTCACCTCTCTTGTGATAAAAGAACTTTGATTCTCTTAGGTACCCATACTCTCCTCAGTTTAGTCTATGCTGTTGGGTGACAGACCTCACCCCCAGAAGCTGGGTAGGCATATAACCCTGATCTAGCCAAATGAAAGCATTTTGTTCTGGGTTGGGCATGTAACCTAACTTGGAAAATAAAAAACCAGTTTGGGGATTTTTGCTAAAATGACCAGAATAGAGCATGTGTGGTATGGGGTGGAATTCCTACGTGATTGACTGTCAGCCTGGAACTGTTGGGGACACCGATGTCACTGTGCTGAGATAGCCTGCCAAGAACAGAGCCAGTCCAAGGGCAACCCCCACTAAGAGATGGAAAACCACAGCTTCCTGCAAGCTGACTTGAGCCTTGAGATTCAGCACGCCTGGAGCCAGACTGTTTTCAGGCTTTAGGTATGGGAGGTGATGAATCCTCTTTTTTTTGCTTCTGTTGGTTTGAAATGGCTTTCTACCACTTGCACAGAAAGGGTGCTGAGAAATCCAAGTGTGGACAATAAGGCTTGTATGAAATGTGAGCAGTATGAGATCAGTAGCTACTCAGCTCACACACAATTAGTGCTGTGCTGTTGTGCAACAACTGAACTACGTCCACCACAGTTGGTAAACAGCCACCCCACCTCCAGAGACCTCCGCTGCCCAGGCCTCCTGGACCATGCCCTGGCATGCCCAATCTGTCAGCTAAAGGGTTAGCACCTGGCACAGCAGGGTGCCTCTGCCCCAGACACTGCACTTGTTCTGCTGAAGGACATCAGCGTCCCTGCTGCACAGTTCAGTGGTCCTTTCTCTGTGCTTATTCTCCTTGGCCTGCCAACAACATTTGACACTCCCACCTTGAAACGCTCTCCCTGGCTGCCAGGGCATCTTGCACACCTTCAGTTCTGCTATCTTTCAAGATACTCCTTCCCATCTCCTTTGCTGGTTCCTCCCCAGGTCCTTACCCGCTCAAGATGGCTGTGCCCAGCGCACAGTCCTCGGTTCTCTTTGCCACGTGCACACATTCTCTTGGTGGTCTTGTTCACTCTCCTGGCTTGAAACACTATTCCTAATTTACATCTCACCGGACCCCTCCCTTGAGCTCCAAGTTCATACATCCAATGGCCTCCAGGGTGCCTCCACCTGGATATGTGACAGGCACCTCAACAGTGAGCTCGTGATGACCACCGCAGCCTCACAGCAGCTCTTCCTGTGTTGTCCCCTTTCATCTTCCAACCGCCCAAGCCTACGTCCTTAGTCTTCTCCTTAAGTCCTCCCTCACACACACAAACCCCACGCTTGATCTGTCATTAGGCACTTTCAGCCCACTTCACACCACCTCTGCTGCCATCTCCCCAGCCCAAGCCCCCTCATCTCTCACCTAGATTACTGCAATCTCCGCAACACCAGTCTCCAGCTTCTGCCTTCAACCTACTATGGTGTATTCTTGGCACAGCAACCAGAATGATTGTTTTCAAATAATAAGTCGGGTCACATCACTCCTCTGCTTAAAACAACCCAGTGCTTCCCATTTATTCAGAGTAAATGACAACACCATTACCATGAGCCTCAAGGCTTCCACCAGCTAGTCCGTGGCCTCTAACCTCTGCTTCCACTAACTCCCTGCACCTCGACTGCTCTGGCCTCAGCCAAGCCAACCATGATTCCCTCAGGCGTTCACCCTCACTCTTCCCTTGGCTGAAATGCTATTTTCTAGTTACCTGCATAACTTGTTTCTTCACTTGGTTCTTAATTCAAATACAGTTGGCCCTCAGTATCTGTGGGCTCTGCATCTACAGATTCAACCAGCAACAGATTGAAAATATCCAGGAATAAAATGAACAATAAAAAATAACAATACAACAATGAAAAATAATACAAACAAAAAATACAGTACAACTGTTTATGTAGCATTTACACTGTAATAGATACTATAAGTAATATAGAGATGATTTAAAGTATACAGGAGATGTGCATAGATTATATGTAAATACTACACCATTTTCTATGAGAGACTTGAACATCCTCAGATTTTGGTATCCACAGGAGGTCCTGGAACCAATCTCCTGTGGATACTGAGGGGTGACTATTGTTTTCTTAACAAGCCTTCCTTACCACTCTGTCTGACGGATTGCAATGCCCACCTCTATTTGCTGTGTTTTTGTAGTTATCATTATCTAATATGCTTTATAGTTCACTCATGTAAATTGTCTGATGGCTGTGCTCTTCATGAGAATGTGAACTCAGTAAGGACAGGGAATTTTTTGACTATTTTCCTCGTTGCTCTGTCAAGCAGTAAACACCACGTACCACAAGCTATTGATAAATAATTTTCAATAAATTTGTGGGACTCATTCCATTCTCATAACAAATATTTTGATTGTCATTCCTGGGGACACTCCTTCCACCCCATCTTCACACAATTCTGGGGAAAACCAGCAATCACGTTCTTCTTCCTACTGTCAGTCATAACTGAAATAAAAACACTTACTGATCCCGAACTGGCCTTGCAGAGAACTGAGTACCTGTAAAGGGGCCCTGGGTAGGGGCTGGAATCATTGTATTCACTGGAAATGATGCCCTGTAAATTCATAATTCAGATTCATAAGTTAACATCTAATTCACATACCACCATATATTAATTTAGCTTCGGAGCATTCAGAAATTCTCACTATAGGAAAGACAGGCCTGGGATTGCTCACACACCCCACATGAGGGCCTGGGCCCTGAGGCCGTGTCTGGGTCTCTAGCTCTATGGGCAGCCTGCCCTGCCACTACTGGCAGAGGACTGCTCCCTGCCATTTGAGTCTGAAAAAGCCACAGAGCATGTGAGACTTCAAGTCTGTTCACAGAGGTTTAATTGGCAGAAGGAATTTCAAGAGTGGGATGAAGGCCATGCAAGGATGGGAGAGAGAAAAACAGAGGAGAAACAGATGGACATGCTCTTTGCACGACTTCTGTAGAGGAAGACCAGAGGCTGAGCAAACAAAGCAAGGCCGGTGCCACGTGTTACCTTAGACTGAGGGGGTCCTCCACCACGCCTTTCCCCTTCAGGCCGGGCTGGAAAGAGCAGAAGCTAAACAAAAGGGAAGGATAATTCTATCAGCAGAATCAACACTCTTCCACCTCCAGCAAAGACATGTCCCCACCTGCCCCAGATTGTGGACACCAGGCCTGGGTGTACCTCTAAGGCACCTCTCAGCACCCTCTGGCATTACACTCCATCCCTAACAATAACAACGACAGCAATGAAACAGTAGTTACTAAGGCAACGTGACTGGGGTCCCTCCTCTGGGCCAGGCCCTTTGCATTTCCATTGCCACTTTCATCAACCACTGCTGTGTATCCCAGCGTGCCATTCTGGGGACAGATCCTGTCTCAACTTAAGGCTCTTTGAGGGTGGGTGCAGTTGTGGAGTTTATATTAAGCCACATTCCCAGCCTCAGCCATGGATGTATAGGAATTGTAGACTGTGAAAAACTTCGTTTAATGCACAGAAACTGTAGGGGGAAATGCATCGAGTTCAGCCTGGCATGTCTGCTTACTCAGTCTGATCTAAAATGGACCATGAGGGCAGTTTTAGGAGGCATCTGACTGCCGCCCTAAGCACCTGGGTGGAAGGCTCCGCTGCATCAGAGCAGGCGTGCCGGGCACTGGCCCTGCAGCCTCCTGCAGGAGCTGCATTTCTCCACTCTGGCCCTGACCCTGGATGCAGCAGCTGGTCTTGGTGCCAGTCACTGGCCAGGGCCACCAGGAAGGCAAAGCTAGAACCTCCGAGCACAAAACAGGGCCCCCAGGCCAAGGGTGTCAAATCTTACTTCCAAACTTCCAGCCCAAAGTGGAGCAGAACGTGAGCACCCAGCCCCTCTGTGGTCTGCCATGACTAGAACCTGCCTTCTTTCCTGTCCTGCCTGCCTTCTCTCCAAATCCATCTACTTATCTGTAACTTTAGGAATAATAAAAATAAATAACCATGAGTATTAAGAATTTAGACACTGGCTTAGATTTCTTACATTGATTAATCTACTTGGAGAAAGAGAAGTTAAACTAAAACAGCAGGCTTCTCTCAATGCACAAGTGGGAAATCAGTCGTTTGGAATTCTTTCCAATGAAATGTGAAATTGGAGCAACTAAAACTGGCAACTGGGATCAAAAAGAAAAATTAAGCCAAGAAAAATCACTTGGAAAATTAGAAAATAAAGCCAGAAAATTCTGGAAGGCCCATCAAACAGCCAGTTTCTTAAATATGTTGCATCTGCATGACTTTTTTCCCCCCTCCAGTTCCTATTGTCCCAAACCACTTCAGTCCATGAAAATGGAGTCTGTTTCCCAGGATTTAGGAAGGGGGCTCCCTGTCTTTTTTCTCTGCACTTCATTCCATGATGCAACAGCTCTGTGGGTGATGGGGTTCTTCCTGTGCTTATACTAAATCCTGCTTGTCGTGGGTTGAGAACACCTTTCCTGAGAACAGAGCTGAGCATTCTCTGTTCCTCCACTCTCGGTTCAAGGTCAGTTTCCTTGGAAGGAGGTTTTTGGACCCTTACCTTTTGAAGACCTTACTGCAATCACTGTTGTAGAAGACAAGAAACTTGGAATATCCATTCTGGAAGAAGATCTCCAGGGCGATTTCCTGTAAAGAGAAACCCCTTGTTACTGCTTCTAATGTTTCCTAGAATGGAGATATCCAAGTGACAGAGTGCTGGCAATGGGTCATTTGATGTCTGTGTCAGACAACACTTCCTGGTGAGTCCTCTGTCCTCCCTTGGGGAAGAAGACCTTGGTGACAGTTGAGTGGTGCTCTGCAGACAGGGTGGGAGGGCAGGGGACCTGAATGTAGCCTCAAGTTCCTTCAGCTGAAGCAGAAAGCAAAAGGCCCTCTCCCAGGACAAGCAAGGAGCAGATGAAGGGAGAAAGTATCCTGTGACATCCTTAGACACGTTTACTTCCGAATCGTGGGTTTGGTTTCCTGAGCCAGGGGTCACCTTACCAGAAACGCCAGGGAGCTATTCGAGTGGGTGCAGCTCTCAAGGTGATCTACGGACTTGAAAGGCACAGGGTGCTTTGCCAAGTCCATTTTGCTGAGCTGTTTTGATGTGGCCGCACTGACACAGCAACATTGCTTCCAGAGGTACTGTGTTAACTCATAAGTGAAGTCCACATTATTTTCCTTCCTTTTCCTTCTCTTCCCCTTTCTCTCGTCCTTCCCTCTCTCCCTCCCTTCTATTCCAAGCTATGTAAATAACAGATTTGGAAAAAGGGATACAGAGAGTCTGTTTGTGGCATAAGCCTCAAGACAAGATGAGAGAATTCCCAGGGCCACAGGGAGGGTCAGGGAGGGGTGTGGCCTGGACATGGAGGGATGGATGGGTGGGGTAAGGCTCAGACTCAGAGACGGGTTACTGCCTCCAATAACAGACCCCATCCTGCATATACCTGGCTGCAAGTGAGCTCTCAAAGCCCAGTTCATCAGGGCTCCTGAGCAGAGGGAAGGTATTGGCGATGACACTGCAAACCTCCCTCCTCTGCTGGTGAATATAAGAACCTCAGGGTTTTTTCCCCTACAAATAGAAATATAAATCATGTGCAGAACAGAAAGGGAATTAGAATCTGTGGAGGATACAGCTTGCCCTGGCTACCCTAAGTGCCAGGCTCTTTCTCCTGGGAGAATCCAGGGCTGGACAAACAGTGGCCTTGTTCTCCAAGCCCCCTGCCATGCCACCCCTGCCCACCATGGCCCTGCATACAAACTCTCCCACTCTGGCTTCCACCACTGTCAGAAGGACCAACCATCCAGAAACAATCACGGTTTACTGGAAAAAAGAAACTACTTACTGACAAGGTTTGCTAGTGTCTATACCCTGTAAGGTAGACATATAACCATAAAAAATAATTTTGAGTACCTCCTATGTGCCCCCAAATGTGCTGTGTGCCATACAAGTAAGTGGAACGTTTGTGTCCTTATCATTAATCAGGGCCAAGCACTGTCCCCTTGCTGGCCTTTGGAACTTACCCAGACCCTGCAGAGAGGGTAAGGCAGAGATACTGGGCAGGCTGTGACCCCTCATGGCAGAGCTCTTCCTCTGAAAGGAGCCACCTTCTGTTTAGTGCCTGGGTAAGCCCTGGAAGGCAGTGACTGAGGCTCTGCAAGAGCCGGTTGGAGGGGTTAGTCAGGAGGTTCCTAAACCACTTGGCCTAGGAAATGAGCAGGAGCCTGGAGACAGGTGAGCAGAGGGGCTCCAGTGCCACATGATCAGAGCAGAGCAGACAGCACCCAACTCTCTGTCATCGACTCTATTGGAGGTGATGGAGCTGCCTTGTCCTGCTTTCCTAAATCTCTGAGGCAGCTACGGGGTATGTCAAGGGGAGAACAGAGCAAAGAGGCTGGAACATAAACAACACAGTGAGCAAGGCCCAGCAGGCCATGACAGGGACTGGAGAGAGAATGTGGCAGAAGTCAGAACTCCAGCCAGGGACCGGGACCAACATAAGCCCAGGTGTCTCCCTGAGGCACTGGGCTGTGCACAGGCACAAGGAGGGGTCGTTGAGGTGTGTCCCTCAATGGTGCCTGGACCACCTGTCTTATGAAGAGATGTCCCTCCCTCTAGCCCCTCCTGGCTTGTCAGCGCCCTGCGGGCATACCTGCAGGAGGAAGCGGGCCTGCCGGAGCTCCCTGAGGTCGCTGTAGCTGTGACGCTGGCAGGAGTAGTGCTCGGAGGACCTGTCTTTGCTGCACAAGTTGAAAATGAAGGGATCGCTGATGCTGAAAAGGAAACAGGACATGCAGTGCACAAGTTGGGACATCTGTGAGACAGGGATTCTGGCAGGCTTCTTCTGCTCCCTGCCCTCCAGGGCCCCACCCAGGTCTCTGGGGACACATCAGAGGAGTGCTGGGGTCACTGCGGACTAGTGAGCCCACTGATCTGATAAACCTTTCTGAGTGCCTGTCCAGGCAAGGGACAGCAAGGCAATGGCACAGGCTCCAAGACAATGTCACCACAGGTGCAGGGGGTGGAGGGATGGGGGAAGGCACCTGGGTAGCGAGGGTGGGGTCAAGGAGGAAAATCTTCATGGATCCTCTGCATGAGGGTACCCATGGCCAGAGAGCCTGGGGTGAGCCCCTATTCTTGAGAGTGAGATCAGGAGGCCTGGCTCTGGGGTGCCCAGACTCCCCCACTCCCTTCTCTCCTGCCCCCAGACATGGGCAGTGTGAGCCCCAGGATGCCTCTCAGGCTTGGGGAATGCAGAATGCCCAGCAGGGAGAGTGAGCAGCAGAAGCTCAAAGGTTCAAGGGAAGCACGTGGCCACAGAGATCAAGTGCAAACCAAAACTAGGAGGTCTCAGGTACCAGTGTTAGGAAAAGGAGAGGGGCAGAGAAAAGCAGAGAGACCACCACAGCGGCCGGAGCGCTAGGGTGCAGAGCCTCTCTGTGCAGCACCAGGACCCTGAGAGGCTTCCCAGCCCAGGCCCACAGGCACCTTCAGGACAGTCTTCTCTCCCGAGGTGAGTGGGGCCGTGTGTCGCAGAGGTTGTGGGGTGATGCTCTGGTGGTAAACCATGCAGCTCTTCAGCACCCTGGGCACCCCTCCCCCACATCTCTGGCAGTCCTGAGAGCTTCCTAGATGGACTGTCCTGAGTTGCTGGGTATACCCAGCCCCGGACATAGAGGTCCGCTGAACTCCAAAGAGCCTGTTTCATCGCACAGCAGGAACAACTGTCTGAAAGAGCTCATTTGGTTCGCAACATTCAGATTTGAGTGAGAGAAAGGGTAGGGGGCATATTCTGGAAATTCCCAAGCCAGGCCTTGCATAGCAAGCAGCAAGCTTGTAGAAGTGGTTAGGGACCTGTGCAAAAGGCAGAGTAGGGACCCATGTGTGACATGAGACCTGCCTTCTGCCCACTCTGATGATTGGAGGCCTGCAGGAGGCAGGAGGTGGTTCAGAGATGAGACCACCTTTATAGTTATGAAGGGTATCTCAGGAGACTTTCCCTGAAAAATGTCACAGCACCCCCTCCTCTGAGAGAAGAGGAGAGGAGGGGAAAGGGAGAATCATGAATTTGTCCAAATATTTATTCCCAAAGAGAACAATTTGTCTGCTGCAAGAAACTGAAATACTTTGAGGTAACCAGATGGAGCTTTTCGCCATTGGTACAAATGGGGGCTTAAGAAACAATTGATTTTAGTTATAGACAGTTACATTTCTGAACACCTGGGTGATGTCATCATTCCAAATTGTGTATCTGACCACAAAAATTCTAATAAAATGTTCTTGCCGTAGTCCGTTTAGAGTTTCTATAACAGAAAACCTGAGATTGGGTAGTTTATAAAGAAAAGATGTATAGCTTACAATTATACAGGCTGGAAAGTTCAAAAGCATAGTGCTGCATCTGGTGGCTTCTGGTGAGGGCCACATGCTGGGTGAGATTCTATTTCCTACCCTGGCTTAGATCCGACAACAGGTTAAGGTGCTGGTGGGAATGACAACAGCGACACCGCTGTGCTCCCACAGCCCGTGCTTAGGGGAACCATGGCAAACGCCTTCTATATCTTACGTGCATTTGGCTGCTTTCTCTCCCCTGCAGACTGTGCAGAGGTAAAGCCTTCTTCCCATGGCTCTCTGTCCTCCGCATCATCTGCTGAGCTATGGGCATGTTTCCTGAGGCACTGTCATGCTCTATAGCCTGCCAAGCAGTTCCCTGTTTAGTGTCTAACTTGATCCTCATAATGAACCTCTACTAAGCATGAGTTATTCTTACTCCCATATCATAAATGAGGAAACTGCATTCCAGGGAGATGAGACTTTTCCAAGGTCACACAGTCATTAAGAGGTGGAACTTGGATTCAAATCCAGGCCCTCTGATTCTAAAACACCAGCTCCTTTGACATTCTTTTTTCTCCTGAGGCAGAAAGGCTCCCTAGGTTTTACAGAGCTTTCCCTCTTGCTCCCCTCCCCTCAGTTTATTCTGTGCTGGCTGATTCTGCAACCTAGGACTCTGCAACACTGATGACATGAGGAAGGATGCTCTGGAAAATGGCAAGGGGCTTTTAGGAGGAAAGACAGTCATTTTTCTCTTGTTTGTAGTAACTGAATAACCAGAGAGGGCAGGAACCCTCAGACAGACGTCAATTCTCAGAAAAGCTAAACTATATACAACATTATTGAGATCGTTGATGTAAATCCAAACTGAGGTCTGTTTTACATAGCATTAATTGCACAGCTGTGATTGGGTATCTTTGATAACACTACACCCTACATATTCTGCAAAATAAATCAAAGTTCAGGCACCCAAGGTTAATGGGTAGAAAGGGGCAACCAATCCACAGTTTTCTTTAGGTAGAGCTGTTGTCATAGTTTATAGGATGCTGTTCACAGTTCTACCACATGACAGCTCTCATATACATGCACATTGTCCAGGGTGGTCATAGCATAACTTTTAATATTCTTATTAGGGAAATAATACTAAGCTAAGTGTTATTATATTATAGGCATGATATTGGTTGACATTGCCCTAGATAGTGGAAATGGATTTTGGACCAAAATATACTTTGATTTGCCCCACATTTGAAGTTATCCAATTACCATCAGAATTATATCTGGAATTTATACCCAGAATCATTCACTAGATCATAAACTCTTTACTAGATTCAGCCCATACCTTCTCCCTTTATATCTGTAGAGTCTACCCATAGTGCCTAGCACAAGACAGATTTTCAATAAATATTTGTTGGGTTTAATTAAACAGAGAAATGATGGCTTAAATTGCTCACTGATGTGGAGGAAGTATCTGATTAAGAGTACCCTATCACCAAAAGTCAGTTGGATGGTTTGGGTTCCTACCAAATGAATCAAATGCTGTACCTCGTGATCTTGACTGCCATTGTTATGGGTGGAATTGTGGCCCCCAGAAGACATATGTTGAAGTCCTAATCTCCCTGCCTCAGAATGCAACTTTATTTGGAAACAGGGTATTTACAGAGTTAACCAAGTTAAAATGAGGACATCAGGGTAGGTCCTAATCCAATATGAGTGGTGTTCTTATAGAAAGGGAATATTTAGACAAGGAGGCAGACACACAGAGGGCAGATGATGTGAAGACACACAGAGAGCAGACAACCATGTGACTGGAGCAGTTCAGCTACAAGCCTGGCAGCACCAGGGAGTGCCCATGCATGCCAGAAGCTGGATGAGGCAAGAAAGGATTCTTCCTTAGAGTAGCCAGAGAAAGCACATCCCTGCCTGCACCTTGATTCCATACTTCTAGCCTTGAGGATGATGAAACAATAAATTTCTGTTCTTTTAGAGCCACCCAGTTTTTAACAGCACTAGAAAACTAATGCAGCCGCCTTGCTCAGCCAAGAAGGGAACCAATTACAAGCAAAGGCTAACCTTCTCAGAAAGTTCTTGGTTTCTGAGGAAAGTTCCAAAGTACACAAGTTCAATCACTGATGGAGAATTCGCGGTGTTCTTGAATTTTATCTGGGATATTTTTATGTTACATCAGAGAGCCTCTTTCAAGGTCTAATGCTCAACTGTACTCAACTTGATGGCAGTATTTTAGAGAAACAATTCAGGGTTGACTTAGCTTTATTTTTAACAGGCTTATTTATGTATCCTCCTTAGTCTCCATGGTCAAAATAAGATTCCACCCCCATTGATCTGACATTATCTAACAGCCTGTCTCTGAGAACTGCATCTCCAGGAGTGCCAGTAGTCTCTAGGGCAGTAAACAAGACCCTGGAGAGAAACCAGAGTTCAATTGATGAACACTTCTTTGAGGTGTGGTGACTAAAATCACCTGTGCAATTCCCAAATGGTATCTGGGTAGCAATTTGTTCTCAATCTACTACTACTTGCAAGTTGGAAAAGTACGCTTTCAGACATGGGGAGCCTCCCTTGCCAGTGCAAGTGAGTACATACAGCCCGACTACTGGGCTTCTATTAAAAGTGCAGACATAGTCAATTTGATTGTGATTAGATGTCCCTCATAAACACAACTTATTTAATCAAACAGATCTTATCTAACACTGCCTCAATCTAAACCAGAGGTGGAGAGTGGAGCAACGGACATGCAAGGCATCACACGGGCATGCCATGCACAGAGGTGGAGTGGGAGCTGTCGTCAGCTCTCAGAAAGACAAGTCTACAGGCCCATTGTCCATATTGATCAGTATCAATAAAACATGAGCAATAAGATGGGATGAGTGTGCCAAGTATTAATTATGCTCCCCCAGCCTTGGAAGAGCACAGAAGACTCACAGCAATTGGTGAGTGTTTGGTATGAATAAAAGATAGAAATTAGAAGAGAGAAAGATGCTAATCATTTTAAAGCAAATCTAAATCAAAGGGGGGTGGACTGACATCTACTCTCCCACACTCCTTTAACCTTGCTTCCTGACATAGGCTGGAAATGGTACAGTAACCAGGAGTTAACATTCTTGCTTATTGGCAAGTAAGACTCTGATTCCTCTGTCAATAATCTAAATCAGTAGTTCTCAAAGTATGGTCCTGGATCAGGAGTTGAATCAGCATCAGCTAGGAACTTCTTAAAGTCTCAGGCCCTACCCCAGGCCTGCTGCTTTTTAAACCGGGGTGGGGCAGGGCTCAGAAGTCTGTGTTCTGACAAGCCTTCTAGGTGCTTCTGATATAAGCTAGTTTGAAAGCCACCGGGCTAAGAGGTTATCTTGTCGCCACCTGAAACTTGGCTAGCCAGGAAAGGCAAGGCTTATTTCTGCATGAAAAAAATCTTCATCCAAATGGCTTCAAAAGCAATGAAAACATACAATGTGGTAACTGGACTTTTGGCAAAAGTACAGACACAGCTTGATTTTGAATGGCAGTATTTTATAAACACAAGAGAATTGATCAACAATTGCTGATCGAACCCAAATAGACCAAACATACTTGATTCTAAAAAAGGTTCTCAGAATTTACTGCCCCAAACCTCTGGTATTAGTTGGTATAAAAATGACTCTTCAAATTGCTCCCCAAATCGCACCCATCATGCAAGACCCAGATCTTAACCACTTCCTCAGCCAGCCCTCCCTCACCACACCAGTCTCAGGTCACCTTTCCAGGTATAAACCTTTAAGAGTCCTCCATGACATACACTCATCCCAGGATGATAGTGGGCTCCAAACTCTTTCCAAGAGAACCTGTTTTTTGCTGCCAACTGCATGCGTGAGCCTGGGCATGAGGGGCAGTGTCTGATGTCTTACATGGAATGAGCAATTAGCAAGTGGTTCAATGAGTAAGCTAGGCGACTGAATTCAATGACTCAGATAACCTAAGGAAAGATCCCTGTGTCCTGTGGTTCATTCCATGTCAGGAGAGACATGAGGGGCGCCACGTCATTACCCATTCCTGATTCAGCTTTGGAGAACCACGGTCACATGGCCTCTGCCCAAAGGTTCTTCTGTTTTACCTCATGGCTCAGTTCCAGGCCCAAAGCTAAGCCCACAAGAAGAACAAGACGGCAGGGGGAAGAGTGGGGCTCGGGGGGATCTGCTGGGAGAAGCGGAGAACTCACTTGGATAAGCAGTGGCGTGTGCAGTAGACATCGCCCGTGGGGGACAGTGTGAAGTTTTCACAGATGTAGAAGTGCTGGTGGCCAAAGAGCAGGACTCCTTCTGAGACCAGGTGGCCCTGCACGATCACCAGGGAGAACCTCTGTGTCACCTGGAGGGAGAGAGCACCAGAGTCAGGCTGTGCACACGTGAAGCATGCCCATGATTCCTGCGGATGACAGGAGGGCAGTGACCGGCCACCCACTACATGTCATGGATGTGAGAGTAGTGCTGTGCACGAGTGACAGTACAGCTGCCCAGAGCTGTGCTGCTCTTTGCAGCCTGTGTGGTACTTCTACACCCAGCACCCTGCGCACTTGTTTAATTTATCCAAGCCCACCCTCACCCCCACCATGGAAAGCTTTCTGCGGTTAACAGCAAGGAACATTTACCAGGTACAAGGCATCCCTCAGTTACAGAGGATAAGGAGAATGTCCAGGGACTAGCTGGTAAGTGTCTGAGCCAGGGCTAGGACCAGGTCGCCCAGAATCCCAAATGCAAGACTGCAACTGTTGTCTGAAACTGCTGGAAATGTTGGCAGCTTTCCAGAATTGCCTCTGCTAAAGAGCACCTGGCCCAAGGTCATGTCCCCTTTCCAGTGGTAGTTTGTACCCAACAACTGGTCACTGTGGAGTACAAAGGCTTAGCCTCTTTGTCTCAAGTCAGCACAGCTCTGAAGAGCCATCCCAGAGCTGGAGCTCCATGGGCCCAGCAGAGGCCTTTGCTGAGACTACACTGGAGTCACACTTCTCCATGGGCCCAGCCCTGTGGCCCTCACTCCCAACAGACTTCCTGCACCCACACCTCTGGCTCCTGGTTAGCTTCCCAGGAATCTGACCTGTGATCTTGGTGTGACCAGAGTCCTGCATGTAGTGAGGACTTAGTGAGTCCTGTGTGGAATAAGTCCTTGCAGAGACAAGTGGGTGAAAAATGAAGATGGGGCCCAGAGGGACCATGCTCTCCATGTCTCAGGGTAACTCTGTGCTAATTCAGGTTCTACAAAAGCAGAAGTGAAAAACAAAAAAATGGGCCCCAGGAGATAAGGGTCTCACCAAACATCAGTCACCTAGAAAGTGGCACATCCAAGGACTGAAGCTAAGCTCCCTGCTCGCCCTCGAGAGCAGCGATGAGCCCACAGTGGTGACGTCCGAAAGCAGGCCCTGAACATCAGTTCTCTAGCTCCTGCATCAGGGGGGGTTAGTCAAAGCCGGGGCCTCAGCCAGAAGGCTAAGACTCATGGAGAGTTTTGCTCCAAGATAAGCGCTAACCACTAGGCACCAGGGCAGGTCAGGGAAGAGTTGTTTTTCCTCAGTGAGGAGCCGCTGAGAGTCTTGGTTCTTGTAACTCCTGCTGCAGCTGGCTCTCTCAGCCTCTCCTGAGTCCAGTTTCTCCTGAGTCCTCAAACCACCTTCCAAGCCACAGAGCCCACCATAGACTCATTTCCAGTCGCATCCATTCATCCAGACGGCCATCTACTCAACAGCTGTGGGTTCACACCTACTCCATGCCAGGCACGGAGCCCGGCTTTGGGGATACAGAGTGGATGAGATAAAAAGAGCCCCACCCTCAAGGGGCTTAAAACCCAGTGGGGGGAGACGACTAACAGACAGACACACACTTCAACCAACAAGCTATTACAAATGGTGATATTTGCTGAGAGAGAAAAAGCAGGATGGTGGTGAGATGGAGAGAGACCTGGAGAAGACACAATTTTATACAGCCTCTAAGACTTGAAGGGTGGAAATGGGAGGCCACAGAGAAGCTTCTAGAAGAGCATTTTAGGAAAAGAGAACATCTAGTTCAGAGCCGAGAGGCAGGAAGGGCAGATTTGGGGAGCAGAAAAGAGGCCAGGAGGGCTGAGGTGAGGTTGGAAAGGCTCTGATCACAGGGGTGAGGGGCTGGCAGACACCTTAATAAGGCCACTGGGTTTTACTCTGGTTGCAACAGAAAGCCATGGGGGGCTTCCTTCTGAAAGATGGTGCCGGCTGCTGGGGGCAGAATGGGTTGAAAGGGTCAGGAGTGGAAGGAGGGTGCCCATCAGTGGTCTGTGGGCAGGAGCTGGCCCGGGATGGGGTGGCAGTGAGGGGAGGGAGAGAAGTGGGTGTATCGAAACAAGAAGCTGAAGAATTGAGTGACCTGCTGCTGCACTGAGTGCAGGAAGCTGGGCAGGAGGGAAAGAGGGGTGAGGGAGGGAAAGGAAAGAAAAGATAAAAGAAGCAAAGAAAAAAAGAAAGGAAAGGAAAGGAAAAGAATAGGAAGGATTGAGGATAAATGTCTACTTTGGGATTTGGGCAACTGAGCAGAGTCCCCCAGCTTCCCTCTCAGTCTTCCCCAGGGGCAACCACCGTTAGTCCCTTATGGTATGATCTTCCAAAGAGATCCTATGGATACATAGCATGTTTCATACATAATGGCTTCTTTACACGCACAAAAACATATTCATATACTTACTGTTCTGCATCTAGTCTTTTCCCTTAACCACCCATCCTGGGGATCCTTCCAAATCACTGTTCCTAGCACTGTCTCGCTCATTTACAGATGCAGACTACTTCCACGTGGATGTCCTACAACTTATCTGACCAACCCCCATTGATTTGGGTTGCTTTCAGATGTTTTGACACAGCAAGTGCTGCTGCAGTGACCATCCTTGTACATATGTCACTTTGAACACACAAGAAAATCTGCAGGATTAATTCCCAGAGGCAGAACTGCCAGTCAAGAGTGTGGGTATTTTAAATTTTGACAGCTAGTACCAGATTGCCCTCCGGCAAGGTGGCGCCAATTTGCACTCCCAGCAGCACTGTGAGGAGGGTTATGCCAGGCTCTTTAAACTTTTTCTCTTGTTGTACCTTCTACAGATGAGACTCAGAAGAGTCTTCATCCTCGAGTTTGCCCAATGAGATGGGAGCTGTGGCACAAGCCCTGGCCTCCGCACCTCCAAAATCTCTTATTCCCGTGGTACCAGATCCCACCACAACCTCCACAGTGCCTGCCACAGGGTCTCAGGGCACATGCCTGTGATCTGGCTTCCCTTCGGGGAGACTTAAATAACAACCAGAATAAACCAAACCACAAGAAAAATGTCTGGTGAGAGCTGGGTTAATAGCTTAAAAATTGATTCTGCTAGAAAAGAAATGGCATTTTAAAAATGGGAAAATGAACCCAAGTGAACTATTATCTGCTCTTCCATTTAAATTAGCCCTGGGAGGCCTCTACTCCTAAGTTTACTCGTGATTAAGAATCCCTTGTGCCATGGTTCTATCGACCACTTTAAAAAGAATGGAACTTTTGCTTCATAAGAACTTTTTTAAGATCAGCTGGATGATGTATTATGACTCCTGATGGCTGGATAACTAAGGAGGTGACCATACCTAGCCTTGTGTATGATGACAAACAGCTTATCTGAAAATCCCAAAATGCTGGAGCTGAAGTTCAAGGGTCAACACTCCGCTGGGACAGTCTGGAAGCTCGCACCAACGCATTCTCCTGAAGTCAGGCCTCAGTGGGCTCATCTAGAAGGAGGAAGGTCAACTGGATGCTCTCTGAAGTCTCCTGCAGCATTATTAGTGTGCAACTGAGAGCAATGCTCTAACTTTACAGGTGGAAAACTGGGGTGCAGAGAGGCCACTGGAGGTAGCAGTGACTGTGCTAATGGTTACATTCTCTCACTTCTGTGTGGAGGGCGAGTGAGTCCACTGCTCCCATTCATCTTCTGTCCCTCTTCCTACATCTCCTGCTTGCCTTGACCTTGCTCTCAACACGTTCTATTAGGACTTGCATATGGAATACGTATTCTCATTTTTAAAAAAGGCACCAATTGCTGAGAAAAAGTTAAGTATCAAAAAGAGGAGAAGCTATATAAATTACATTTATGTTGGCTACCTATCATCTCTGGCATCTACTTCTTCTACCTTGATCATGTTTAGATGGATTATTCAGTCACACCAGTAATCAAATAAATGTTTATTAATACAGTAAGGAGATACCATTTATATACATACATATAAATTGGGTGGGTATGAGGAGGAATATAACGCATGGATCTCTTTACGTAGGTACATCTTCTCAGGTTGACACAAGGAGCAGGGATGCCCCCTGCCTGCCTGCATGTGCCACTTCCCCAAGTGAGTCTGTTTACAGCCAGGCCTCTACCCTTTCTCTGCAGATGTGGAGACGAGGTGGAGATGGCAGTGGCTGTGCCCTTGTTCCATTGCCCCAGTGTAAGGTGAAACATACTGAAAGTCCCAAAGACTGTTTAAAGCACAATGCCCACCATAACCTGCACTCACTAAGGATCTGCTTGTTGGAAATTGATTGAAATTGGAGCATGTTTCCAGCCAGGATAGCTCTGGACATTGTAAAACCTGGACTCATGGATCTCAGGCATTTATTTGAAAAGTTAGTATGTATGAGAGTCACCCCGGCAGTTTGATAAAATTCATATTCCCAGGCTACATCTGCAGAAGTTTCTATTCAACAGGTGCAGAATGGGGGCCTAGACTCTGCATTTTTTTAGGCAGCCCAGAAGATTCTGAAGCAGGCAATCTGAAGACCACACACTGAGAAACTGACCCAGGGGCACCCGCAGGTCTAAGAAAGATGAGGTGTCACCTGATGGGAGCACTTTTCTAATCATTCACTCACCCACTTGTTCATTCATTTATTTAATAGATATGTAAGAGGGTTTAGCATGCACCTCCATGCAGAGGGAAACAGGCACGAAGAGAAATAAAACATGCCTTGAAGATGTTTACGGTCAAACAGTGCAGAGAGAGACAAACATGAGCTCTGCCGGCACAGTGTGGTGGGGGAGTACAGGCTCTCTGGGAGCACAGAGGATGAGGCCTCACCCAGACTGAGAGGGAAGGGGGGCAGAGAGGTGATATCAGAGAAATAGTTCCTGAGGAGGTGACCCCAAGGCTGGGTTAGGAATTAAGACGACAGAAAAAGGGGAGGAACATTCAAAGGCATGAAGTCTTGAACCAGCTAAGAATGTTGGGGGAATACATTTAGAGTAAAAAGTCAGGTGTGGGGCTGACCCCGTGGCGCACTCGGGAGAGTGCGGCACTGGGAGTGCAGCAGCACTCCCACCGCGGGTTCGGATTCTATACAGGGATGGCCGGTGCGCTCACTGGCTGAGCGCGGTGCGACCAGTCACAAAAAAAAAGACAAAAAAAAAAAAAAAAAGTCAGGTGTGTATGCACGTGTGTGCACATATGTATGTTTTTTGCATGTGCCTGTGTGTAAGTATGTGCATGCATATGTACATGTGCATGGGTGCACACATGTGCCTGTATGCGTGAATTGTGCACATGTGTATATGTGCATGTGCATGCACATGTGTATGTGCAAGGGTGATGGAGGCAAGCCTAGGGAAGCCACAGGGCCAGTTCAAAAGTGGCCTTGTGTACAAAGTATTGCAAAGAGGGTCTCAGAAGGTATTAAGTAGAGACAATTTGTGCAGCTCTACATTTTAAAAGGCATGGTGTTTCATTCAAACAGGAAATTACTACGTAGAAAGGTTCCACAAATGGCCACAGCTAAATGTACCTCAGAAGAGCTTACAGGAGACACCACTCTCTGCTGTCCAGGGCAAAAATATCTCCCCTTGAGCTAGTCATTTCTACCAAGGTCAAATGCATACCTTGCATTGAGTTAGTATGAAAAAAAATCAGATGTTTAATTTTTCATGTAATCAAAGAGAATAACAGCAAAAACAAATCCTCACTTGAGTTCTGACTCTGGACTGGGTTTGGCAGCTGCATGGAGGGGTATGAGGAACCATCCCCAACCACGTGGTGACTGACACAGGCCCACAATTAACATGCGTTAAATCAATCACTTCTCATGTCAAATGGAGCTGTTTTCAGAGAAATGCGTTTGTGGTTCTGGGAATCATTCACCAATGATGCAAAAGTGGCACAGAATAATTGAGTAATTACCGTTCCAGGTACCGCTGGAGGCCAGCAGAACTCTGATGTTCGCACAAAGGAATGAGTTAAGCTGCGGCCACCCTGTCGCTCCTGGGCTATCAGCTTTCCCCAGGGCCTGAGCAGGCCTCTGGAAGAGGCCTCTGGCAGGGACGAGTCGCCCGGAAGGAGGTAATGCCCTGGAGAATCTCCTGGGCTATGTGTCTGGCAAGCACTTTTGAGATATCTGGGGAGTAGGAGCCAGGGACTCTGGTCAGAGCATGGACACACCCCCACCACACCCCTGTTGTGGGTGTGCTTCACCCAGAAATTTAGAAAAAGCACAAGACCAACAAGGTCTCATGGAGACGTCTGAATCGGGGGAACTCTCAGCTCACAGCAAAGCTTGCTACAGAATGTCTCAGCACAGGACCATGATACCAGCCCAGAAAATGCAGAGGATATCCCTACACACACACATACACACACACGCGTGCACACACACACACACACACACACACACCTGCCTTGGGCAAACTTTCTGAATATTTGCTTAAACATGTTCATGGCTCAAAGGTCAGTGCAGCCTTCCTTCCTTCTTCAGCTCCAGTTCCTGTCCTTGACAAGAAACCATAGTGGACCAGGGGTGAGGCCACAGTGAACCTGGGGCTAAGGCCATGGTGGCCAGAAGTTAAGGTCACCATTGACCAGAGGTTAAGGCCACAGTGGACCAGAGGCTAAGCCATGTGCCAGAGGACAGATTGGCATGTGCCATTGCTCTGTGTCCCAGGCAGAGAGGCTAAGTGGGTGAGAACCCTGGTGCCCACTTGCGCCAGCAGTAACCAGAGAAGTTGCAAAGGCGGCACGTGGGTCTGAAGCGAGCCTCCAAGCCTGGTGCAGGAAGGTTGCTGAAGGACAGGGTGGGAGAGGGTTTACATAACCTGGCCACCACAGTGAACTGGGAGATGACAGAGAGAGGCAAGAACTACATGAACTGAAAGGAAGAGCTAAGATCGAGTCCTAGCAGCTTCTTCGGAGCCGTCTTTGTAACAGAAGTTACAGGGCCAGGGTGAAGCTGGATGAGACACTGTATGAAAAGCCTACAAGGAAGGGCTCAGACACCCAGCTACTGGCATTAATGCTGATGACAGCAACACACAGATAGCAGAATGAGGTTCTGAGTCCAGGTCGTGCACTCCACTGTCCTGGGCATAAAAGGCTGGCCTCTGCCTGCAGGGGGTGGTGGTGTTGGATTTGCTAAGGCAGCCTGCCCCAGCCTAGTCAGGCTTCTCCTGTTCCTAGAGCCGGGTCCACCCAGGGAGGGACCCAAGAGCAGAACCAGGTCCTGGCTACAGGCAGGCTAACCCCTCACCGAGCCCCTCTCTGCCCTCAGACACACCTGCTGGCTCCCCGACAACCTCCTGACCTGTGCAGCATTCCTTCAAGCTGTGCTGTCCAGTCCAGCAGACCTTTCCAGAGCACATACCTTACGTGTCAGGGATGAAGAGACAAGGATGAATCTGAGCCTGCTCCTGCCTTTAAAGAAATCACAGGCAGACTGGGACAGAACTACAGAGCTGTGTGATAGGGGGCACCAGAGGTGGAATGAACACAGTGCTGGGGAGGCCAGAGCCGGGAGCCACCAGCTCTGCCCTGGGGTAAGAGTGTGCTGGGGATAGGGAACACCAGGACAGGCTCACCCAGAAGGTTTCCGGGTGGCAGGGGGAGTGGTGAGCAGGGGCGTGGGACTGCTTAAGTCTGGCTGGTGGAGGTGTGGGGAGCACCACGAGGGCCAGGCCACAGAGGCCCCACAGGCCCCACCAGCCAGCCAGGGCCTGCACCACCATGAGCCCTCTAGTCTAGAGAGGTATCCCGTTCCTCCAGTCCAAGGATTTTCGGATATTCATTAGTTCCTGGGGCCTGCTTTCTCATGCTCCTCTCTGCCTCATGCTTTACACTTAGAGGCCTCCTTGGTTTAAGTGCACAACAATCCAAGCTCCAAACCCAACCATTTCCCTCTTTCTCACAAAACATCACGTTTTGGTGGGTGTTGAAACTCTGAGAGGGGCCCCAACCCAACAGGTCAGGTGTCCCACGGGCTCCTCTTTGACCCTCTGTCTCATCCTCCACCATCTCAGCGGGACAACCACATTCAGTCCCTCAGAGTCTCCCACTCTGCCTAAGCACTCACCACAGCATTTCTCCAACACAGGTAGCTCCTTGCCTCATGGCAGCACCCCAGAACCACAGAAAGCCAGTTGTAAAGAGGAGCACTTCATCATTTCCCCTAGGCCCTTTCTCACTTCCTCAGGGCCACGTCCTAGGTCCCAGGGTTCTTACAACACTCCTCCTTCCTTCTCAGAGTGTGAGAACAGTCCTAAGGTACTGTTGAAGAACAGCAACAGCCGCAGTAATAATAGCAGGTACAAGCTGCCGGAGCCCCCTTCATGCAGGGCACAGGGTATCAGGCAGGGACACACAGTGCCTCATTGATCTTTGCCACAAACTGGTGGGACAAGTGTAACCCATTCTGAAAATAAATGAAGCGAGGTTCAGGAATGTTTCCACTACTTACCCAAAGTCAGTGGACCTGTAGGTGGTGGAAGTGGGATGCAGAACCCATGCCTGTGGTCCCCACCCGTCCCCACCCCAGGGTCCCTCAGGCCGGTTCCACCTCCCCTGGCCCGCTTCTCCAAGAGCATATGCCAGAGGTTCAGCTCCACTGACTGTGGAGCATCACAGGCTGGCCTGGGAGCCAGCCTCTTCCACAATCTAGCACAAAACCAGAGTCAACAAGTACAACACAACAAGACAAATCAAAATGATTCGTGCAAAGAGCAAATGTCCAGAGAATGGCAAGAATCACCTGGAATGTGCGGCTGCCCAGCCTCCCAACACTCACTTGGGCTCCCGGGGCTGGCCCTCCTGGCAGGTACAGAGACACCAGGCGCTAAGTGGAAGCAGGACAGCTCCCGCTCCCCTCTCCCCACCCTGCTGGGTTTGCCATGTTCCTGTCTGCACATCCTGGGGATCCCTGCTGCCACAGCAAACAGCATGTGGTGTTTCTGACAGTTTCCTGCTGAGTGACAGCGAGCCTAGAGAGACTGATGCTTAAGTACAGGATAGGGCAGGCAGAACAGCCTCTTCCTGCTTCTGTCCTGCCTCAGGGGTGGGGAAGGTCAGAAACCCGTGGGCTTCAGACACCCCCCCAACAAGACCCCTGAGAGAAATGTCACTGAGTGGGACAATCAGCAAAAGCAAGACTCTGACACAGGACAAATGTCAAGGGCACTGGCAGCTGCAAGAGCCCAGGGCTGGGACTCTCTTGGCCATGACTGTAAACTCCAGACCCTGTCCTCAGCCCTACCCAGTCAGGGATGGCACCCATAGGCCGGCCTCAGAAGCATTCAGGAGTTAGGTCATCTGCAGAGTCTTTCCTCAGAAGGGGAGGACATGATGTCCCCAAGAGCCTCATCCCTGGTTATCCCATCAAATACTAATCCAGGTTCTGTTCTGAAGAAACTGTGCAGATTCAGTCAAGGTTATGAATCAGCTGACCTTAAAATAGAGGGATTATCCTGGATTGCTTGGTGAGCCCAGTGTAATCCCGAGTCCTTAGCAGCAGAAGAGGAAGGTAGGAGAGTGGGCTGGAGCGACGTGACAGAGAGGGAGGCAGGGGGCAGATGAGGCGGAAGGCAGCAAAGATTCACAGGGCAAGGACTCAACTGCCGTACCCGGATCTGAATACAGTGGGTGAGGCCACAAGGCAAGGGATGTGTGCATCCCGAGAAGCTGGGAACGACCCTGCCAATGGCCAGCAAGCACACAGGACCTGGGACCTACAGAGCAGGGAGCTGCAGCCTGCCAGCCCTGACTGAGCTTGGGAAGGGGTGCACCCCCAGAGCCACTGGAGAGGAACGCAGCCCCACTAGCACCTGGCAGAAGGCCCTGGGAAGTGGTAGGCAGAGCACCTGCTGAGCCCCATGCACCCAGCTTGAGATGACCAATGAGTGTTGTTTTAAATCACTAAGTATGTTTCTATTGCTAGGGCAGTGATAGAAAAACCAGCACGAAGCACTGCCATTGTGCTCCTCTTACCAAAACAAGGAAAAGAACCAATCAATGTGGAGCCAGCATGTCATCCAACCTTTCCTCTTTTGTCAGGAAGGTAGGAAGGAACAGCTGGGACTTGGTATCTGTTAAACACACACCCTTCATATCAGTTTCTCACCCTTGGGCTACAGACACTGTAGCTTGTTTAGCAATATCCTGGCCTCTAGATACTAGTACTTCCCCTTTGCCCCAGTCATGACAGCTAAACCTGTCTCCAGACATTAGCAAATGTCCCCTGGGGGTAAAGTTGCCCCCAGGTGAGAGTCACTGCTTTATATAACCCTTTAAGGGCATAATAAGGCAAAGGAAAGTTTTTATAGAAAGAAAGCATTGATCATTTAGCTGCTTTTCCAATGCACTAGGTATTTAGTAAATATCCATTTACCTATATGAGTATGTTAATATATTGATACATCCCAACTTACCAGCTGTTAGTCCTCAGCAGCTGGATATTATGGAGATATGTGTGTTGTATATACATCTTAATATCCATTTTTTAAAATTTCACACAATAGACATGCATTACTTCCATAATCAAAATGAAGTGAATGTGAATTTATCAAATGTTCATTTGTCAGGTAATTCTGGAAAGAGCAAATCCCAGCTCACCGTCCTCCGGGCGTCTCTGCAAGGAGCCTGCTTCATGAAGGGCCGTGCTTCAGTTTCTGCCACTTGCTCTTGCCCACCCCAGGCTTTCTGAGCTCATCACTTGCTCCTGGAAGTCCAGGCCATTCCCTCAGTGGGCCTTGGTTTCGATCCACTGTCATCCTGGAGGGGCCAGACCCACCCCAGCTCTCCTGCACTTGTCTCTGTCTAGTACTCCATGGCTCGCTGCCCCCCACCCCCATCTCCGCCACTCCCCTATTTTGCTGGGGCATCTCCTTCACTTGCATCCAACTAAAAAACCTGTTCACCTGAGAGACCCGAGGTCCACCAGCCCCTAAACCACTCAACCTTTGGAAAGGGAAGAGAATTAGTCTTTAACGAGCACCTCACATGTTCCTGGTTCTGAATTATCAGACCCCTTTACTTCCATATCCCAGTTAAGCCTGACTGTATTGTTAGGAAATGGTGGCCATCAGCTCTATATTAAAGATAAGAAAACCGAGGCTCACAAAGGTTGGGGAATATACTGTTTAGTATGTGGCCAAGTTGGGATTTGGACCCAGATCAGTTTTACTCTAAGACATGGGCTTCATCTTTCGTGTCATTCTTAGACTTGAGTAACAGGGTCCTACTCTGGGCTCCACACTTTAGGGAGGCGCCGCTGGCCCTCCTCCGGCCATGCCAAGAGGACATGCACACTGAGTGCCTGGGCTTCTCCAACTCAGCTCCAGGCATGCAGGACCCTGGATTTCTCACTATTTGGCCCCTAGCCTGTCTGCTGGACCTGTGCCCAGTTCAGCTCCATGGCCACCCTTTTGAGGACTGACAATGCCACAAGTGTGCCTACGCTTAGGCCTAAACATTAGCTGAGGGAGGTCAAGGTGTGGGGACAACTGGGACATATGTATTGGAATGCTCAAATGTGTACGCAGGGCCCCTCAAGGTGTGGCATGGACCCCTCAGGGTGGTCAGACTACAAGAAGGTCAAGAATTCTCAACTTGAAACTGGCCTCTCAGATTGTTATGAAGGTCAAGGTAGTAAGTTAGAGCAAATTTCATTCAACAGTTTGTTAGCTTCTGTTACACCTTTTAAATGTTTCGATGCAGGGCGTGTAGACTCCCATTTGCACCCTGGCCCTGGTCCTGGCCCTGGATCGGGGAGCCTGATCCTTTCACTCACCAATTATTTAGTTGACAGTTTTTATAGCCAAAGGAGATCTTCCTCCCCACGTCAGTGAAACAAGCTTGGTTCCCTTCTGTCTGAAATCTTAAAGAATAACCCTGATGGGGTATATTACCTTTTCTTGATCAAGAAGCTCTTGTAAAATAACTTGTCTTTCCCGACACAGTTCCAAGAAATCTTCTGAGTGCAGACTTTCGTGTAAAGCAGGGAAGAATGTCAGCTGGGTGCAGTCCACCGCCACCTCGTCCAGCTCGCCCTCAGCCTCCTTCGGTGCCAGCTCACCTGCAGCAGCACAAAGGGACACTGGTTTTGGCATGAGCCACCCCACATCACAAGGGATGGCCACAGCATGTACCTCATCACTAAGAGGAACTGCAGGGCTTCAGGGTGGCGGAGGACAGTGTGGATCTCCTCGTGTGCCCTTCCTTGCTTCTGAAGGTGGCCACCACTGCCTGAGCCAGCGGAGTGTCCATCACACCTTCCGGCTGATGCACCCAGAGGGCCCAGGCGCACCAGGCCTGTTCCTCTGCAGCTCTCAAGTGACCAACCAAAGGGCAACCGTTCAAAACTTGCCCTCATTAATCAGTAAAGCAACTCCTTAGAGTCTCACCCAGGATCTGCTTTTTCTGAAGTTCTCCTTGTTCACAATTTTAAAAGAGTGTTTTGTTTTGTTTTGTAATTATAGAAGGAATATCTTCTCATTGTAAAAAACTTTGAAAAGCACAAGACAAATATCACCCATGCACCCAGAGACTGTGATAATAACAGCTCCCATTTAGTAAGCACTCTCTGTGCCAGACACTTCTGATGACATCCTTCCATCTAGTCCTGCCTGGGTTGTAGATACTGTTTTATCCTCACTTTACAACGGGAAAATGGAAAGGGGCTTCATTTTGCCCAAGACCTTATGGTGTAGTGGATTGAATTATGTCCCCCCAAAACTCTCTGCAGCTTGAATTGTGTCCCCCAAGTTTTATGTATTAGAAACTTGGTCTCCACTGTGACTGTTAAGAGGGTGGAAAATCTTGTTATGGTGATTGAAGGTGGAGCCTTGAAGAGGAGATTGGCTTGTAGGACCGTGCCATAGTGAATGAATTAAAAATGGTGGTCAGGGGTGTGGTTCTGAGGACTTTAAAGAGGACAGTCTGTCTGACTCTCTCTCTGTCTTCTCTGCTCTGCCATTTTCACAATGTGATGCCCTGCCATTACTGTCACCACCACTAAGACCTTCACCAGGTGTGTTCCCTGGACTTTAGACTTCCCAGCCTCAGAAACTGTAAGCAATAAATTTAGTTTTTCTTTATAAATCACCCAGTTAGAGGTATTTCGTTATAAGCAACAGAAATGGACTAAAACACATGACTACTAAGAACTAGAGGCAGAATCTGAACAAAGTCCCTCTGAGTCCGGGATCTGTTCTCTTAATCTCTAGGCTGTTTGGCTGTTTACGATTTGGTTGATTTACTTCCATTATCTTTTCTATACATATATGTATATGCATAAACCCATAATTTTTTGACATGATAAGAATGACACTGTATTTACAGTTTTTCTTCTCTAATATTTTTTCATTCAAGATTACATCGTGAGCACTTTCCAATTCCATTTAAAGTTTTTGAACAATTTACATGGCTGTGAAATATTCTGTTATGTGGCCATTTCATAATCAACTAACCCATCTCCTACTTTTTAGAGATAAGGATGGTTTCTGCGTCTGCACTAACATGCATGCCCTGTACTGCAATCATTTGTGTGCACATCATGTTTTCTAAAGGATACACTCCTGGGCAGGGACATTTGGGGTCAAGCTAAGCATGTAACTGTGGGTTTCTGGACCCTTCCCTTTCACCCACGTCTTGAGCACCCACCTGCCTGAAGCAGGCATATCATGAGTGCAAAGCCCTGTGCCATTTTCTCCGTGCCAAGAAGCTCACCTCTTTGATCTACTTCTCACCTGGGAGTCTCACATCTGGATGAGTGAAAGTGTCTGCTGCTCACAGTGCCAGCCATCATAAGCTTTCCCCCATGCAGGGAAAACATTCCTGTAGGAACAGGCACCTGGGAAGGCACAGCGGGGAGAGCCACAGGCCCTTTCTCCTCCCTTGGCTGAGCTCCACACTCAGGGTTCATGCTGGCAGCACCAAGGAGCCTCCAGGCCATAGATGCCAGGGGCTCTGCATGTCTGGGATGAGGGGAAACAGCAGCCCATGGCCAAGTCCACATAAAATCAAGCATGCTTTCCACCACTGCACTCTCTGTAACCCTGCCTCTGAGAGGTAGAGCAGGCAGCCACTCACTCTGATGCTAGTGTTGTAGGGCTTGGCGTGGAGAGAAGAGAGGCAGACAGTTACTACAATGTCGGCCCAAGTCCACATTGGGACCCCCAAATCACCATAGGATGTGAGTGCAAGATCCTCACTTCTGGGCTTGCGTTACTGCAGTCTGGCAAGGGAGCAAGCTGAGTGTGAAGACCATTACTCAGGCAGTAAATGAGACAAGCTTGATCAACACGAAGATGCTATCACTGGGCTGAAGGGAGGACACGGCTGCAGCTGAGGGTACCAGGAAACTCACAGACAGGGAGTGTTCAAACCAAGACAGGGTGTTTGGTGAAAACACAGAAAATTTGAATTTGTGTATGCATGTGCCAGTGTGTCTGTGTGTGCGTTTGGATGTGTTCATGCCAAAATGATCTCTAAAAATAAACCCTAAATTTTTAGCAAGTCAACTCAACCAAATTCTTCCATGAGAATTACACAGATAAAGAATCAGCGTTAACACAAAAAATGACTCCAAGCACTTTCTTCAAATTTGGGAAAAAATAATGACTTGTATCTATCATTTTCATAAGCAGAGTTCAGTGTAAAAAGTATTAAATATTTATTCCATGCTTTTTTACTCTAAGACCTTTGTTATTTTCCTCCCATGTTTTTTCTGTCACTCACTGAACATGTGTTTGAGTTGTCTGGGAACGCTTCTAAGGTCACTCTAACATAGCAAATTGACAGGACAATTTGCTCCCAAAAGTATTATTGCAACCTTATTACAAAATTCTTCCTCTAACAGAGTGTCTAGGTCTGGAATAGATTCCTTTTTTATTCTGGAAACACAGTAATGAAAAGAGCCTTAGTGCTGCCTACTCTAGCCTTGCAGCATTTTTCTTCCAAGATAACAATTTAATAACTTTAATAAGGTATTGAATAAAAGCAATAATTGGTTCAATTATTAAAGAAAATAGATAAATTAATCAACTAAATACCTTGGTTTTCAGCATTTGTTTGAGAAATATCAACATTTTTGTCTTGACTTTCCTAAAATAAGAACAGAGAAAAGAGAAATTGAATCCTGGATGCTACATATACATCCCTCCCCCCCAATCTACAGATTCACAAACAAACAGGCATATATGCAACCCCTTCAAATTACTTAAGACTGAGATGGAAGGGGAGAGAAATGCTAAATCCTAAAGGACCACAATAAAATGCAAGTATTAATGTTCCTGAGTCAAAGGGGAAAAAACCCACAATCTTCCATTAAGTAGGATTTACAGTAATGACTAAAGGTGATGCCAAGATGGAATTAAATAGCATCCTGGATGTCTGTGTGTGGGCTACCCTGGAGAGAGGACAGGAGAGGATCTGGGGCTGGACCACCCTAGAGACCAGAGACCAGAATTCATAGCCAGCCTTTGGCTTTGTCACCAGCACAGTGAGCAGGCTGCTTATTTCCTGTCTCTCATTCCTAAGACATATATTGAGGGAAAAATACCAGATGTTTATCGACACTACTTAAAAAATACAAGTGTCCATGGAATAAAAGAAATATATTTTTTCATTAGGTTTTATATAGGATTTTTAGCATGGATAAAAGATGCTGGGGTTATAGATTAGAAAAGAAACTCAACACTGTAACTTGGAAATATCCAGCATTCCAGTGTTTGGTAGGCTGCCTTTTAGAATATTTTAAATGATGATTGTTCAATGAGGACACGAAAATCTATTAAAAGATTTTTCTATACCCAGTACCAAATGAACTCAATTGGCTTCCTGTCCTTTAAGAGGTAAAATGTGAATCTGATGACCCAGTTCAAGCTTCCTTAGAACATCGCCCAGGGACTACCCAGATTCTGTTGCTTGGGAGGCCAGTACAGCTTTAACATTGTTTGGAATGAGTGGGTCAGGGGCTTGAGCTTGCAGGAATAGCTGAGTTCAAGAGATTTTCACTGTAAAACGGTTATGGGATTTGCTTGAGCAGTGCAGGTTGTGACTGTTCAATGACAAAGCTCTTGTGCAAACAGACAATGGCCATCGCCTGGCTCTTTCCAAACACCAGCATCCAAATATGCACCACTCACCCATTCATTCACCACTTATGCATTTAGGCTATAGTTATAGCATCCCCTCTATGTACCTTGGAGGGTCAGTGACTATTTTCTTCTGCTAAATGACATCAAGAATAAACTATGGGACTCCTCCTACATTTAACTGCAAACATTACCTCCTCTGCCTGATGAGATGAGAAAAAGAGCCACTTAACTACGCATGTCCTGCCTGGAACCATCACTGTCCTGCTGCAACTAAATCCTACCTTGAGCCTTCCTGGGTGCAGGGCCTCTTGTGGGGACAAGCGTCTGATGCGTTTCCTCATGCGAGCTGGTCCCTCTCTCCAGTCGAGTTCCCACTTGGAGCAGGGCGTGACTTCTGTCATCTGGCTCCACAAGCCCAGCTCTCCAAAAAGCTGCTCCTGGATCCTGGCCCAGGCTTTGGCTGCCTTGATATTGCTGCATCTCTGCCTCTGGGAAGCAGAGACACAGTGTCACCCTGGGACACGCTGCTCACAGGCCTGGCCCAAACCGAGTCATCAAAACTGTTTGAGAAAGATGCCCCTTCAGGTAGCCCCAGCACCTTCAGGATGTGCAGTGTACTCTCTGGAGCACAGCCAGGCCAGGAGAAGGAGACCATTTCTCAGCTCTGAGACTACTTGATCCCAGTTGGGGGAGGAGAAAACCGGTCACCCTTTGGCCTTCAGAGCCACAAGACTGCTGGGTGCTGGGCATAGAGCGACAGGTCTTCAAAGTCCTGAAGCCAGTCATCAGAATGATTGACAGCTATTTAATAAAATGGACACAAAATTTCACCACCGCCCCTACCCTTCAAAAATGATGCTGAGCGTACTTCTCCCAGGCGCCTGGACTAGAGCAAGTCATTTCTGTCTCTGGACTCGGAAACCTCCAGCTATTAAACGAGAGGCTTGGCCTGGCTGATGTCTAAGGGCCTTTCGAATCCTACTATCAAATGACTCCAGAATGTTCAAGAATTCTAGAATGTTCACAAGACTTAAACCTTTCATATTAAGGAGAATAATCTATGAAATCCTCATGGCTTGCATTGCGGTCTTTGACGGTCACTCCTTCTACTACAGCATGGCCCAAGCCTTTCTAAACAGTACATCGACACACTGAACTGGCTTTGTAGGCCTCAGTAAAGTTCATGTATCATCTGTCAAACATTTCAGTCCAGCGTGCACAGTAGAATCAACTTTGTCTGCAGAGTTAACTTTTGCAATTATTCAAATATTTGATGGTATTTGCCATAAACTGTAATTTTAATTTTTCAGAAAACAGAAAGGCGAACGTGCTAATGACAAGAAGCTTAGGCCTCAAAAAACTTAATAGAAATAGAAAAAAGCTCATGATCGTGTGCCCCTCACCTGCTCCATTTCTTCTACCCAGTGGCACCATCAGGAAATACTTCTACGATCCCCACGAAGACGCTGAGTCTGGAGAGGAGGAGCAACTTCTCCAAAGACCAGCAGGTGGCTGAGCTGAGACTTTAAACCCAGTCTGTTGGATTCACTTGAGCCCCCAAGCTAGATTCCTTAGCTGGGGTCCTATTATTAACATTTTATGAGCTCATGGTTTCTGCTGGCATTACTTCAAGGACTTTTGAATCTAGGCCCTGCAAATCTGGGCCATTCTGAATGGATAAATCATTCTCATCGTCGGAGGCATTCCCGTGAAAACATGGCTGGGGGGACAGTGCCCAGCACATGGTCTTTGGCATCCAAGGAACCTGAGTCACCATGTTTCTGCTTTTCACTAGAAGTTTAATCTGAAGGATCTTCAGCTTCCTCATCAGTCAGATATGGTTAGTAATATTACCATGATAATAAAACCAGGGGTTTATGGAAGGATTAAAGGAGACAATAGTTTCAAGAGTTTAATTTGGTATTTTTCCCAGCATCAGCAGTCAGGGCTGTTATTGTGCATAAAGCTAAACTTATTTCAAAACAAGATTATTTTGTTTCTCTATTGTTCTTAAGTTCAGATTCAAAACATTTACAGCATTTTATAGAGTACTCCAATTGGTTAATAAGGAATCCCAGAAAAATAATGACCATCCACAGCTTTTTACAGAGATTTGGTGTGAAATGAACACTGATTTGGGGGAATCGTTCCCTTCCCTGGAGGCTGTCACTGTTTGTAGTAACATTGAGCTTAGTGGAGGATGAACAACCCCGAGCTCTTGGGTTGTCCAGCTGGGCTCTAAATTAGGCTTTTAAGAGCATCCTCTCCACCCCATCCTGAGTCTTCATCACAGGGCACCTGTATTGTCTCGAATATCTGCAGCCAGACATACGGATGTCAGTGGTGAGCTCCCTGAGAGATGAGTGATTGTTTAGTCCATGACGGCACGTTACTTGGGGCCCCAGGACAGAGGAGGTAAGACTAAATAGCAAAAACCTTGAGTCCCTGTCCCTACCAGGGCTCGCTGAAATGTCTGTGTTTCTGCATAGTATAAGGTCCTCTTCCAGTTCAAATCACGAGTGGGCCAAATGCCACACACCCTGAGGCTAAGAGGCAGGGATCCTGTTATGTTGGGGCCAGCTATGAGTTTTGACTGAACAGCACCTTGGATAGCAACCCAGATTTCCCTTCTCATGGTCAGCCCTTTCCTGCTTTCAGTCCCCGCAGCTTCCATGACCACCACCCTTTCAGGGGGGCCTCACTGGGTGCGCCTGGAGAAGCTGTCCTTGAAGAATGAGGCAAATTTCATAAACCTGATTTGGGTTCAGTATTTGGACTTGACTTTTCCGGAAGTGGCGTGGGGTCTGTGTTGGAAAGGTGTACTGCTCCTTAAAAAGTGGGGTGAGTTATCTGTAGCAGGTGATTACATCCACATTCTTTTAAACATGAAAACAATCTGCCTTAAATGTTTAAACACTTGAAAAGTATCCTCACGGATTCATCTCACAATGCAGATTTTCTTGAAAATACCTCAATCAATGATAAAACTCTGCACAACTTTCTCTGAATTCCAGTCAGACCCCACAGCTAAAAATGAGCCAGGCTGACATTACAGGAGGGTGGATACCTTCCTTCTGGGCTTGGAGCCTCTGCCGAGGTCACATCCTTCCCATGTGAACCTGTAATCTTGCAGATTCTGCAGAAATTCGCAGAGTACCATATAGCACATCTCTCCCAGCCATAATTGAATCTTCCAGGCTCTTCCAACCATGAGAACAGAAATGGTCACATTTTTGACCAGACACTGATTTGGAAGGTTAGATAAATGAGTACAGTATGATGAAGATGTCCATAAATGAAGGAGGCAACTCTAAGCAATTCATGTTAGTTTCTGCCCAACAGCTACTGAATTTATTAGCCACACTGCTAGTCCTGAATAAAATCAGTGAATCCATGAGGAGTGGGCATTGAAGTGCAGGGGTCTGATAGTGGGCACAGATAACACCCAGATAAGCCAGCAAGGCACCCTACCCAGCTGAGCAGCGCAGTCTGCAGTGTTGGGATGGGGTAAGTGCCCATGCGAAACCCTTGTCCAAATTTGAGTCTGTGAAAGAGTGGCTGGTACAGGTGGAGAAACCAGACATGCCTGCCGATCACTTTGACAGTGGCCAAGGGCACGTCATACACCCCCACCTCTCTCACACCTGCCACATCTGGTCAACTCCCCTCACCTTATTCAGGAGAGCCTGGAAGGCTATGCTGCTAGAATGTTTCTGGTTGCAGGCTGCCTGTCTCATAAACCCCTCTTCCTAGATGCATGTCATGGCTCCCAAGTGAACTTACATGGGGCAATTAGACCAGGTGACTTGGCTTCCGCTTATCAGTGCGTTTTCTGGTTCCCAGAACTTGGTACCATATTTGGCTCTTCTTGACCCCTAGTGCCCCACCCTAGACACACTAATAGCTCTCTATACCCCATTAATCCAGTCCTCATAAAGAATACCCCAGTACTGGCCTCACCACCCTGATCTATTGTGTTTCTTTACTCTTTGTCCCCTCTATAAATTTTAAACACCTTCAAGGCAGAGCAGTATCATCATAATCTCTGCATTTTCTATACCTTGCATAGGCTTTAGAACAGAGAATTGCTCAGTAAATAATATAATTGATAAGGTTTTAATACAAGGTACATTGTGTTCTATTAGCAGTCAGTTCTTTAGGTTCAAGTTAGATTTTAGTCTTCTGTGTAGAGAAAGGATACATTTTGGTTTTTTACCTGTACATGGTCTTTGTATAAAGATGCATATAACTCCTGTCCTCTTCTTCTGTAGTTCTCTATACATGACACAAAACCCTGGAGAAGAGAGAAGACAAGTCACAGCTTAATGATAGTTGATTTTAGATTAGAATTTCTCCATTCCAGCTAATTGTCAGAGGAAATAATGGTTACAGGATTTATCATCAGATCAGTCACAACCACACAAATGAAGACTTCACCTCCACTGCATGCTCACATACATGTTTACATATTTGTGGGTTATTTCCACTTCCATTTTTGATGAGCTAGCTTGCAGTAGCTCAACCTTCTTCCCAAGAATAACTGCAAAAATTTCTAGATTTGAATAATCTGCCTGAAGATAGCAGAGAGCTACCAAGAGAGCTAAGACGTGAGAAGCCAAGATCTTGGAGCAAAGGAAAACTCACTGAGGTGTGCTCAATATGCTCTTTTTCTTTATTGCCCTTGAGATATTTGCAAATTTTCAAGTAGCACAAGAGGCTGAAAAGCTGAGCAAAAAGTAGTGGCTAAGAAGCAGGAAGCTTAACAGATGTTTCGGCTGTCTTAGGTGGAGATCTTAGGGGAGATAAAAATTAGAGTCCAGGCCTACCAAGGCATCTATGACATAAGATGTCTAGAAAACAGGAAAAGCTTCCAGCAATCTCAGTTTGGAAAAACCAACAGGAGGAGGGCTTTATGGTGGGATCTCTAAAGGCCTGCACCTTATGGATAAAGGAAGACTGGAAATAGATCAGGCCTTACAAGGCTGAAACCCACCTCCAACAAGCTCAATCCCTATTTGTATTACAGTGATCTGCCCCTACTCCAACTACATGCTAAAAGACAAAGACAGACCTCTCTGGAAAAAGAAAACCTCACCTGGGACCTCTATTCTAGAATCTTTATACAAAATGTTCAGCAGTCAAACAGAAATTACTTCTTGTGCCCATAAAAAGGACCAGTAGAAAAACAGACAATAAAACCTTACCCACATATATTCAGGTATTAGAGTTATCAGACATGGGACTTAAAATAATGCAACTAATATGGTCTAAAAAGCGCAGTATAGAGAATTCTGTGAGATGTATAATCTATGAAAATTAATCAAATAAAAATTTTATATCTGTAATATAAATTAATTGAAATTTTAAACTCTATAGATGGGTTTAACAGAATGAACAGTACAAGAATTAATACATGTGCAGAAATATCTTTGCTAAAATATGATGAGCCAAAAGTATGAAAAATATGAAAAAGAAATAGAGACATATGTTGTAAGGAGAAAGAGTCCTGCATATGTGGTATTGAAGTCTCAAAAGGGGAGGAGAAAAGGAATGGATCAGAACGGGTCACAGGCAATCCATGAAAAGCTGATGGCTGAGAATTTTCCCTAACAGAGGAAGTGTATGAAGCTGCAGATTTGAGCAATCCTACAACTCTCAAACAAGAAAAATACAAACAAGACAACACATAAGCCCATGATAGTACAACTGTAAAAAAAAGACAAGGAAACAATATTCAAAAAGACAAGGAAAACATATTCAAAAAGACAGAGAAAAACTGAGACTATCTTTAAAGAAGCAACAGTAAGAATGGCAGAGGCCAGAGGATAACAAACGTCTTCAAGTGGTGAAAAAAAAAGTAACTGCCGACTTCAAATTCTCTACCCAGTAAAAACATCCTTCAAAAATAAAGGCAAAATGAACCATTTTCAGGCGAATAACACTGAGAGAGCACATTACCAGCAGGGCTGCACTAAATGACACACCTAAGGAGCTGTTCAGGTGAAATGAAAATGATTCTATATTAAAACACAATACTGATAACTGAAAAGCTGTGGAAAGGCAAATATGTTAGTATATCTAAGTGAATATCGACTTTTGGGAAACAATAACAATATCTGATGGGACTTGAAATACTGTACATGAAAAATTAAAATACATGAAAAATAACTAAAGATGGATGAGATAAATGAAAGAAAGTATTCAAAGTTTCTTTAATTAAAAATTTGAAAAAAGAGGCTACTTTACATTAGACTCCAATAAAGGAATTGTGTATGTTGTAATCTCTAGAATAATCACTAAAAACATAAGAAAAGAATATTTAACTTTCAGCGAGTAAAAGGTAAAATGGAATGATAAAATAGTTGACCACATGTTGAAGAGGAGAAAAAAGAACAAAGAGAACATTTTACAGACAGAAAATATGCATACAGATGGATTTGAACTCAAAATATCACTAATTTCTTCAAATGTAAATGAACTAAACGCCCCAAATAAAAGATAGACCAATTCAGACGGTATCAAAAAGCAAACCCTGAGAAAACACTGCTTATAAGAGACTCTCCTTGAAAATATGGATGCAGAAAGTTGAGAGTAGAAGAATGGAAAAAGATAAGCTGTGCAAACCCTAACTCAAATAATCCAATAGCTATACAAATGTCACACGAAGTACACTTTAAGGCAAGTGCATTGGTCCATTTTTTGTGTTGCTATAGCAGAACACCTAAGACTCGATGATTTATAAAGAAAAGGGGTTTATCCCATTTACGATTCTGGGACAGCTGCCTCTTGTGAGGACCTCAGGCTGCCTCCCCTCCTGGAAGACAGTGGAAGCAGAGCTGGTGTGTGCAGAGATCACGTAGGGAGAGAGGAAGAAGAGCAAGAGGTGGGAGGGGTGCCAGGCTCCTTCTAACAACCAGCTCTCTGGAAGGAACACAGAGCGAGAACTCACTCACCCCAGAGGGAAGGCATTAATCTACTCGTGCGGGATCTGCTCCCATGACCCAACACCTCCCAACAGTGCCACGTTGGGGATCAGATTTCAACATGCATGTTGGAGGAGTACGATCCAAACCATATCAGCAAGAATTGTTACCAGACATAAAAAAAAGATGTTAGTAATGATGAAGTGGTCCATACATCAGCAAAGTATAAGTTCTAAATGTGAAGCATTGAATAACATTGCTCCAAAATATGTGATGTGTAAAAATGGCAGAACTAAAAGGAGAAATTAACAAATCTACAATCATAAAGGATGTTACCTCATCTTTCAGTAACTAATTGAACAAGCTGACAAGATAGAGATATAGAATATTTAAAGAACATATTAAGCAAACTTGACCTAAATCAAACATTTTTTTAAAAAGTAGAGGTGAAAAAATGCAGAATACTCAAATGGAATCATTACTAAAATTGACTACATGATGGGACAGGAAGCAAGTGTAAAATAATTTCAAATGATTGAAACAATAAAAAGTATATTTTTGAACATAATAGAATTAAGATAGAAACAATGTCAAAAAGAAAATTCTCAAATATTTAGAAATTAAGCAATACTTTTTAAGTAATCCATGGGTCAAATAGGAAATCAAAATGGAAATTAGAAAATATTTTTGATTAAATAAAAATGAAAATATGACATAAGGTAGCATATATAATATAACCAAAACTATTTTTTTTCTGGGAATATATGTCATTGTGAATACTATTTATTAGAAATAATTAAGCCTGTAAATTAATCTTATATTTGAAGAAGTTTAAAAATCAAATTAAACCCAAGGAAAGTAGAAGAAAATAAATAATAAAAATAAGAAAGGAAATTAGTGAGTAGAATATAAAAATAGTAAAAAAAAATTAAAGCCAAAAGTTGATTTCTTAAAAGGCTAATTACATTTAAAATCCCCAAGAAAGTCTAATATGAAAAAATGAAAATGGGCAAAAATTACCAGGAGCCGGAACAAGAAAAAAAGATATCATTACAAATCCCCTTAACATTAAAAAAGTCATTATGAATAATACTATGTTTAAAAACTTGAAAATTTGAGTGAACGAGACACATTTCCAGGATAACACAACTTATCACTGTTGATACAAAAAGAAATAAAAAATCTGAATTATCCAGCATCTATCACAGAAACTAAGTTTATAAATAAACCTCTTCCCACACAAAAAATTTCCAGACCTGAATATAAATGGGGGGCAAGCACTGGGGGATAAACCTTGAAGAAGAAAAACAAATTGAATTCAGCAATATATAAAAAGTATGATGAATCACCACAAAATTGGGTTCATTCCAAGAATTCAAGTTTGTGTTAACATTGAAAACCATTCAATGTGATTCACCATATTTATGAGTTAATGGAAAAATATCACATAATATTCTCAAAAGACGTAGGAAAAACATTTCACAAAATGCAATTTTTATTAAGAATAAAAACTCTTAGCAGATCAGGAGTAGAAGAGAACTTCCTTAATCTGGTAAAAGGCATCTATGACGAACCTGCAGAAACATATATGGGCTTTTCCATGAAATCAGGAGTGAGATAAGAATGTCTACCACTGTTTCTATCCAACTCTTTAATGAGGATATTAGCCAGTGCTATAGAACAAGTAATAGAAGTAAATGATATAAGGTGTGAAAAAGAAGAAATAAAACCAAAATTATTCACAGTAAACATTATTCTGTACATATAAAATAAAAAACGCATAAACTATTATAATTTTTAAAAACTTTAGCACAAAACCTAATCATATTTTTATGTTAATGGTGATATAAAAAAACAAAAATTGAAAATTATATAATATTTTCTGTAGTATTAAGAATATCAAATACTCAGAAATAAGGTAATAAAAGATGTTCATATTTCCTAACAAAAAAACCTGTAAGTCATCATTAAGAAAAAAGTAAAGCCCTTGCAAATAGAGAGATATACCATGTTCAAGGATTGAAAGACTCATTATAAAGATGTTACTTCTCTCCAAACTGATTTATAGATTCAATGCAATATCTATCAAAATCACACCAATTTTTAAAAAATAGACTTAATAATAATGAAATATAGATGAGAATGTAGCGAGCTAATCTATGGCAATTTTAAAGAACATATTTTGGGGTTCTTACACTACCAGATATCAAAAGTTATTATTAAGCTACAATTATCAAGAATGACACTGATGTGGTCAAAAGATAAAAAGAACAAACAAGCGAACAGAAGAAAGGGTCCAGAAACAGATTGCAAAGACTATGATCACTTGATTAATGACAAAAATGACACTGAAGTAGAGGAATGATATTCTCATATATAGTACCAGATCAATTTGATAACCATATTGTAATGAAATTGAAAACTTCGCCACTACTTCAAATCATGAACAAAAAGCAATTCATGGGTGGGAGCAAAGCTGCATTAGGCTGAGGAAATCACTCCAGATGGCAATTTGAATTGATGGGATACAAAGAAAGAGAAGCAAAATAAATAAATAAATAAGCACCTTAACATAACAAAAGACATAAATATATATTTGCTCTTTTTTTTTCCTTAGCTTATTTAAAAGACATAAAATTATACAAAGAAATATTTATAAAAATGTATTTTGGGGCTAGTAACAATAATACCACAAAAAGAGAGGGAAGGGATCAAAGCTATATCAGAGTCACATTTCTATATCTCACTGGAACTAAGTTAGCATAAATTTGAAGTGCCTTCTGATGAGTTAAGATGTATATGCTAAACCTACAGAAACCACTAAGGTAATAACTAAAAAAGACATATAGTGAAAAAAAATTTAAATGCTACATTATAATATATTCACTTAATGCAAAAGAAAGTAGTAAAAGAAATAGAGACGTAAGACACATAGAAAATAAAATGTAAAATGCCAGACATAAATCCAACTATACCAATAATAAGATAAACATCTTGCTGGACTTCACCCAAAGTAAAAACTTGTGCTTCAAAAGACACTACCACAAAAGCAAAAAGACAACCCACAGAACGGAAGAATATTTATAAATTATATATCTGATAAGGGACGTGTACCTAGAATATATAAAGAACTCTTTGAAATCAATAATACAAAGAAAAATAACCCAGCTTAAAAATGGACAAAGGACATGAATAGACTGTTCTCCAAAGACATGCAAATGGCTAATAAAACACTTGAAAAGACTTAGTGTTATCTGTCATCAGATAAATACACATAAAACACACAATGAGATCAATGAGATAGCCAACCAAATAGGATGGCTAGAATCAAAACTTCATATAATAAAGAGGGTTATAATGAAGACATGGATAAATAGAAACTCTCATACACAGCTGCTGGGAACGTAAAATGGGGTAAAACTTTGAAAAACAGTCTGGCAGTTCTTTAAAGGATTAAACAAAGAGTTATCATTGACCCAGCAGTTCCACTCCCCAGTCTAAAAACAAGACAAAAATTTACATCCAAACAAAAACTTGCACAGAAATGTTTACAGTAGTGAGTTAAGAGTAACTCAAATGTCCATCAACTGATGAACAGATAAACAAAACGTGGTAAGATGTGCTAATATTAAAAATATTAGCAATAAACACATGGATGCTGAAATTTTTAAAAATGCCATTTTTGATTTCTCAAAAATAATGAAATACTTAGGTGTAAATCTAACAAAATATGTATAGGACTCATAGGCTGAAAACTCCTAAATGCAGATTAAAGAAGTCAAAGAAGATATAAACAAAGGGATAGACAAACCGTGTTTATGAATTGGAAGCCTCAGCATTGAAAGTATCATTTCTACCCAAATCAATATGTGGGCTTAGCACAATTCCTATCAAAATCCCAGCAATAATTTTTGTAGGTATAGACAAGATTATTTTTAAAATTTATATCAAATGGCAAAAGAACTAGAAGGGGTAAAACAATTTTGAAAATTAAGAATAAAATGAGAGAAATCATTCTACCTGATTTCAAGACATGCAGTTACAGTAATCAAGAATGTGATACTGAGAGAGGAACAGACACATAGACCAATGAATCCAGAAACAGATTACACATGTATACTGAACGGACTTTTGACAAAGTTGCAAAAGTATCCAATGAATAGCTTTTTAACAAATGTGTTGGAGCAATTGGACATTTATAGCCAAAAACATGAACCCAAGTCTCACACCTTATACAAACTTAATTCGAAAGGGACCATAGGCTGAAATGTAAAACATAAAACTATAAATATTTTGGGAAAAAATCTCTGGGATCTAGGGCTAGGCAAAATGTTCTTAGATTTTACATTAAAAGCACCATCCATAAAAGGAAAAATTGATGGACTGGACTTCATCAACATTAAAACTCTTGCTCTGCAAAGCCCATGTGAAGAGGATGTAATGACAAGCGACAGCCTGGGAGAAAATATTTGCAAGTCACATATCCACCAGAGGACTAGCATCTAAAATATATTTTAAAAACTCTTAACAAGTAAGGCTGGCCTGCTAGCTCAGTTGGTTAGAGTGTGGTGCTGACACCAATGTCCAGAGTTTAATCCCTGTGCCAGCCAGCCACAAAAACAAAAACAAAAACCCTCAACAAGTAAAAAAGAAAACATCCCAGTAGAAAATGTGCAAAAGATGTGAACAGACATTTTACTAAAGAGGATATACAGACTTTAATAGCCTTTGCTCCACTATTCAAGTCAGCCAACTAAATGGATATGCAGACTTAACCTTTAATATTAATAATAATAGGCTTTATATAATAGGATAAATAAATTGTGATACATTTATATGTTGAATGGTCTATAGTAATGTTTGTCAAAGTGTCATCTGTGAATCTCTAGGGGTTCCTGAGACCCTTTCAGAGGGTCTGTGAAGTCAGAACTATTTTCAAAATACTGTAACATTTATTGCATTTTTCCCACTGTGTTGACATTTGTGATCATGGCCCAAAAGCAATGGTGAGTAAAACTGGCCCCTCAGCACAAGTGAGGATGCCAGCACCAGCTGTATATTGGTCATTGCATGTGCTCCTCACCCAGAAACTCATAGGGGCAAAAGCCATCTTCACTTAAAAATGTCCTTGATGAAGCAGTACAAGTTATTAATTTTTCAAAGTCTCAACCCTTGAATATACTTCTTTTAATAGTCTGTGTGAATATGGGAAGTCTGCATAAAGAATTTCTTCTGAATATCAAGAAACTTGATGGTCATCTCAAGGAAAGTCACTTGCGTAATTGTTGGATTTGTGAGCTGAACTAGCTGCTTCCGTCACAGAACATCATTTTTATTTGAAAGAGAGATGAGCAGACAGAAGTTACAGTTATTAACATCTGAATATTTTCTTGAAAATGAACAACATGAGCCTGTCATCTCAAATAAAACGACTGACAGTATTTGCTGCCAAAGATGAAATTTGAGCTTTCAAGCAAATACTGGAATTTTGGAAAACTTGTATCTACCTCTGTGAGCTTCACAGTTTCCCAGTAGCTAAAAACCTTTCTCATAAGATTGGAGGCAACGGGAATACTATTTTTCCATATTGCACAATGAAATGTGTCAACACTGGAAGAGCTATGTAACTAGGGGAACCAATATTTCCAATGCATGTTACATGCATGTTCCAGTGCATGCTACAAAATCACATTCAGGTTAAAATATCCATTCAAAGTGAAAGATAGATCAATAAATGTTAATGTAACAGAGTGCAGAAATTTCACTCATAAAGATTTCAGGTATCCTTTAAGAAATTATTACTTACTGAGTTTTGGTGCATTATCAAAGAATATCTATAATTTTCTGAAAATTCTATTAAAATACATCTTTCTTGTCTCACTACATGTTTGTGGGGGGCCAGATTTTTCTCTTATATTTCAACCAAAATAAAAAATTATAACATTGAATAAAGAAGCAGATATGAGAATCCAGCTGTCTTCTTCTATGTCCTACAGATACTAGAGAGATTTACAGAAATATAAAACAGTACAACTCTTCTCACAAATTTTTCTTGCTTTGTAAAGTATATTTGCTCACTAAAAATGTTGTTTATGTTTACACATAATGGGTTTATAATTATTTTAAAATAAATTAATAAATGCATTATTTTTAAATTTCTGTTTTAATTTCTAAAATGCTACATATCAATAGATATAATCTACATAAACAAAAGCTCTTGGGGTCCTCAATAATTTTTATAAGGGTAAAAGGGGTCCTGAGATGATAAGATTGAGAACTGTTGTTCTATCACTGTGAAAACAAATAAATTACTACTTCATGCAATGACACAGATAAATCATTCAAACATAATTTGGATAGAAAAAAGCCAGACAAAAGAGTATACATATAGTATGAGTATGTTATTTCATTTATACAAAATTTAAATGTGGAAAACATATGTATTTTATTAGATGCCAGGAGAGTGGCTACTTTTGGGGAAGAGGGGCCTGGTGGCTGGAACGGGGCATGGAGTTGGGTGCTTCTGGAGTGGTGTTAATGTATTTTTTGATCTGGGTGATGGTCACATGTTCATTTTGTTAAAATTCTTAGATTTATTTGTGATTCGAACACTTTTTTCTAGGCATATTATGCTTTAATAAAATAAAAAGTGTTTATTGGCAAAGACTAAAAAATATAAAAACAATGTAATGTTTAAAATCTAGTTACTGTTTTGGAGTAATGGGAATAGAATGGTTTCTTTCTTTTTCTTCCTTTCCTTTTTTTCATTTGCAATTTTTTCCCCCAATATTGCTGTTACATTGTTTATACACATCTATAAGTAAAGCAATCATTATGAGCATCACAAATGACATAAAATGCTGAAAAATGTGACTAATTCTCCATCCAAGGCAAAAGCGCAGACTTCTTTCACATATGCTGCTCTGGAGACACGCAGCAGGAGTGGAGAACTCTTCAGGGGAAAGGGAACGCAAAGCAGCCGCCTTCAAAGAGCAAATTGCTATCCTGCTTAAGCAGGATGGGCCTTGTCTGGATGGCCCAAGGGGGTTGAGTGGGCCCAGGGCAGGGAGTTTCAGGCAGGCAACTTCAGCATGATATGAAGAGACTTCCGTGCTGTTCTGAGTGTTGCAGAACGAGAGTGTGAGAGGTAGAATGCATAGATGTCCAGACACCCTGGTTTTGGGTGCTTACCAGCCACATTACATGAGCAAATGACTTCATCTTTCTGAAGCTGAATTTATCATCTATTAAATAAGGTTACTAGTACCTCCCTCGTCTATTTCTGCAGAGATGTTATGAAGCTAGGATGACTTAGTATAAGGAAAGGTCTTTGTAAACTGCAGAGGGTCACCCAAAGAGACCATGTGGGTGCAAAACATTGGAATCATGGAAAAGATCAGTTGAAAAAAATTGACTGAGATGGTATCTTCAAAATTAACATTTATAGAAAATGCTGTATGAGTTCAGTTATAAATCATCTTTACCCTTCAAATAAATACACTGACTATGATAGCTGTAGCCCAGTGTTGTTTACACCCTGGCTCGGATATGCCACTTCTGGCTTCAAATTTACTTTCTATTGTTAAACTCAGCAAACATTCATTGAGCATCTACTATTTTCCAGGCACTTAAAGTACAAAGATGAACCCCATACCTGGTTTTGTAGAGCCTAAAGTAAAAGATAATCGTTATGAGCTAACATGGACAATGTTAACACTGAGGTGACATAATGACACAGGACATGGTAAAGGAGGAACACGGGAGGGGATATTGGCATGAGCCAGTGTTCAGAGAAGGCTCCCTGGTTGAGATGTCACTTTACCTGAGTCTTGAATGAGAGGTTTTACATAGAAGCCTGATGTGGTTCCATTTTTTACTTTCACCATTTTTTGGTTTAGCACTTTTGATAGCTCGCTCTGGCAGCCATCTGCAGGATGCATTTAATGAAGGCAAGCCTGGAGGTAAGGAGCCCCCAGCACACCAGCATGACCAAGCAGGTGAGAGTTCCCAAGGTGTAAGGAGTAAGGTAGAAGAATCACATTCAAGACCTGTATGGAAAGTAAAGTCGGCAGGAATCGGGGACTGTATTAGAGGACAAGAATCACTCCAAAATTTCTGCCTGGCTTAGTGGAGTGAATTAAACTAGATAAACTAAGAAAAATTAACAGAGATCACAAAAACAAGAGAAAGAGAGATTATAAGACCCCTCAAAGAGAAGAAGTACAGGAGAAGATTGATGAGACAAGGTGGGAAACCTAGAGAGCACCAGTGAAGCTTGGGCCAGGAGGAGAAGAATTAGGGAGGCTTAAGGAAAATCAGAAAGAGAAATGTCATGGAGACCAAGAGCTGGTTAAGCACAGTGAATGCATCAGAGAAGTGCAGTAAGACAAGGCCTGAAAATGTCACGGGATTTGTCTGTAGAAATTGGTACTGGTAATATCTGCAAGAAACATTTCAGAGGAATGATTACACAGCAATGGTCAACTAGAGATTTAGAGATAAGGGAATGGAGGCAGTGAGTGCAGACAAATCATCCCAGGAGCCTGACACTGAAGGAGAGAAGAAAAAGAGGTGGGGGAGGGCCGCAAGCTACAAGAGGAAGGACAACACTCAGGAATGTTAACAGGCTGAGGGGATCCCAGCAGAAGGAAGCAGGTCAAAAAGCAAAAGAAAAAGAAAGGTCACCAATGGTGCAGTTGTCCAGGACGGGACAATGGACGGGAGCCACAGCCCTGGGAGAGGCTGACCTGAGCAACGGGGATCGAGGGCCCTGCATGCTTGGCAGCTGGATGCAAGGGCATGAGGATGATGCAGCAGTCGACGAGGCTGTAAGTGGTGCATTGCAGAGTGAGGTGTTCACACCCAATGGCTTCCATTCCAGGGTGGAGTGGGAGGCAACGAGGCTGTGCTTCCCAGGAGAGCTGAGCAGGGGTCATGTGCAGACTGGCAAAGGTTTGGGAGAACGGGAGAGGGAACTTACCCATCAATGGATTATCTAAGAGTATTGATAACCCAAATGTTTGTCATCCCTTGGTCTGTTCTCTCAACATTACATCCAGTCAACCAAAATGCACACAGCACTCGACTGAAAAGGAGTTTCCATGTGCATATCACATTTACCCTTTAGCCTCCTGACAAATCTGTGTTATGATTACTCCTGTTTTACAGAAGAGGATACTGAGGACAAGTGAGGATAAGTGTCTCCGTCAATACAGGGAGCAGCAGAGTCACAAGATGAGTCCTTGGACTCTATTTACACATGTGTTTCCACCCTGTGTGTCTCTGAGCAAACTTGACTTTCCCACTGACCTTTGAGTCCTTTCATGCCCTGGAAAGTTGTCATGCTCAGGATGTACAGACAGGAAGAAAGAGATTGTAGTCAGTTCAAGGACAGAGGCCCATCTGCCTGCATAGCAGCAAATGCAACACATGATCAGGGACAAATTCAGAGCAGAGTTCTGCATCACTTATTGGGACTAAATAGCCTTCGCTTAACGACTCCCAGTGCATTAAAGAGCTTGAGAACCTTTGAAGTAGAACAAAGGGCCTCCAAAGGCTGTTTGGACATTTGAGAGGAAACACAGACCTGGTGTTAAGGGCCTGTGCCCTGCTCTCCCAGTGCCTCCTTGGGGAAGGGTTTGGCTTCAGGACACAGGTCAGATCTTGGAATGGGACACACCCCACCTGGAGGGTCACCTTTAGGTGAGCTGACTGCAGCCTGGTGGTGCTCACCTTTGCCAGGGGCACCCCAGGGGCTGGCCAGCTGCTGGTAACACTCCCATCCAAGCCGACCCACAGGAAGCACCCGCTGTCCACTGATGACAGTCATTACACTTATTTGTTTAAAGCATCATTAGTTCTGTAATCACAGTTGTATGGCATCACAGAAATGAGAAAGGCCAATATCTGAAGGCAGTAGCTCAGATCCTGCTCAGAAACTTGGTGACACGATTAAAGTTCCAGGTCCTGGCCTCTGCAGCCAAGCTCTGTACATGCTGGGTCTGGGATTAAACCCAGTAGTAGGGACACCAAGTCTTCCACTGCACTGTCCACCATGTGCTGGCACTTTGCTACCATTCCATCCTTTGACTCACCTTCTCCGCTGCTAGTAATTTATCCCAAGGAAATTGAAAGACATATGCACAAGTATTCAGTGTGCAACATTTTCTGCCATCCTTTTTTATAGTAGCACAGAATAAAACCATTTAACTATTGGCACATGGAGAGAGAGTTCATCCTGTGATGGATAGTATGCATCATGATCTCACAAAGGGCTGCCACCAGCCCATGCAGCACCTTGGCATCCCTCTGGGTGGACAGCGTCTCGGACCTTGAAGGATGACTTGAACGGTAGAGCAGAGGCTAGATTTTTAGTTTCCTTCTGCCACCCTAGCCAGGTGCCATTGCACACAACCTATACACCATTCACTGAAGCCCTGGTGTCAAAAAAGATTTAATGATATGGGACCAGGTTCCTGGTATATCAAGATTTTTTTAAAGGAGATTGTATTAACAGTATGCTAACAACAACAACAACAACAGTTTAGTCTATATATATTTGTATAGATATGAAAAACTGAAAGAAAATACAGTGTGCTAGTCATTAGTGCTGTTTGCCAAATTTTTCCAGTTCTCTCCTCCTGTAGGTACATGGCATGACTGCACTTCCTGCTACCCTGGAACTAGGCCAAGGAGAAGTGTGCAGAAGCTTGAAGGGCTTATAAGCAATTTTCTAAACCCTCTTTTAAAATTGGCCATGGCAGCACTCAACATTCCAGATAGTGGCTGCTTCCTGAGCCAGTGTCACGGAGTAAGGATAAGGCACAGTCCCTGGCCTACTCACAATGCACTCGTAGCACAAGAGAGAAATAAACCTTTGCTCTTTTAGGCCAATTAGATTTGGGGTGTTTGTTACTGCAACATAAGTAACTCTTCCTGAGTAATACACACACCAAAAATGTTAGGAAGGGTTAGAGCAGAAGAGCATTAAAACATGTTTGTGAACAAGGAAGAAGAGACCAAGAGCCACAACAGGAGCGCGCGTGAGGCAGCTGGACACTTGAGCAAAGGGCTGGAATGATCTGAACAACTAAGTAACTTAATGGGCTTCATGGATTAGACACCAAATTATAAAATAAATATGGATGAGTCCCTGCTGACATAAATAGAAGACTGAATAAATAAGTAAATGGGGGAGAAGAAGCAAACCTTCCTTACAGAAAATCTTCAAATCATGCATTAGATACTGCCCTCCAGGAAGCAGAGCTTAATTGCTCACCCCCCATGAGGGTGGGATGGACTTAGTGACCTGCCGCCAGAGAACCAAGTAGGGAAAGGAAAACATAGTAAATTTACAGTAGAGAATCTGACAGATGCCTCCTTAACCACGTGGAGAAGGTTAACATCGCCGGTGATGATGTTACAGGGATTCCAAGCACCCCGGTGTGGTGTAGGAGAAGGGCACCACCTCTGTGGTCTTCCTTCCAAGAATCCTTAGCCCCAGGCTAATGATGAGAAAAACATTAAACAAACCCAAGTTAATGGACGTTTTACAAAATATCTGACCAGTACTCCTCAAACCGTCAATGTCATGAAAAACAAGGGAAGTCTAAGAAATTGTAACAGACCAGAGAAGACTAAGGACAAATAATACCTAAACGTAATGTGGTTTTCTGGATTGAATCCCAGATTAGTGGGAAAACTGGTGAAATTAATATAATGCCTGGAGTTTAATTAATAATAATGTACCAATGTCCGTTTCTTAGCTTTGACAGATATACAATGGTTATATAAGATTTTCCCCTTGCTCAGGGGAAATTGAGCAAGGAGTTTATGGAACTGATAAATGTGAATATGAAAAGTATTCCAAAACAAAAAGTTTATTTTAAAAAACACAATGGGAATCTCTCAACCCTTTAACCCAAGTCCCTTGTGAACCTGAGATGGGGATGTGGTCTCTGCTCTCTCAGCCAGACATTATCTCCCACAGTCTCACTTGGGTGTAAACAGCTCTTCATACCGAATATGATTCTCATGTTTAAAAACAACTATTTTTTGGTAAATCTCCTTCCTCTAAATTGCACAAGTTAGCCACTTCTTTTGGTACTTAAGAAATAATTATCGCTCTCCAAAATGGTGTAAAAGCTGCCTGATGGACATACAGAAGGAAGGTATGGAATTCACAAAACCACAATGGTAGTGTTCTCTGTGGATAATTTAAGGGAATTTTAAGGGTATTGCTGACAACTTGATTTCCTTTTTATGAATAGATTTTAAAACTTAACCCTGTTTCATATGTGAATCCCCTGTAGGCCGTCTTCTTCATAATTTTTTTAAGTTTCTATATATTCACCAATAAACAATTCCATAAAGGAAAGCAATGACCATGCTGTTTGAGTTTAGTGCCAAATCCAGATTCCTTTAGCATCTGACTTTCTCTGGCCAAAGACAGGTTCAAGTGACACTCAGGTGAGCTCCTGCTCATGGAGGCAGGAGTAGAACTGCCCATGTGGGAGAGACTCCTGACCCCAGGGGTCACATGTTCTCATTGGTCACTCTCATTTGGGGTCGCCTCTCCCCCACTGGTGCAGGCTGAGAGGATGAGGGACTTGATGAGCAGGACCATGTAGCCAGGCGTAGAGGGCATTGGAGCGAGCCGCGTGTGTAGGAGCACTTTGCAGTTTCCATGAAAACCAGTAATGATTACTGATTCTCTCATCTTTTCCAGCACGCCTCCTCGGGGCTCCCGTGGTCAAGGTAAACTCTGCAGGGGCACTACTCTGCATTACGATGACGGGGTTCCCCACCAGCCGCCCTGGAACAAGCTCCTCAAGGGCATGGGCCAGGGCCTGGCGAGTTGAGGCAGCAATATGAGTTTGAGGGATTAAAAAGGAGTCATCGACTTTCACACCTCCTCTCCTGGGACAAATTCTCTAGAGCCAGTCATTCCCTGCACAGAGTGAAACACTCCATGCAGTCAGGGACCAGCTGACGACACTACAGATCTGTGAAAAGAGAGGGTCAGGGGCTGGGCATTCTGACCCTCACTCCCCCTGCCACATTGAAACCCATCCAAATGGCATTCTTTCCCCCATTGAGAAACACCCAGTAAACAGCAATTGCCCAAGCAGCTTTCCTGAGGCGTCTTGCACAGAGGCTGGCACATGTACCCATGAATTCAAGTTCTTAGCGGGGCCCTGGTGTTAGTTCAGTGATAGAAGCAGTTAATGGGAAACAAACAAAATGCTTCCCTGTTTGTTGGTAAATCATGTATAATTCCCTTATATGAGCCCATGAAATACTAGCCATTTGTTATGAAGAAAGTACATCACGTGCCAAGTGATAGAGCAACACAGGCTCTGCGTCAGGCCACAGCTGTGGGCAAGGGGTCAGTGGGGGACGTCTACCTGAATGACTCAGGCCGGGGAAAGCTCTTTTCTCTGAGCGCCCAGATAATTGCACTTTCCTCTGCTATGGAGACACAGCCCCCAGATTCCTAATAAATGTCAGGCAATACCAGAGTAATAATCATATTTCCAGCAATAATGACAAACAACTGGTGCTTGGAGTGGGTGAAGAGGGACCAGATCACCACAGAGCGATTCATCTCTTGTTAAATTCACTCACACATTAATTTCTAAGATGAACGGTGGTTTCTAATTTGTCTTTTTTGAACTGTGATGTTTTTATTAAATTCAATCATCATGAGTACATGGAGAACAACTACTTGAAAAAAAGAAGAACCACTCTGGTGCGGCGAGGGATGCACACTCTAAACCTGCAGGTACAAGCCTTCTCTAGGAGCCGCCTCCTCCTCTCTGCCTGCCTTCGTGGGGGTCAGGGCCCCTGCGAGGCTCAGACAGATGGAGCTGTTGCCTCGCTGGCCTTACTTGAACTCAGCCCCTCTTCACCATGTCTCTGAAGCCTCATCCTCAGAGGTGATGTTCTTGAAGAACCACTCCTCCTCAGGCGGGACAGAGGTTAGGAATTACGGAAGACGTCTGGGCGAGAGGTGACCGTGAGGTCCTCCCCAGTACTGCAGTCCATGGGAGCACCTCTGCCGAGCACATGGTGAGGCTCGAGGCACTGTTATGAACTGAGCGACTCATATGTTGAAGCCCTAACCCCAGTATCTCAGAATGCGACTGCATGTGAAGACAGGGCCTTTAAAGGGGAGATTAAGTTAAAATGAGGCCATTAAGGTGGACCCTAATTCAATATGACTGGTGTCTTTTTGGGAAGAGGAGATTAGGACACAGACACACACAGAGGGATGATCATGTGAAGACATAGGGAGAAGATGGCATCTACAGACAAGGGGAGAGGCCTCAGGAGACACCAACCCTTCTGGCACTTTGATCTTGGACTTCTAGCCTTCAGAACTGTGAGAAAATGAATGTCTGTTATTTAAGTCCCCCAGTCTGTGGTGCTTTGTTATAGCAGTTCTAGGAAACTAATAAAAGTGTTCACTCCAAATAACGCCTCTCACTGAGGCACCCGGACACTGACCAGTGACATTTCACAGAGAGAAGAACAACTTTATGGGGAGAATTCCTTCTTTAGGCTTTAAGGAGAACATCAAGGACACCCTGGACAGAACTGCTCGGTCACTGCCAGCCTCAATGGGGACCCTTGGCCTGTGCTCTCCACAGCACTGGCTGCAACCTGGGGCCCCTGACACGTCTGCCCTCCAGGACACTGCACGTACCTGCTCACCCCGGTGCTGCTAGGTGCCCACTGCTGGGCGGCATGAGGTTCACAGGCAACCGGTCAGCACCAACCTTTCCCTCAGAAGAGTGTTAAGGGCCCTCAGAGATGCAGCCATTGTGGGTGAAGAACAGACAGGCCTGGTTTCTCCCAACAGTCTCCTTCAGCCAACGATTCCCAGCCCTGCTCTAGACCAGGACCTGAGCTAGCCCGAGGGCCGTCTAGACAAGCAGGGAACAGAGCTTGCCCTCCAGGGACTTGACACTTGTCCGAGGGGGCTAAATAAGAAAATCACTGTCCCACAAAGGGGGCAGCCCAGGGGCATGCCGGGGAGGGCTCAGTGGGCTTTCAGAAGGGACAGTGCTCCTGAAGCACAGGAGCAAGCAGTTGGTCCCATAGCAGGGGGAGGCTCTCTGTCAAGGGGAGAGATGGAAGAAAACAGGTGCATTATTACAAAACATGACTCTGGGCCCGACTGGAGCAAAGACGCCATGAAGGACTCTGGCAGGAAACGGACTTGAAAAAGCCATCAGGGCTGGCCGCACAGGGTCTCTTACTCCACGGTGATGGGTCTGCGTCTGTCCTGGACAGCGTGGGAACCAATGATGGTTTTTGATCAGGAACATGTCATCATCAGATGTGATTTTTAAAAACTCACAGTGGGGGTGGCAGGAAGGCAGGATTGGGGAGTGAGCTGCTGGGCAGGACCAAGTCCCTGTTCTCAAGCCCAGGGCTTGTCGCTTGATGGCCAAGGAATAGATGTGGGAATGCTCCAGCCTCACACTCCACAGTGGCGACAAAAAACCTGGGCGCCATGCTGATGCTTTGTGCTAAATCTTTATAGATGGCATGTCTATGATCTTTACTACCTAGGAACTGACTTTCTTCTATCATTTTTTTTCCCGATCTCATTTATTTACTTTATTGCAGACAACCTCATCTAAAGGCACTGTAAACCCTTCGGGGAGAGAGTGAAGATACAAATAAACACATGAAATGAAGTTAAGAGAAACTGGATAGGATATTCCAGTAATACTCCACAGCTGGCCCACAACACAGAGATGGTCACAACTGTCCCTTTGCATCTGAAGGGACCCTTTTGTCACCACCAATCTGCCCTCTCATCCTTCTTCCGCCTCCCCCTCTGAGTCTCAGATCAAGTTCCTCTAAACCCACCTTAGGCCCTCTCTCTTCTGGGCACCTCTTGTTACTTCATAATATTTCACCTGCCCTAGACGGAGGGCCTTGCAGGTCAGGGACTGTGTCTTTTCCTGTCACTATCCCCTAGCCTTAACCCAATGGTAGGAAATCAAACAAAGTGAGTGGAACCTTGTGGAAGGGACTGTGCAGAGCAGGAATGGGTGATCAGTAGGGAGGGTGTTCAGTGGAGATAAGAGATGGAGAAGCAGATGGAGTCGTAGGCACAGACAAACTTTCTGACCCCCCTGGAGAGCCTGGGTGCTTGGCAACTGGGTTCTGCCACCCTCCTCCCGACAACACCCCCATTTGACCTCTCTCTCCGCCAAATGTGCTCTGTCTACTCTCAACTGTACAAGCTCATCCCTCCCTCAAGCCACGAACCAGCAGATCCTCACCGAGCTCTGGTCCTCCAGAGGCTGGACAGCTTCTCCTTCCTCCCAGCTCATCACCACCCCTTTAGAGAAGCCCTGTAGACCTCCCACCCTATCACAGTTGGGCTCTAGCAGATCACTTATTTCCTCCGGATTCATTCACACACTCTAACATTTTCTCATCTACTCACTTTTGCTTGCAGTCTGCTCCCCTCAAGCAGACAGCAGCCCCCTTGACCGTTTCACTCAGCTGTCGCCACCTGCATGGCAGGTCCTGATGCAGAAGTCCACGAATAAAGGATCTGCCCCACCCAGGCTGGCTCACTGCACCCCCGCTGTCCTCGAGGACCTTCCTCGCTCCGTTCTATTGGTAGATGGATCAGCAACCGAGCGGCCCCAGCGCCCTGCTCAGGCTGCTGCGACTGGACTCCCAGGCTTGCTGCCGCCATCCCCACCCTCTCCTCCGCATTCAAACTCTTCTTTGCCAGGCCAGAGAGCTGAGTTTTCATTAATCCCCATCAACAACGGCAAAGAGGAGAAAATTTCAGAACTTCCTGTTCTGAGACTTTGAAAGACTTTTTTAATTAACCAAAATGGTTTCTCATAATAGATGGGTCCCAAGGCAAGGACGCGGCTGTATGTCACGCGACAGGCGCCTGGCGGCTGGGCTGCGAGCGGGGGCCGGCGGGCTGTGAATGGCAGCAGCGCATCAGGAGGGCCCCAGACCGATTCTCCACTCCACGACCATCTGCCGTCCTATCATTTATATAGTCTGGGACACTTCTGTCTTCTGGAACGCTAGAGCATTTTTGCATTGATGAATACATTTAAGTTTTAAATATTGAAATCTAGAGAAATAAACATGTATTTCCCCCACAGTCATAATTTCCCGGGATGATGATACCTTCTTCCAATACCAACTTAGTTTTCAAATGGCAGGTATACCTCACATTAGGAAATCCAATATTCAAAAATCTGAACCTCAAAATTAATCTCTGGGTATCACTGTCCTTTAAAATAAAAGACTATATTTAGTTTTCAAAATGATTCAACCCAGGATTCCTTTAAATGGCCAGATTCCTAAATTAATTTCAAATCAATTTTAACTTACAAAACCTTGACATGTGCATATTTTTTCCTGAAACCCATCTACTGTGATTCTTCTTGGATGTCATATAAATTGGGGAATAAATAGTCAGGCTATAAGGACTCCTTAAGTATAGGGACTGTGTGTTACTCTTCTCTATACTCTTAGCAAGGAATGTGATGCCTACTCAATAAACTCATGTATTGTTGAGTTGCATATGAAAGAGTGTTTATGTACATTAAAATACTGTGCGTTGAGCTACAGACTTGGACCTTCAGTTACCCGAAATATTTCCACAATGACAACCATCATATGTAGCATATACAGACAGCCTGACGTCATAATAAAATTAGTCAATATGGGAGAGAAAGGAAAGAGAATCAGCAGAAGGAGGTGAGAAGTCTGGCTAACTTTTTCAGACTAGATGTTTCTGTTTGGAAAGAAGTCTTTGGAGAAGGAACTGAGCATTGGTCTCTAGGAGCTGTTCAAAGCATGAGTTAGATACGATGCACCTTTCAACAGGCTGCGGTCAGGAACTCAAGTACAGAATATTTCATCAATTCATGGAACTTGCATAACCTCTGTTCCTGCTGCCAAAAGCAAACCAACTGTGACACCATTTCTTGTGAAGCCAAATAACCAAAAGAGCAGTCAGAGAGGTGTCTCTGGGCCACCCTCAGGTGATGGAGCCCACGGTGGAGCGCTGTAACAGAATCATCCCTTAGTGACAGTTACAGGTGTGACTACCAGGAGACAGGACTGCAAGCAAGTCATGGGGGGAATGAGTTACTGTTGCTACTGATTATTCATTTAATGCATGGGCTTTGCATTCTCAAGTCATGATACATCAGACTATGTTTTAAGATAATCTTTAAGCACAAACCTCTGAGAGGACAGTTCTGATAGAGAAAGTTCTATTGGCTAGCTGAGGTAGACACCTGCTATGCATTAGAAGATCAGCATCATCTGATTTTAGCAGCGGGGTTCCTTGGTCCATTCGGGGTCTCTGCTAGCCTAGCCATTGTCTTTTGCATGAACAAGCAAAAGGAGCTCCCTCTGGGTGGACAAATGAGAACAAGGTATCCTTCTTCCACGTAGACCACAGAGCTCAGACAGAAGTCAGGGCCCACCCCATAGACTGCCCATCTCTGTGGGGCCCTGGTTCTGGTGCAGGCCAGTGTTTCCAGCACTGACGCCACTGCACCCTGCAGGCCAGCCAGCCTCATGTCCACCAGCAGTCATTGTGAAGTGATCATGCCTACCCCCACTCCCAAGGAGACCAGCCTCTCCTGCTGGGACCATCAAGATGTCTGTCTGCACCCAAACTGATGAGCAGTTAGTGGTTCTGCCAGCTCTGTTCACAGCTAGGCTCTGACAGTAATTCTTTGAAGGGGACAAGGGCCAGTTTCTCTTAGGCCTCTATATTCTCTTTGCATTTGTCTGAAATCTCCATCCAAAACTGACGGGTCTGGATCCAGCACTACCTAAATCCATCCCTGGAAAAATTATCCACAAAGGAGTTGACAGTGCTCGGTACCATGAGCGGAGACTTTTCCTCTTCTCCTGGATCAGGTCACTTCAGCTCAGTGCTCAAGTGGTCCAAAGTCTTCATGTGGAAGATGACAGAGTGGACATCACACCCACTGACTGTCTGCTTTAGTAAAACATGAACATTCCAGGGTCCTATGAGGACTGTTCAAAGAATGAAAGCTTTGAGTCTTCTATCTTAGGGGCCTCTTTTCCAGCAGATGTCCCGGGTCTGTGCTGTTCCAGGCTGCATCCTAATCTCAGAAGGTTACTCTATTTAGCACTACAACATGCTCATTCCATCCAAAACTGAGAGGCTTCCCTAAGACAGCAGAAAAAAGCGCACTTGCAACCAAGGATGGCTAGACCACAAGTTTGATACGTGAAGTTTCTCTTTCCTGTGTAAGTAGGGGAACGTATGTTACCTGCTTTCAGCAAATCCTTGGTTATATTCCCTGAACCTAACCTGGAAGAAAAGATACATTAAAAGATTTACCCTAAAATGTCTTTAAAGAGCAAGCTTAGCTAGAGAATGTAAGACATGAGTCACAGAAATTTTTCAGAAAAAAACTTTCAGTTGTGATATTTAAATATGAAGGACACAAACATAAACAAACATATCAAATAAAACAATTAAGAAAAAAGCACAAAGCACAGTGACACATATATCGACTAAACACTCTATGTCACATAGTACTATGACCTCTCTATGATTCAAACAGAACAGCAGAATGGCAACGTTAATACATACCACTAGTGGCAAAATGACTGCTTTTATTGAAGAGGAACAAAACAAAAACTGTTGCTCTAAGCAGTTTTGAAATGAATATCAGATTCAAAACTTCCCCTGTGCATATAATTGCATGCTAATTTACATTTTAATTACCTCCAAAGAAATCAAAAGCATTTGTTGACAGTAGAACATAATGTCAACTTCACAGTGCACTGTTGGTGGATGCTTAATGAACTTAATTAGATAATTAGTGATGTTAATTATCCTTCTATTATGAAGACAAAGATGTCTCATAAATGATGCACTTGGTAAAGAAACATCATTAAAGGTATCAGTGTTTGCTCTGTTCATTTACACCTATTGTTCAAACTCCTGTAACAGACACTTGTGATAGACTAGTGACAATTGAGGCTTCCTTAAAATGGTAAAAGAAAGGCCTCTGTCTTCTATCAGCCCTTGTGATAAGCCCTTATCCTTATTCTGGATACTGACGCTGCACTGGTCATTCTGCTGCTTTTCCAAAACCTCTGCTGTCTGTCCCTGTTCAGTCTGGCATGAAGTTTCCTGTGCAGATGAAGTTCTTCCCGCTCACTTCTCACTGCTGTGATGGGTGGATTCTATCATCAATTGCTTGCAAAATGGGATGTGTGCGTGTGTGTGCATGCATGCATGTGTGCACATGCATGTGCGTGCTAGTCAAGGAAAGAGAGGAAATGAAAGAGATGGCCCTGGTTGAGTGCCCAGACCACCAGAAGAAAACCTAAAGGGCTAAGTCACCCCCTCCCCACTGCCCCAGACTGGCCACATTTCCATGATTCTACAGTGGCTTGCCTCTACCCCCATCACCTAGACACTGTGATCTATGAAAAAGTCCTGCTCACACATTCTGGGTGAGATGTCAGAGCACAGCTGCCTGCAAGACCAGGGACTACAATAAATGCTACATAGACTTTACTTCTTGTTGAAGTGAAAAAGGAAACTTCTGAGGATTAAAAAGAAAATATCAGAACTTCATTATTTTTCTCTTTCTTCCTTGCCCCAGAATACCACCACAACCAGAGGAAAATGGTAGTCCTTTCTGGAAATAGTCCTAGCCCAGATAGCATAATGAAGAGCTCCAGGGCCACGCTGGGGACAGTGGCATCATTTGTAGGGTCAGCTATCTTGGGAAAAATATCAAGAGAAAATAGGTCATTGGCAGCCTTGCCCACAACCATGAAGGAAACCAAGATTCCATTTAGCAGAAGGTCTAAATAACAGCACTCATGGCAGTGAAGCACTTTATACTTTTCAAGGTACTATTTTTTAAAAATCATACTTTCATTTGTTTCCAAGTGGTTTTATTCCTCTAAATGACAGTTCCATTGAATTACTTGCTCACAAGACTTCTCCCACCACCACCAACACAGCATCACGATTGCTTACAAAGTCTGTGTTTTGGGGATTTCTGAGGCTTCTTCTCTTTCCTCTCGTTTTCAATGACTTGTCCCTCCAACCTGCTCTTCTCTTGACTTGTGGGCACAACCTGGTCTTTCTCCTCTCCCGCCATGCCAGTGAGAACTCTAGGTCCTCAGCCCCTAGACTTTTAGATGTCCTCATAGGCCTTAATTTTCTCCCAAATTTAGGCCACCTGCTTCCAAAGTTCTCTCCTGGAGAAGTCCTTTCTCTCTTGCCCACAAACGTTATGTTAAACTTACTAGAAGTTTAAGTAAAAATATTCCATGTGACATCGTCCGAATTTCAGATATTTCTAATTTCCCACAACCTCTGTAAAGTCTCTGACCTGAGATCCTTTATAATAGAGCCTCTCTTACAATTCTGCTTTCTGTTTCTGCAGCTGCATTTTGACTTCCTCGGCCCTCACCCTCTGTTCTACCACTGACTTTCTCATTTTAAAGCCCATACTTTCTATTTCCAAAAATCTGTTCTCACCACTGGGGCTCCCTGACTTATGAGTTTTTTATCCCTGGGAAGTGAAGTCGGAGCGCTGCACTCAAGGGCCATTCAGCCCTGAACACAGAGGAGACGCAGCACCAGGCGGGAACGCGCTGTGTCGCAGCAGACCTCCAGCCCTTCCTCCTGGGACTGCAGGCGCTGCTCTGAGGCTCCGCACCCCTCCAGCCTCAGCGAGACTGGCCCTCGTCAGCAAGAGACACACAAACGTGCCAGCAAGTAAGGCCGGGAACAGCTTGATCACTCCCACAAGGATTGCTAAAGCCTTCCAGTTCCGCACAGTTGCTTTCCTTTCTGCAATTTGTATTTGGATTTCATGATTTCTTTCAGGAGAAAATAAGTATACTGAAACATTAACACAGGAAATCTTATGATGTCTGGGATGTTGCTTCAAAATTATTGGGTGCAGAGGGGGAAAGTGGGTAGTGAGAGAGAGGAGGCAAGATTGGCTGTGAGTTGAAAATTGTTGAAGTTAAGTGATGGATAGATACATGGGGATTTAATACTATTTCCTCTACTTCTGTATATGTTGCTAAATTTCTACAACGATAAAAGACATAATGGGTGAAGTGTTTAGAGTAGATGGTCAAAACTGTCATTTCCGCTGCTAGAGCTGCCCATAATAGAACTGTCACTGAATTGCTGGTCTCAGCCAGCAGGAGCAGGGCTGTCGAGTGGCTGGGGTAGGAGACAGTGGGCCTGGACACAGTAAGGGAAGTAGCTGATGGCAGATCCACAGTCACCCTGCCCACACAGTGCCCTGCATCTGAGATCTCCAGGCCCTCCCAGGTGGGCACTGCTGTTCTCACAGGGGGTGCTGATGTGTCTGGGTGGGTAGGGGGCTCTCCCACAGGGCAGCCATTAGAAGGCCCTTTGGGGGGCCACAGGGCAAATATCTAGTGCTCTCTTGTGTTTGCCACGGCAGATATAGAATTCCTACAAAGAACTCGACTTTGGTATTTTAGAAACTCCGAGGGTCACTCTTAGTCTTCTGGTGCCTTCTGTCCCCTTCCATCCCCTTCTGTTAGTTCTCATACAGCCCTGACTTCCCCACACAGGCCATTTCAGCTTTCTAATATATGGCTTTGAAAACAGCCACTGGAAGCTTGCTCAACTATCTCCAAAAGCCCCTTGGCCCTCCTCCGTGGGGGTCCTGCTCCTCTATAAGCTCCCCCAAGCTCTGCACGGAGGCTGCGGTTTGGGTCTCCCTCCTCTGGTGGGGCCCACCTGGCCCCTGCATGAGAAGCTGTCCACACGTGCACAGTTGATCCCAGAAGGAAATTGGAGTGAAATGCAGCTCACATTCTGCCCACCGAGATGTCATTTAGTAGACTGTCCACCCAGAGAATCCCACCCCTTTAAGGGCTAGAAGTTGCCCTGTACTCTCGAAGCCCTGCCTCTGGCTCTTGTTCCTCCTTATTCTGTGCAGAGTCCCACAGAACCACCCAAATCACACACCTCCCATGCCCACGTGCCCCTCCAGAGCCAGGGCCTCTGTCCTTGGTGGCCCGTGGTTCCACTCGTCCCTGCCCCTGCTGAGCAGAACTTTCCTGTGTGTTCTCTGATCTTCACTACTCCCATCACTGCTCCAGCAGCCCCCACTGTCCCACCGGAACAATGCTACAGCCCCCAGCCAAGCTCCTCCTGCAGGGCCATCCCCTGTAATCTAACCTGTAGGAACAGAAGCGTGCCACTCCCCTGTTTAACCCCCACTTACGGGTAAGTGCAAACATCTGACACAGCCTTTGGCCCCCACTGACCTGGCCTTGGTGCCCAGCTGCAGTGCCCCAGCCTTCTCCCTGCCCAAGGGCCCTGCTCTACACAGGCTTCGAACCCACTCACCTCCCCCAGGCTCAGCTCTAGGCGCCGCCTCCTCCACGGCCCCTCCTACCAGGCCCCCAGCTCCCCTGTGCCCTTCTTCTCTTTGTTAATGCTTTCCTTAAAAAACAAAAACAAAAACAGATGATAACACCCTTTATATTTTGCAATGATTATAGATTCGCAGAAAAGTTATAAAGATAGTGGAGAGTTCCCGTCTACCTCTCACCTGGTTTTCCGTAATGTTAATTTAATGTTGTACATTGCCTTGGAGCTTCTGTCAAAACTAAGAAACCAACATTGGTTGGTGATGTCTTTTCAACTTGTTTTTAAACAAGAAAGTCTGAAATTGAGCAGGCAAGCAAAGCCAAGTTCACTGCTATGAAAAGGAACAGCTGGCCAGAGTCTGCACTCTGGATTCCTCCAAACACACAGGGCACATGATGAAGAGGCTTCCAGAACACCTTGAGCTGGCCTTCGGTGGCCTCAAAGGAGCCCAAATTCCCAACCCTTGTACAACTGGCTTTCCCCATGCTAGAGATGGTGACTTCACGATTGCTCACAGAAGGGATTGTGATGTTGTCGGCGGGAGAAGAAATAACATCTATCAAATCAGCCTTGCCTCAAAGTTCAGCTCACCTGCCAAGGAGAAAACCTTTTCTACTGAAAATGAACATAGATGAGAGGAATTGTGAGTCCTACCTCATATGTCTCACCCCAAGGAACAATTTATCAGTGCTATAGAGCTGTCAGCCGCTGACATGATAAGGAATAACACCAAATGAATAATGTTTCCTCCAACACCAACTCCTTTAATTACAAGCCTCTTCTTTCCAGAAGAGACAGAAGATGTAGAAACACCAATTTCATGCACTTGTGCCTGAATAATGTCTCCATGCTGCTTTTTCCAGATGGCGACCTTCTCACTGGAGGGACTAATGATGTGGGCATATTTAGGGAAAAACCAATAAAGGAGTCTTTAACCTTCAACAACAAAAAGCGTGTTGTACAAAATGTTCCTTGGGATACATTAGAAAATATCAATTACATTGCTCACTGAGGTGTAATCAGCTGTAATAATCAAAATTAATTTTTAAAAATAATTAAACAGACCCCGGGGCAAATAGTTGATGCTCTTATCATATGACATCACAGTGTACGTATGTACCTGAGAAGTTGTGCCTTCTGTTAGGGACAAAGGCATCTCTTGGAGATGAGTGATGGATGCGGGATCTCAAGGCTGGTGAGCTTTATCTCAGCAAGAGGAGGGGGAGCTTTCTACTCCCCTGTCCTGTGCACTCCCATGTGCATTCTTTGAGAGCTTGTGCAGCAGGCACTGCGCCCAGCCCACACTGACTTATTGCTATAGGACACGGCTCAGCAAGATGCACTTCATTTTTTAAATTAAAACAGTCCCATCTGTTCCAAAAATATTTTATCTTTAAAAATCCGCAAGATGTTTTAAGCTGAAAGAAAGGATAAATAAATCAGATTGAAGGTAAAGTGAGGTCAAAGGGGAGGAAGAAGCCAGGGAAAAAGAGATGCACGTGCATGCGTGTGTGTGTTTGTGTGGTTGTGAGTGTGTGTGTTTTACAGAAATTTATCCCACTAGCTGTGTGCAGTTACAAAAGCTGGACCACGCTTACCATATGCCTTGGGTTGAATGTCCCCCGCAAACTTAATCCCCACTCTAACTGCTGAGGGTGGGAAATCCTACTCTGGTAATTGAAAGGTAGGGACTTGAAGAGGTGATTGATTACATTGTAGGACATTGCTGTAGTGAATGGATTAAAAGTGGTGGGCATGACATGGTTTGGAGGACTTTAAAAGGAGAATGAGTGAGAAGGTTGGCCCCCCTCTCTCTTTCTCTCTCTGTTCCACCATTTTTGCAATGTGATACTCTGCGGTCACCGAAGTCAACACCAAAGAAAGCCTTCACCAGATGTGTTCCCTGGACTTTGGACTTCCTAGCCTCTGAAACTGTAGGCAATAAATTTTGTTTTCTTTCAAAATCACCCAGTTTCAAGTATTTTGTTATAAGCAATAGAAATGGACTAAACACCATATCTCTCTGAGTTTCCAAGTGCAAGATCAGAGAGAAAAACATGATCACTTGCAAAATCTCTGCTGCTCTTGGATGTTTTAAGTACAGTTCTTCCTGGTGCTAAAAGCTGACGGAGATGTCCCCATGGCTGTCCAGAAGCTGGGGTGGCTCCAGGCTCCACCTCGTTCTAGCCACACGGGCTTCTGCTGCCCTGGAACACCCCAGCATGTGCCCCCCTCAGCACCTTTGCCTGATGGTCCTTTCTGCCTGACCACTCTTTCCTGGAGCATCACAAGGCTCCTGTTCTTCCTAAATTCTCGCCTTTGCTTCAATGCCCCCTTGCCAGAGATGCTTCTCTTACCTCCTCCACCTAAAAAGCCCAGCCCCTTCCTCACCACTGTCTCCTCCCCACCCTGCTCAATTTTTCCTCATTGCAATCAGCACCCCCAACATTTACAAATTTATTTCTCTATTTATCACCTGAGTTTGCTCCCTACAATGCAGCTTCATGAAAGCAGAGAATATGTCGGTTAGGTTCTCTGCTGTAACCTCAGTGCTTAGAGCAGGATACAGAGTAAGCACTCAACAAATATTTGTTGAGTGAATGTGAATGAATGAATGAATGAATGAATAACACCACAACTAATCTAGAAGAAAACATCTTTAGCAGCCTGCCTTCACCAAAGACAGAGCCAATTTTGGATATTCTTCCTCTCAGACCTCTCAATGTGAGCCAAGGGCAAACTGTTAGAAACCACTTGGTACACCTCCACGGCCCCAAACAGCACCATCCACTCAAGCTTCGTGCACATGAGCTATTGCTCAACTCATATCCCCAGCATTCAGAAGCAGCTGAGCTATGCCAATGAAAATTCCCTGGGGGGAGTAGGGGTCTGACAAGAGGAAGTATTGATAGGCTGCAAGGGTTTCCATAAAATGAAGGAACAAGCCCAGCACTCTGGCCACCCCTTCCCAAGCTCCCCAGCCAGGCTGGTGTGACCTCCTGGGGACAATGCTAATTTGGTCAAGGAGTAAAAGCTCCAGGGTGAAGCCAAGGAAGAAGAACTGGGACTCCTCCTGCCACAAATGGCATTGGTCAGGAGCAGGCACCTGCACAAAGTGAGGGTGCTCCAGATTCCAGGGCTTGGGACATGATACCACCTGTGGGACGGTCTTTTCTTTAGCAGAGAGTGCGAGAAGGTGTAATGGTACACCTTATATACCTTGTAAAGTAAGCTATAATGAAATTTAGTAAACAGTCTTCTATTTCTATAACACGCAGTTTCCAAGTGCTTCCATGTGTCCTGGTGTAAACAGAGCAGATTTCCAGTCGTAAGGCCAGGAATGGAGACTCTGCAAGGTTGCATGAATTGCCTAAGGTCCCTCTCAGCAACACAGAAGTGGGATCCTATCACTCTGCCACTTAATGGCTGCAAAGTCCTTATATTTTTCTTTAGATTCAGTTTCCACTTCTATATAACAGGGCTAATAACACCTGACGCTGCTGTTATAAAATCTGAGAGAATTATTCACTGATTCATACAATTAATGAGTCTGTCAACAAACTTATTAAGCAGCGTCTTCAACAAGCCAGTGCACTGAGGACACAGGCAAATAATCCAGGAGCTTTGTCCTCAGTTGTCAACTCTAGGTGACAGCCAACCCAGTGAAGCGCATTTCTGGTTTTACCTTCTGTACCTGGGCTCTTTCTTTTTTTTCTTTTCTTTTTTTTTTTTTTGTCTTTCGTGACCGGTACTCAGCTAGTGAGCGCACCGGCCATTCCCATATAGGATTCGAACCCGCGGCGGGAGCATCACTGCGCTCCCAGCGCTGCACTCTCCCCAGTGCGCCACGGGGTCGGCCCTGGGCTCTTTCTTCATACACCCTGAAGCCTGTGATTCCTGAAGCTTGGGAAGAAGAAAGTCTCCTTCCCCCAGCTGTCTAGGCAGGTGCGGGCAGCCCCATCTTCTCCCCCACATCTGGTGACTGTGCCTCCCCATCGGTCACTGCCCACAGTGGACAGCAGATTATGAGCAGATGGAAATGGGGTCCACCTCATTTTCCAAAGTTGCTTGGGCTGAGAGCTGGAATTATGTAATACACCTGTCTGTTGGCTACTCCACCTCCCTGGGAAGCTCCTTCCCAGTTTCCAACAGTTCTTTGTCCCACTGTGGAGATAAGGAGGTAGAGACTCAAGGAATTTAGGTAAATTGCCCACGTCTCCTGACCCTAAGGCCATGTCCGGCAACAACCACAGTCAGCCTCTGAAGACGTCAGTGACACCAGCATTAGAATATGTGACAGATTGTGTTTTCCAAAAAGAGCCCCAACAACATTTCTAGTCCCACACGTTCTTCCAGAACCTTACCACTCTCCCATCAGGAGGCAGAGTCTATTTCCCTCACCTTGAACCTGAGCAGAACTTTGTGCCTATCTTGACAGGGAGGTAGCACTGTACAGCTTCTGAAGCTAGGTCATAAAAGACAATGTGGCTTCTGCCTGGCTCACTTGCTCTCTGTCTCTCCTGACATTAGCCCTTGACACCCTGCCACAACGTTGCAAGGCAGCCCAGTTCACATGGGAGGCTGTGTGTAGGTGTCCCGGCCAACAGTCCCAGCTAAGCTCATAGACTAAAGCCAGCAGCAACCACCTGACCTGTGAGCCTTAGACAAAACCAGTGAAGCCCCAGACATTGTGGAGCAGAGATACCCTACCCTCCTGTTGTGCTCCAAATTCCTTACAAGAGCATCCATGATCACAAAAAATCACTGTTGGTGCTACTGAGTTTTAGGATGATTTATTATGCAGCTTTTGAGAAATGGCTTAGAAAACCCCTACAGCTCTGCCGCACACAATCAAGAGGGCTCACCACTTAGCCTCCTGGACACAGAACCAACATCTTCGTCCCCCTTTACTGGGCTCACACACCCAGATCCTACTGATCAGTGAGCTCATGCCCTCTGAATACTCTCCTCCTGGCACTAAAGTGGAGCCCATATTCACTTCAAGCTAAAGCCAGCCTAAGACCTGGCTCCTCTACAAGTAGCCTCACCTGGGAAGTCACATGCTTATCCTTAGAGTCTTAGATGAAGAACACGGAATTAGATCCTTCCAGTAACAGACAGCAGAAAGGAGACACAACTCATGGGGTTTGGAGAAAATACCCGATGCTCCTCTAAGGAAAAGTGTTGGACTCACCTCTGTCTTGCATTCAGGGTCCTTGGCCTGCCGCCCAGGCATCAGCCTTATGGCTGAGGACAGGCTTCCACTCCATGATGTGACCTTGCTGTGATGTGTGACATTCGAGCGACTGGAGAGCAACTTCTTCTCAGATGCTGAGGGCAGAGAAGCAAAGAATGTCAGAGATGAAGTGACAGCGTGCACCCTCTCTACCGCTGGCTTGGCTTTCAGAGGGCTGGCCAATAGCATCAGCCAGGGGTGTCTGCCTCCAACAAGGGAGACGCCCTACCTGCAAACTTATCACACCTTCTTCTGATGCTCCCTCAGCTGAGAAGCATAGTAAGGACTTTGAGGTCACCAGACCTGGCTCAGACTCCTAGCCCCATGACTTGTTGCCTCATAGTGAGACACTGGACAAGTTAAAGTTGCTGAGCCTTAGTTTTCTTATTCTGTAAGATGGGGACAATAATATCTAAACATAAACTTATCAGGGTGTCATGAAGATTAAATAGGATTATGTGTTCAAAGGACCTGGAATGTGGAAAGTGTTCAGTACGTGGTAGTTGTCCAAAAGAGAGCCATTGGTGAGCTTTAGGGTCCTTCTTACCATTTTATTCCACTTACGCATATGGTGGACACATTCTATTTTATTGCACTTTTCCCTGAAATGGAATCTGACATTTTCACTTGAAGTTGTGCATGTATGTATGTAGGTATTGCTACGTTCTGAAAGTGTGTTTGTTCCAAAATCCATGTTGAATGTTAATCCCCATTATGCTGGTATGAAGAGTCATTAAGAGGCAGGCACTCGGGAATGGATTATAAAAGGCTGAAGGGAAATGGATCAGGCCCTTTTTGCACTTTTGTCCCTGTTGCCATGTGAGGATGCAGCAGCGTTCATCCCTCCAGACGGTGCAGCAACAAGGTACCACCTTGGAAGCAGACAGAAGCCTCACCAGACACGGAATCTGCTGGCTTCTTGATCTTAGACTTCCCAGCCTCCAGAACTGTGAGCAAATAAATTTCTATTATTTGTAAATTACCTAGTCTGTGGTATTTTGTTACAGCAGCCCAAATGGATGAAGACAGGGATACACAAACATACTTGTCAGGACTAATTTGGAAAGCCAGTTTGATAAAGTTTCTGTAGCAATGGACAGACTGGGACAATATACATGGATGTAGCTATCTCCTGAATCACTGTGAATTTTGTGATGCTAAAAGACTTGAAACAAGGATATAAGCCATAATTTGATAGCAATGACCTCCTTAGAAACAAAACTAAAACCTCATTCCTATAGCTGTATCGACTGATATGAGAGTGAAAATGTTGAGTCACTGATAGGATGCAGGGGACATTTTTATGGGATGAAGACTTTCACTTCATAAAGTGACAGGACATAAGAAACATGAGGCTCAAGGTCACTGTATGACTCGGTTCAAGGTTTCAAAGCTGGTAGGTAAATATCAGCATGGGACCCAGAATCCCAAGCTCCCAAGACCATGCCAGAACCCTAACACAGTGTCCCCTCCCTCTCAGAGAGTACTGGAATCTGCGTGCTTGGTTGGCACTTCTGGCTTTCCTTTAACCCAAGATGCAGTGCAACGCTCATTCCTCATGAGGAAAGGTACAGGAGGCTTCAGTGATGTAAATCCCAACACCAAAGGGATGAGACAGAGGGTCTGGGTGGAAAAGGATCTAGGTCCCTGAGGCTCTATGAGACCCAGAAGCTCCCATTTCCTGGAGCCAAGTGAACAGATACCTAAGTAGTGCTGCCATGCCTTGAGCATCGTCTCTTCCCAGAGGGGGGTGACCTCTTCAATCTTCACTTCACTCTCTCCAGGTTTCACAGAGAGATCGATCTTGAAGGCATCTTCCAGTGCCTGCCGCCTCTGTGCCACAAGCTGCTGCCAGAGAGTCCGTACCGTCTTCTGGATGTTGTGCTGGACTGGCAGAGAAAGCACGTGGCACAATCAGGATGACCTCATGGCTTCTCCCAGAGAGGGCTGGGAATGGCATCTCAAGAGTGTTGTTACCCGTATCCTTCTCACTTAACATCTCCAACATCACTCCAGCTTTGCAAACTCCAGCCAGAAGCAGTCAGTATGTAGAGCCACTGGACTGACCAAAATGCCCCCAACATCTGTGCAACCTGGCCTTTCCTCACTCTCACTGCTTGCCACTAGGAAATGTGAGTGGTGGGCTCAGGGAGGCTCCTTCCCCCACCCTCTTCTGTTGGATAGCAGAGAGGTGCCTTGTGTGAGCTCTAGGTAGCCAAATAACTCCCCTCAAACAGTTCTTTTCAATCTTCCCTTACATGTTGGTCTCTTGAGGGAATAGACACCAAGCTCAAGACTGTGCCCTGTGGCTGAGGACTCAAGCCAGTCCCCTTTCCTAGCACTGGATCATGCTTCTCACATCCACCCATATCAGTGCCCTGGATTTGCTTGGATATAGACAGATCTATAAAGCCAACTCTGCCTGCTGTACCACACATCTATAATCCCTTAAACCATGTCTACATTTCCTCTGATCTTGGACCACTGGGTCCCCCCTCTAGTCCCAGCCTCTGGAGTTTAATTTTTCACCCTAGTGGGCTGGACACTGCCCAGTCCAGCTCTACCAGCCAAGTTCCAAAGTTTGCACATTTATGCTGTAATCAACATTGTGTCAGCATAAACTTTAAAGTCACAAGGTTTTTGAGCACTGGCTTTGGGCACCTATCTGACCAGAATACAGAGGCCCTTGTGCCTATAGTCCTGTATCACAAGATATCATAAGATAAGTGGCAGAAGGTCTACTGAAGCTTTCACTCCTAGATCAAGAGGGAGTGCAACTCTTACACACATGGAACTCGCTTCTGCAGACATATTTACCAGTTGCCAGTTCCTTTAACTTGATATGAGATTAGTAAATCCAAGAATAAACTCTATTAAGCCGAAAGTCATTAGAAAGTAATGCATTTATTTACTCCCTTCCCATTTGCTGGAGAACAAAGTTAGGTGAGATGCATGCCAGTCTTAACTTAAGTAAGGTGCTCGGGGATTTCAGTATATATACCCAGCTCCTAGTCTAACCAAGTCCCACAAGACTTTCTCTTCCTCCATCCATCAGTCCACTCATTCCTTTCCATTCCATTTCTAATACACAAAGATCATTCCAGTGTTCTTTCTACCAGGTTACTTTGCTGCATTACTAAATTACTATGGGATTTCCTAGGTCCTTTCTGGCTTTGAAAAATTCCTTAATAGTATTCAATTTCTTATCTTGGGCAAAATAAACAGAAGGATGCAACTCTAGCAAATACTACTATCCATCTACCATTATCCGCCACCCCCCCCCGCCCAAAATAAATGACAAGTAAAATGTACCATCACTCAAACTCAGGAAATCTTCCCCTGTTTTTTCTTTCACTTCTTCATTTGGGGAAAGGAAGACTTGATGATAAGGAGTCATTTTAGGCTTGGGTTCCAATCCAAATCCTTCTGGATAACTAGTAGACAAGAGATGTTTCACTATAAACTCCAGTTTCTTTGCAACCATTCCACTGTTCTTTATTACCAATAATCATCCTCCAACTCAGTACACGTCAATATGGAAGTTTGTTTAATCAAGTTGAAGCAAACACTTTATAACAACTCCCATGGCCAATATTATACAGGGGCATTCTGCATAGCAGGAAAAACACCTTTTCTTTATGGGAAGTCCTACCTTGCAAAATCCTATCTGTGCTCCCAGCAGGGCCCCTGAGCCCTCTCCTGCGTCTCTGCCATCAGAACTGGTCATTTATTTTTGTGCATTCCCAAAGCATTGAGCTCAGCCTTTGTTTGGCACCGATTTTCTCCCACCTTGAATGGATCCCAGCTGGCATCACAGGCATGTGATCCATACAGTTGCACAGGGACCTACACTCAGAAGGGCCTACGTTTGGGCTCTGTTGCCATCATCTGAAATTCTTGGTAACTTTTGTACATGGGCCCCACATTTTAATTTTGCTGTGGGCCCCACATATAATGTAGCCAGTTCTAAGTGGAGGCATAATGGTTGATATATGAGGTTCCCTGTGAATTGTATGCCTCGGGGGTCCCAGGCATGGTAATGTCCATGTGCCCGCTCAGCCTCACAAGCAGAATAGACACTCTGTAGTGTTTACGGATTGAACCGAGAATGGCAAACACAGAAAGGAAAGAGTACCAACACACGAGAATGTCTATTCTTGAAATTTCCAGAATAAAGTCACCTTTGGATTTGGGAGGCCACTTGCTAAAAAGAGGTATGTGAGGGGGTGTCATTTCAAGCATACAAATCAATTGTCATTCTGCTCTTCTTTGTATGCTTTCAGTGTGGACAGAGACTAATTCTTGAAACACAGAAGAAAAAAAGACACTTCCAAAATTTAACCATATACTGAAAATGGAGACAAGCACCCCCTCTGGACTAGGAGGAGTCACCAGTACTTCTCAGAATTCAAAGACAAGTCAGCCCTAATGTTTTATAAAGTTCAATAGTCTACGGGATTTGAGAAATTATTTTTTCCAAGTGATCAGACTTACACTTTGTACTGGGATAAATGAGATTGAAAAGAAGGACAAGTTCGAAGGGTGATACCCAACAGTCCTCTTTCCCTCCACACTCAATGTGGCTCTGTCAATAAGACAATATCCATGAGCAGTATGAGGCTGAGGTGCTGGTGACATGTGACATATGCATACTGCCACACAGAGAGAGACAGAAAGTGCACACACACAGAGAAATCAAACATTTTTAAACTTGGAACCTCAAAAAAAAGATTTAAATAGGCTTAATTTAATAGCTTTTTATTAGTGTTCCTTAGGCAAGTGTGTTTATGGATGTCATTTCATATCATATATTGGATGTGCATATTTTTTTCTGCAAGCAAAATTATTCCTGCCTTGCATGATACAATGTGTTATGTTTTTCCCATTCTAAGATTGCCTTTATCAAATGTTAATGTTTCTGAAGTCTGGCTGCATCATAAAATCGATGTGTGCATTTAATGTTGGCATTTTCTGTCTCAAAAGTTAAATCAATGAAGTATCTTATAACCTTAGCACTGTGGAAATGAGGTAAGTTATTATTTTATGATGATTCCAGCTGCTCAGTCACATGGACAAGTTTGTGGGTGACTTACCATATCATCAAACATTGCACATAATTTGGAAGATCAGATAAGCAAAAGGATATCACTTATATCGACTTTAATCGGTCAACCCTCTAAATCTTTCTGTTCTGCATTGAGCACAAGCACAGGCAGGCAAGGAAGCAGGAGGCAGCTCTTACCTTCTTGCATTGAGCAGCAAAAGACAATGCATGAGACACAGGAGGAAGCTGACGTTGGAATTGTAGGTGGCAAAGATGATGTCCCAGTGTTCCTGCAGAAAGCCCAGGATGCTGAGAAGGCTGAGGCATTCGAAGAGGGACTGCTGAGGCTTGGAGAGGCAATAAAGTATGACTTTATTTAAACTGCTGTATAAAGTGCTGATGGCAGTGTCCCTTTGAGAAGAGGTGTTCTCGATGACCTATGTCATAAAAATAAAACGCACACACACTTGTGAACACTTTGCAATTTCAGAGACTGACCCAGTTTACCATAAAAATGACACAATAAAAAGTGATGTGACCTGAAATTCAAATAGGACTAGTTTCCTTTACCTTTGAGCATTTTATTTAAGTAAGTGATCAGTAAAGGCAATTCAGAATTTGGGTAAAAACTTGGGTAAAAAAAAAAAAGTCCAAAGTTCGCCACAGTCATATCATGAAAAATCGATTTGGTAACCAGAGGTTTCTGAAATACTGGTGACATGGTTGACATTCAGTGTATGAGAACATTCTGCTAGTAATAGCTAATTTAAAAAATAGATACACCATTGTTAATAAAAGTTATCATGTATAAAGTGCTTTCAATATTCCAGGTTTTATGCTAAGCACTTTTGCATATATTTGCATAGATTCACATATATTGCCTCATTTAGATGTCATAACAACACTGTGAAGCGGACACTAAGGTTACCCCACTTTAGGGATAAGAGGCTGAGGGTCAGAGGGGTCAGGTGGTTGGCAAGGGTCAAACCCACACTGGACACTTGAGCCATGCTCTAACCACCATGTCATCTGAAGGAGACAGGGTCCGGTGGGATTTTAGTTCATGAGAAACCTAGAAAGGGAGGCAGAAGGTCCTGCTCTGTACTGATGCCTATCTGTTTGGCTTCAGTGCAAAGAATCCATAGAACAAAATCTTTGTGCAAAGTTTGGCAGGCCATTAGGAAGGTCATTTGTTAGTTACAGATTGCTCCCTTAGAATTCCATGGGAAATGCAAAGCGTTTCTACTAATGAAGTTAAGTTTCACTGAAACCCATCATTATCCTCTGAAGCTCGCAGATGGGTCTCCCCTCTCGAACTGAGGTTAAGACTTGAGGGAGCCACAGACAGCAAACAGGAGAGAAGGAGAAGGATGTGTGGACAGCCAGCAGCCCTCAGGCCTGGCTCCCCTAAAGGCACACAGCCCCGGAGGCACACGCTCTGTGGTAGTAGCTCCGAGTATCTGCTCTGACCATAGGGAGCTCAGCGGCTTTTCATTCTCAACGCAACCTCCCAGGAATCTGATCTCAGTCCTCTCAGAGCTGACAAGGGATGTTTCTCCCTCCTCAAACTTAGTCCTGAAGAAGCCTCTGAATACATTCATTCCGGCTTGTCTGGACCTGGGTATCACGCAGACTGATGATCGCCCCAGGAACTGTGCCAAGGCCCAGGGTTGGGGTGCGGGTGACTCTGAAGACAGAAGGGTGTTGGGGGAGCCAATTTCATACCCACTATGAGGTGTGAAGAGAAGAGAGAATGGTTCTCTTGGGTTCTGCTGCAGAGGGCATGGCCAGGGCTGCTGGTAGGAGTTGCTGGAGGCAGATTCCAGCATGTAAAGAGAAAGTGCTTGCCAACTATCACACACACCTTCCAGTGGCACTGCTTGTGCCGGAGTGAGCTCCTTATCACACGGAGAGGTCAGGCAAATGGCACGCAAGGCTTGTCAGGAAAGGTCTCAGCATGTAACGGGGACTGATGATCTTAAAAGGGCCCCTTTCAACTCTAGAATTTTGAGACTGTATAATCTTCCGTGTGTGCACATGTACATACACACACACCCCTACATTTGAAAGTGGACCGATAGGCATGTGTTTGCATGAATGTATATGTATGTTGATCTATTTATCTGGAGAGAGAGAGCATGGGCAAGAAAAATGACCAGGTAAAAATACACCCCTGCCTTCATTTCAGAAAGGCACAAATATGACACGTGGGGTAGATACTAAGGAAGAAAATGAAATAGGCCTTTCAGAGACAAAGAGATTTTCAGCACTTTCTCTGTTGAAGAGGCATGACAATAATGAACAATCACAATAAAAACTCAAAGGGGAGGACGTGGATACAGGGCTCAGGTACAAGTGCAGGGAGCAGAGGCTCCCCTTGCCTGAGATGGGTCTCAGGTAGCCTGAGGCAAGGGCCCCTCAGGGAACTCCACGCCCACCAAGTGTCGCCTGGGCCATAAAGGGCCTCCTCCTTTTCCCCACCTCAGACTCTATCTCAGGGAGGGTCAAGCGGGACAATGGCTGGGAGCCTGATAGCGATGCCCAGCAGTCAGCAGCAGTCAGTCACCGCCCCAGCTGGCCGTGGCTCTTACCACCATGATGTGCTCCGTGATGAAGAGGAGGATGTGCCTGGGGTCTGCCGAGAACACCCCACTGTACAGCTTCTCCACCAGCTTCTGGGTGAAGTAGGAGATGTTCGCGAGCGAAGGAGCAGTAGCTTCTGTGTTTGGTGGAGGCTCTTTACTACCTGGGGTGGGGTGAGAAGAAAGAGCAAGTGGAGAGTCTGAATGGACTTCTCTCTGCAGTGGTCCCCAAGGCCCTCGTGGTGACCAACCACGACTTATTCGCCTCTGTACCCCACTGCTCCAAAGATGGCATCTTGTATGTAGCAGGTGCCCAATGAACACACATTTATTACAAATAAACCGATCTTGAGTAATCTGGTCAGTGATATAAAGCAAGCAGTGAGAAAGCAAGCAAGCGGGAACATTTCTTCCAGCAGCTTTCTGGTATGAGAATGGGGGAGAGTTTAATGCTTGTGGCAAATAAGAGGGCGTCACGGTGACCCGAGGCGCTGCTGCTGCGTAGGGCAGAGGACAAAGCTGTGATGCTGACTGCACGGCACACACATCAGGCGCCGTGCTCAGACCTGTGTGCGATGATCCCACCTGGCCCTACTCCTGTGAGTTAGCCGTGATTGTCGTTCTTGCTCACAGACTCCTGCCCAGAGTCACACAGCCGCCCAGTGACATAGCCAAGACCAGAAACGGGAGTGCCACGCCCACACTCCTCACCACTCTGCTACTCTCCCTCATTGCAGGTACTCCACAAGCATAGGGTTTTTGAGCTGTGGGGCAAGGGAGTGTCCAGAGGATGAGTCATGTCCCTAGGAATTCCTGTGGCTCAGAAACCGCAAAAAGGACTTTTGGTTAATCTTGCTGGGAAGTTATAGCTGAGCTGGAACTAAGTCCTTCAAATGAAGCCTCAGTCTTAAATCCTGGAGGGTAATGGCAGCATCTTCAACCAGGTTCACATAAGAACATTTGCTGCACACCTGTCCTGTGCCCAAGTGTAGGTGCCAGGAGGGACACGCTGAGCAGAGGGATGCTAGATTCAGTTATCTTGACTTCCCTTGTGGAAAGAGGTCACATTGCTACTCAAGCTACAGGAGAGCAGACTTGAGCTCAGAGGACAAAAGAATTTTCTGTCTCCCAGTGCCAGTGATGACAGGGGTGTCATGGGAAGTAGCAAGCGTCCCCTCACTGAGCACTGGGCAGGGACAATGAGCTCCTGTTTGCAGATGCGTGGAGGGACGACGCCCAGGTGCAGGGTGGCATCCCATGGCTAGGTGGGCAGCTGGAGGGCACGCTGGCTTTCCTACTCAGCTGTCAGCTGCCTCATGTCAGGACCAGGGAAGACCTGGTCACCCCACTCACCTCCGAGTATCGGCACATTGCCCCCACTCATCAAGTGGAATATTTCCATGGCGGAAAGCAGGATCTCAGACTGGAAGTCTCGCTTCTCTTGGCTGGTGGCGTTGTCTGGACAAGCCTGGAAGTACAGCCAGGAAATGTCCCCTCAGAGTGCACCATTCACCTTGCCTGGCCGATGCCCTGTTCCCGCAGCTGCCACGCCTGTGGGCTGCTGCCAGCTCACAGCTGCCCCTTCTCTGGGACACTACTCTCTGCTGACCGAGCTGCCTCACCTGGGAGGCAATGCCCATTCTCCAGAGTAAGGAGGCAACTTGGGGGAGCCTATAGCCCGTGGCCACCTGTCAGGTGCCTCATGGTGAGGCCACCTCTGCGAGGCAGACAGCACACCAGCCTCTTGGGATCAGACTCCAGGTGAGATCACCTCTAGGCTAGCTTTCCCCACATCTTCCTCTGCTCCCTCCCTCCTTCTCCTGAGAGCATCCCCCCAACCCCGCCAATAAATCACTTCCACAAAATGCGGTCCCAGGAGACACTCTCCCCACCAGCCAGCTAGCAACTTCAGGCCTGGGCGAGCTCACCCTAGAGGTCCAGCCCTTGGCCTCCCTGGGCATACCCGGCCCTCATGGTGCCTGTCCCCTCCCAGGCTCCACAGCACATGGCCCAACAGCACCCTTTTCAACCCACCTCCAAGAGCACCTCCAGGGGCTGCCACTGCTTGGGGCTGGGGGGCCCAAGCAGGAGCTCCCTGAAGAGGAGCTGCGTGAACTCCCTCAGCTGCCTCCGGGCAGGATGTGACTTGGCAGCAGCCTGCAGACCCTCACCAGTGTTGTCGTCTTCAGCCACGGCCCCAGGACTGCTGGCACTCTGGGCAGGTTCAGCCACAGCCCCCTCAAAGACAAGAGAACCTCAACATGTGTGGCCTGCCTGCCTCAAGCCCTTTCCCGTCCACTTCTGGCATGTACACAGGCGGATTATCTTGGTACCATTAACATGTAAGGAAACTGGAGCTCCACAGAGATAGGCAACTTGCCCAGGGTCCAGTTGCTTATAACGTGGCCCACTGTGGGTCTGACGACCTGAGCTAGGCCAAGGTTGTGCACAGAAGCTGAGCACAGAGTCAGAGGCCTGCAGTGCTCAGCAATGGAGCCCCAAATGCGTTGGGGCAAGTCCTTCACTCCTCCAAGTCACAGCCCCCTGACAGTTAAATAGTGATAATAAAAACACTCGCACAAAGGATGTGCAAGAATGAGATGAGAGAATAATGGATGTGGCAATGCCTGGCACCTGGTATGTGGTCAGAGAGAGTTGGTTCACACCTTGTCATGGAGACCTCACCTCCACTTCCTGCCCAGGCTCCACTGATGTTGACAGATGGGACCCTCAGGTGAGAAACATGGGACACAGAGAGTCCTCTCCTCAAATCCCTGAAGTGCTTTGGCATTCACTTTCTCCTTTTATATTTATTAAAATGTTAGGAGATAAATGAGACAGGAGCCATCACCCCAGATACATCTGGGAGGACATGCAGACGCTGGGAGGCCAGGCGGCGCCCAAGGACACACGGCTGGGGACTGCTGACTCCCGCCCATGAGCTTCTCATGGGCACTCATCTGTTGGCACCTCCCTTTGCTCATTCATAAAATTAATGCAGCCATTCTTAATTAAGCCATAAAACGAATTCACTGGCACCTAGGGAGGTGGCGACTGCATTAATTAGCTCCTTGCGGCCTTGACTGGAAAGATGCCATATAAATTCACAGCAAATCAAAGGCTTTTGGCCAACAGCCTTCTGCCTGAAGAGGGTCTGTCACATTTTCTGTGCAACAAAGGCCTTGCGGAGCTGACTCGGAGCTGAAATGGGGCAAAGGGATCATGAGGAGAGCCTCAGAACTGGAGCCAGGAGCCCCAACACAGGGAGGTGACTTTGGGCCTGGCCCTCCCCTGGGCAGGAACTGTTGACTGTGGGGAGGAAGAGCCCTGGGTCAGAGCGTGCACCACGGCTGCTGGTGGGGGGCACTCGGCTAGAACACTGACTCAGCAGAGGGCAGGTCTTGCCCTCGGGCACAGGGGCTGAGGTGGGCATCTGGGTTGAGAACGTCAGGCTGTGGACTCCAGGGCCCTGGCCCCGACAGAGGCCCCTGCTCAGGCCTGCCTGGCCCAGCGGCTGGGCCTCCCTGTGCGGGCCCCACCCCCCTCCACTGCAGACAGCAGAGCTGTCCTTCGCTCTTTATTACATTTTGTTAACTCTTCCTTTTCTAGTAAGTCATTTCAGTTGCTATCAATCCGTCAAACCATTTTAAAACCATATTGTCTTTTTGCAAATCTTCTAGTCTTTCTATTTCATCTTTTTACTAACTCTTACTACTCAAATTTTATTTGGCCATTTTATTTCATTTTGAACCGAATGTAATGGGAAGGACGCAGGCCTTGGAGTGAGAAGGTGAGGTTGTCATTTGTTAACGACATCAAGTGAGGCATGTTTCGTTCTCTTGACCCTTCTGTGAGCAGGGTCTTCTGACCCCCCACCAAGCCAGGAGGAAACTGGTGAGCACCACTTGGTGTCTCCGAATCTCGGTTTCCTCTTACTGACACTGCCTTCATTGGGTGGCTGTTGGGATCATGCAAAGCACTGGGCTCAGGACTGACATGTTGCCAGGGCTCAGGTGATGAAGGCTGCCACCTTGGATAAGGTTAGCTAAGAGAGCATGCTCATTCATTCATTTGGTATTTAACACACGGTTATGGAACAACCACTCCAGGCCTGGCACTGTGTTTGGCACAGATTATAACACTTCTAACACATTCCTGTACCTACGGTTATGCATGTGACCAGCTGTCTTCAGCTCCTTCTCTCTCTCTGGGTCTCTGCTTCCTGATCCACCAATCCTGAGGGACATGGATTTCTGACCTTCTTCTTTCTATACCCGGCCTTCCACACCAGTCCTCAACTCCTAATGTCCTCTCAGCTCCTGAATGCTCTTAGTCCCTCTGACTGGGCCACCCCTTGCCCTGCTGGGACTAGCTCTTGGCCTCAAACTCACAAGTCTTCTCAGAGCCACTTCTCTAACCCCGGCATGCATTACCCAAGACCTTGTCCTCAAGGTCCAAGTCGATCCTTCTGTGCTCCCCACCCTGGGCTCATCTGGGCCTCTGCAAACCCACTGCCTGGAAGAAGACCCAGGTCATGGCCCAAGGGTCCCACAAACAGGACAACCTGAGGACAAAAGGCCAAGTAGGCCGCTCTCCTGGAACTACCTCTCCCCCTCTGGTGCACAGACAACAGGCTTCTTGGAACGGGGTTTGTTGTTTCCCGTTATCAGTGCACGGGTATTCCATACAGAATTGGGCTTGATCTGCCATCAATTTCTCATTACAGAAATTCCTAACAACTCAAAAAAATAATTGAATCTCAGAGCTGAAAATGACCTTGAGCTGCAGCTCAACCAAGAAAAGGGAAATTATCCAAGTTGTTGATTCAAAGTTCCAGTCAAGTTGCCTTGAAATGTATTTTAATGTTGGGGGTGGGGAGGAGGCTGGTCCTTCACCCTTGAAGAACGACGCAGCTGACACCTGCTCTCCCTGGGGCAGGGCAGTGAGCATCACGTCCTACCTTTTGAGTTCCCAGGGGGAAGGTCACAGTGGCCAAGGTCTGTAGGAACTCCGGGGCCCACCACGCCGGGTCCTGGGGGTAGGTGCGGTGCACGAGGCCCAGGAACTGCAGCACGCTGGCCAGGGATGTCTGTTCCCAGGCGCTGTCCTCAGAGCCTGCCCAGGGCTGAGAGCACATTCATGAGAGGCGGTGCCTGGCAGCACGACTAAACCACAGGAACTGAACTCCAGGGAGAAGATCTCCTTTCTGAGACCTTCAACAAGACACATCATTGCAAGACACCTAAGGCTGCAGGTCAGCACCAGGTATTGACCATCAATTGGGAAGGGTTTAACACATGCACACATCATTCTAAGGGCATCACACATATTTCTCATCTCACCTCACAGCAACCATCTGAGGTAGGTTCTATATTTACCCCTATTTTACAGGTGGGAAAACAGAGGCCCAAAGAGGTTCAGTAGCTTGTCCAGCATTTAAGAGTCAGAGCCAGGAACTGAACCCAGGAAATCTGGCTAGACAGTCTGGCTGTCTTCCCCATACACCTCTATGTGATTAGACATGGCTCCCTGCACTCAAGAAACTTACCCATCAGAGCTAACCCCGCCTTCTCTAGCCAAGTGGGGCTGTTCCCAGATACAGACTCTGCCCTGGCCAATAACTGGGCACACCTTGTCTGAGGTCAGCAGGGCTTGAAGAGCCCCCTCCCTGACAGCTGGGGGTTTGGAATAGCTCATGTTTCACTGAGCTGGTCCCCAGCACCTGGAGGAGGCCTGGGCACCAGTCTGCCCCACACCATAACTTCTGTCCCACCCGGTCTTGGCCACATGGCTGAGCCTCTACCCTGAATCCTGTCTGCATTCTAGCACCCTCTGGAGCCCAACTCCCTTGACCAGCTTTGTCCAGCCACTGTCCAGAGACTGACACTAGCCCCAATGTACCCAGCAGCAACCTAAGGTCCTGCTGTCCTGAATGGATAACGTGGAATTGAAAATTGGTCAGTCTTAGCCTTGGGCTCATGTCCCGCATAGCCACCCCACACACAGATTGAGTGATGCTCAGCCTACTCCTACAGACACTGTAGACGGACATCAGGCTCTTCCTTTGTGAGGCCAGCCCCTCCCATCCATGGCTTCCTCCTTCCCCCACCAGCCTGCTGTTCAGTCTTGGCTTAGAGTGCTTGAGTTGGAACGTCCTGTTTATCAAGTAGCTACTGAGTGCCGGGACTGTGTCGCACACTGCGAAACTCAGATCTACTGTAGAAAGAAAGGCGATACACATGGGATAACCCGAATTGCATTCCCAGCATCCCAAGAGGGCTCGGTCTGGGCTTGGTCTGGGCTGAAGCAGGCAGGCAGAAAGAAGCTGTTTCTGCAGTCACCTGCAAATGCAGCACAATGTTAGATTTACAGGACAGTATGAGAGAGAGACAGAGGAGTTCAGGGAGCTTTTTCTGAAGTTAGTCAATTCCTGCCTGCCACTTACTAATAGTATAGCTTTGGGCCAGCTCTTCAACCCCCTTATACCTTTGGTTCCAGCTCTAGAAAACAAGGATCGTAATATGACCTATTTCAGAAGGTTGTTGTGAGGATTAAATGTGATATTTTAGCACTTTGGGCTTATTTTCACAGTGATTAGCACAGGGTAAATACAGGAGAAACTGGAAGATGAAATCAGATAAAAAGGACTTAGACTTTTGAAAGAGGAATTTGGATTTGATGCACCAAGTGACAATGATTCCCTGAAGGTTCTTGGGCATGGCCATGACCTGGAATGTAACACTAACGCTGGACACACATGTCTCCACTGTGCCATGGCTCTGTGACCTTGCTTGGTGAATTAACCTCCATAGCTTTAGTTTCTACATTTGTACAATGGAGATAATACTGTCTATTCCAAAGGACTATTGCATGCAATAGAATGGCTAAAATTAAAAAATGAAAAACCCCAATGATGCAAAACATTGGCAAAAATATGGAACACCTAGAATGCTCCCAGAATAAGAGCTGGTAAGAGTGTAGACTGGTACTTCTACTTTGGAGAACTATTGGGTTTTATCTACTAAAGTAAGTCATGTGCATAGCTTATGACTCACAATTTCACTCCTGGGTATATTTTTAACAGAAAGGAACACATATGTCCACTAAAAGAAGGTATGTAGCAGTTTTATTCATAATATTTCCAAACTGAAATAACCCAGAATGGGTAAATAAATTGTGATTAATAATCACAGTAAAATACTACTCAACAACAAAAAAATGAACAACATAAGTGAATCCACAAACACAATGACAAGTGAAAGAAGCCAGATGCCAAATAATATATACTGTATGATTCCATTTATATCAAGTTCAAGAACAGGAAAACTAATCTATGGTTACCACTGGGCAAACAAAGTAAAGTTCCAAGCAAAATAAAGTAAAATAAAATAATAAAATAAGATAAAACAAATTTTTGAGAAAGATATGTTAGAGTTACCACTACAATTAAGTCTTTTTCTCTTTCATGACAGATATCTTCATTGTACCAAATCAAACACTGAGTGGCTTTATTCTCATGGTACATACAGGTTAGATCCTAGAAGGCTGGGTCTTGTTTTTCAACCAGTCTAAAAGTCATATCTTTAACATACAAGTTTAAACTTTTTGTGTTTGTTATTACGATGTAAAGGTTTGGTCTTATATTTTTACTTCTCTGAGCATATTACATATTTTCTTTGTTTTAAATGCTTTTGTCATTCCTTCTGTTTGCTTTATTTTTAATAGCATTAACTGATCAGATAGGTAACAAACTCCTTTATGCTATATGCAGAAAACATACATCATTTTAAGCACCTCAAAAATTAATTGCACATTTGTCTTACAATGGAACCACAAATAAATTTCTCAAAGATGGGAAATGTATAGGCCACATGGTCTGACCAAGGAAAAACAAAACTAGAAATAGATACAAAAAGCTCAACCTCATGGACACTGAAAATATGAATCAGAGGTCTTTCAAACTGCAATCATAGAAACTCTAAAAAACAATGGAAAGTGAAGATGCCAAATATCAAAATCTTAGAAATTGACAGGGAAAAAACCTCAGGAGACTGATAAATATATCCCAGAGCTGGTTCTTTAAATAAATCCGCAAGCTTTCAGCTCCTAAAGTGACAGGTGGGGCAGGGTAAAGAGAGCATATGAACACAAAAACTAAGAATAAGAATGAGGAAATAATCACACAGAAAGCTAAGTGAATTCAAACAGACCATTCGTGCAAACTGAACAAATGGGAAATTATTTTTAAATATCAGTTAACTAAACTGGGTCAAAAGGACATTTAGAAGCCTAAATGAGGCAATAATCATGGAAAAACATTAGGCTTAGGCAGTTTCATAGGAACAATTTAAATAAAAAAGAATCATGGGTTTAACCTCTTCCTGAGTCTAAACAAAGGAGAACAGTCATTTTTGTATAAAACTAGCAGAATACTGATATCAAGACCTGACAAAGATAAAACAAAAATAAAATGGCAGCCTTAATCATTTATAAATATGCATGCAAAATCATAATTAAAATATTTACAGAGAGAATAAAGAAGTATGCTAAAAAGTAAGAGCAAAGTGACTAAATGAGATCTTTGCAAGAATGCAAAGAAATCTGTTGATGTAAGTCATCATAGGTAACAGGTAAAAGAATAAAGTATATGGTCATCTAATTATATGCTAAGAGAGTAATTAATAAAATTTTAAAAACATTACAGTTTTCAAAAGAGGGCAAAAAGTGTGATCTGTACTTTCTCAGCATAGTACACATATACACAGAAAAATTGGCAAGAAGATATAAACAGGCAATTCACGGTGAAATGAATAGAGATAGTTAATAAGCATATGAAGAATGGCTTCAACCTCAGTAACAGCAAATGCAGAAGAGCTCAGCTATGAATCCATCATCAGTTCTGCCTTGTTGTGGAGGCTGTGCAGATTGGGCCAAGGACTATGCAAGATACTGGGGTGTGCATTGGCTGCTGTGATGTGTACGTGTAATGTCTACTGCAGTGTTTCTGAGAAGTGCGTAAAAAAGAAAATGCATGAAGTATGCTTTGACCTGCTATCCCACATCTCAGAATTTACTATAAGAAGGTCATTGAACTAGAAAGAAAAGATGTTCATTCAGGAGTGTTCATTACAGACTTTTTATAACAAACATTCTGCAAAACAACATAAATTTCTGTTACAAATATAGATAATTCCCATGTTTTTCCACTTTAGAAACATGGGAATAAATCCAGAAAATGTTGAGAAGGAAAGGCAATAAGAGTTTACGTGGCCTCATCCTCTGCAAGGATATGGTATAATCTTCAAGAGGCGTCTGGAAGGACATTTCCCTGAAGTTCACAGCGGTCATCGCTGCGCGGGTGTGTGTCAAGTGACTTTTGCTTTTCTCTTTTGTTTAAATGTTAAAGTAATTATGTACCGTGTTACAAAAGCAATTAAGTTTCCCAGACAATCAAGCCTCCAATTGCCCCGTGTCCACAGAATGAAGGCAGGATTTTTCAGCCTCTCTGGCAAGCTCCAGCTCACCTGGCTCACCATTCATCACTCCTGCTCACAGCCACATGGCCTTCACTCCTCACACTTGCCTCCATGTCTGAAATAATTCCACCCCCCAGCTCCAGCGGGCCTCCAAGGCCCAAATCAAAGGCTCCTAGCTCCGGAAGCCTCTCCATGTCATGTCTGTGATTGATGGCAAATTGTCTTCTGTAAGACGGTCTCTACCTCATGTGGGTGAGGCCCATCTGTCTTGGTGAATGTGATCTTGAGAAGAGAAGCCCCTCTTCCTCCTCAGAAAGGTTGCCTTTGACTGAAGGAGGTAAGCATCCCAGCAAAGAAAGCCAATGATTAACCAAACAGAAAATTGATGTCTCCTGGTGAGAGCGCATCTGGGTTTTCCGTTGTGCACTTAAGTCATCCCTAGGAACCTGCCTTGCCTCTTTTACGTTATCTGGCTAATTTGGCATTACTAGGAAACTATTGGAAAAAGTCAAGGTGACTTCCAAACTCACCTTCCCATCAGAACCTTGTCTGGGGAATGGTCTCACCTGGCTCATGGTGGCTTTCAGCATTTCCAGGAGCAGCAGGGCACCTTCCGTGCACAACCCAGCCCGGAGGACTTCTTCCTGGTGGTGCTTTTGCAGGAGCCACTGAAGCATGGCATCCAGGCTGTCCTGAAAGAGAAGGCAGGGGCCATAGGAGACCTGCAGCTGCACACTAAGGGGACTGGCTTTGTGGTCAACGCCTCACTTTTCCCAGGGGCCCCCAGTGGGAAAAACAACCTAGCATAGCAGCAGCCTAGCTGATTAACCCATATGGGAAATTCTAGCCTGGTTAATGCATACGGGAAACACACAACTCTAAGAAGGTGCTGAAGACCCACTGGCAACTAAGAAGAATTCAAAGTCTACAAAGGAAAAAGCAAAGTGTAGAGGAGAGAATGTGGGGTTTAGAATCAGGGTGGCCCGAGCTGGGCTCAGGTAGACTATTCAGCCTTTTGGAGTTAAGCTTCCTACTCTGAGAAATTAAAATTATATTATCTACCCCATGGGATTGTTTAAATATCAAGTGAAATAAAATATGTAAAACATCTATATGGGTCCTGACACTCAGCAGATATTTATTTCCTATGATGTGTTTACAGAGAAGTAAAAAATTTAGCATAGCATAGTAAGAACTGTGTTTTGAAGTGTGATCTACAACACTATTAGCGTACATCAAGATATAAATATCAGATATAAGATGTGCAAGAGAGATGGATTTTTTAGCCTTTTCTTTACAAAGCCAAGCTATTCCCCTATTTCAATTCAATTCAGTTTAACTCAACTCAATCAAGACCAAGAAACAATGTCCAAGTCCACTACCTGTCAGGTTCCAGGAAGGCGAGTAAAAAGGTGGGGTCTGCTCTCAGGTGCTCAGTGTCTAAGGAGGCGGGCAGGCATGTGAATGTGCTGGTGCTGTATGAGGGAAAGGTGCACGGAGGCACAAAGCAGGAAATAGCTCTTCTGTCTGTCTAAGCAGGAGGTGGCATCTGAGCCGAGAAATGAGGGAGAACACTCCCACCATGCAGGTGATGGTGGGAAAAAACAGTCTGTCCAGCCAGTGGCTGGGGAGCAGAAGAGCTGGTTTTCCTGGAGAGGTGATTCGGGAGAGCCACAGCACGAGGGTGGTGACGTGGGGCAGGCAGACAGACAAGTCAGGCGTCCGGAGAGGAGAGATCTCGGTGCCAGTGGTGCAGTCTGCACCTCATCCTGCGGGAATGGAAGCCAGCAAAGACGGGTTTGGCGCAGGTGGCTGAGAGTGTGCAGGTGGGAGAGGTGTGGACAGGGAGAATGGGCTCCTCTTCAGAGAAATCTGGCCAAGGATGGACAGGAAAGTGATAAGGAGAGCAGCAGAGGTCAGTAGTGTGAGTCAAGGGGCAGCGTCTGGTCCTCAGTGGAACACAGTGTAACACACTTACGGCCTATGAGGAAGGAGTCAGGAGGAAAGGGGGAAGTGTCAGTGCAGAAGACAAGGTAACTGTGCATGAGGTCACAGGCAGGACTGAGGAGGTCGAGGTCAGCCTGGAGAAGCCTCCCTTTCTCAGTGACAGTGGGGAAAAGGTGATGTCAAGGGTCCCTGCATAAGTAGGTGGCAGAGGGCAGGTGCTGAGGCAATGCCACCCTCCAAAGCAATTTCCCTGGCTTCGCCCAAAAGGAGAAAGATTTAAAAATGAAACTGATCCAAATCAGAGACTTGCTGGGAGGGAGATGGCCAAGGCTGTCAAGGGTGTAGACACGAGGGCATCTGAGGAGCCTGCTGAGGGCTGCAGGCTCCGGGGAAGGTGGGGGTCAGGACTCGTCCGAGGTGGGGGAAGTGGAGGGGGGAGGTGTGGAGCATCCTAGGGAACTGCCTTAGTCTCAGGGAACCAGAGAACCGAGAGTGTTGCTCCACACTGGCTGCTCCGGGAACCTACCCTGGGCGCGTGGGTCAGCTCTGTGAGCGGCGTCTGCAGGAAGAAGCTGGACACGACGAGGTGGACTTCTGCAATCTGAGCGTGGTGGGCCAGAAAGTCCTTCAAGACGCGGAAGCCAGGAAGCAGGCAGGGGCCTTGGCCAGGCACGGGAGGGTGGTTCTTCAGGTTGTCTGTTGGTCAGGTGGAGGGGCACAAAATCCACTTAGAACAATTGCTACCACTGTGCTCAAGGTGGGGGTTGGACACAGGAGGGAGTCCTCTGTCACCCTCCCATACCATAGAAATGCCAGATAGAAATATATGGTGTACATAGAGGAGCACAAGGAAGCACTCAATAATTCCTTTCCCCGTTCCTCATGTGCTCACTCATTCATTCAAAAACAGATACAGTCGTCCCTGGGAATCCTCAGGGATTGGTTCCAGGACCCCCCGCAGATACCAAAATCCGTGGTTGCTCAAGTCCTTTATATAAAATAGTGTATTTGCATATAACCTACACACATCCTCCCACATACTTTAAGTCATCTCTAAATTACTTATAATATCTAATACAATGCAAATGCTATGTAAATAGTTGTTATACTATATTTTTTAGCTGTATGAATTTTTATTGTTGCATTGTTTTGTTTTGTTTTGTTTTTAAATATTTTTGATCCACAGTTGGTTGAATCTGCAGACATGGAACCCAGGGATTTGGAGGGCCAACTGTACTTTCTTAGTGCCTGCTATGTAGGAGGCAACAAGGCCATTTTGCATTAAGCAACAAGGACATAGGGTTCCAACAAAATACACAGAATTCCAGGCACTCATGAAGCTTACAATGTAGTGAGAGGGACAGACATTAAGCAATTAAATACCCAAATAAATATATGCTTATGAATTGTGATGAGCACTACAGACTTAAATAATGTGGGCAAAGAGAATATAACAGAGGCACCCTAATTCAGGTGGCCTTTTCTTTCCCAGAGGAAGTGGCATTTGAACTGAACCCCAAAGGGTGAAGCCACAGCAGCCCGAAGAGGCATCCCAGGAAGAGGAAGCAGCATGGCGAGTGCCCCGGGGACAGAGCTAGGAGCCTGTGAGGAGCGGAAGGCAGTCTCCTGGAGCTAGATGCAGTGAGGCTACAAGGGCGGGGAGTTGGAAGGACCCCATAAAGGAAGTTAGAGGGGACTGGGCTTTTGGGTGTCAGACTTAGAGTCAGGGTCAAGGTGATGCTACTACTTGGAGCTGGGAAGGTTCCACTTGGGGAGGGCCTGGCTCGGTCCTCACTCATGCCCAGGACAAGGGGTTCCCGCTTCCTGGAGACGGCAGCATGCTCACTTATCACAATATCCACGCCCTCGGCGCTGCGTTCCACCCAGCGCCCCGCAGACAGGCCTTCTTTAAATCGCTCGCGGAGGGCAGGGCTTGACAGAAAGCACAGCAGCAGCTTCAGTGCCAGCACAGTGGTGCAGGGGTGCAGGTGGCCCTGCAGGAACAGCAGGAACCAGTCGGGCCCCAGGCTCAGAAACAACTCCTCCTTTGACCTGGGTCAACAAAGGCAATGAATTACTTGTCAGTCCATGAGCAAGAGACATATTCAGAAAATTCGAAATGTCATGAGTCACCTAGGAAAGGCAAGTTAAGGTCAACATTTAGATACCACTTAGCCAAGTACATGTTGCATTTTAGAAGAATGGTAAAATAAAATGCTAGCAAGATTGCTGCACAATGGATGAATTTGTGTGTTAATGGCTGCAAAGTAAGTTGGACAAAGCTGTGCAAAGCAATTGGAAACTATGTATCACTCTACATAAAAATGGGCATGCCCCTTAATAGCCCTACTTCACTGCTATTCATACTTACACTGCATGAATAGCCATGTATCTAAGTTAGTCACCATCAATAAAGTCATATAAAACACATAATGATTATTTACCTCCCCTTTTAAGACACTGATCAAAATTAATCTAAGTGGAATAGTCCAATATTTATGCATCTTTACCAGTTTAAGTACAAAAAACAAAAACCACAAGACATGACCTGTCACTTTCATAAATGAATTTCAAAATGACTCTGGAGAGCACAGACTTGCTGGAGGAAACTGGAGGGCAAGCAGGCAGGTGGCCAACCCAGCAAGAACCATGGGCTCCGGAATGGGTCCAGCCTCCTGGGAGCCAGGTGAGGGTCCATCTGCACTGGGCTGTGTTCTCAGTGCCAGCTGCCAGATTAGGCATGGTGAGGGCGTGTCTGGAGTCCGCTGGAATGAGCACTGGACTAGGAGTAAAGAAAAGAGACTGTCCCCTTTTCTAGCCCTGCCTCTGATGTTTATTAACTGGATGACTGTGTCAGAGCTCTTGATGTGCTTTGGTCATTTTCCTCACTGATGGTGCTCATGATGGTGATGACAGTGGTGATAATGATGGTACTGATGGTGGCATTGATAATGGTGGTGAGGATGATTATGGTGATGATGGCAATGATGATGGTAATGGATGATGGATGGTGATAGTGATGGTGGTGGTGATGATGGTGATGGTGATGATGATGATGGTGATGGTGATGATGGTGATAGTGATGGTGGTGGTGATGACAGTGATGGTGTTGATGATGGTGATGGTGATGATGATGATAGTGATGGTGGTGGTGATGACGGTGATGGTGTTGATGATGATGGTGATGGTGATGATGGTGATAGTGATGGTGGTGGTGATGACGGTGATGGTGTTGATGATGATGGTGATGGTGATGATGGTGATAGTGATGGTGGTGGTGATGGTGTTGATGGTGATGGTGATGGTGATGATGATGAAATTGGTGATCGTAGCATGAATGATGATGGTCAGTATTGATGATGGTGATTGTGATGATGGCAGTTAGCTCCTACAGTGTTTACAGTACCCCAAGCACCATTCTCAGGTCTTCTACATATTAATTCATTTCATCATAACCACAGCCATCTATGGAAGGTACTATTTTTATTTTCATACAAATGAGTAAAGAGGGGCATTCAAGGCTTAAGTAACCTCCCCTGGGTTCCTGGGGGTGGAGCCGGGATCCAAACCTAGAAGACCTAGATGCCAGAGCCCACAGGCTTAAGCACTAACCTACATTCTCTTTTAAAAATATGGAAAAGGAAGGGGCTGGACTATCTCATCTCCAAGACATCTTCTAATTCTACCATGTTTTGATTCTAGGAATTTAAAGACTTATAGGTTGGTAAATTTTTAAACTTATTTGCAAGGCTTCTTTACCACACCTGAACACACACACACACACACACACACACACACACACACACACACACAAACACACAAACACAAGCTCAGTGAGAGCAAGGGTCTGGGCTGGCTTGCTCAGCGCTATATCCTAGGAGCCAGGAAAAGTGTCTGGCATTCAGAAGGTACTTAACAATAGGTGTTGAATGAATGACTCCAGGGTTGAAGGTAAAGCACACAGACAGTGAGGGAGAGTTAATAGAATACCCCACTTTATGATGACACATTATTCTGAAAGTTAATTGAAGGTAGATATTTCTTTTTCCAACTTGGAAAAATAACTAAATCACTAACAGTAAATAGCAGAAGAACTTGGCATGCCTTTTCCTCGATAGATGTAATTTAGGCTAACCATTTTTCCATTCTGTTGTCTGCCAAATACACAACATCAAAGTCGGTAATTGTCACAACTGCCAAAACAATAACAATCACACAATAGCAATGGTGAGAAAGGAGTTTATTGTAATTATTCCAAATGTGTTCCTAGTTACTCATTCCCATTCAACATTTGCATCAGAATATCTTAAGGCAGAGTCTGGTTTATTGGGTGGAGAGAATATAATTTTCTTTCTGACTAGTGCAGGAAACACATTGCAGAAAACAGACTTGGAGATGCTAAACTTTTCATTAAGAAAAGATTTTAATGCCATGCCCTGTATGAGGCAACCTCGTGCCAAATTGATCTTCCTAGAGTTACTTACTCAGAGGACAGATGAAGTTGGGGGGAAGATATTACATTAAGCATCATCTCCAGCAACTGGTTTCTGAGCCAGATTGTCTTTCCAGATGTTTGGCTTCCAGCTACAAAAAAGAAAATTCAGATTTGAGAGAAAACAGATGTAAAGAGACATAATATTTGCTACAGTAAGCAACTATATTTACCAAATGCTTACTTCACCCAAGAATTGGGGCATGGATGGGACTCAAAATTTTGGCATTCAATTCTAGACTTCAATGCAATGCTTAAAAAGAATTTTAGGAAATGTTCCTAAAGATCCCTTTAACTACAGATGTCTTCAGTGCTGCCTATCCTCCAAAAACAAAAGCAAAATAACTAAAAATGATTATTTATCTTTTAGTAGAAGAAAATTTTTTAAATCGTGGGCTGCAGCATTTCTTGAACACCTACTATGTGCTGGTCTTATGGAAGTCATTGGGAACATAGTGGTGAAGACTATGGTCTTCGTTCTGGTTCCTGCTTTCAATTCGCTTCTAGGTTAGGCCTTTTGCAAGTCAATGTCGCACTAAAAATAAAACTTGAATCATAGCAGAGGTGTATAGATCCAGCAGCAGAAGAAACTTTATTGCTGAAGTGTTATGAAAACTCTGGAGGACATGTTAACAATGTTTTAATGTGTTTGGTTAGATAAAAGTTTCAGAATGAAGTCCACATGAGAAAAAAAATTGACTAAATATGCTCACTGTTGGCCCACTTTCCATTCACTCATTCCCTCGCTTGCTGGTCATTTTAGCACTACGGTAATTCAGGGTACACACACCATGCTGCATAAATAGCACTGAGAAGGCAGCATGGACAGGTGCAGTCAGATTTCACTCTGTTTGGATCCTGGCCCCATCTCTTATTAAGCTGCTAATCCCTTTGAGCCTCAGTTTCTCCATCTGCAAAATGGGAATACTAATTCCCACACTGAAGCTTGATCTAAGGATAAGAAACAATGTGATTTATCTAGATTGAGTAATCCCGTCCAAGAGGATCATTTGTGATAAGTCTGTTTTATATCTGCCCTGTCCAATACAGTAGCCACCCGCCTCAGGGTTATGGAGCACTTAGAATGTGGCTAAGAATGAGGAATTGAATTGTTAATTGCATTTAATTTTAATTAACTAAAATTTTTTAAAGGCCACAGGTGGCTAGAGGCTCCCATCTTAGAGCAGATCTGGATGGCCCAGAACAAAGTGGTTATAATTGTTCCCTTCACACTGCCCCAGCAGAGGGAATGCTGGACATGACGTAGCTGCTGTTCTGCATCTGGTTGTGGAGAGAGAGAGAGTCTCAGAGACTCAAATTACAACAAGCCCAAGGGGCTACAGAAGTGCAGAGAAGGTGACTTAATCTGGTTCAATGGGATTGGGAACGGCTAGTCTACTGGGGGGGGGGACTCCTGTAGAGAGAACAGGAGGTGGAAAGACTGGAGGGCCAACCGTCACACATCAGGACCTGCAAATGCTTCAGATTGCTGGAGGTGGGGCTCAGCAGGGGAGCGGGGGGTAGTGGGGGTTCAACCCAAAAGGAGGCAGGGGCCAAAGCACAAAGGATCCCAGGTGCTGGTCTACAGGAAACTGATTTTATCCTGGAGGCCTTGGAAGCCATTCCAGGTTTTGAAGCAAGAATACACCATTTGTTTTGATTTGTGGCCCAGTCATACAACTACAGCCTCGCAAGCCAGCACTCAGTGACTGCTGTTCAGCAGCGGTGCCTTCCCCTCCTTTGCCTCAGCCCTTTCCTCTGCAAAATGGGCCCACGTGTGTGCCTCTCAGGGCCTGTGAAGCTCATTCTGCTGCCTGCAGACTGGTGTCTGGGAAAGTTCTTCTCACCAGGCATGGAGGGGTCCGGGGCTCCATCCGCGCAGCTCTGCCTTTCTTTCACTGACGAAGGCTTGAGGGTATACACGACAAACAGCCCGATCCTTCACACAACAGGGAGAGAAGCACATGCCTGACCATGGGCTCGGCCATGTCTGCTGAGCACATAGCAGCATCACCTACAGATCCACCCAAGTGTGGTTCCCAGCAAGGGCTGGAGGGGAGCCACATTATTCTGTGACCAATACAATACATTCAGACATTTCTCAAATATGTCAAGATTCATTAGAGAATTTACCTCTGGCTCTGCCAGATCATGATGAGAAAAGAAAAAGCTAAACATGGTGCCAACCAGGACTGTCCTTTGGGAAGTCTGCAGGGGGCAGTCATGGCGGGTCACAGGCTGGTAAGGATGGCTGTGCTCATGAAAATTCTTGAATTTGGGGGCATAGGAGTTGGAGCACCAGGGGGCAGTTGAACACATAGCTCTGCTGGGAAAATCTACCTGTTCCATCCTGACTCTAGCAAACCCACCCCTTTTCCCAGCTCTCAGCCCTGGACAGAAAGCCCTAGGAGGTTCCCAGTGATGTTAGGTTGAGTATGGTCAGAAGAGAGCTGGGGCCTATATTCTCTTGTAAAACAGTCATAGTCCTTGCCTTTCCCCAGGAAGCTTGGCCAGGTACCTGAGCAAGTCCGGGATGCTGAAGTAGCCCCTCAGCTGACAGCCCAGGATGGCAATGATGGTGGAGATCCTGGAGGGGGTGAGGCTTGGCTCACTGAAGAGGAAGACGAGCTTGGGCACAAGCTGGGCCTGGTGAGCAACTTCAGCATTCCTGGGTCCTTCCCTGGGAGCCCAGGAGAGAGGCAGTAAAAGCTTTTACTGGAATGAACCAAATTTACTGTGTTTCTGCTAAAAGGGATTTCCAAGCTAGGCTTGTTCCATGCCCTCTGACTCCAACACTTTCTTGGCAACTTGTCAAGATGCTGCCAGACGCCATCAAATATGTGTCTGCCGAGTGCCAGAGTCACTCAGGCATGCACCACCCGTCCCTTCCACCCCCGGAAACTGCCTTCAAAGACAAACCCTAATTATTGACTTTTAAATTCCAAGCTTCAGGGAAAACTAATTCTGGCCTCAGAAAACTCAGAGCAAAGACATCAGACATGCATGTGGCCAAGCAGCACTTCCCAGCAAGCAGGCATACGGGGCCCTTGGAGAGCCCGTCTAGGTGAGTGGCCTTCCTGCCCACCCCAAACCACAAAGTGCATGAACACATTGCCGAGAGTGGAAGGGGAGAAAGACAGAACTCAATATCCACACCCCTTCTTAGGATCATCACAAATCCAATATCCAGTAAATTCTACTCCCCCCCCAAAAAAACAGCTCCCAGGATAAATGTTCATTTCTTGGAAAACAGCAGGTACAGGTACAGAAAGAAAGTGGAAAGTGGAAGGAACAAAAGGAGCAGGAGGGGGGATTTGGGCAGATGGCTCCTCTTGAACTGTCTTTTCAGTATTATATTAAACTCTGCCAAGCTCCTCATCCCTGATACGCAAAAGAGGCAGAACCAGCCCAGTTCTGTGTTCATCGGCTTTTATGTTCATCTGCTCAGCAGGGAAGATGTGTCTTCCCCCACCTTAAGTTCCAGCTGCTTTGGTACTCTCCCATCACCGTGCAGACCCCTGTGTTTTCCTGTACCTTCCACAGAACTCTGTCTTATTCTCCTCTGAATTTCCAGCACTGAGAACAGGGTGGGAAATGTCGTGAGTTTATAATAGCTTCTCAAGAATAAGTTCTGAATGAAAAGATGTTTACAACTACGCTCAAAACACTGAAGGCGCTCGACAGCCTGACCGTGAGGAACCAGGTGGGTTGGGGTGCTGGCTTCCTTGCCTCTCTCCCTTATTCTGGTCATGACCCCTGGTTTGCTTTGGGAACTACGCCTTCCTAACCACCTTCCAAAAACTCCAGAGGTGAAGGCTCTCAGCCTGGCCGTGGGGTCCAAGTTGTTCCAATGGGACTCAATCTTATTGCTACGAATGTTGAATAATAATAATAATAATAATAAAAAAACCTCTTTCTCTGCTGACTGTGCTAAGCTGGAGATACAATCTGATGAACTGCACAGCAGCCACCTTGTAGCACAGAAGAAAGCCTGAGAAACAAAGACAACACGTAAGAAGTGTAGACAAGAGTGTGTAACAGAGCTCATTTAAAGCGACATGAGCACCACGCAACCATGGGTGAAGATCTGCATGCATGAGCCAACGAAGTCCTCTCTGTTGGCCCTCTTTTCTCCCTCTCCTCTTTCCTTTCTGCTCTGTGCCCCCTCTCCTCCTTTTTTTGCCTTCCTGAAGCTAATTTGAGTTGTATTTCTGCCACTTACAACCAAAAGAGCCCTGACTAATTCAAAAACTGACTTGATGTCAGCTGGAAGGAGACATAGCCTTTGCTGTCTACATCTGCTGAGCCCACGGTATGCTGCTGGACATGGACTAGAGAGGCCTCTAAGCCCCCAGAACCTGCCCTCTTGAGGCCCAAGACCATCAGAGGAGACAGAACTGCCCCACCCCTGTGAGCCACTGGGAAGGCCGTGCTCCCCCTAGGGACCCAGGGCTCTGGGAGCTGGAAACCACTAGCTGTCCTGCCCTCTCCTCTCTACTCTTGGCAAGCAGACTTTAGTTCTAACTACAGGCTGCTGAGTCCAGCATACCTTGGTGATTGCAGGATTTCCACAAGGTGGGAAAAGAGCGTGAGCTCCACGTTGTCCGAGGTATTCATCCAGAGCTGGAAGACAGAACAAACAAATCCTAAAACCAAGGCATGTGTGGAGAAGGGCTGGCAGGCAGTAAAGTAGACAGGGTGCTGGATATGTTATCTTCTGACCTAGAATCACCAATACGATTTACCGGCTCTGAAATCAGATCAGCTCTCCAGACATCTACAACATAGAGGGCACTTTCCCCAGAGGAAAATTCAAACACATGTTTTTCTCTCATCTCTGCTGCTGCCTGGTGCTTCACTGTGGGTCTAAATCCCAGCCAAGGACACCAGCACTAACCATCTCCCACATCTGCCCAGCACTGGGCCCACACAAGAAGGTCCACAAGCTGAACGCATCTCATCCTCACTGGATCCTGCAAGGCAAATGCCAGTGTTCCCACTTTATAGATGAGAAAATAGAGGCTGGGACAGACTGTTAAGTGACAGCTTCCACTGACCACCAGTAAGTGGAAGGACTGGAAACAGAAGCCAGGCTGTGTTGACTCTGCACCACATTGTGCACACAACACTTTCTTCAGTTCCCTCATCTACAGACCTGCAGCCCAGCCCATGCTGACTGCTCCTATAGGACAGAACTGTGGGTGACATGCAGATGTGCAGTGCACTGAGGTCCTGAGGGGAAGTTTGTCATTCGCGCTGCTTTCGTTCACAGTAAACAAACTGCGGCTGCAAACGGTCCCTCTGGGCAGTCAGTGCTGCACCTCATGTTTCACTTCTGCTTCTTTTGAGAGCTCTGCCATTTTTCATCTCTAAATACTGAAAATTCCTAAGGCCCAGAATACATACAAGTTTCAGATGTGAGGTTACAAGAGAGTATACTTACAGCAGCAAAAAGAGGTTGTGTTTATAAATGATACCATTTGCTGATAGCAAGAGGTGCAATACAAAGACCCAAAATACCATTTTCTTCATTTAGTAGGGAAGGGTGAGGCTCAGAGAGACCAAGTCACTTTTTTGGCACCACACTTTCTTAATGACCAGAGACTGGTTTCAAAGCTGGTCTGTATGAAAGGCGACAAGAAGATACATTGGGGAAAGGACAGCTTCTTCAATAACTGGTGCTGGGAAAACTGACATCCATTGTAGCAGAATGAAACTAGACCTGTACCTCTCACCATATACCAAAATCAACTCAAAATGGATTAAAGACTTAAATATAAGACCTGAAACTATAAAATTCTAAAAGAAAACACAGAGGAAACACTTCAGGAAGCGGGACTGGGCAAAGACTTTATGAATAAGATCCCAGAAGCACAGACAACAAAAGAAAAAATAAACATGGGATTATATCAAACTAAAAACCTGCACAGCAAGGGAAACAGTTACCAGAGTGAAAAGACAACCTACAGAATGGGAGAAAATATTCATAAACTATGCATTTGACAAGGGATTAATGCCTAGAATATACAAGGAACTCAAACCACTTAACAGTAAAAAGAACAAGTAACACAATTAAAGAAAGGGCAAAGGAGCTGAATAGGCATTTCTCAAAGGAAGATACACAAATGGCCAATAGACACATGAAAAAATGTCCAGTATCACTAAGCATCAAAGAAATGCAAATCAAAACCACACTGAGATGTCATCTCACCCCAGTTATACTGGCTATTATCAAAAAGACAGAGAATAACAAATGCTGGTGAGGATGTGGAGAAATGGGATCCCTCCTACAGCGTTGGTGGGACTGTAAATTGGTGCAGCTGTTATGGAAAACAGTGTGGAGGTTTCTCAAACAAGTATGGGTAGAAATGCTGTATGATCCATCAGTCCCACTGCCGGGTATATATCCAAAGGAATGGAAATCATCACGTCGAAGGGATATCAGCACTCCTGTGTTTGTTGCAGCTCTATTTACAGTAGCCAAGAGTTGGAACCAACCTAAGTGCCCATCGATGGATAAATGGATAAGGGAAATACACACACACACACACACACACACACACACACACACACACACACACACACACACACACACACACACAATGGAATACTACTCTGCCATTCAAAAAATGCAATTCTGCCATTCGCAACAGCATGAATGAACTTAGAGAAAGTCATGTTAAGTAACACAAGTCAGGCACAGAAAGAGAAATACCACATGTCCTCACTCATAAGTGGGAGCTAAAATAAATAAATAAATAAAACGAAGAAGGATACAACAATCACAATTCACTGAACTTTCAAAAGGACAGAACAGAACTGAGGCCACCAGAGGTGGGAAAGGGGGAGGGAAGGGTAGGAAGAAATTGGTAAAGGGCCACAAAAAATGATTACATTGTGTAATATTGAATATACTAATTATCCTGATTTCAGCATCACATATTGCACACAAGTATTGATATCCAATGCTGTACCCCACAGATATATACAATCAATTATGTTTCAATAAATAGATTGCTTTTAAAAATTGACCCAAGGAAAAAAAAAAGCCAGTTCATCTGACTGTGGAGCCATTCTTTTGTCTCCACACTGGGTCCCCTCAGGCATTTCCTACAGACAGTGACCTCTAGGATCCCAGAATCAATAATCACCCTCACTTGACACCAAGCAGGTACCCATGGCTCTATCCTCTTACTGAAGGGGAAATGTGAAAGCACCCCCGTGGACACAAGTTTATCAGGAGGCAGTAGTAGGTGGGAACCATCCCTCACCAATCCCCTGGGCATAGCATCACATGTGCCACATAGTAGGCACTTCATAAGGATCCATTGTGATTTTTAAGAATGAATGCAAAGTAAACTGCTATGGGTTGAACTGTGTCCCCCAAAGGTTCATGTTTTAATCCCCACTGCAACAGTGCTGAGGGTGGGAAATCCTATGATGATAATTGAAAGGTGGGGCTTTTATGAAGTGATTAGATTGAGAGGACTGATCCATTCATGCAGTAATAATTTGATGGTTTAATGTGTGGCAATGGACATGGTCTGATGGCTTTATAAGGAGAGTGAGTGAGGTCAGCTCTCTTGCTCAAGCTATTCACCATGTGACACCTTGCATTGCTGTGAAGAGTCACCATGCATCAACAAGGCCCTCACCAGATGTGTTCCCTGGACTTTGGACTTCCCATCCTCCAAAACTGTAGGAAAAAATTTTATTTCTTTATAAGTTACCCAGTCTCATGTATTCTGTTACAAGCAACAGAAATGGACTAATACATAAACCAAGGTAAAATAAGTGGATTGCTCTTAATCCAGAAGCAGGTGGACAGATTTCTAGCCCTTGTAAGCACAGCCATTGCCCAAAGGCACACATAGAGGTAGAGCAGACAGCTACCATCTGGGACAGCTGGCATAAGTTGATGTAGCTCTAGTGTGAGTGGGGGTAGCCAGGCACGGCACCCCAATACACACATCTGTAAGACCGCACATGTGGAATACTCACTCATGAAGGCAGTCATCCAATAAATGGCTCTGTACTGTAAGCTAGGAAAACTGAGAAAGTAAGACATGAACCTACCAATCTAGTAATGTTGCACCCTTTACCCTTCCCACAAAAGCTTCCAGCCTCCCCCATTTCCTTTGCAGAATATTAGAACAATAATAAGTCTCCCCACACATTCAAGGCTACCTACCCCTTGTACAAGTTACTTTGCATAAAACCAAATATATGAATTTTGGAAAAAATGGAAAATTGAATCTCGTGATTGTTATCCTGAGTCACATAACCCTGTGCCGAGGACTGTCTTAAGATATCTGCATTAGATTTGTTTGAATATCCAATGGATAAGGTGTCAGATGTTGCTCTCTGCCAAGTCCTGAGACCACCTCACTCTAAGAAATGAGCCTGTCTCTTCTTAAAAAAATCAAGAGCCTAAGACTTAAATGCCCTCAACTTCTTGTCCTTCCCTCCCTCCCTCACAGCTTCCTGCCCTCCCTCACAGCTTCCTGCCCTCCTTCCCTCACAGCTTCCTGCCTCTCCCTCCCTCACAGCTTCCTGTCCTCCCTCCCTCACAGCTTCCTGCCTCTCCCTCCCTCACAGCTTCCTGCCTCTCCTTCCCTCACAGCTTCCTGCCTCTCCTTCCCTCACAGCTTCCTGTCCCTCCCTCACAGCTTCTTGTCCCTCCCTCACAGCTTCCTGTCCCTCCCTCCCTCACAGCTTCCTGTCCCTCCCTCCCTCACAGCTTCCTGCCCTCCCTCCCTCACAGCTTCCTGCCTCTCCCTCCCTCACAGCTTCCTGTCCTCCTTCCCTCACAGCTTCCTGCCTCTCCCTCCCTCACAGCTTCCTGTCCTCCCTCCCTCACAGCTTCCTGCCTCTCCCTCCCTCACAGCTTCCTGTCCTCCTTCCCTCACAGCTTCCTGCCTCTCCCTCCCTCACACCTTCCTGTCCCTCCCTCCCTCACAGCTTCCTGTCCCTCCCTCCCTCACAGCTTCCTGTCCCTCCCTCCCTCACAGCTTCCTGCCTCTCCTTCCCTCACAGCTTCCTGTCCCTCCCTCACAGCTTCTTGTCCCTCCCTCACAGCTTCCTGTCCCTCCCTCCCTCACAGCTTCCTGCCTCTCCCTCCCTCACAGCTTCCTGCCCTCCCTCCCTCACAGCTTCCTGTCCTCCCTCCCTCACAGCTTCCTGTCCTCCTTCCCTCACAGCTTCCTGCCTCTCCCTCCCTCACAGCTTCCTGTCCTCCTTCCCTCACAGCTTCCTGTCCCTCCCTCCCTCACAGCTTCCTGCCCTCCCTCCCTCACAGCTTCCTGTCCTCCCTCCCTCACAGCTTCCTGCCTCTCCCTCCCTCACAGCTTCCTGTCCTCCTTCCCTCACAGCTTCCTGCCTCTCCCTCCCTCACACCTTCCTGTCCCTCCCTCCCTCACAGCTTCCTGCCTCTCCCTCCCTCACAGCTTCCTGCCTCTCCTTCCCTCACAGCTTCCTGTCCCTCCCTCACAGCTTCCTGTCCCTCCCTCACAGCTTCCTGTCCCTCCCTCCCTCACAGCTTCCTGCCTCTCCCTCCCTCACAGCTTCCTGCCCTCCCTCCCTCACAGCTTCCTGTCCTCCCTCCCTCACAGCTTCCTGTCCTCCTTCCCTCACAGCTTCCTGTCCTCCTTCCCTCACAGCTTCCTGCCTCTCCCTCCCTCACAGCTTCCTGTCCTCCTTCCCTCACAGCTTCCTGTCCCTCCCTCCCTCACAGCTTCCTGCCTCTCCCTCCCTCACAGCTTCCTGTCCCTCCCTCCCTCACAGCTTCCTGTCCTCCCTCCCTCACAGCTTCCTGCCCCTCCCTCCCTCACAGCTTCCTGTCCCTCCCTCCCTCACAGCTTCCTGCCTCTCCCTCCCTCACAGCTTCCTGCCTCTCCCTCCCTCACAGCTTCCTGTCCCTCCCTCCCTCACAGCTTCCTGTCCCTCCCTCCCTCACAGCTTCCTGTCCCTCCCTCCCTCCCAGCTTCCTGTCCCTCCCTCCCTCCCAGCTTCCTGTCCCTCCCTCCCTCCCAGCTTCCTGCCCTCCCTCCCTCACGGCTTCCTGCCCTCCTTCCCTCACGGCTTCCTGTCCTCCTCCCTCACGGCTTCCTGTCCTCCTTCCCTCACGGCTTCCTGTCCTCCTTCCCTCACGGCTTCCTGCCTCTCCCTCCTTCACGGCTTCCTGCCTCTCCCTCCTTCACGGCTTCCTGTCCTCCTTCCCTCACGGCTTCCTGTCCCTCCCTCCCTCCCTCACGGCTTCCTGTCCCTCCCTCCCTCCCTCACGGCTTCCTGTCCCTCCCTCCCTCCCTCACGGCTTCCTGTCCCTCCCTCCCTCCCTCACGGCTTCCTGTCCCTCCCTCCCTCCCTCACGGCTTCCTGTCCCTCCCTCCCTCCCTCACGGCTTCCTGTCCCTCCCTCCCTCCCTCACGGCTTCCTGTCCCTCCCTCCCTCCCTCACGGCTTCCTGTCCCTCCCTCCCTCCCTCACGGCTTCCTGTCCCTCCCTCCCTCCCTCACGGCTTCCTGCCCCTCCCTCCCTCCCTCACGGCTTCCTGCCCCTCCCTCCCTCCCTCACGGCTTCCTGTCCCTCCCTGCCTCACACCAGTCATAATGGATCTCACCCCTTCTCCTGTGACCCACTCTCTTGTTTGTAAACCCTCCATCTCTTTTCAGGACTTCTTCCATCAATAGTTACTTCTCCCACTAGTATTTTAACTGCCCCATTTTTATTGCCTTTTCCCCTTCAGCCTAAAATCAGACCTAAGCATCTCCTGTCTTAAAATACAAACCCCCAAATTCTGAAACTCCCCTCTAGTTTCTTCTTCAGAAGTCCACTGACTGTCTCTACTTCCAGCCTCCTCGCCACTCTCCACCTCACCTCGGAGTGGCTTCTGACCCCACTACTTACTTTTCTGTAGGCCTGCCAGTGACCTCCAATTGCCAAAGACGATGCACACATTCCTGCCCTTACTCTACTCGAGGTGAGCAGAGCGTAACATTTGGGGAAATTTTTTTTCCTTTTGAAATTCTGTCCTCTCGATCTTTAAATTTTATTTTATTTCATTTCATTTTGTTTTACTTTTGCTTTTTAGCATCTGGTTCTTATTGGTTGCTTATTTTCCTAAACTCAGCTTTCAAAGCACCAGGTCGCCTGATTCGAGGAGCAGACAGTCGGAGCATGCTGGATTCCTGCACGGGTGATTCCCGGAACCAGGCTGCCCGAGCATGTTCATAGCATCTTGGAAGGGGCAGCAGCTGCTGCAGTCGGGGCATGCTATGTTATGTAGTGGGCAGTATGGCCATTTATACACATTCTCTTTCCCATTGGGCATTGGGAGCCAACACTTCAGGTCTTGCTGGCTTCCTGCACAATCTTCTCATCCATCTTCATATCCAGGTCCTGGGCATTCATCCTGGCCTGGTTCCATAAGCTAATATCATATCTAGGATTTTTGTACCTACGTTTACGAATAAGATTAGGCTGCACTTTTTCATTTCCTGTACCTAAATATCCATTGATGGATGATTGGATAAGGAAATTGTGGCATTATATACACAATGGAATACTGCTCAGCCATAAAGAAGAATGAAATTCCACCTTTTGCAGCAACATGGATGAGACTGGAGAAAATTATTGTAAGTGAAACAACTTAGGTACAGAAAGAGAAATACTGCATGTTTTCACTCATAACTGGGAACTGAATCCATAAATAAACACATGAACAATAAAGAGAGACAGAAAGAAAGAAACAAACAATAATCACAGTAATACATTGAACTTTTAGATAACTAAAGGTGGAAAAGGGAGGGGAGGGGGCGGAGGGGGCTAATGAGGAATTGGTCAGCGGACTCAAATACTGTTCTAAACACCACACATTCTACACAATTATTGAAAATTAATATTGTACCCCACATGTATATATAATAAATAATCTAAAAAATTTTTTTTGATGAAAAAAGAATTAAAAAAAAAAAAACATTTGGAAACAGCAAAGTGCCATCCAAAGTACTGGAGATAATTTTTTTAAACCCTCGTGTGTATATGGTATTTCACAGTATTAAAATTCTTTCCCAGATGCTGTCTGGTTTAACTTCCATGACAACCTTCAAGGAAGGGACGATGGTTGCCATTTCACACGGAAGAGTGGGGCTCAGAGGGGTCAAGAGATTTCTCAAGGTCACATAGCACATAGGTTGCAGGATTTTATTACAAACCAGGGCCTCTGGGCTCCAAAGCTTTTGTGGTTTTCCCTGTCACTACCATCATGACTATTGAGGAATCCGACCTGCTGGGTTTAGAGGAAATTCCAGACTTTATTATATCTTACCATCACACACCACTCCTGAAGGGCTAAGGACTAGTCTCAGATTTACCTCAAAGTTGCAGAGAATGTGCTGGAAGATTCCAACATTGGTGATAGCAGATGACCTGAAGCCCCATTCTGCAGTGCCAGCAACTGAGAGGATCAGCTGAAAAATGCGATGGTTTAGGAAAGAGGTTTTCTTCCGCAGGAGAAATGCCATTATCTGAAAAGGTTAAAACACAAAGCAGTTTCCTCATCGTTCCCGCCTGCAACTTTGGTCAGTCCCGTCTGAAAACACTCTGCTCTCTGGCGCTGCCACCCTTCATTCCCAGGTTCTCAGAAGAAACACGCACCGACTTCTGTGGCCACTTCCCTGCCAGTGTCAGCTTTTCTGCACTTGTGGGACTTAACCTCTCACCAGGACCCCCTGCTTCTCCTCGAATCTCTTGCATGTTTCCAGAACGTCACTCTCTCCTGGTCTCCTCCCACATTCCTCAGTACGCTTTCTTGTTTTCTGTTACTGTATCCTTTCATGCATAACCATCCCATAAATGTGGCTGTATCCCCAGGATGCCACCACTCGCCCACAAGCCCAGATGTGCCACTCTGGGCCAGACCCTGGAAGCCAGCGCTGTGCAAGCCTCCATCTCAGCGTGGAGCCATTGGGGTCCCAGCAATAGGTTCAGTGGCCCACACCCGTCTCAGAGACTAAAAGATGTGCCCCTCCTAGACAGCGTCTTGCAAAGTGCCCCTGGGAAGCCTTGCTTGTAGTCAGCAAATACTCAAGTATCTTTTTAGACTGGTCTGGTCATTTTGTTGACATACCTGAAATCTGACCACTCATCCTTCCAGAACATTATTAGGAAGGATGAAAGTTGCTTGAGAAAAATCATACATGCAGGTTGACTGGTTTCATTAACAGTGTCAAATGACAAATTAGTACTGAGCTGAGACTGGCATCCAAGTAGGAAGCTGGTTTCCTCATCCCAAAGGCAGTAATTTCACCTCTTCTCCTCTCTCTCTCTCTCTTCCCCTCCACTGCCTGACTTTGTACTCTGCTGAGAAGACAGAACCAGACACGAACACTCACCTTCCCACCACCAAATCCACAAACGCCTGTGCTGGGCCTCCCCATCACAGCCAGGGTCTCCCGTCCACCCGCTGTCTGGATCCCACCCCTCAGATTCTCAAGGACATTTCTCCCTTAGCCTCATCTCTCTCTCTCTCTCAGATCATTTCCTTCTATGCACAGATATGCTCTAGTATTTCTTGTCTTATAAATAACCCATCCTTGATCCTTAATCCCTCTAGTTCTGACCCCACTACTCCTCTTCATGGGCAAACTTCTAGAAAGCATTGTCAGCACACTGTGGTTCCATGCCTTCCTGTCACATCCTCTGTCACCCCACATCAGCTGGCTGCTGCCTCCACCTGTCCACCTGCCTGAGAAAGGTCACCAATGACTTCCAGGTGGCCAAATTTAATGGAGACATCTCTGTCCTTAGTTTAAGTCATTATTTATCAGCATGTAGCATTGTTTAACTGCACCTGCCTTCTCAAAACACTTTCTTTTTTTTAATTCTTTAGCAAAACTTCCTCCAGTTTCTCTTCCCTCTTTCTTCTCAGTCTCCCTTGTTGGGTCTGGTCGTGCTTCCAGCCTCCCTGTGGTTAGCTCCTCGGTGCTTTCTCTCCGCCTCCTTCCCTCCCTAGCCCTTCTCTTTGGCCGTTTCATCCACTTCCTTGAATGAAATAGCACCAGCATGATGTAGGTGACGCTCACACTTTACCTCCAGCCCAGCTTGCCCCTCTGAGGTCCAGAGCCATCTATCCCACTTGATATTTGACTATGATGTCACACAGACATTCCAATGGAGCATGTCCCAGTGTCTTCCTCCCTCCTGTCTGCCACTCTCTGGGCACACGGCCCTGCCTGCTCTCCCATGCTGTCTGCCCATCTTGCTCACAGACCCCAAGTCTCTCTGGGTCAAGAGTCCACGATGGATTCTATTTCCCTGTTCAAATCTCACTCTTCTGACCCGTCTTCTACTCTGGTGTCATGAGTCATTCTAAAGCATCAGTCATTCCATGTCCCTGATCCAAGCCTTCCTGTGATTGCCTGTCACCTCTGAGATAGGAGCCACACTCCATGGAGTGGCAGAGTTGTACCCCGCCTCCCCCACTCTGGCCTGCCATGCACTGCTCCACAACTGTCCAGATTCCACAAGCGTTCTTGCTGTTAATCTGGAACACTGTCCTCCTTCACCATGCTAAGAACATGCGCCCTATCAAGCTCGGCTGGTGTCACCTTGTCTGAGAAGAGGGTGATAAGTCAGTTTGATAGAAATAACAGATAGAAAAGTATCATGATTCTCACATATCTAATCAGGAAACCAACAGGTGAATACAGAGTAAAACCTAAACAATGATTAAATTTGCTCTTGAGCAGGCTGTTTAACAGAGCAGCCTTGTTTTCATTCACTAATTCATTCCACGAATCCTTACGGAGCTCCATCATCTGCCTCGTGCTCTTAGGGTGCAGCTGTGAACAGGAAAGGCATGTCCTGCCTTGTGGAGCAGGTGTCTCGGGGTGAGGCTCACCACAAACATGCTAACAAATAAAGGGACATCACGCCAATTGGGCATGCAAGTCACAAAGAAACACAAGGCCAGCAAAGGTGTCTAGAAAGGGAGGCAGGAGAATGGGGGTTCTGTTTTATAAAGAGAGGGCAAAAAAGGCAAAAAATAAAATAATCTTATTTCTTTACTCAAACCTGCCATCCCACCTCTCCTACCACTACCCCATTCCCTGAAGATATAAATATTGGAAATGTTTCTTTTTTAAACCAGAAAAGAGTTTTACAATTTCCTCCTTCTGCCTTCATGTTAAAGGTACAATAAAATTCTGAATCTGATGGGTTCTTTACTCAAACGAAGTGCTTGGGAGTCTTCATCTCATGAGAATAGCATTTTTCTGTCCACTGTATTAGACAGTAAGTTCTATGAAGACAGGGACTAAACCCATGTTGTCTGCCTTGTATTCCTGGTGCCCGGCACACCACCTGGTCCTGGGAGGTTTTCAATTGAGGGTAGTCGAGGAAATGGATCCCATCCACAGCCTACCCCTTCCTGAAAAACTCAGCCAACCCAGTTCCCCGCCCCCCTGATCGCCTTCCTTCTTGATGGAGCTCTCCCTGACTCCCCTACCCACACGTGATGCCAGCCACGCTTTCACTGCCGAGCACTCATTGAGATCACCCTGTGCCAGGCCCTGCACTTGGTTGTGAGGAGACAGCAATGAGCCAGGATCGTTCCAGCTCTCTAAGAAGCTCAGCATTTCCAGAAGGACAGCTGGGTAATCATCAAGTCACAGAGAGATGCTGGGTTCAGGCCCCTGGGACTTTTGGATTTCCTTCTCAGGAAGTCACCTGGAAAGAACGCCACTGGAGCAACCTCCTCAGGGACGACAGCCCTTTGGGGAGTCCCAGGCTCAGGTTGGAGGTTGGGATTACCTGGTACCCACTGATGTGCTGCATCAGGCGGCCACACATGGCATTGCTGGTCAGAACTGAGTGCAGGACTTTCACAGCCGCATACATAGTGTGATCATCTGTTGCTAAGGATATGAGGCCCAAGAGGATGGCAGGCCCGCCAATGAAGTCCAGGCTGCTGGCAGCAGGGCTGGAGTGGAACACCCTTACCCCTGCACAGGACAAAGGGGGCATTTCATTAGTATGTCACAGCTTCACTGCAATGGAAAATCCCCCAGTAGCATACGAGGGCACATGAGCAGCCAGTGCCACTTCCCCTCACAGTCAGAGGGGCCTGTGCACCTAAGACAGGCTGGGAGGAAAAGCAGGAGGCTCTGAAAGTCTTAGGTGGCTGCACTGAGTCCTTTCTGGGTCACAAAAAGGCTGAACCAGCCCAGAGCATTTCAGATCGCCGCCGTCTGTCTTGAGTCCAGAGTGCTGGATAAGCCAGACCCCTCTGAGCCTCAGTTTCCTGGTTGCTCTGACAATCTCTGGCTCTCGCCTGCCCTCAAGGTCCTGATGGGGTGGGCCCTTCTACCGACTTGCTACCTAGCTGTTACCCTTGCATGGCGACCAGCCGTTTTCACTCAGACAACCACAACATTGCCTCTGAGTAGGGCCCCCGTCCCCACTAGGCAGGCTCCTGTGGTGCACAGACGCCAGCCTAGTTAGTAGCTGAGTCCTCTCCCGATTGTCGGATGCAGCAGGTGAACTAATCGCTATGCTCTCTGGGAGGCTGACTCTCTGCTGCGGTTTACTCCCAGCTCTGGCCCTCGCTATCCCAGCTCCCCAACATGCTCCCTCCTGCCTGCCGCTGCGGAACCCCAGGGTGCACAAGCACCCACAGCAAAGCCCTTCTTCCTAAAGAGCAGTAAAGGTGGTGCCTGATGTACCTAACTGGCCCACAGCAACAGCTCCAATGGTCCGAAGAGAACCGGAGAGGTGGCCAGCACAGTTTCTTAGCAGGAACACAGGCATGGCATTGTCACGGGAGGAAATGTTCATCTAGAGAAATCAGCAACAGTTAGTCCTAAGAAACTCCTGGAAAAGAAGAGGCATTGCTCATGAGCTCTTGGAGGCAGGCGCCCCAAGGCATGGACCAGTGCTGGTATTCCACAAGCAATGATCTTTGAATGAATCATAACTGAACCAATGTCAGGGAACTGAAGCCAAAATTCAGGTTCACATGTCCTGCCCCCTGGGCTGGGCTTAACTGTAAGTGAGCAGCTTCAGTGGTACAATCTGTGCCAGCAGTGGCCCCAGGCTCACAGTGAGGAGCCAGGTGGAACAGCACTACTCAGGGGACAGCGGTCACCCTCTCTGTCTAGGCTTGTCCTGTAGCAGCTTCAGAGGGGCAGGAAGACAGGAATCTTGGTCTCCTCCATTAGAAAGTGCATTGCTGGTAAGGACAGCGTTGGTGCTCAACGGGACCATGGGGGTTCCTGACCCCCTGTACCCTAGAGGGGCTCCATGAGAGTACAGAGAGTATAAAGAAATCAGCCAAAATTCATGAGCACTAAGCAAAAGAAATCATTATGCAGGAATTAGGAAGTAGTAAATCTAAATCACGTAAAAACATGTCTACTTGTTGTTTTGCAGGTTTACTATTCTTAAGAAAAAAATCACTGTAGAAGAATATTTCGCAGTGCTGGTGGGTCAGGAGTGCCCAGACAGAGGGAAGCTCAACAGAGCTTTCAGTGTCGCAAAGGTGTAGAACACATCCCACCTGTTCTTGCTCTACCGTGAACGTGCCACTTTCTTCTCCGGGCATTTACAAACAAAAGGTTTAGTCTCAGGGAATGCTAATGGGCAGGGAGGCATAGGATATTTTGACAAATGAAGTGGACAGCAGGTGTGTGTGTGTGTCCACCTACATGTGCAAACATGAATCAGTGTGTATTTAGGCACCAAAAGCTGAAGCAAGCCACAAGATCAAGACTGCAGCAGGGAGCAGCAAGGGGAGTTAGAAGCCGCACCTCCTTGGCAATCAGACGGCTGTCCACCTCACTGTAAGCTCTCCTGAGGTCTGCTATCCTGGTGACAGAGGAACTGGCTATGTGAAGCCCAAAGGAAATCTTTTCCTCTGCAACGAGGGGTGTCGCTTCACTCTCTGGGTCTTCTCCTGTAACAACACATCTTTAATTATTTCTAGTCTCAGTTTGCAGGAAAAGAAATTAATCTGCAGATGAGTAAACATATACTACCACACAGCAAAGTAATCATCGAGAGGATGTTTGTATGGTGTTAGGTTGCATGTTTTTGCATGTTCTATGTTTGTATGTCACATGTTTAGTCCTCACCTGTGCTTCTCTGATGCTTATAGAAAACTGTGGAGAAATCTCCCAAGATTGACCCTACTAAAATAGACTCATTCAAGGTGTGAAATTATCAGAGCTTGAAACATCTATCAAGTATATAACCTCACTCCCCACAACCAAGATGGTAAATGACAGGAGAGCTGAGATATAAAAATGGAAATAGGCCAGGCAGAGAAGTCCAAGATTTTCAATGAGCTACACAGCCATGGTGAACATCCCACGTGGAATTAGCATGCTGGTCCCCAAGTCAACAAGGGCCAGTGTGCTACTAAAGGAGCGTGGCATGAATACAAAATGAAACTTTGGCCCCAGACCTGACCTTGTTCCATTGCCCCAGCCAGTGCCATTGCCATAGGAAATGAAGTTCAGAGAAGACATGGGCCTGGAGGCAGAAACACTCAGCTACAGTCAGTCGCCCTTCACCATCTGCAAGGCCTCATACACAGATTCATTTGTCATTCTTCCCAGAGGGGAGCTGACCCTCTTGACTTCACAGAGCACAGAGAGCAATGCACCTTGCTTGAGCAGCCAACAATCAATACTGAAAATGTGGATGTTTTGTCTGCCTGTTTAATAATTGAAGACAACACTACACTTTAGTTAAAAAGCTTCTTCATTAAAAGGAGTGTAACTTATTTATCTCATTCTCTTCTCTCTTTCTTTGCTGATGATATTACTCGCTCATCCTCCTCCATTAGGTGCTTCAGGGCTGAAATCTAAAGGATATTGTCATTTCCTTTTCTGTAACACTTTCTGTTGGGTTGTAAATATATAATAATACAATTACAGAGGTCTTCTCTAATGACTGACCTGTGCTGAGTTTATTCTTTATAAATACGCTATAAATAACTGGATGTCCATTTAAAAACTACTATCAGCAAGAACATTATAAATCAAAACACTCTATACCTCGAGCATGCACAGCTTGGAAGTTGCCACAGTATCTTGGGCCAAGTTTGTTCATAACTTCCAGAGTTTCCACTGAAATGGCTTCTTCAAAGAGGTATGTGGGGCCAAGACGCCAGATTAACGATGACTTTTGTTTCCAAACTCGAGGGGTAGCAATATATCCGTAAACATCCACAAATGAAGATGGATCCATTGAAAGGAAAGGTCCTGGTAGGGCCTGAATGTACAGCATCTGTTAAAACAAAACGTACGGGAAGAGCGAGTGCTGCTTAACCTCAGAATTAAATAAACACAAAGTGATAGAACATGGTTTGCCTTATTCTCATCTCAAAATAAAATTTTATCTAAAAAATCAAAAATGTAACTCAACTGTGAGAAGTATGAAGCAAAACAACTTATCAAGTGCTGGTGAAAGTAAACTGACACTTTGTGTTTGGAAATATGGGAGAAAATCTACAAGATCCAGGGCGAGGTAGAAAGTTCTCAGCCTTGATACCAAAAGCATGAGCCATAAAAGGAATAATTTATGAATTATACTACATCAAAAATAAAAACTTTTGCCCATGTGAAAGACGATGAAAAGGTAAGCTAGAGACTAGGAGAAATTATTTGCAAGTCATGTATCCAACAAAGGACTAGTAACTAGAATGCACTTTAAAAGCAAACAAATAAACAAACAAAAAACCTTGAAACAACAGTTAAAAAAACAAACAATGCAATTAGAAAATGGGCAAAAGACATGAATGGACATCATTGAAGCGGATATACAGATGGCAAATAAGCATATGAGAAGATGTTCAATCTCATTAGCCATCTAGGAAATACAAATTAAAAACAGTGAGATACCACTACACAACTGTCAGAACAACTAGTATAAAAAAAGTGACAACACTAAATGAAAAGAAATGGAATCACTCATTCACTGCTGGTGGGAATGTCAAACAGTACAGTCATTCTGGAAAACAGTTTAGCAGTTTCTTGTAAAACTAAACATGCAATTACCACAAGACCTAGCAATTGGACTCTTAGGAATTTATCCCAGAAAAAATGAAGACTTCAATTTACACAAAAAACCTGTGCACAAATGTTCATAGCAGCTTTGTGATAGCCCAAAATTGGAAACATCCCAGATGTCCTGCAGTGGGTAAATGATGAAACAAACCATGATACATCCATACTGTGGAATACTACTCAGCAATAAAAAAGAATGAACTCTTCACACATGCAACAACTTGAACAAATTTTCAGGGAATTATGCTGAGTTAAAAAGCCAATCCTAAAAGATCAATTACTGTATGATTCTGTATATAACATCCTTGAAATGCCAAAATTTTAGATTAGTAGTTGCAGGGTTTGGGACAGGGATGGGGAAAGGGATCACAGGTGAGAGGTGAGGTTAGCTATAAAAGAGCAAAACACAATATTCTTGTGGTGATGGGACTTTTCCTATCTTGACTGATGGTGGATAAATGAACCTACACATGCAATAATAAAGTATAGAACTAAATACACACAAGTGCACACACACAAACACACACACACAACTGTAAGGAAAACTAGGGAACTCTGAACAAGTCAGCAGATAGTATCAATGTTAATATCTGGATTGTGATATTGTTGTATAGTTTTACAAGATGTTACCATTGAGGGAAACTGGGTAAATGGTGCACAAGATTTCTATTCTTTCTTACAGCTAAATTTTAATCTACAATTATTTTTAAAATTTCAATAAAATAAAAGAAAAATAGTCAATGGATTATCACAAATTTAAAAAGAGTAATAATTTCAAAGCCCATATTGATAAAAAAAAATTGAATAATGTGATGTTAAGTAAACTAAGCGATATACAAAATTTTCTTCACAGTGAGGCCACAACTATTTTTTTTTTAAAAAGGGAAAAAACTGAAAAAAACTGCAAAGCATGGTAAGACAGAAGTATTGGTAATATATCTTCTTTTCTCTATTTTCCAGTCTTTTCAAAATGTGTTTATGTTATCTTTATAATGACTATAAAGTCACTATATATTCAAATACATTTATATATATTTTATGAGAGCTTATATAATTTCAGAAATATTCTGTTTTTGCTCTACCAATTAAACGAGATTTTTCAAATAAAAATAAAGCAATTGTTTAGCCCCAGCCCTGCCAAGAGCCTGGTCTGCTGAGCTATCCGCCCCTGCCCTTCCTCCCGGGCACAGACTCCTCCTCTCTCCCCCACATGGAAGCTCTGTCCCACCCCTCCAACCACCTTGCCCCTTCCTCTCAAATCCCCAGTGTATCTCACTGCACCATTCAGGTTGACTTATAAACATCTGATGTCTCCAATTGTCCTCAAATTATTTTCCTCAATTCGGGCTTTAAAAAATACTTCCCACCTTCCCAAATTTACCTTACCTTGCCTTGGAAACAACAACAAAGGCTCAACATTTTGGAAAGAGTTGTTACACTGGGTTGTCTCCAAGCTAAGCTGAAGCTCTCCCATCTTAATCTTGCCCAACAGATGTTTGCATCAAAACACAGGCCTTTATGTTTATGCCAGTTAAATTTCACTTGCAGGTCCTGACCCAACTAGTTGAGATCATGCTGGGAAGTGAGCTCTGTCAGCCTTGGCCTTGGCTATTCTGAATGGTATTCCACACCACGTCCACCCTCCCTGCTGATTGCCTGGGTGTAGCTGGCCCTGTGGGGTCAGATGTTCACCCAAGCACCAATTCATCCAACCATGCTATCAGCCAGTCCACGTTCCTCCTGTGGTTGTAAATTCAGTTCAGTTCATCAAGTGTTATTGCACGCTCACTGTGCATCCGTCCCTGCACTAGGTTCAAGAACGGTACAAGCACCAATAAGACACCTCATGGTACATGAACTATTGCACAAAATATAAATGTGTTCTGCGAAAGAAGACAAAAACAAGCTGACTTGGTAATCATGCCTGAACAGATAAAAACAAAGACACAGCAGCCAGAAAAATGACAATGCATCCCATCCTGGCTAATGTGAATGATTACTGTGTCTTCCCCAGTGGTGAGTCTGGTCCTGCTCTGTGCCTCAAAGGGCTGGATAAAAGTTATTAAGATACATAGTCACCAGATTGACCCCCTTTCCGATAGCTCCCAACTCGAAGAGACCTTTCTCTATTTCTTTGAACACTCCCCAAAATCACCTAAAGTAAGCCCAAATTCTAACTCCTTATTAACCCAAGGATAAGGGCTTTCTTGCTACAAAAGCTGAATAACTCTAACTTCAGTTTTGTGCCATATGTACATGCCTGGAGATCTTTGGCTGGTAGGCATTATCCACTTCTAGCATGTAAAACACTACCTAACACATAGTACGTGCTTAATAAATATTTAATGAGGAAAGGAAGGGATAAAGGGAGGGAGGGAGTCACGTAGGGAGAGAGGGAGAAAGGATTGACTAGTACTGCTAATGACTGGACAAAAGGTTAACTTTATGTTTTGGAGGACCTGTTTTTCTTACGCTCCTACCAAAAACTTTCTGTTTACCACTGCCTTTTTTGATAAGAGAATGTGTCAGAAGATAGTGCCAAATTCATCTTTAGGTGTTACATAGAATTTAGGTTGTTCTAGCCTAATGGCCTCAACCTGGAACAATTTTGCTCCCGGGGGACATTTGGCAATTCTGGAAACATTTTTGGAGGTCACAGTGGGGCAAGGGGAAATGCTGCAGCATCTAGGAGCCCAGGGATGCTGCTAAACACCCTAATATGCACAGAATAGGTCCCACAACAAAGAGCTATTAGGCCCCAAACGTCAATGTTGCCCAAATTGAGAAACCCTGTAGATCTAAGGTTCTCCATTATAGCTGCATATAGAATCACCAGGGAAATCTTGAAAATATCACTAAATTATAAAATTACCTGACCCACAAAGATTCTGATGTAACTGATCTGGGGTGCATCCTGCGCGAGAGAACTTTAGAAAGCCTTTCCAGGTGATTCTAGAATGCAGCCCAGGCCAAGACGCTGTCTCTGAAACCTGGGTGGAAATCCAGCTGTACTGCACCTGCCCTCTGTGGTCTCCCAGGCCCTCCCCTCTCTGGCTTCCTTGGAGACCTGTGGCAGTGGCTGCTGGAGCATGCCTGCCAGCTCCTCCTCTCCCTTATACCCCAGGCAGCTCTGAATACAGTGAAGAGAAGCTTCTTCCAGCTCCGTGTTCACGTTCTGTTACCTTCCCCCTTGTTCTTGCTCTAGATAAGGCAAGACATGTTGGTGTCTTTGCAAGGTCTGGTGCCTTGTTCCTAAGCATGGTGCACAGACCAGCCATGCTGGCTTCACCTGGGGGCTTCTTGGAAAAATTGAGCCTTTGGCCCTACGCAGACCTCCCTGGAAAACTTACACCTTAAAATGTGAGAAGCTTTGCTTTGTTCATTCTGGAGATTTATACCTTTTTATGACTATTCTTATAGGTCTGGACTCATGTTCTGCCTTCTGCCCTAGTTGAGTGACCTGCAGTCCATTTTCTAAAAATGTTCTTTATATGCCTGAGCTCAGCCAAGTACCCTAGACAGCAAAGGGGATTTCATTAGATAACAACCCACTGACAAAAGAAAACATAGAAGTGAGCCGAGGCCACCACAGGGTTGTATGGCCAGGAGGCATGGTCATGGGTCAAATGCAACTCAGAGGAACCACCTTACCTTGGCTGAGCCAATGATCTGTCCATCCAAATACGTGGAGACGGTGCAATTCCTTTTCATTTCCTTGGTGACAACCACAGCCAAGTGGTGCCACTGACCACAAGCTAGTAGGTGGCCACACCTGACCTGAAGCTGGCGTCCTGCAGAAGGCTCAGAGTCATCCTCAGGTTCCATGACATCTGGAAGAGAGCAGCTGCTGAACCTCATAGGAGTTATCATGCAGCAGCGACCCAGAAGTGGGCTTAGAGGGAGGCCCCAGGTTGACCACCCTGGGCCCTATACCTGTGGAGACCTTCCTCTCATAAAAAACGACAGCAGCAGCTACCATTCCTTGAGCTCTTACTCTGTGCCAGACACTGTCTTAAGCACTTTTACAAATGCCAACTCATTTAAATTTCACAGCAACCCCATGAGGCAGGTGGTGGCATAATTCCTATGGGACCGTCTTGAGGCACAAAGAGGTTATGTAACTTGCCCAAGGTCGTGCAGCCAGGATTCAAAGCAGGAGTCAGGCTCCAGGGTCTACCCCAAACTAGACTACCCCCACAGTCACAGTGATGCCATTTGCAGGCCACGTGCTGATGAGGGGCAGAGACAGTCGGGCTGCATGCCAAGGACGTCAGCCATCTTCTGGGACTTCCAGGAGCTTCACTAGGAAGCGGTGACACTCTCAGTACACACAAGAGGAACAGGTGGCCAGGATAGGCTGGGCTAGCCCATCTCAGACAGGTGAGCTTGGAGAACAAGGCTGAGTTCTGAAGGACAGAACCAGGCCACCAGCACTACTGAAGGAGGGTCAGGCTCTTGGGTACCAGGGCCACCAGCCTGCCATACCCTCTGGACCTGGGCTTGTGCTTGTGGGTCTGTCTGAGGCTGCTTCAGCTCCGGCTAAGTGGAGTGTATTCTTTACACACCTTGCTCAGGACATGATGCAGCCTGTGTCCCAGTGAGGCAAAGCCCCTAGTCCCCTTGTGATCACTCCACCAGAGCAGAGTTTCTGGAAAGCCACTGAGCATAATCCCTGAAGCCACGCCAAGGGCTGGGGGCTCATATCTGCTTGACAATTATAACCCCACAGCTCAGGTGACAGTGGCACACAAGAAATAGTTCAGACCTTTCTCCAGGGGTGGAACCCAGGGGAGCAATTTCAAAAGACACGGAGAAATGGGGGAGGGGGGGTGTCACAGGTCTCTAACTGTGCCTGTGCCACAAGCTTCCAGCTTACCCCCTCTTCCTCCGAGGGGGTAGGAACTGGCCTTGGATTGCAGCACCTTACCTAGGGGCTGAAACGCTTTCTCTTCTGTAGATACGACCAAGGAGAGGTCGTCCAGGCAGAGGCTGACGGAGAAGCAGACAAAGGGCTGCTCAGTTCTGGCCAGGTGGCGCACCAGGGTCAGGAAGTGAAGCGGGTGGCCCTCCGTGGCAGCGCCATGCCGGCTGACCAGGAACCAGCAGGAGAATGTCAGTCCCCCAGGGGGAGGGAAGGCTCTGGCAGCGCCTGGAGCAGGACACAAGCACACCTGAGACTCGCTCCTCCAAGGAAGCACGCTCCGACCGGCTCAGGTAGCACCTGCCGTGTGCGAGCCTGTGCCTTGCCTAACTCACCAATTCTCTCCTCCCTATCATTCCACACTCTACCAAGGGATGGAGAGATTGTCACTACCCCTGAGATCTGTCACCATTTGGACCCTGGCCAACTGATAAAGCCAAGCAGTGTGGCTTGGGTGGGGACATGCTGCACTCAGGGGATGCCCCGGGCCCTCTCATCCCATGACAGCATCAGCCAGTCAGGACCACTGTCAGCACTGAACAAGGGGGCTGTGTTGGCAGACGCGTTGCAACACACACACTGAAAGAGGTTTATCCCGCACTGGTGGGCTATGCAGACCCACCGTCAGTGCGAACCAAGTGCCTACTGTATGCAGAGCCATGGGCTGGCTGTTGGGAGGCACAATGACCTGGACGGCTTGCTCTGCAAGAACCATGAGTAACTTTAGAAGATGAAGGACAATCATCTGCACACACTCAGGACCTTCAAGTGTCAGGTGGAAATCTGCAATCAGTGCTACCTGAGGACTTATTCTTGGGGCAGATGGGGAGCTTAACCACCTGGGAAACACCTACCTGTCCCAATCCCTCCAGAGACAGAGTACTCGGTGCTGCTTCCCATAACGGTAGACAGGGTTGGAATAAACAAGCAGCTGGAAACAGGAAAGTGTCTCAGATCACTGGACTGCATGCCACCCTCTCGCATCGATGCAGCTAGTCTGGGCCATGACACGTCCTCCCTCTGTCCTACTACAGGGCTGCAGGGGCCCCACCCCCTCTTAAATCACAAGGCCCTAAGGACAAACAGCAGCTAGTGCTGATGGGGTGCACTACGGGGAGAGTCTGCGTTGGAGGCAGGACAGGAAAGGAGGGCATTCCAGAATGCAGCCACACCAGCATAAAGAGGATGCTGCCCTCCGTGGCAGGGGCACTGCCCCTGGGAAGCCACTGAGTGGGCGGGTGCACACGACCCAGACATTTTCCTCTGCGGAGTGGTGAGTGCTGATGGGAACTACAATTTTCTAATCAATATTTAAAATATATGTATTTCAAATATATGAAAGCTTGCTATACCCATAGCCTTCCACAGACATGTCAAATTCCACGAATGACGGAGCCAGGGCCGCCTTCTGAGGCTGCGGGTTGCGCGGGGAGGTCATGGAGATGAGGCTGAGCACCGTCTGAAGGGCCGTGGTGGGATCCTGGGACGCCTCCGAGGGCCTGAGGGCCTGGGCGACTCCCGGGCATGGGTTGGCATCTGGGGCAGCTCCCAAGGGTCCCTCAGCTGAGCCTGGTGCTGCAGTCTGTGGCCCTAAGGCACAAACAAGAGAAACGTGTCTGCTCAAAGCATTTCCACCCTCTTCTGACAATAGCCCTGATGTACCTGCCACCATCCCAGCTCACCAGGCACTACCTAACCACCAGCAAGGGTGGCTCCCTAGGACCCCGTCTGGGCCTCTGCTGGATTTTTGATAACAAGCAACTATGGCAAGAACCTGCTGCTTCTAGAAACTTCCTTCCATTCCAGCACGCTCCCCCTTTCCAACACAGCCTTCTCTGCTGCTGCCTCTGAAGTTCTGTGCTGGGGCTCCGTCCCGCCAGCCTCTACGCCCTCCTTCACAGCAGCCTCTCCTGGAAAGCTCTCAGCTCCACCTTGGGCTGCCAGTCCCAAGCCTGAGTCTCCATCCTTGTTTCTCAACTCGGCCTTCTTCTTACCTGAATGTCCTCCATGATGTAATGCTCGAGGAGCTGGTTCCCTGGACCAGCATCCTCCCAGGTACCAGGCCTGACACTGGACATCACCTGAAGCTTTGGCCTCCTGAACCCCCAACTCACCCCTTCTCCCTCCACGTTTGGTCTTTCTCCAGGGACACTGATCTCTGTGCTTCTCCCATTTGCCCCAGTGAGCAGCAGGCACAACCGTTTCTTAAAATCAGTCTGCGTCCCCAGCTGCTGCAAATGATCCCTCTCCAGGAACGCACATTCCCTTTCAATTCCCATTGACGTGTCCCGTTCTTTCCTCTGTCCTTACCTGAGCACCCAGGGTTGCCTCCGTGCACACGAGATGAATTGAGGATTTTTGTGGCAGCCGACAGAGGTGGGGGAATTCCAAGACCGAGGAACTGTCTGAATATAATACATGAGAAAACCAAATGAAGACATCCTACAGGCAGAGGTTTTCTCCAGCTTCATCTCGACCACCATCCTGGATGCCCAGTGCTCCCTGACCCTATCCCCACCCCTCACCGTGCAGAGACAGGGCTCCCTGACCTGTCACCTAGACCAGAGAGCTGGCAAGCTTATGAGGCTGGAGCCAGACCTTGTGTGGTGCGTTCTTACTAAGTTTCTGAAGGAGTTTACTGCACAGCACTGTAAGCATGGAGGCCTTGTCCAGCACCCCCATGCCCAGGGGTTGAAAGAGGCTGGCCTGGCCGCTGGGTCCCCTGCCCACTGGATGGAGGGCTTGTCTTCTGTGCCCACTGCACCTGCTCCTGTAAGTGGCGGGGGCAGGGAGTGCAAGTGTGTGGCCCCTTGGCACCAGTCTCCTTGTACTGCGCCAAGGTGGTAGGAGACCCCTGACCGCCATCCTGCAGCCTTTCTGTCCTCTGCCTCCTTGTCTTCCACGTCACTCCCCCATGCACCTTCCCGCCCCGCTGCTGCTCTCCAGGAATGCGTCTCTGTGTCGGAGGCCCCACCACTGCCCTAGTGCCCTGCAGTCTGTCCTCTCAGCACTGCCAGGCCCTTTCACTCCACCCCTCAATGCATAGTCTGCCATGGCCCGGGTGCCCTCCTCTCCATGTCTAGTGAACTGCACAGGGCTCAGGCCCAGCTCTGTCTTTGTTTCCCTGAAGCCCCCTCCACAGACCATCTGCACCATGGTACAGGGGCTATGTTGGCTTTGTGGGCATGGGCAAGGCCTGGCACAGACCCAAGGCTCATCTGTGGACTTCCAGAATTGAGTGCTGGGACGGGGCCATGCCCTGCAGAGGGGAAGGAAGGAGGCGTCAGGACGCCCATCCCTGCAGACTCCCTACTACCCACCATACAACCCTTACCCTGCAACAGGCATGGCTGCCCAGCCTGGGGACATTTAATATGCAGCATGTGGTACCTTAACAGGTCGGGTTCGATGGCTTGGGAAGCAAGCTTTTCAAAAATCCTGATGAGGCTTGAGTGCAAGGGGCTGCAGCCGGTGGCCAGGGCCCTGTGGCAGGAGCTCATGAGGGCCCTGAGCATCCCCGCCTCACACATGAGCTGGCGGTTCTTCTCTGATTTCACCAGGGACTGGATGTGACTGGCCAGGGAGCACTGGATCTCCTGGGAAAGCTAAGAGGTAATCAAAGAAAGCCATCAGCCCCTGAGGGCAGAATATCTTGTGGGCAGCTCTGATGGGCTCCCAACTAGGCCTGGGATTGGTTGTGAGACAAGGAGACTGCGCTCTATAGCCCCGCTGCTGTAACCCTGTCTGTTGTGGGTGTCCTGCAATGGGCCCTCCCCGCTGCAAGTGCAGGGGGGGACATCAGCTGCCCAGGGCCGATGGCTTGAAAAGAGGCCGCACAACGAATATGGGAGACTGGGTCTGCCCTCTAGACATTGTATTGGGTCCGCATGATGTTTATGCAGCTTCTGAGTTAACCATCAGAAGTCTGGAAAGTCTGAAGATTTCACATAGAAATCCACACGTGTGGCTTCCCTTAAAAGATGGGGCGATCTGGTCATGCAAGCTTGCAGCCATGTGTAGAGAAGCAGTTGGCGCTGGGCAGCGCTGTGCCCTCCAGAGGTACCACGACCACCCTTGCCCCCGGGTCAGCTTCCCTCACTGGACAGTTCCTGCATTTGAGTTGGCACTTCCTGGAATAAAAGGTGGACACCACCAGGAGCACGAGCCTAAAAGAAGCACCACACACACGTGCGCACGCACGCACACACACGCGCACACACACATGCACGCACACACATGCACACGCACGCATGCACATGCACGCACACACATGCACACGCACGCACACGCACACACACGTGCGCACGCGCACACACATGCACGCACACACACGCACACACGCACACACACCCGCACACACAGACTGCTGGCTGTGGCAGGTGCAGTCCTCACTGTGCACATGGACAGCCACACTCCAGGTGCGTAGGCAGCTGAAGTCGTGGCTCCAGTGAGACTTACCGAAGCCCCTCTCACCCCCCACGTGTCATCTCCCGCCTCCCACCCTCATCCTCCTTCACTGTCTCTTGGTCCTGAGCACATTCTGCAACACGGACGGCTGTGCTCTTATTGTAGCCTCTACTAGGTTTCAAATACTTCACTCTCTTTATGTCCCTTGAAGCACAGAGCACAGAGTGGGCTCAGTAAATATTTGAGCCAAATATAGTACATTGTTTTTGTGATCTTCCTTTCTTCATAAAAGAATAAAGCCCTGGAATTCCCAGCCCTCCACAAATACATGAAGGGTTTGGCATAGCAGAGGGTTGGAGGGGGGGGGTGTTTTCTTTACAAAAACTCTTAAGACTGTCCACATTCTCTTTTATTATCATATATGATGTTGTCTGAAGGGAGAGGGATGCCGGTTAAACCTTAGTGGGACTTTGCCTGTTACAGTGGCTGCTATCGGTACCCCACTCAGACCTCCTTCTCCAGGTGAGTGCTGTACCCTTCATAGCTGTGCTTTCTCTGGAGGACTTCCCTCTGCTATGTGGTGTCTGCACAGCCAGCCTCAGCTGGTAGAGGGACATGCGTAGCACAACAGGGACAAGAAACCACAAGTGGAAATGCCAAAACTAGTTTGCATTAAGCAATTCCAGTCCCATCACTTTCACTGTCCCATGGGAAATACACCCAAATTCCTCAGCTCCCTTCCCCAGATCCTTCTTCTGCTGCTCTGTGTCCTTCCCGCATCCACCCGAACCTGTGCCTCTACCTTCCCTCTCCCCTGTCCCTAAGACAGAAGAGGAGCGTTCACCCTCTTGCCTTAAACATGCCCTCTCCAAAAATTTGGATTATTTTATTCGGTAACTGCACTCTTTTAATTTGAGGTGAGAGTTGGGGAGACAGTCTGCATGAAGCAAGATGCAAAAATAACATCACAATGTATTATTTATAAGAATTTAAAAGAAATATCTACAATCTCCAGTTTTCATTACAAACACTTCACTTATTGCTTTGGCGACTTTTGGTTTGTTTTTGCTTTTCTTTTCTTTTCTTTTCTTTCTTTCTTTTTTTTTTCACCAGAGCAGAAATACTTAAAATCTAAATATGCAAAAACAAAAAAGTTTTCAAAAGGGAGAAATGCTGATCTTGTCTAATGATGCCACAAGTTTACTCCAAACTTGCTCAATACCCCATAATGGAGCAGGGAAAATTGATCGTCCTCATTATCACTGCGGCTCTGTCAATACCAATATTGCCTTGTTTTGAATAAAATGTGCTGCTTTTTTCAATGTTGGTTCCAGGAAAATGGTGTTTTAGTGAAAATATGAGCAGTAGCAGGAAACCAGTCTGGTTTCTCCCCCTGCAAATGGATTGATTTTCCTAACGCACATTACTTCCAACGCAGGAAAAGGGACGGTAGTTCAATCAGGACCCAGCAGTAAGAGTGTGGGGTCACCAGGCTGGCCAGCAGGCAGGACCTGCAAGGCAAATTATCACAGAGTGATCTGCGGGGCAGTCTTCAGGAGTTTTCTGTTTTCTCCACTTAACACTAGAGCCTTCAAGTCCAGCCTCGTCCAGCTGTGGAAATTGATTCTTATTTATCTCTTTCTCTCCCCTACTTTCTTTCCTGGTCCAGATTAATATGGTCTGGAGGGCCAGGTCCCAGGGGGTGGGTCCCTCCAAGAAGGCTGGGGTGGCGGATACATCAGTCCATGATGTATGTGTCCTCCGGACATTAGCCACACCATCCTGGTGTAAATGTAAAAACCATCGGACGCCCAGTATCTGCTTCCCCCAGACACTCTGCAAGAACTAGGAACTTCAATGAGCTACTCAAATTTGGATTAGTTGCTTGCTCCAGTTTGGTTGAAGTGTTCTTTAGGAGGTGATTTTGGAAGAGAGATGACAGACTCTAAGTGACCTCAGCTCCTTATCAAAGGCTGTAAATGGGATGCCAGGGATAGCAGGGCCCACAGGTGTGCTCTACCTGACGAGTTGTTGTGTTTTCTACGATTGCTTACTTAGAATCCGTTCTCCCTTTAGATGGGCGTGAACTTTCCACTTTGCTGCAATCCCACCGACCTGATATGCTGCTTTGAATATCCGTGTGGCCTTACAGGCTTGGGAGTTTGTGAGCTTGATCTAGGTGTGAGAGAGCCCAACTCCCATCGCATCAGCAGGATCCACGTCTGAAGGGCACGGCTTCCTTGATGCACGCGGACAGATTTGTAATGTGACCGAGATGTGTGTGGATGGGCGGGTGCCTGCTCCAAATCGTCTGCTTCTTTTACAAATCACATACATACATGGCCAATGCTTGTTGTTACAGAGGCCTAGGATATCATATTTATAAAGTATTTTCTTCTTTGCAATTTTGCTTCCCATTCTCACCTTGTGTACACCCCGTAGTACAGCCATACTGACGTTCTCACCCTTTGATGAATACTCCACTGACGCTCAAAGTCGGGAATGTCCTTTCCAAACCCATCCCTTTGTTCAGCTCCTGCTTATTACTCAAGAGACAAATCACATGTCCTCTCATCCAAGTAACCTTTTCTGAGTTTCTCAGCCAGCACTGTCCATGCTACAATCCGAGTAAATACCGCACTGTGACTGGTTCTCTCTCTCTCTGTCTGTCGGTCTCCTCCTCCCCAACCCTCCCATGCTGTGAGCTGCTGCTGGAGACAATGACTCTTTCCTTCATTTCTCTGGCATCTGTCTCCACCGCAATCACTGGTGCTGATGCAGGATATTTGAGGACGTGGGGGTGCACCTAACCTAGAGGCCCACACCGTGGTCAGAAAAAGTTCTGTGCCAATGACATGTTGAAGGACAGTGAAGAGAGAGCCAGGCCAGCAGGAAAGTGTCTGTTCTGAGAAAGGAAAGAGCACATGCAAAGGCTAGGGTGGGAGTGAGCACAGCCTTCAGGGAAAAGCTGGGGGTCACGGAGCAGAGACACAACATTTGAGCTCTTGGGTGCCGGTGCCATGTAGACAGGCTCGTTCTTCTACCTGCCAAATCCTCCCCCACCCCAGCTCACACGTCAATCCAAGACTGTGCACAGAGTCTGAACTCTCAGAGCACAGATCCTGGGGGCTGGGAAGCCTGGTGACCCAGCACTAACCTTGTACTTGAGAGCTCCTTAGAGACCCACCCACTTCTGGTACTGCTGATCTGAGAAGCTCCTGAGTCTGAACCAGCTTCTACCAGATCATAGGCTTACCCTTTGACTTTTGTACCCATTCCAAGCTCCAGTCCCAGGCCTGGCCTGATCCAAATCAATATCCCAACACCACTCTAGGCCCTGAACCGCAGCTTGGGAGTGAGGGCTCTGCTGCCTCAGTAGGTCTCACTCTGCAGATAGCCTGCCTGCAGGGTGCATCACAGCCTGGTCCTGACTTCCTGGGGTCCTGTGAGTGGACACGGCTATGTCCAGGCTCACAGCCTGACCATCCAGGTAGACTGCAGCTGTCAGCTGGGCTCACCCACCCCCAAAAGTGGAATTCACCATACAGTGTCCTCACTCCACTTGGGGCCATGACTGACCTTGCCCTAAAACCAATAGGACTCTCACACACGCTCTTTTTTCCTTCGCACCAGTGTAAGTGTGCATTCAGACATGGGCGCAGAATGGTGATCTCTGCAGAATTTTGGCTCTGTGGATTCTGACCCATTGCTGAGGCTGGTAGAGGCCCTTCCTCTCCCTACTCTGTCCTTCAGCAGTTAACTCCTTCCTACAGCTCTATACTGGCTGCAGTCTGGGTGCCACTCAGGTCACTGCTAAAGTGAAGAACTAGCAGAAGAAAGGGTCAGTCTTCTGATTCCTAAGTAGATATTAACATATAATTCAATATCAACTTTCTGTTATTAAATTATCAATAGTATAATGTCAGTTGAAAATATACCTAAATTGTATTACCTTCCATTTAATACTTCCAAAATATTATATACCATGATCCAGACTCCTAGAAACATGAACTCTCAAAGCTGGAAGGGAAGGGTGGGGCGTATGGTGAGGCCAGCATCCGAGGGCAGGTACTGTACGAAGGACCTTACAACATGCTCTCTGCTCCTCTTCTCAGCAGGAAAATACTATTAGGCCTGTTTTGCGCATGAGGATGCTGAGACTTGAAAAGGTTACATCAGCCTCCTAAGATCATATAGCTAACAAGTGGCAGAACTGCCACCCAACCCAGGTCTCACTCCAAAGCCTATGATTTTGCATTGCACCATAGGCTCACTACAAAGAAGGGAATTTAGCACGGCATAAGGGTCAGAAACTGATGGTCTAGAGAAGCATTTCATTTGGTGGGCACAGTTTGGTTCTGCTTCTGTTTTATTCCCTCTTAGTTAAGTGTGAGTGCCGTTAGACAGGGCAAGCATTCTCCCTTTGGCCACAGGCCTCACCACTCCCTACTGCTCACACCTGGCTTCATTTATGCATTTCCTTTACCTCTCTGGCCCCAAGACACTGAGTCTGCAACCCCTGTGGTCTAAGCCAAATGTGAGTAGTTGAAATTGCGGTGCAGAGAAAGAAAGTGGCCTACATAAGTCATGTCAGTAATGATGGCAGAAGGGACTAGAAGCTGTCGGCTGGTAATTGAACATCCTATCGAACTTTAACTTCTACCCCATCTACGTCCTCTTCATTTCCAGGCAACATCACGTCTGCTGGCTCTATTTAAGAGGCCGCCCTGAGAAGTCACCTTGATTTTAATTAGAATCTGACATTTTCCACTCAGGAATGATAGAAATATTTTGTGGGTAGGGCTCAGTAAGAAAGAGCACAGAAAACATAGAAATTCAACGTATTTGCAAAGTCTCCCGTATTGAAACTTAAAGCAAGAATCCTGCTTTACCAATTTCCTTTTTGAAGGAAATGGGTCTCTTTTCAAATAGCCTGCCCTTATGCAATGCGACCCAGGGCTATTAATGCTGTCAATATTTTAGTTATTCGAAACCTATCTGATTAGTTCAATGTGTTTGAAATACAGGCTAATTCCAGAAAATGGCATCCTTTTCCAAATTTAGGCACAAATGAGTTGATAGATACATGCAGCCCTGAACTTGATCTTCCTTCCATCCCTCAGGCTGTGCAGGAGGTTTGCATAGCAGCAGAATCTTTATAGTAGTCTTTGGGTCTCTGGAACACACCCAGCAATGACTCAAGGTGCAGAGTGACAAGGGACAATAGCCTCTCTGAGGCCCAGGTCTAACCATGTCGCTGCTTTACCACAACCTCATGGCTACCACTTATCTAGAGGAAAGGCAACTTGTCAGGGTGGCAGAAGGTCAGGACCTCACATCTGCACATACACCTGCCACTTAGCCACGATGTTAACTCTGTCACTTAATTGCTCCAAGTTTCAAATCTTTGTCTGCAAAGTGGGAATGTTGATATCTGCCTTGCAAGGTTATTACAAAGATTAAATGATAAAATGCTGGTCAAGTTTTCAGCCACTGAGAACAGTAGCCACACCATGTAGCAAGTGCTTCCCGTGCCGCTGGTGTGTTCCACTCGCCATGCTAAGCACACGTGCATTGCTCCATGTAATCCCCGCAACAATGCCACCAGGAAGACGATATTATTATCCCCATACTACACAAAGGAAGTTAAGGATCAAAGAGGTTAAACAGTTTTCCATGGCTCTGTGATTGCTAAGTGGCCCGCTGAGATTTGACCACGATCTGCTACCTTCGGAGCCTGAACTCTGCCCTCGTACAGTGGCGATGATGATGATAATGGCGGTGGATGGTAACCCCATAAAGATCAACTCTCTTGGCTCAGCATTCAAGGCCCTTCACAATGTGACTTCCATTGACCTTTCCAGCCCTACTCACTGCCTTCCTGCCCACATGGTCTACCCCAGCCCAGCTGAGCTATTCAAAGTTCCCAAACAGGCATTTCCGTGTGTGCTTCCGTCTGTGCCTGAGCATCTCTTCCCTACCCCGCCTACCTGATCTGGCATGGACATGCCTTTTCTTTAAAGCCTAACTCCAGTGTCCCCACCTATCTGTGCCTTTCCCTCCCCTATATCCCTAGGCCCTGTGGGCAAACTTGTTACAGCCATCAGGATGTCACCTTACTGCCATCCACACTCCTCAGCCTACTCACCCTCACACCCTGATTATGAGTTCCTGTGACATTTGTGTCTGAATCCCCAGAGGCACATAGTAGGGGTTTCGTAATTATTCACAGAAGCAAACGCATTACACTGATTGCTCCAGCACAGGCTGATTTCCACTTCTGCTAAATTCAATCTGGCTTCCCACCCTCGAGTTACGGGTGTCATGTGCACAAGCAAACATCTCTCTGCTAAAAATGGATTAAAGGCCACAGCCCAGAGGAAGTGGAGGGGTACTTGGCACTGAAAAGCCCACCCAGTACTGGTCAGAGTTCTAGCCTATGGCCATGTCACTACTGCAAGACTCTGTGGCTGCTGAGCGTGCTGGAAAGGGGAAGCATCTTTCTTCCCAAATAGTTATTTCTTTCTGGGGCCAACTCAGCTCCAAGAGAACTGAACTGCAGTCCATTTTTGCATTGTGCTGAGTAAAATTCCCACTCCACAGTTTTAAATACTGGTGATGATGCCAGAGGCAGAAAAACAGCTGGATTATATGTTTCCAAGAGTAGCTCGTAGTGCTAGCATTTTGGAGGGGAAAAAACACCTCCGGGTTGTGCACAAAACAAATTTGATGTGGCCACAATTGGAAATAAACCAGACAGAACACCCATAAGGTTATTTAAGTAGTGACTTCCAAGAGGACATCTGTAACTTGGAAAGCCATCAATTGCAAGCGAGCAAAAACACGTGAGTCATGTAAAGCAGTGAGTGTGAAGGTGTGTTAGGACCTGGAAAGCAGACCTCAGGGAGGTGAAGGAAACCCACTCGCATCTTTTTAGTAACACTGCCATCTACTGAAATGCCCGTGCCTCTTCCTGCAGTCAGTTTTGTTTCAGCATTTTCTCATGTGGTCTCATTTCTCACTGTTACATGGTTTCCCCTACCCCCTTTCAGAAATTAATGACTGTGATTATCCAACTTTTAATAGTTGCTGATTTGGCATCTGCAGAAAATATCTGAGAAAATGCACCACTACATTTCATTTGCATATTTGAGAGACTTTTCATAAATTACTTGTGACCTGAATAGAAAAAAAGTATCGTACCAAATGGAATTCTCATTTGCATACTCAATTTGTCCAATTATCGTCATAGGACGAGCAGAGAGTGGAAGTTCTATCCTGCACAGTGATGTGACAGCTCATGGGGTTTATCTGACCCTCAAGGTCATCCGTGGAGTTTCCATGCATGCAGGAGACAGCAGGACAGGCCCTGTCCACTCTGTGCCACTTCATCAGTCATTGTTGCTGTGGATTTTTGCAGAATGCAACTGATGAAACCACTGGCTTGGTTGCTCTAACTGCAAGTATAGTGCATCGTACAAAGTACAACTAAGGAAGCCAGACGTCCTGACAATATAGGGATTGCTCCTGGAGAGGTGCACGATGCCAAGATGCATGACCCTGCATTCCGTGAGAGCGGCTGACAGCAGGGACCCATTCATCAAACACATCTTGAGCTCTGGCCTAGGGTGAGTTTCAGATCTTCCCCTCACTGCCCCTATGACCTCAGGAAGTCACACAACTTTCTTGAGCCTCAAGCACCTGCAGAATGAGGAGCAGCTCGGGGACTTTAAAGAGCTGTTGTGAAGGCTGATGAAATCATATCCCTGGCATAGAGCTAACCCCCAATGTGTATATGTCCAGTATGTTCCAGGCGGGCCCTGTCTTGAATGCCAAGGTAAGAAGGTAAGGTCCCAGACTCTGTGCGACTCATTGGCTGGAAGTCATTTGACTTAGGGGGTCAAATGGCTTTCATTATCAGTTAGGTGCCTAAGGCAATCATGGTGGCTGGTCTTTAATGATGACCCCCCACAAGACTCTCCGTCTCCTGTACACATATGCCACCCTCACATCATATTTCTCCTCCTGTTGAGTCTGAGCTGAGCCTGTGGCTCACTTTGACGAATAGAATGCTGTGGAATCAACGCTGGCTTGTCCCATCCCCAAGCCTCCGGAAGGCCTGGCACCTTATGCTGTTGTGCCCTTGGGAGCCCTGAGCTGCTGTGGCCCTGCAGGAGAGTCCACTTGGAGGGACATGGGTAGAGACCAGATGGGGAGGGAACCAAGGAGGAGAACACAGGATCCTACCACCAGCTTGAACCACATCCCCAGATATATGACCCAGTTGATCCAGTCCAGGAGCCCCTTACCATCTGAGCCAGCCCTGCCGAGGTGCCAGCTCTGTGAGTGGAGGGGCCCTCTTGGGCAGTCCAACCCAGCTGGCATGATGTGGAGCAGGCACAAGCCATCCCTGCTGTGCCCATCTAAATTCCTGACCCACAGGTGGGTCTCCACAGCTCCCTGTCCTCTGCTCTGGGAGGTCCAGGTGGCTCCACCATGGCTTCTGTCACGCTGTGACCTGCAGAAATGTCTCCAGGGCTTCTGGTCAAGATGGCAAAATAGACAGTCCCTAGCATCACTCTCTCCCACAAATCAACCAATTTACAACTATTAAAAAGCAACGACAGCCAAGCTGGGGCTGCTAGAGCTCAGGGGAGGAGGAGGAGAGACCTACAGAGTGCATGAAGGCAGGAGAAGCCATGACGAGAGAAAGAAAGAACCACTCTGAGAATTTTGTGCTGCAGCTGCTTTAAGGCTGGAGCTGCTGAGCGCACAGAGCAGGAGCCAGCAAAAGCCACAGCTGTACCCTTCCAATGGAGGTGCTTGAAGGCGGCAGGGGAGAAGAGGGCCTTGGTAGCCCCCAGGCCAGCAGTCCCACCAACAAGGTTTCTGTGAACCCACATAGGACCGAGGAGCCACAACAACTGAAAAAAAGGAGCCACTCAGAGGCCAGTGAGTCATCACAAGGGACTGGAGCACAGCCTGTCCCATGGCAAATGTTTGCAGCATTGGCAGTTGGGGAGACAGGCCCACCCAGGGGAACACTGAGGCACAGCAAGGACAGCTGATTCGCCCCCTAATCAGTCCAGGACCACTCAGAGGAGACTGGTCAGGAATATAGAATTGCAAGGGGTGCAGTTTGATGAAAAGACTCAGGCCCAGACCAGTGTTTCTATACAACCCAGGTGCACTAGATTTCACCAGATCCAGAAGTGCCTGTAAAGTCAATCATTAAAACCTGAGCTGCACAACAAGCCTTCCCTAGGGAACCAGCAGCAAAGCAGCAATTTAACTCAACCACGGGGCTCAAGTGCTGGTCCCCACAAGAAGTCCCACCATTTTAGAAGTAAGAAAAGGACAACAAATTAGTTCCAGTGCAGAGTTTAAGTGGTGGGAACAGCAAATAATCCAACACAGAACTGAAAGATAAAACACAGTACCCACAACCAGAGACAAAGTTTGATAACTAGTAAAGGTCTCATTTCACCAAAGAGCACCTATAATACCTAGAAGGACCAGAAGTCCCCTGGGCTACCAAGCCAGGAAGGGGGGAGGGCCGGGGGCCTCAGCCATGGCCCCCAACACCCTCAACCAGTCCCAAGGATGGGGGCCTCAGGCCTCGGCCACACCCCCCTGACAAGTGCAATCACCCCAGCGACAACCACCAAGCCACTGCAGGAAAAGCCCTGGGCTCTCGTGAGCTGGGGAGGTGGGGGGCTGAGGGCCTCGCCCACACTCCACCCCACCCAAGCAACCAGCTCAGCGGTGACCGGGATGGTGGGGGGCGAGGGCTATTGCCCCATCCCCTTGACATCTGCCCCCAGCCCAGCAATAACCAGGCCACCGCTGGGAGCCCACTGGTCTCCCCTGTGGGAATGTGGTGGGTACCACAGGCCTCAGTCTCACCCCTCCTCCTTCCAATCTCTTCCATCCCATTTCCTTCCCCTTTCCCCTCTCCCTCTCCCTCCCAACTGCTCTACAACATTGTAGAATGTAAAAAAAATAATAATAAAATTTTAAAAATAAAATAAAATAAAATAAATTCGTGACCCACAGAATCATGAGAAATAATGGCATTGTAATTGTCAACTTTTTATCTCATCTTATCCCAGCCTATTCCTTTTCCACAAATGTTAAAAATATGAAATACATTCCATTTACTGTTCTGTGTGTCCCTATTCATTGGTTTCATAACCACTTTATCATTACTCTCCACAAAAGGAACAGGACCCAGAACAAGAGGTACAGTCACCAAGGGTCACGTGGACATGGAACTGGGGTGGCCCTTTCTCTACTCCTGCACCAAACACTGCAGACCATCCTTAGTGGAGATGGTTCCCATCCCTATACCTCAAGGCCCCTGCCCCTCCACTCCGCGGCCCTCACTGATTTTGGACACTTGTAGTATTTTTATCACGTCACTGTCATTTTCAGGCTGTGGTTAATAATGCCAACTAGTTGTCATTTCTTTCTAAAACACATTGCCTCCTTTTTAACTTCTGAACAAAACAAAGCTGGAGCCCTCGTTGCCTCCCAGAGGGGCCAGGCCCGGCTGCTCATTGAGGGAAGCCACTGCTGTGCAGCGGAGGGACCAGGAGACCTGCCACCAGAGGGAACCAGATTTAATACCAGGTTCACTAATTGTGGACCCATAAAAGCCATTTAAATGATTTGAGCCTGGAGATGATAGTGCCCCTGATGTTGCTGTGAGGAGCAAACACACGGGAGGAGGCCTAGCGTCCCACCCGTACACGGTGGCTGCAGGGTTCAGTTTGTGTCCTTGCACCTGCTGCCAGCAAACACAAAGCAGGGCCTCTTCAGCTTCCCCAGCTCTGCCAGTCCCCCGTCAGAGCCTCTGAGATACTTTTTCTTCACACTGAAGTCCTTCTTTAGCCTTTGCCCTGTTCCATTTTGGCACGTCTGTGCGCACACCACTTTGCCTCACTGCGGCCAGGCTGGCAGCTCTGCCAGGACAGAACCTTGACAGTGGCCTCTGACTCTTTGTCTTCCCACTGCCTGTACCCCATTCTTGTGGCCTGTGATTCTGACACAGGGGATGTTCAGTTTCCCTGGATTCAGGTTTCAGGACATGCCTCTGTGTTTCCAGCCACTCCCTATTGTCTCAGGCCCCCTCTTCTGAGCTCTCTCCTAGACGAAAGCTACTGTTGCCAGTCAGACCTATTTTCAGCACCAACAGGGGAAAATGAGACCACAGGGGGATGGATTATGCAAACTCAGTCTCTGGGCATGCTCATTAGAGAAGGGTTATGTAACCCTGGTTATTGAAAGACCTTCCACTATGGGTGGTAGAGAGCACGAAATACTCTTGAGTATGTCTGGTGCATGTGATAGGACTGGACCAATGAACATCCTCCAAGAAGAGACCAACTGAGCATGTGCAAGACTAATGTTACATAACTGGGAAACCACCCTCTTAATTGAATATCCATTAGATAGAGAAACTATAAAAGCCAAATCCCAGCTGAAGGTGGGGTTGTTGTTCACACTCCTGGAGACACCCTGGACTTTGCTGGCTAGGGTGTGTATATTTTACTTTGTATCGAACTTACTTTCAGCAAACAGCTGCTCACTCTCTTGAGCCAGCCTGCACTCTGTACTGAACTTTAAGTATGTGTTTCTTGCTTTTACATTAGACCTGATGTGTGTACTGAGCTTACTTCTGTGTTAGACTTGGTGTGGGCCCTGCTCAGTCTCTGGAGCTATGCTGCACTCTCTCTGTGGAACCTGCATTATCTGTTACATTAAACTCATTCTCACTTTCTACCGTGACTCTGTCCTTGAATTCTTTCTTGGGGTGGAGTCAACAACCTGGTAGGAGGAAAGGGTGGGTTGAGGCTAACTACTGGACCCCCCAGACCCTACCTCCAACATCAATTCTATCTCCGAATATGTCTTTTGACTCCTTGACTCGCTCCTTCACACAGACACCGCGCCACTACAGCTACCACCCTGCATCCTGGCCTGTGGACAGAGCTTCCTGGCTACTGCCCACAACTCCATTCCCAGTCCATTCTCCACCGAACACACAAGGATAATTTTAATACAAAAATCTGATGGCGTCATCCTCCACCCACTTGAGAGAGTCTTCTTCTAATGACTGTGACCTTGTTACCCGCATGTTGGTGAGGGTCCAGCCCACCTTCGCCTGCCACTCCCAACTCTCCAGCTCCCCTCTGCTCGTGCCCCAGCCGCCTGCCACAAGCTCCTTCCTGCCTGGTTCGTAGCTACAGCTCTTTCAGGGTTCTGCCTAAACGTTGCCATCTAAAAGATGGCTTCCCTGACCTCCTCTCCTTCATCCAAATTAGATTTAATTAGGTCTGTCACCACCTCCATTACCATGATTCTCTCTCGGCACCCTGTTTTCCCCCCTTAATATTACCTGTCACAATTAGTAATTGTACATCATCTGTGAGCTCAGTGATTTAGTCTGTTTGCACCATCACCACCTTCCCCACTGCATATGCAGGCTCCCTGGACAGTGTCTGCGTCCACCTGGCTGGCCCTGCATGCCCCACACAGATGCAGGGCCAGGATCTCAGCCAGCGCCCCCAGGATGGATGGATGAAGAGGCTGAGGAGCAAAGGACTCCTGGTCCCACCTGTACCCGGTGCTGTGCTCATCACGTGGAACTTGCCTCATGAAGATTCAATGATTTCCAATTGGTTTTGTTTGGCAGTTGCATTGAGAAGGCCACTTTGCCAACACAAGTGATCTGTTTTGTATTGCCTTGGGAGGACGAGCACAACTCAATCCAGAGTCCAGGACACACTGATGTGTCTCTATAAGAGGTGCTTCCCAAGGGTGGCTCTGCTAATGCAGGGCACTGAGGGCAAAGGTGAGAAAATGGAGTCTCAGGCCAGAAGGAGCTTAAAAGATCAGTCCTGTGAAAAGGACAAAACATGTGTTCATCAACAGGTACCTGTGGGTGATCCGCATGGTTCAACCGAGGTAGCAGCATCACCATGATGCACACGATCCCAGGGTGCATGATCACAGTGTCCCCTTCATCTGTCCTGCAGAGAGAGGAATAGCAGGACATCAGACATGAGCTCTAGTCTCTTCTTCTGTTCACAGACCTTCCTGGATCCTTCTTTCTAGGGCAGATCATGGCACCCAACCTTAGTCTACCAGATGCCTAGAGGACCTGGAACTGCTCCATCTCAGCCTAATTTTCCCCAGCTATACAATGGAGTTGAAAATACCACACTTCCCTCTTAGAGACATGGAATAATGCTTTTGTGCTCATATCACAGCATCTGGCACATAGTTGATGCTCAATAGAAATCAGTTCCCTGGCCCTCTTCCGTTCTCTCCAGATATATGGGAGATTGATAAACTCCCACTTTATATTAAACACACACACACACACACACACACACAGAGCTTCTGGATCCCTTCAAGATGGTGTAAGTTCAGTCTGCTGTGTGCTTCTCCCCTGAATGCAACTCAAGCCCTGATAGAACTCATAGAGTAGCTCTCTGAGACTCTGAAAAGTAAGTGGTAGCAGAGAAGAAATCCAAACTCCAAGTACCATGGAACTGGCAACGGGTATCCTGGGCTTCCCTGCTCTGGAATCCCCTGGTGTAGATGCACAAGTGGCCTAAAACCCAGAATCATGCACCAGGTTCGACAGGATGGAAAGAGCTCCAGGAGAATTCTTCTATTTCTGTTCTGAGGAGTGGGAAAAGAGGCTTCTACAGGTCACAGAATGTGGAGGGAATCTCCTGGGACCTTCTTTGTCTGGTTTCTCCCTTCTGGGCAATTCCAGCATCAGCAGCTTCGGCCAGGCAGGCTCTAAAGCTCTCAGGGGAAAGAAATTTCTCTCTAACCAGAGGAACTGTTGTTCCAAGAGTGTAGGTAAGATCCTTATTGCTTTGTTTTGTCTTTTTCCTCTCCCTGCTTGGCCCCAGGGACAGATGCACTTTCAGGGATGAGTGGAGAAACTAAAACCCCAGATTCCCATACAGAAGAGAAGGAAGGGGACCTGGGGAGCCAGAAAGTGTTAGGGAGAGAATGAAGAGGAAGAGGTTGACAGAATGGGACGACTTAGTTGTGTATTGACCTCTGGGCCTAATTCCCACTGTGCATATGTGGATCTGACCCTAACCAGGGGGCAAGTGGGGAAACAGCAAATCGCCCTGCAAAGTCTCTGAAAACTGAACTCATGCTGGAACCATCATCCACAGAAGGTGGGTAGGAACTTGCAGCCTGAGACTAAATGGGGCAATTGCCTGCTAAAATAAAATAATCAGCATTCTCCAGAAGACACCAACAAGAGCCAGAATTCATAAGATAACATTCAAGACGTCTGGGTTATAACCTAAAATTGCTCAACATAGAAGGAACCAGGGAAATCTCAATATCTCACATGGAAAAAGACAACAGATGTCAATGCTGAGACAACACAGATGTAAGAATTATCAGGCAAAACCTTTAAAGCGGGAATGCAAGTCAAAACTACTTTGAGATACCATCTCACTACAGTTAGGATGGCTAATATCCAAAAGACTGAGAATGATAAATACTGGTGAAGATGAAGAGAAAAAGGACCCCTCCTACACTGTTGGAGGGACTTCAAAATGGTGCAGCCTTTATGGAAAATGGTACGGAGGTTTCACAAACAATTACAGATCGATCTACCATATGACCCAGCTATTCCACTGCTGGGAATATACCCAGAGGAATGGAAATCATGTTGAAGGGATACCTGTACTCCTATGTTTACTGCAGCTCTATATACAGTAGCCAAGAGTTGGAACCAGCCTAAATGCCCATCATCAGATGAGTGGATAAGGAAACTGTGGTATATCTCCACGATGGAATACTATTCTGCTATATATAAAAAAAAAGAAATACTACCATTAGCAGCAACGTGGATAGACTTTGAGAAGATTATATTAAGTGAAATAAGCTGGGCACAGAAGGAGAAATACCACATGTTCTCACTTATTTGTGGGAGCTAATAAAAATAAACAAATAAATATACAAACAAATAAGCGGGGGAAAAAAGACACAACAATTCCTCGAACTTGTTAGGAAAATTGAACAGATGTGAGGTTGATGGGGGAGAGGGAGGGAGGAAAAGGAGGAATTGGTAAAGGAACTCAAAAATCAACTGCATTGCATATTGATAAATTAAAATAAAATAAATAAAGCAGTAATATTAACCAAAGTCCAAGAAATAAGAGTGGACACATTCAAAATGAATGAAAAAGAAGAAAGTCTCAATAAAGAAATGGAAGAAATAGAAAAGAATCAAATATAAATTCAGGAACTGAAACATGCAATAACTGACAAAAAAACTCACTGAATGAGAACAAATGGAAGAATGAGAAGAGAGAAGGAAAAGCCTGTGAACTTGAACAGAGATCAACAGAAAGGGCCCAACCTGAACAAAGAGGAAAAGGATTTTTTAAAATGAAGAGAGCCTCAAGGTCATGTGTCACAATACCAAAGGATCTAACATTCATGTCACCAGAGAAACACATAACCTTAAAGATACAAGAGGCTCAGCAAAACCCAAACAAAATAAACAGAGAAATCCACGCCCAGGCACCTAATAAACTGTTGAACCCTAAAGACAATGAAAAAACTTGAAAGCAGCCAGAGAAAAACAACACATTACATACAGGGGACAACTATTTGAATGACTGTGGATGTTTCCATGAGAAAGCAGAAGGCAGGGAAAGAATATTCTTAAAGTACTGCAGAGAAAATGAAGGCAAAATACATGCATTCCCAGGTGAAAGGAAACAGAATTTCTTGCCATCAGACTTGTTCAAAAAATAACACTGTTAAAAGTTTTTTAGATAGTATGGAAGTAAGAAGGAAAGAAATAAGAAGGAAACTTGGTACTTCAAGAATAAAGAAAGCAATCAAAATGGTAAATATTTGGATAAATATAAAACAACACTTTTTTCCTCCTCTTAAGTTCTTAAGTACACGTGTCACATAACAACAGGGATACACTCTGAGAAATGCATTGTTGGGTGATTTCATCACTGTGGGAACACTATGGAGTGGATTTACATGGTGTAGCCTATGGCTTCCGGGCTTCAAACCTATGCAGCATGTCACTGTACTGAATACTATCGTGAACTATAACACAATGGAGAATATTCATGTATCTAAACATATCTAAATGTAGAAAAGGTACAGTAAAAATACAATATAAAAGGGGTTTTGTGTGTGTGTGTGTGTGTGTGTGTGTGTGTGTGTGTGTTTAAATGGTACACCTACCATGAATGGAGCTTATTGGACTGGATCTTGCTCCGGGTGAGTCAGTGAGTGACTGGTGAGTGTGAGGCTAGGACACTACTGTACACTCCTGTAGGCTTTATAAACACTGCACACTTAGGCTACACCAAATTTATTTTTAAAAAGTAATTGCACTATGACATTACGATGGCTCCAACATCACTGAGGTGATAGGAATTTTCAGCTCCATTATAATCTTATGGGACCTCCATCGTATGTGCGGTCCCTCATTGGAAACATTGTTATGAGGCACATGACTGTATACATGTGATGGTTGAAGGCAAAACTGTATTAGATGTAGTACATACGACAGCCACAACAAACACAGGGGAGGATAAGGGGACCTGCATAAAGGTAAGCTTTCCATAATCCATTTGAAGTAGTAAAATACTAATTCTAAGTAGACTATTAAAAGTTAAGTATGAATAATGTTATTCCTATTGCAAGCTAAAAAATATAGGCAAAGAAGGATAGTCAAAAATTCAATGAATAAATTCAAACCGAATACTAAAATATGTTCAAACTATTTACAAAAATGCAGGGAAAAACAGAGAAACAAAAAAAGAGGGGGGGGGGAAGAGAAAACAAATAATAAAATGGTAGACCTAATTCAAACACATCAATAATTACATTAAATAATTAACAGATGCAAATTCTCAGAATAGAAAAAAAATAAAAGTAAACTGACAAATGAAAGGATAGACGGCCAAATCCTTAATTACAGATGGATACTTCAACAATCTTCTCTCAGTGATTGGTAGAAAAAGTAGACAGAAAATCATCAAAGATATGGAGCTGAACAGCACTGTCAATCAACTGGTGTAGCTGACATTTGCAGAACACTCCACCCAACAACTGCAGAACATACACCCTTTTCAAGTAGTTCCCATGGAACAATTGTCAAAATAGGCTACAAAACAAACTTGAAAACATTTTAAATAAGGAAAATCAAACAAAATATGCCCTCTGATCATCAGAACTAGGTTAAAAATAAATAATACGAAGATAACACAAAATCTCCAAGTACTTCAAAGATAAACATATTCCTAGATAACTTATGGGTCAAAGAGAACATTTTAAGAAAAAAACGTAAATATTTTGAGTTTAAATAAAAGCTCAAAATACATATAAAGAAATATGGGATGCTGCTAAAACAGTGCTTAGAGGGAAATTTATAGAATTTATAGAGTTAAACGCTTACATTACAAAAGAGAAATGCTCTAAAATCAACAATCTAAGCTACCACCTTAAGAGAGTTTTTAAAATATTTAAGAAAAACAAAGCAAGTGGAAGAAAGGCAATAATAAAGATAGTGAAAATCATTAAAATTAAAAACTGAAAAATAATAGAAAAATAAGTAAAAATCTGGTTCTTGGAAAACATTTTAAAAATTGAAAAATCACTACCTAAGCTAACACAGAAAAAAAGAAGACACAAATGATCGATATCAGGAATGAAAGAGAGATTACTGTCATGGACCCACAGACATTAAAGCAATAATAAGAAAATACTACAAAGAAGTGTGCACATAAATCTGACAACTTAGATGAAATAGATCAAATTCTTCCAAAGCCACAAACTACCACAACTCAAGCAAAAAGAAATAACGTGCATAATTTATAGCTATTACAAAAACTGAGTATGTAGTTAAGAACCTTCCCACAAAGAAATCTCCAAGTCCAGTGTTTTCACTGGTGTATTCTACCATACAAATGACACCAATTTATACAACTTCTTTCAAAAAAATAGAGAAGAATGGAACTCTTCCCAGTTCACTATATGAAGCCAAATTACCCAAATATCAAAAGCAGAAAAAGGTGGTACGAGAAAAGAAATCTGCATGCCAGTGTCTATAATGAACACAAGTTAAACAATCCTCAGGAAGTTACTGTTAAATCACATCTAGCTATATATAAAATATGGCCAATTGGGCCTATTCCACAAGTGCAAGGCAGATTCAATATTAAAAAATTGGTCGGTGCAATCCATCATATTAATAAACTAAAGAGGAGCTACATGATCATATCATTTAATGCAGAAAAAACATTTTTAAGATTTGTGATAAAAACTCTCAGTGAATTGGAAGGGATCGTCCATAACCATTTATGGGTATCAAAGAAAATCCACAGGTGATATTGTATTTGATGGCAAAAGACTGAAGACTTTCTCCCTAAGATTAAGAATAAGGCAAGGCCCGTGGCGCACTCGGGAGAGTGCAGCGCTGGGAGCGCAGCGACGCTCCCGCCGCGGGTTCGGATCCTATATAGGAATGGCCGGTGCGCTCACTGGCTGAGAACCGGTCACGAAAAAGCCAAAAAAAAAAAAAGAATAAGGCAAGGATGTCCACTGTCACCGTTCCTATCCAACATCATACTGGAACATACAGGCTGAAAAGGAAGATATAAAACTGTCATGATTCACAGAAGACATGATTGTCTACATAGAAAATCCCAAAGAATCTTTAAAAAAAAAAAAGCTCTAGAACCTAATAAGTGAATTTGGCAAAGTCTCAGGATACATAGTCTACATATGAAAATTAATCATATTCCTATATACTAGAAGTAAAACATTAGAAACTAAAGTATTAAAAAATACTATTTAGAATGGTGCTCCAAAAAAAAAAAAAATCTAATACTTAGGTATAATATAAGAAAACAGTCTCTGTATGATAAATTCTACAGACCTTGGTGAAAGAAATCAAAGACCTAAATAATGGGAGTATACTATCTTTATGGATTGGAAGATTCAGTATAGTTGAGTTGTTGATTCTCTCCAATTGATCTATTGATTTAATGCAATTCCAATAAAAATTCCAGCAGAATTTTTTGCAAATACAGGCGAGCTGGTAATTAACACTTCTATGGCACTAGAACAGCCAAAGACAAAAGAACTAAAATTGCCAAAGCAAATTGAAAAAGGAAAAATAAATTTGGAGTACTCAATTAGCTAATTTGATGACTTATTATAAAGCCACAGTAATCAAGACATTATTGGTGAAAGGCTAGACACACAGATCAATGGAATAGAATATAGTGCAGGAAAAGACTCACACAGATATGGCCTAAAGATACAAAGAAAACTGAATGGAAAAAGAATAATATTTTCAATAAATGACACTGGAAGAATTGGACATCCATATGCAAAAAAAAAAAAAAAAATCTCAACCGAAACCTCACACCTTGTACAAAAAGTAACTCAAAATGGATTATAGACCTATAAAACTTTTAGAAGAAAAACGTATGAGAAAATCTTCATGACACTGGATTAGGAAAAGATATGACATAAAAGCATGATCCATAAAAGAAAAAAATTGATGAACTGGACTTCATCAAAATTAAAAACTTTTGATCTCTGAAAGACCCTGTTTAAAAATGAAAAGATAAGCTAAAGGCTACTGACGCACATACATGATGAATCACAAGGTCTTAGGCTAAGTGAGGTAAATTGGTCTCACGAGATTACACATGTATGTTTCCTTGTACTGGTATTCTGGAAAAGACAAAACTAGAGAAAGGTCAGTGGTTGCTGGGGTCTGGGGTGGAGAAAAGGCTTTACTATGTGGGGTAACACTTAGGAGCTATTTGAGGTAATGGGACTGTTCTGTTTCTTGATTGTGGTGGTGGTCACATGACTCTACACATGAATTAGAACCCATAGAACTGTACAACAAAAAAGATGCTTGTACTGTCTGTAAATTGAAATAATAATAATAATAATAATAAAGTACAACATTAATCCCAAATTATAAACATTTGATTTTCAAACACCCTGCCCATAGTCCCACTCCCACACTCTGAGATTGTTCTAAGCACCATTAGCCCTCAAGTCACTGAGGTGCCCAAGAGTGCACTTGGGGTTAATTTATTCAGTTCAACTGGACAAATATTTATTGACCATTCACTGTTTTCTGGGCATTATTCAGAAACTTTGAAAACATCTATAAACTAAAGAAACTTAAACCCATGACTGGGGTGTGAGGGGAGGGGTGTAGATAATAAAGATAAGCCTAGTAAAGAAGTAAATTATAAATAATAATTATTATTATATAATATAGGATAATATATTAATATATGATGTAATAATATAATAATGAATAAGTAAATTAAGTTGTATGAAGAAAGATGATAACTGCTATTGGGAAAAAAACTGGGAGAAAGGAGAATTGAGAGTGCTTGGGAGGAAAAAGGGAAAAATTTTGCAATTTTAATTTGAGTGGCAGGATTGGCATCTTTGAGAAGATGACATTTGAGCAGACTTGAAAGACAGGATCCAGATATCCAGAGGGGAAGTATTTCAAGCAAAGAAAACAGCCATTGCAAAGGCCCCAAAGTGGGAGGATGTCTGTCATACTCATCAAGGAGCAAGGTAGCCTGTATTAGTTCCCTAACACCAAAGCCACACAAAGACAACACAGAAAAGAAAACTACAGACCAATATCCCTTATGAATATGCATGCAAAAATCCTAAACAAAATACTAGCAAACTGAATCCTACAGCATATTAAAAGGATTAAACACCATGGCCAAGTAGAGTTTATCCCAGAACTGCAAGAGTGGTTCACCATGAGAAAATTGATCAGTATAATACACCACATTAATAGACAAAGGAAAAAAATCACATGATCATCCCAACTGATGCATGAAGAACATTTGACAAAATCCAAGACTCCTTCCTGATAAAAACACTCAGAAAACTAGAAATAGACAGGAACTTCCTCAACATGATAAAGAGAATTTACGAAAAGCCCACAGCTGGCATTAAACTAAATGGTGAACACGCATCCTCAAATTCATGTGAAATTTCAGAAAACTGTAAGTACTCAAAACAATGTTTTAAAAGAAGAACAAAGTTGGACAACTTACACTTCTGGAGTTCAAACTTACTACAAAGCTACAGTAATCAAAACAGTGTGGTACTGGCATGAGGATAGACATATAGACCAATGGAATTGAACTGAGAACCCAGAAATCAACTCATACATCTATAGCCACTTGATTTTTAGCAGGAGTACTCAAACCATTCAAGAACGAATTCTTCAGCAAATGGTGCTGTTGAAACAGGTGGATTGCCATAGGCAAAAGTTGAACCCTTGCCTCACACTGTATACAAAAATTAACCCAAAATGGATCAAAGCTCTAAATGTAAGAGCTGAAGCCATAAAACTTTTAGGAGAAAACATAGAGATAAATCATAATGATCTCGGATTTGGCAATGGATTATTGCATATGATGCCAAAAGAACAAGCAACAAAAGAAAAAAATAAACCGAACTTCAAAATTAAAAAGTTTCATGTATCAAAGGACATTATTAAAAACGTGAAAGGACAACCTAAAGAATAGGAGAAAATATTTGCAAATCATATATCTGACAAGGGCCTAGTATCCATAATATATAAAGAAATCATACAACTTAATAACAAAAAGAGAGAAAACTCAATTAAAAAATGGGCCAAGGACTTGAATAGACAATTCTCCAAAGAAAATATGCAAGTGGCCAACAAGAGCATAAAAGGATACTTGACATTATTAGCCATTAGTGAAATGAGAGTCAAAATCACAATGAGATACCACTTCATACCCACTAGAATGGCTATAATTAAAAATAAAATTTAAAAAAAAAAGAAAATAAGTGTTGACAAGCATGGGGAGAAATCGGAACCCTCATAAATTGCAGATGGAAATATAAAATTGGTTCAGCTGCTGTGGAAAACTGACAGTTTGGCAGTTTCTCAGTAAGTTAAACATAGAATTACTATTTGACCCAGCAATTCTACTCCTAGGTACACAATCAAAAAAACTTGAAAACAGGTGCTCAGACAAATACATGCACATGAATGTTCACAGCAGCACTATTTACAATAGCCAAAAGATGGAAAAAAACCAAATGTCTATCAATAAATGAATGGGTAAATTGAAATAATAACAATAATAAAGTACAACATTAATCCCAAATTATGGTATACCAGTACAATGGAATATTATTTACCCTTAAAAAGAAAGGAAGTACTCATACATGTTATGATGTGAATGAACCTCAAAAACATTATGCTACATCAAAGAAGCCAGACACAAAAAGCCACATATTGTATGATTCCACGTCCAGAACAGGTAAATTCACAGCGACAGAAAGCAGGTCGGTGGCTAACTGGGGACTAAGGAAAGAGACGGAGATGAGTATGAGTCTTCCTGCTGGGGTGATGAAAATGTTTTGCAACTAGATAGAGGTGTTTGTTGCACAACATTGTGGATGCACTGGATGCCTCTGAAGTGTTCGCTTTTAAACTGTTAATTTTATACTATGTGAATTTCACCTCAGTAAAAAAAAAAAATAAGATGCTTTTTGGAAACTTTCAAAGGAAAAGATACTGCCTGCAACAAGAGTTCTCAGACTTTAATGTGCTTATACATAACAAGAGGAGTTTTTTAAAAAACAGATCACTAAACTCCAACCCCAGAGACTGTGATTCAGGAAATCCGATTTGTATGACTGCATTTTTCCATAGCTCTGCAACGGATTCAGATGCGGGTGGTTGAGAAGCGTTGCTCTAATGTAGGATCACAAGAGCAGGAATGAAGGTAGAGGTTCTGCAGGAATGAAGGTAGAGGTTCTGGATCCCAAGGAGGGTGGATGCTGGTACCCCATCTGACCCAGCATTCCCCAATGGCTTTGTCTCGTGGGTGTAACCGAAAGTTATAATCCAAAAGTACACAGTTACCTGTATTTTGGGGAGCACAGTGGTGGTGGTGGGAGAGGGTACTCGGACAAATTTTGCATCTCATTTGAAGAACCGTAGAAACCTGAGCAGGGGTGTGAACCAACGAAATCTCAACACATCGTACAGTCCCTGAGCCTGGCTATCCATACTTGCCACCCACGGCAGCAGCATGCCAGAGAGGAGGCTGCTCTATCCTGGTATTTGTCCTGTTTAGATATAGAAGTCAGACTGTCCCCTATCTGGACTGTATCCAAATTCAGAGGCAGGATTGATACCCTGTCTCCTCTAAGGCCTGTAGATTCTTGAGTGATTCTTTAGAAAATTAAAAGCAATATGGTCTCATTTTGGCAGTTCATGCTGATACTCCAGACAGCCACTCATGATCACAAGGGGACATTGTTTCAACAGGAATGATTGGGACAACGCTGCAGGATGACCTGCAGCAGAGGAGGACAAGGCGCTGATTCGGGGCTCTGGTCTGCAGAGCGTTGACTAGGGCAGACCACATTCCTGTTGAGACGACCTCCCGTGATGGAGAGGAGGTACAGCCACAACTAAGTCCAAGGTACAGGCAATTAGCCTTGTTCCTTTTACTGACATAAGGAATAAAAGTCACCCGCAAGCCTGGTAGGGGCTGGGAGAGGTCATATGCTAAGGCAAGAACCAAAAAGGAGCAGAGATACCCCTGCATTGAAAGGAGCTCCTCTCTAGGCTATACGGAGGCCCAGTTGCAGAAAGTGGTCCTTGTAACCCTCAACCCCATCATGCCACAGCCTGCCTAGAGATCTCCATGGTTCCACATCTCCTGTAGGATAAAACTGGAATGGCCTCATGTGGTGAATGTGCAAAGCCCACCACGGCCTGACGCTGCAACCTCCTTCATCTCCAGACCCGCAGATGGCTGTGGATTGGCTGTTGGGAAGTATGTTGTCCACTGCTGTCACAGGATCTACTAAGTAGCTGGGAAGGTCAGCATATATGATCGGAACCACAGCTGACATTTATTGGACTCCACCGCACGACATCTGTGTGTATGTGTGATGTGTGTGCATATGCGTGTGGTTGTGTGTGGCATATGGGTTTAGTGTGGAGGTGTATGTGGTATGTGTGTATGTTTCATAGAGATGACACATGTATTTTGGAAATCACAGATATACTTTTGGAATTACATAATATATAACCTCTATTTTCTGAGAAATGTTACTTAAATTGTAGTTGCTATATAGATTAAATGAACTGAAGAGAAGTTCATTGTGAAGAGCCAGGCAAGGTGTCTGCATATACGTGCTCAGTAAACAGCAGCTGTGATCACTCTAGCGATCACCATTATCATCTTCAATCCTGACCTCACAGCAGCCCTCAAAGTAGATACTGTAATTATTCCTGCCATCAGTTCAGGAAATTAAAGATTAGAGAACTATAGGAGCTGACCCAAGGAACACAGCAACTAAGGCATAGAGAGCTGGCCTGACTCCAAGGCCCACAGCTTCTTCCCCTCCTTTCTGAAGATCAGGATCCACTTTGCAGAAGGCAGGACTGGGCAAAGCCACCTGCCCAAGGAGAAGCGGCATCAGTGGTAGGGCAGAGATGAGCACCCTGCCTCTGGTTCCCAGTCCACTGGTCTGCCCTTTACCCGCAGACTCTCTGGAGAGACCAGGGTTTCGCTTCCTAGTCTCCGACCACTAGGGAAAGTCAAGGGTCAGGTATCTTTTTAATGAGGAAAAAAATGCTCTGTTATGAAATATGACTCTTACTCATTTTTTAAATTAGTCATTACAAAACAAAAATGACATTTGATACAGAAGTTATCTGTAAAGAATCAGGACTGGTGCAATCTATAGGTTAGAGCCTGAACTTAAAACTGCAGGCTATCACATCAGAATATTTAGCAAACCATCACTGTTATTGTGGGAGCATCAGGAAAACGTAGGAAGAACACACACACACACACACATGCGTGCACACACACACACACAAACAGGCTTTGGAGGTAGATCTGGATTCAAATTCTGGCCCCATCACTTACAAAATGTGTTACCTTTAGCCATGTTACTTACACTTTCTCAGTCTTAACTTCCTTTTTGGTAAAATTTCAAAATTTGGGAGGAAAATAAATGAAAATAAGCATTTAGTACTCAGCCCCCAGAAACATTCAACAAACGACTATTGCTTTTCATCACCCAATACTGCTTACTAAATGTCCTTTGGTGCTGACAAATACTCCCCTGCCCTCTGAGAGCTTGTGGATCTCAGTTTCTGTACTGAGGTCTCAAGTTGACCTGCATGTTGTCAGTGTAGCCAGGGCAAAGGCCTCCTCAGGGAGCTCCCTGGAATATAGAGATCAGGAAACCCACAGTCGGAATTCTTCCTAAGACAAAGAAGGGCCTGGGAACCTGGCCAAGGCCTGGCTCAAAAGGGCAACTGCAGCCTCACTGGGGCTTTTCCATATCTGCAGAAGAGCAGGATGACCAGAATGAGGAGGGTTTGCAGGGAGCCCAGGAAAAGGAAAACCCTGGAGTGGGACTCACCATCAGAAATCATACACCACACAAGCAACTTTCAGTGACAGCCACAGAAACAGCAGATTGTAGAATCAGACTCTCAAAATACACAGAAGAAAAAATAATTATGATTCATATGTCTGAAGAAATAAAAGAGACAAATAAGAACAAGGAAAGAGCTATAAAATCAACAAGTTGATTTGAAAAAGAACCAAACAGTAGATCTAGAAATATAAAATATGATCATTAGAATTTAAAAAGCAAAACCTAAATCACTGGATTAAATATCAGATTAGACACAGCTAATAGGAGACTCAATGAGTTGGAAGAAAAAATCAGAAGAAATCGTGCAGAAGAGACCACAGAGAGACAAAGAGATGAAAAAATTGTGGAAAAGAGATTAATAGACATAGAGGATAAAATGAAAAAGTAATGCATGCGTCTGATTGTTATAGTTACAAAAAGGACATAACAGAAAAAAAGGTGGAGAAGAGGTAATCAACGAGAATATCAAGAATTGATGAAAAACACTGATTACCAGAATCAGGAATACCAATGGATAATGAGCAGAATAAGTTTAAAAATTAATCCACATTAAAATACATGATTGTGTAACTACAGAACAAGAATGGTGAAGATCTTAAAAGCAGCCAGAAAAAAAATGACAAATTACCTTCAAAGAAGAGCAATAAAAACATAGCTAATTCCTTAATGGCAACAATGAAATCCGACAGCTTATGGAGACATTTAATGTGCTGTGAGAAAATAACTGTCAACCAAGAAATGTATACCCAGAAAAACTTGCAGTGATTAAGGAGAAAATGAAGACATTTTCAGATAAATAAAAATCAACAGAGTTGACCAAGAGCAGACCCTCACTCAAGAAAATCTAACAATGTATGAGGGCTCTTCAAAAAGTTCATGAAAAAATAGAATTAAAAGATAACATGAATCCATGAACTTTTTGAAGACCCCTTGTACTATAAGTGGAAAATAATTCCCAATGGATGGGTACAGGTGCAAGAAAGAATGGTGAGCACAGATACTGAAAGAATGAAATCTAAATAAACTTCATAGAATGATAATAATAAATGTTTTATTTGATGAATTAGCTAAAATAAGATGGAATTAAAATATTCATAACAGTAATGTACACATTAGAAAAGGGCAATAATATTTAAGTGTTCTAAGGTCTTTATGTATTAATTGCAAGGAGGATAAATATTATTTAACTTTAAACATTAAATAACATTACATTTTTTTCAGAATAACCACTAAAAGACTAATTATAGAGAGTATAAGTCCAAACTAGCAGATGGAAAAAAAACAAAAAAACAAAACAAACAAACAAAAAAAAACACTGAAATAATTCAGAAGACAAGAAAACAAAAGTAAAAAGTGGGACAAATGGAAAAATATAAAATAGGAAAGCAGAAATTATCCCAAATATATATAAATAATAAAATAAAATGTAAACAAATCATATTCTCGAGTTAAATGACAAAAATACCCCCCAGCTTTAAAAACAAAGTAAAGCAAAACAAAAATAGCTCTGTATTGTTTACAAGAGAAACACCTAAAACATAGAGACGGGACACAGAAATGTTATAACAAATGATTTTTTTAAAAAATCCTGGCACATACTAACCAAAAGAAACCTGATATAGTCCTATTATTATTAATAAAATTGGAATTAAGGCAAAGTGTGCTGCTAGAGATAAAAAAAGATCACCATATAATAATAAAATTTTAGACTCCATAAGTATATAAAAATTCTAAATTTGTATGATTCTTATAGCCTCAATTAGATGTAAAGCAAAAAATAACAGAAATTAACATATCTACCATTACAATAAGAGATTTTTAAAGTATCTTTCTCAATAACTAACATGTCAAGCAGATTGAAGAATTTAATGATAGGGGAAATTTGAACTAAACAATTGGCTAATTGATCCAGTGGATATAAATGGAACATAGAACCTGACAATTGGAGAACATGCATTCTTTATGAAACACACATGGCATATTTACGAAAATGTTCCACCCTGGGGACCATGAAGCCAACCTCGACTAATTTCAAAGGATGAAAATCACATAGCCCACCTTCTATCACCATGATAAAGTTAGACGTCAATAACAAAAAGATGCCCGGAAACACTCCGTAACCTTGGAAATTCAAAATTCAAGCAACACTCAAGAGTCAACTATCAATCCTAAGAGAAATTAGAAAAATATTTAGTACTAAATAATATCGAAACTAAAACTTATGAGTTACAGAGAAATTTGTATTTAAAAAGAAGACTGAAGGGCCGACCCCGTGGCACACTCGGGGGAGTGCGGCGCTGGGAGCGCAGCGACGCTCCCGCTGCGGGTTTGGATCCTATATAGGGATGGCCGGTGCACTCACTGGCTGAGTGCCGGTCACAAAAAAATAAATAAATAAATAAAAATAATAATAATAAAATAAAATAAAAAGAAGACTGAAAATTAGTATCCTAATTGTCCAAGTTAAGAAAAAAATACCAGAATAAGCCCAAAGTTAGAAGGAAATAATAAAAACAAAAATAACAAAATAGAAAGTTTAAGTAGGAAATGGGAAAAGCCAAAAGTTGGTTCGTAGGACACACTAAAAATTAAACCTCTGGCAAGAATGCTGAAGGGAAGAGTAAGAGAAGACGTAACTGATGTTAAGAATGAGAGCTGGGAACAGCACAGCTGCTAAGGGAGATAAACGTAGGAAGCTGTTGAGAGCAGCCTGTGCCAATAAATCAAAACTTAGAGGAAATGGGAGGATAAACTTGAAAAATAACTTACCAAGAATAACTCAGGAATAAATAGAAATTTATTCTCACAAGAAGAAATCTCACAAGAAAACAACAGGCTCACGAGGTTCTGCTGGCAAGTTCTGTCACATAGCTAAGGAAGAGACATAAACAATCTTTACATAAACTCTTCCAGAGAACAGAAGCGGAGCACCGTCCAAGTCCAATATGAGGCTAGCACGAGTTTGATAATAAAAAGTCAGGAGACGAGAAGGAAAACCCAAACTCTCTCGTGAACACAATGCAAACATCCTTTTCAGAACTTAGCAAATCAAATTCAGCAATAAATATTTCACGAGCAAGTTGGTTTGTGCAGGAATGCAACATTAGGAAACCAATTACTTTATCAAATTAACCAATGAAACAAACAAAAAAACCCTTATGATTATCTTGGTATGGGGAGATTTAACATCTGTCCCCCTCACCACCAGCCCCCAGCATCGAAGTCTGGTAAATGGGGCCTCTCCTTAGATAAAAATGTGCAGTGTCTTTCAGAAGGATAGTTTATTGCAATATTAGTGTTGTTATTGCTGCTTTAGCAGAATGAAAAAAGACACCAACTATTTCTGTTGTGTTCTTTTGTTTTCTCTCCCATCCCAAGGGGGTGTGTAGATGGTTCTTTGTGCTCTCTTGCTTTAGTGGAATTCTGTTCCAGCAATGAAAGTAAAAAGTTGTTTACAAAAGTCTGAACTCTCTGAGGGGTTTGGTCTGCCAAAGTAAGAGGAGAGAGATTGTCTGTCAAGGAGAGAGGAAGCAACAAGAAAAAACAGAAAAAGCCCCATGATTGGGAAAGATACAGTAGTTTGTGTCCTGCAAATTGAAGGAACTCACCCCACAGCCAGGCAAGGAGGAGACAGGACCTCAGAAGGCAAAAGCTGCCTGGCACACCTAGGGAGGCTGAGCCCAGCATCATGGCTCCCCGGAGCAGTGAAGGTCCCAAAGGAGAAAGTGAGTCTATCAGCAAGTTGTGCCCTCGGTTGCTGGGCATCCTGCAAGCCTTGCTGGTTCTTACAGGACTCAACAACATCCTCCAACCCTGTACTGACTCAAGATTGAATTTTCTTCCAGCTCCCAGGATAGGTAAGCTTTGAGTCAGAGCTAACTTGATTTAAAGAAAGAAAGCCAAGTGACACTTCCGTACACCCAATCTGTTAACTGGGCCTTCCTACCTAAGGCACATACGCAGGACGATTGAGTAAGAAAAGGGAAACGGAGACACACTGATGACCCCAGGGCAGAAAAAGGCATCAGAGCTCTACCTCTCCTGCAGGTTTGGCCACTGCTTGAAGCTGCCTTTGGGGTCACTGCCGGTGTCCTCCTTCTGGGCATCCATGACCTGCTCCTGCCCAGCCCTCGGGGACTCCTTCGGGTCCCAGTGCAGGTGGAGCGTGCCCCTGGCCATGCTGTCCAGAAAGCTGAGGATCTGGAGGCAGCTCTGCATGCTGGGTGGGAGTGGGCTGTAGGAGGCAAAGGCAGCACTCAGCAAGTCAGCAAATGGCCTGGGCTTTGTGTCAGCCCAGGAGGGCAGAGGGGCTCCCTCTTCCTCTGGGGCCCCAAAACAGCCCAGCAAGCAGAGGTCCTCGGCCAGCTTCTCGAAGAGCCCGTTCCTCCTGAAGAAGTCCCCGTTGACAGGGTCCAGGTGCAGTGCCGCAGATAGGGCACAGAGCGTGTGCAGCACCAGCTCCAGGGTCTGGCTGGGGGACACCGCTCCCCACGTCTGCAGCGGGGGTCCGTGGAGGGAGCCCTCCAGGTCGGAGAGCAGGGACAGCAGCCCGTTGAACCCGCTGGAGACTCTGAAAGCAGCACGGCCCTTGGCAGTCTCCAGGATCCGGAGGAGAGACTGAAATACCAAGCACATGAAAATGAATCAACCCTGGGAGGCAGGTTAATGCTGAGCTCACACACATATCTGCCTAAGCATCCCGTGCACTCTTTCCTGCTCAGCTCCATCCGAGCAATGAGCTCGAGGACGACTCTGGAACATCAAGATATCCATACTGTTCCTCTTATGTTTAGGTTTAGGTTGCCCATAGGTGCCTTCTTTCAAATGGCCCCTCTTAAAGCCTCTGCTAATTTAAAGGGTTGATTTAAGTGTCTGGCATCTTGACATCAATGCGTCTCCCTCCAGAAGGCAGTTCTCTGACTCCTCAGTCATGCTCACCGCAGGACAAGTGCGTGCACAGCGCCTCCCATTGCCCTGATCAAAACTCTCATCACACTCTACTGCAGCTACTTGAAAACTGCCTCAGCTCTCCACCAGACTGAAGCTCACGAGACCAGGAACCAGATCTGGTTCACTCAAAGCACACACTTGATGAGAATTCTCTACAAGAGTGGAACGAACCATCTCTTGTATTGTACAGAAGACCCACAGTGGAATCCATACAGAAGCAACTTATTATTCTCAATCTCCCTCTCTGTGCAACATGGCTACATCTATTAAATGAGGAGAGATTGTAAAATGAATCTACTTAAAACCTACTGTGAAAAGAAGATAGTTTCAGGGAAAAGAGAGATCTTCAACTGAATGAAATGCATGGGTACAACACATAAAAATCAGTGGACAAAGAGAAAGCTGGTAGCTCAGAAAAAAAGAAAGAGAAGGGACTGGGTTTTAAAACTCTCTTACATAGAAAGTCAAATAGAAACAGTAAAGTTACAGGTACTATGAGATATGAAGTCATGCACTTTCGGAGGAAAGGTAATTTTCCAGTTTGCCTGAAGTTGGATGTCACCCCCAAAGTTAATCCCCACTGAAACTGTTGAGGGTAGGAAATCCTATTATGGTAATTGAAAGGTGGGGCCTTGAAGAGGTGATTAGACTGTGGAACCATGCCATAATGAATGGATCAATAATAGTGGTCAGGGGCGTGGTTCTGAGGGCTTTAAAAGGAGAGCCCTTTTCCTTTTTTAAAAAGAGACCCGAGAGTCTCTCTCTCTCTGCTCTGCCATTTTCTGCCATGTGAGACCCCTGCATTGCTGTAAAGCCACCACCAAGAGCCTCACCAGACGTGCTCCCCGGACTTTGGATTTCCCCACCTCTAAAACTGAAAGCCATAAATTTCATTTTCTTACAAATTACCCAGTTCCAGATATTTTTATTATAAACAACAGAAATGGACTAATACACAGCTCCATCTCTAAAATGCTGGTACCCTAACCTAACACTGGTGTTTAACTGTAACAATATAACGTGTGTCTCTACCACTCCAATTTTGTTCTCTAATATTATATTCCACTATAAGAAACCTGAGCTGCTTGGCATTTAAGTCAATCCCATGTGTGGGGTAGGGAAACACGGATGCGCCTAGACTGTGTTGACCCACACAGGCAAGGATTCTTTCAAAGATGAAGAGAATGACAGCCAAGGAGCTGCTTAAAAGGTTCCCATGGCCCCATGTATGATGTTTCAAGAAATTAAAAAGCAAAAGATTGTAGTACCTGGGAGACTCTGAAAAGCCAGAGTCCACTATGATGTTCAAATAGACAATATAAAGTGAGGTAGAAAAATTCATCCTGCTTCACTGCTTTCTCCTCCTAGGTGAGGATATAACCTACTTTAATCTGAATTTGGCTCAAAAGCCTGGAAAGATAGACATTAGTAGACATGTCCTTAAAGAGAAGCACGTGGATTCTTAGGGGAGCTTCCTCCAGAATGGTGATGCTCAGTGAACGTGAAAGATCACGGAGTAGATTGGGCAGGGCCTTTCCCTGTGTGGACAGCCAGTGTGGCTGCTTGCCCCACCCCCACCCGGGGGCCCTGGGGCCAGCAGAGGCTAAGGCTCTGGTGCCGTATCTGTACCTGCCTTGAGTGAGCAACTCACACCCAACAAAACAGTATTTCTTCAGCTGAGTTGAAAACTCAGTCTAGCCTTGACGTGTGTGTGGTGGTTTGGGTCCCTTCCTTTCAACTGATAACCCACATGAAAGGCTGCACACGGGTGTGTGGTACAGCGTATGTTGCATGATCTGAACCTGACCTTGTCTCTGGTCATGTGACATGTGTCATGAAAAATAAATAAATCATGAAGACATCAGGAAATCTTAAATTCTATGATGTTAAACCGTCTAAATTTATGTGAGTGCTTTCAGTAGCTCCTACAACCACCAGGAGGTTTCTTTAAGGCAAACGTAATAAATGAAGATCTGTTTATCACATGACAAAACAAATACCAAAAAGGGAGAATGATTAAGTAAGAAAACGAATCAGATTACAGACAATCTTCTGAGCAGTGGATGACCACTAAAACACCCTCTTCCCTCAAGGAACCACCTTCCAATTGTCCAATTTGACGCCAGATATTACTTAAAAGAATCCCATCATTCAAAGAGTGTTGAGCGCAGATATTTTAAAAAGAGAAGCAACCCAGTAATAGTCCTCATTACGATCTGCGTCTCAGAGGGTCTGTCACCTGTAATTCCTGTATGCTTATTTTCTTCCCCTCCTGGTGGGAGGGGGAGAAGAAACAGCAGCTGTCCTTAATTGTTGCTTTGTTTGATTTATTAAATTCAGAGTCATTATCTAAAATGGGGGTAATCTCATTAGAACGTAGACTGCTCTATTATCTCTTAGGATGGGGTTAATTTCATATTTGCAGAGTCATAAAGTAAAGAGTCCAAAATCCAATTACAAAGGCTTAATTTCATAGCGACTAAAGAGAAACATTTCTATCATAAAGGAAAATAAATACTTCGCTACTTCGGGAAACGATTTGTCAGGAACCGGGGGCCGAGGAGGAGGGTCTCCATTACTGTCATTCAACTTTACATGATAATGCATCACATAGGGTTTCCAGTCTGCGGAAGGCAGTAAATTTAATCAGCTGAAGTCAAAGTAATCAGGCTAGGGTTGACACATTTCAAGAAAGGTCAGCGTTAAGCACATTTTCTCCTCCTTAACTCAGTTAGCATGTCATCATCTCTGAGTTAGTATTCCTCCAGCTTGAATCTATAAAATGGATGTCTGCTGCAAAGTGCTAACTACATTAGGGCTAACAGGATTTATTTCACATTCTATTATTTGTTATTCCTCATAATTTTCCATGTGTCATGCTGAAAGACCAGTGAAGTAATGCAATTAAGCTCAGAGTTGAACAGCTAAATGTATATTAGCAAATCAATCTGAATTCGTGCATAACCCAATCACAGTCCCACAGGCCATGGAGAGGAAATTCATTTGCTTACATTATTTTTTAATTCAGTTATCATTTGCCAGAATTAGGTAGTGAAGTCACATGTGCTTTGGTGTTGGTATGGAAGTGCCACTGGATTTTGGAAACACCTGCCCTAAGTCAGGTGTTTCTGGAGGGAGTTTTTTCTCCATTGGTTGGCAGATTCCCACCTCAGGGAAGGACACAAACATGTCACTCTGACGTGAATGCATGCCAGAGATGGCACACCTTTACGGGGAGACGGTGCACCACCCGCCTCTGGACTTCCAGGTCCCCAGCTCCAGCCCTTTCCCTTCATCCTGCCTCGGACCCACTTTGTAAACAGTGCTGCTGACAGTCAGTTCTCACCTTCTAAAAGGGGAGATCCAGCCAGAAAGAGCTCATTTTACCTCTTTCTGTCCAAGGTTACCAGGGGTGCCCAACATGATTTAGAAACAAATGTCAATCCCACAGCAGATTCCAGCAAATGTTCACTAGTTGCTCGTGTGACTCAGTGGTGGAAGAGTCTGGAATAGGCCCTCGGGGCCACCCCTCCCCACTGCCCACTGGAGCAGCAATGTGTTAAGAGCCCCGGGTCCTTGGAGAGCAGTGGCAGCTCCTGAGGCCTCCTGACTGCGGGGCAGACACTTGGCAGCCAGGAATGATGGCACACTGAGCGCAGGCTAGGACTGTTAAATAAGCTCACCGAGTGCTCATCCCTTATGTGCTCTCTTGTGAGTGTGATTCTGAACGATATTAAATCTGTAAAACACCATAATGGCTTCACACTGCTAATTCTAGAAATCCAGTCCTATTATCCAGGGGCTGACATTCCAGTAAGACGCCTCTGGGCTACATAGTAAAGGAGGTGAACTTCCCAGGAGCCGAGCAGAGCTCTCTTTTCTGTATTGGACACAGAAGTACTTTCACTCTCCAAAGTAAATGCAAAACTTTCTTCTAGGTGGATCTGTTGGCTTTCAACCTGAAAATGTCAGAAACAATTATTTACCTAGGAAACCAAAGCCCTGACTGCCTTGGTCTGAACACAGACACGCGGGAAACGCAGCGAACAGTGTGGCGGGTGCAAGCGCCACTTGGTTTGCAGTTGCTGGTCTCAGATCAAACTGCGCTTTACCACTCAGCAGTGGTGCGATTTTAGCTTAGTTGTGAAGCCTTGGGATGCCTCTCTGCTGCAGCATGAGAAGACTGGGCCACAGGAGTCCAGCGTTCATCCCAGCTCTAAATTTCCATTAATTCTTGATATCTCTCTGCTTCACACATCCCTCTCAGTCCCTTACCCTATGTAATCACAGGATGCAAGCATCTTTCAAAAGACAGTTAACTTTCATTTTTTTGTTTCATATAAATCACTTTCGCTCATTTTTTGGCCCTGTAATAAAATCGCTGTTTGTTTTCTTGTCATCTGTGACACACATGATAATCATGGTCCTAATGTCACTTTGGATGGGCCACTCAGGATGCTGTGGCCACACTGAGCACTGCAGGCTTAGGCTGCGTGACAGGAACAACTCACATGAGTGTCCCACGTCAGCTCTGCAGAGAAATGAAGTAAGGAAATGAACCGACACCAGTCTCTGCATGTTAACTATGTTTGTACAGAGATATTTATAACCAGGTAAGTTAGGTCAATGTTTTACCTAATTTTGGAAGTAAGAGTAACCTCCTGTTATTCTTTAATATACCGCGGAGCAGGCGGCACTTTAAGGAGCATGAGTGCGTGTGACAGGACGGTGCTGCGGTCCCCACCAGATGGCAGCGCCCGGGGTGACCGCATGTGCTCCTGACGCTCTCTAAAGCCGCACCAAGCAAGAGAAAGGGAGGCATAAACCCACAGAGACGGGAGGAATGCAAAGAAGGGACAGTGACAAGTTTGTGACTGCTGTCCAGCAGCAGGGATGATGGGGATGATATTTGTTATATTCCCTTAACTATTTTAAGACAATTTTATGATTATTAGTAATATTATAAAAAGATATACTTCTCCCTGTTACCAAACCCAGCCTCACTTGTCCCTTGGTACCCGCCATTTCCACACCTTCAGCAGCCTCTTCTCCCTCTCCCCGCCAGCGCGTTATCCCCTCTGTGGGCCTCTGCAACAAGGTAAGGCGGCCTCGGTCTCCACCACTTCTCTCTTCCCACTGATACAGGAGGTGCTCAGTTTCCCTGGATTCAGGTTTCAGGACATGCCTCTGGGTTTCCAGCCACTCCCTGAGGTCTCAGGCCCCCTCCCCTGAGCTCCCCCCTGGAGGAAAGTTACTGTTGCCAGTTAGACCTATTCTTAGCACCCACACAGGGGAAAATGGGACAATAGGGGGCTGGCTTATGCAAATCTAGTGCCTGGGCAAGCTCAATAGAGAGCACAGAACATTCTGGTGCATACAACTGGAACCACCCCCTTAATTGAATATTCACTAGATAGAAAAACTATAAAAGCAGAATCCCAGCTGAGGGCAGGGTGGTTGCTCACTTTCCTGCACTTCACTTGCAGAGGTGTGTATAATTTACTTTGTATCAGACTTACTTTCAGTAAGAAGCTGCTCTTCTCTTCAGCCCCCTTTCACTCTGTACTGAACTTTTAAGTATGTGTTTCTTGCTTTTGTGTTAAGACTTGATGTCTGTATTGAGCTTACTCTTGTGTTAAACTTGGTGTGGGCCCTGCTCAGTGTCTGGAGCTGTGCCACATTCTCTCCATGGAACCTATATTTCTTATCTATTTTATTAAACTTGTTCTCTCCCTCTACTGTGACTCTGCCCTTGAATTCTTTCCTGTGGCGGAGTCAAGAACCTGGAAGGAGGACTGGGTGGGTTGAGACCAAATGTTGGGCTCCCCAGACCCTTCCTCCGACATTACCATGGCAGTCTGTGCTCAATGTCTAACCTAGGCATTTACCACTCTGCAATGGAAGTATGGCTCACTTATTTTCAGTGCTAGTCTCTGAGCTCCCAGATGGCAAGGGCTGTATTTTACACAACTGTACATCCTAGGCACTCTGCATCAGGTCTGGTAATTATTAGATGCCCAATAAATGCCGGTCAAGTCAACAAGACAGCTCTTTGGCCCCCATGGATTCAGGCTCCACTCCCACAGCTTATGGCGCTGCTGGGAAGTAGCTGCCTAGCCAGGGAGGACATTTCCTGCCACCCCTTGTATCCAGGTGAGTCCTACTCGAAGTTCTACCCAAAGAAAACTGGACAGACACATGCCAGCCCTAGTCCCAAATGAGAGTGCCTTGTGCGGTTCTCCATGGCCTCTCTTCCCTTGCCTGCTGATTTAGTTAGACGCCCAGTGACAGCTGTCCCAGAACGACAACCCCAATCATTGATTGCACAGTACCTGAGAAAGAACTTTCTAATGTGTCGGGCTACTGAGGATGTAGGATTTATTTGTGACAGCACCTACTGCTACCTAATACAAGATACTACTTGCCCAAAACAGTGGCCAACTGCATGAACAAACAGATGAGCATGTGTGGACCACGCTGTGCATACCCCTGGAAAAGCCAACCACAGAGGAGCACTCGAAATCACCTTCAGGAGATCCAGTTTCAGCTGCAGCTCCCCTTGAGTGGACGAGCACAGAGCGCCCACAATGATACTCATGTACTCCTCAGCGCTGATGACTGACAGCTGCTCCAGGATGCTGAGCGAGGCCCCCCGGTAGCACTCATCGTCCAGGAAGATCTTGATGAAGGGCACCATGCCGTGGTCTTTCAGGACAACTGGGGACCAGACAGACAGGATGGGGCTAAAGCCTTGGCACCTTACTTTCAATCACAAGGAAAGCTTTTTCTTAAACTTTTCAAAGTTCATTTTGACATATTTTTATGGTTTTCTCCCCCCATTGGTAAGGTTTTTTTGTAAGCCATACCCACTATTAAAACAAGAAGAAGAAAAGAGAAACTGTGGGGCTGAGAGTTAAAAAGAAAAATTGCTTTTTTCTCCAGTGAGAATTCTAGTTTTGAAAAAAAAAAATTTCTTTGACCAATATCTCCCCATAGGAGATAAGTTCAAGATAGGAGGAGGAAGTCAAGAGATCTATTGTACAAGGTGGTGACTATGTTTAATAATAACGTATTGTGCTCTTGGTGGGAAAAAAAGAGAAAAAAACACCCTTTTTTTTAGAAACCAAAGTAATATAAACTGTAACTAGCTCTGTGTCTCCCTTGATTTCCCTGTAATTCCATAATCCAGAGCCAGTAACAATTCTCTCACTCCTCTCAGGCAAAATTCTTACAGAAAACAAACCAGAATATTTAAGTTAAGAACATATTTAATTCCTAGGTAGTTTATTGGGGGAGAAGTTTTTTTTAATCTGGTTAATGATACATTTGTTTAAAAAGTAATCCTACGCATTTCTTCCCCAGGATTGATATTTAGAGTAATACGTGTGGAATGAAAACTAGGAAGTAATTGGATCCTTCAAATGGCTTGATGTGGATTTGAGCAGGTCAACTGCAGAAAGCAGAATTTCTCCAATTACGGGACAGGTACCCCCTATCTCGAAATCTTCTGGGAGGCCTGTTTAAAAGTAGGTGTCTGGGAGTGAGCATGGAATATGCATTTTAACCAGCTCCTCCAGGGAGTCTTTTGCAGACTAATGTTAGATACTTTCTCTCTGCTGTCATGAAAGAACATTTTACATTTGGTATAAACTACGAAGGCCTCAGATAAAGATGCCCAAATCACCAAACCCACTGATCTAACTTTGTTGGTGCATCTACTTCATATTCTAATAAATACACGCATATATATTTTATGCACATATTTTTCTCAAAAACCTAGAAGCCACATGATCTTAGGAAGATAAAAAATTGGGGGATAAATGCAGCTGCTAAGTCCATCATGGGCTGGGAACATATCAAATTCTTAAAAATGACTAGTTTTCTTTGCTTGTATTTTACTCTTTGGATCTAAGGGGAAAAAAAGCATCTATGGTTGGTACTGCAGGATATTAATAGATTTGTACTTAAAAAGAGAAGAGGGGACTCTGTGGTCTCATAAGTTTAGAAAATACTAGATTAAATACAGTCTCTTTGCTCACCGACCTTATTTAGCAACCTCAGAAGTGAAAAGTCTCAACTGAGGTGTCTACCAATCATTGATGTTCCCTGAGCGTCAACCAGCAAGTGGACATTAGCTATTCCTTGAATATAACCTTCGAACACTGACATCAATAACCAGGAAATAGTTAAGGTTTTACCAAGCAGTGACAAGGCAAAATGGGTACCATCCTTACCTGCATTCCGAACCGAGCCTTTCAGAAGTGTGACAACAGTTCTCAGCATCACGCAGGTGAGTTCTCTTTCTGGATCCTGAGCACCAGGAGTGGACTCTTTGTTTCCTGCCATATTTAATAAGCAGCCACAGATACAATTTTAAGTACACAAGGTATGATCCAAAATCTCTGATTCCATTAGTTTTCTGTCCTCTTAAGGAGATGTGAATACAATGCCTTCAATATAAGGGAGTGTGCATCCCAGCCCATAAAATATAACCCAACTACCCCCTACAGCAGGAGCTCTCCAACTTGAACACATCAGAATCCCCTGCAGAGCTTATCGTTAAAATCCAGATCCCCATGCTGGGCCCACTCCCAGAGCTCCTGACTCAGCAAGTCTTGGCTGGGGTCCTATAATTTTCATTTCTCACAAACTTCCCAGAGGATGCTAATGGGGCTAGAAGCATGCCCTAGATGATACACAGAGCCCTGCTTCCTTGACTTTCCTTTGGCCACTTTTATAGTCTGTCATTCATGCCAGGGAGAGAGGACTGCCAGCTCACGCCCGAGCTGTAGAGAAGCTCCAGAGATTCTGGAGTCAATAAACGGCCCCACTAGATCCACGAGCCCAAAACCAGGCCTCCATGTTCACCATTGAATCACCAGTGCTGAAAAAGTGCCTGACACAAATAGGAAGCACAGTACATATTGGGGGAATGAATAATAATGAGTAAAAGAAGAGTTTATGAGCCAGGAGACAAGGCATGTAAGAAGCAGCAAGACACATTTAACAATAGAAAGCACAAAGTAAGACTAGATACATCAGGGGCTGGCCAGTTATCTCAGCTGGTTACAGCACAGCCTTGTAACACGAAGGTCAAGGGTTCAGATCCCTACGTTGGCGAACCACCAAAAAAAAAAAAAAAAGTTCAGATTCTCCTAGAAATGGTCATAGATCTCAGATTGGATTTAAAAGCAAATTTGATGCTACGCTGTTGAAAAGCAATACCCAGCTAAAATAACACAGAAACAGTAAACCAAAAGACTGTGCAAAGACTTCTCAGTTAAACACCGAGGAAAGCAGGAGAGGCAATTTATTAACTTCACTCCCGGTGAGACTGAAGGCAGGAAGTAACTGAGCACTGGAAAGAAGCTCATGACAAAGGATCATCGTCCGCAGTCCTGAGGCTATTTACACTCCTGGGAAGGGCGTGGGTCCTGCATGGCCCCCAGAAGATGCCTGAGCTCCTCTTCCTCCGAGTGTCCATCTCAGTCTTCTAAGCAGCACCAAAACTCTAGGGACAAGGTGACTAACCTTTCTTGAGCACCTACTATGTGCCAGGCACAGCAATGGGACCTTTCCAGACCTTTGCTCATTTAATTCCCACAGCATCCTTATAATGGAGTTATTACCCTTCCTTTACAGAGGAGGGAACAGGCTCACAGAGTAACATGGCCAGGATTCCAGCCAAGGGCTGTCTGGTTCCAAGGGCTGAGAGTTCCACTCTCTCTTTCAGCTTCTTCCTCAGCTTCTGTCCTCAGAGAGACCCAGACCACAGATGACCTTGTGTTAAGTCTGAAGCAGAATTCCAAAAGCAGCCAAAGTCTAGAAGGTGCCCAGCCACTCCCAACTCGTGCAGCAGGAGAAGGAGGAAAGGAGGAGAAAGTGGAGAGAGGTAGTGGCTGGTTCCTGTGTCCTGGCATCACTCCTCCAGCCTGATTTTCCAGGTGCAGACAGATGAGGAAAAGCCAAGAGGAACTGGGAAAGGAGATTTCACACCCTGCCTCCTGTGTGAAAGCCCACACCCTCCTATGTGAAAGCTAGTGGATGTGGGGGTTGCAGACCACTACATAGAGTGGCCCCAGAAGGATACGTGGCCTGGGGCATGGTGAGAAAGTGAATGAGCCCACTATGCACCCCCTTGAGGACAGCAGGGACCCTGAAGCCCTGGGGGCACAGAGGCTGCTGAGGTTGAGACCCCAGTGTGCAGGGGCTGAGGTAGGGGCAAGGGGACATTGCCAGGGAGCCATAGCCCCGCAGGGCTCACAAAGGCGGGACCAAGACTCGGTCCAGCAAGGCCTTTGTGACCCCTCCCCCATTGGAAGAACATCGGACCAGTCGGCACAGAGTAAGCAAGGTGACCAATATCCCAGCAGATGCCAGAGGGGCCCTGAAGCCCAGGCCTTCCTGAGCTCCCATTCTCTTTGCGTGACTGAGGACCCATTGGCCCCCTGCCATCTCCCCATCTACATATCCAATGTCTAGGGCAGGTGATATCCAAAAGGTGAGAATTCATGGGGCCTAAGTTAGCCCCAAGAGCCTGTTTAAAGTTCACCCTCTTAACTCTTTGTGTGATGACTAGGGAGATACCTGTTCTTTTGAAACCATGTGAAGCCCAGGTACCTTCTCTGACCCTCACAAAGCCCAGTGATATGGGCATGCTCCCTTTGTCTGTTACATGGATGATGGCCAGGTTGACACATAGGCCAGGCCTGGCTAACACTGACCCCACACCATTCGCCCATCCCTTCTGATGCTCCTGGGCACACCTGACTTCCTCATGATCTTGGCCTGCTTCCGCAGCTGGGCCAGAAGCAAGCCCAGGAGTCCTGAGTCACGAAAGATGTCGGTGAAGAGCGGGTCCCCACCAGCAATCCTGAGGATGCTCTGCAGGGCCACAAGGGTGCAGGAGGGCTCTGGACTCTCCTTGATCAGACGCTGCACCTTCCACAGGATCTCATGGGGCACATAGTGCAGTTCAAACACCAGGGCCTCTAGCAGCTGGAAGAAGTGCACCTGCACCAGGGCTGGCTTCAGGGGCACAAGCTCCACAAACTGCGAGATGGGCTGCAGGGTCCACTCCAGCAGGAAGAAGTTGCGAGCATTCCAGTCCCACATGGTCCTGATGGCCAACAGGACTTGTGTGCAGAGGACAGAATCGCTGGCTTTGTGGAAAACATTCTGCAGAACCTGGAAGGCCTGAAGATTCTTAACAGTCACCCCTGAAGATGAAAACAAGAGTAATCCTGAAAATCATTTCTCCTGCCTGTGTCTAGAAATACATGTTTGTATGATCGTTAGGACATGCTTTTGAAGTTTCTACTTTCTAGCTCCTGTGGGCATCTATCAAAAGTACAGAAAAGCCCGCCACCCAGGATGGGAAGATGGCTGGAGCTGCATCGTCCCAGATGAGGTGGCTAACTGAGCCCTCCAACTGTGGCTGCTCTGAACTGAGGGGTGCCGGGAGTGTCAAATACACACCAGATTGCCAAGAGACAGCATGGAGAGAAGAATGCAAAATATCTCATTAACAGTTACTGCGTATATTGACCATACATTGAGATGGTACTATTTGGGATATATTGAGTTAAATAGAATGCATTACCAAAAATAATTTACCCTGTTTCTTCTTCTTTAAAATTAAAATTACATTTAAAATTACATAATGTGGCTTGCATTACATTTCCACTGAACAGAGCTGGGCTGAGAGAATTGGTCTCAACAAATTAAAAATCAAATGATGTCAAAGATTACTAAGCAAAGTCAGTTTCATTTCTAGACAAGCTGTTAAATAAATATTCCTTCCTAATCCACCCCTGCTTTTTTCTCCAGCTTGAAGGTTAAGCCTCATCCTCTCTCACCCAGGAGACACTTGTTCAGAAAGCTCCCTGCCTCCAGCCTTCTTTGCCTCAGATGCCAGAGATGTTTCTGGAACGAACTGTTCTCTGCTACAGGTACTGCCCTAAACCTGATCTGTGTCCCTGTGCACCTGTTGGAGTCCTGTCCTGTGGCCCTTCTTTAACTGGCCCCTGCAGCTTTGCAGCCTCGATCTCTGCTTTGCAGCATGTCTCATTTTCCCAGACCTACCTGGCTGTTCCAGGCCACTGTTTCTTCCCCAGGCTGTGCTTTCTGCCTTTAAACTTCTTCCCCTTCATTCCAGCCTGGACAACCACACTTAACCTTAGAAACTCCCTCCAGTGGGCTCTCTGTGTAGAGTTTCCTGACTGACCCACCCAGTGTCACAGCTGTGCCTGATACAGCAGACTTTGCCTAATGGTCTCTACAGCGGATTTTTAGGGAGCAGACACTTGGCCCATTCACACTGGCACTCAGCCTGGGGCACAGAAAGCATCGATGCATGCCAATGGAATTTATCATTTAGTCTGTATCTCAAAATACTGAGAAGCCACTGACTCTGAGCTTCGGTGGCTGTTTCTGGGCCACCAGTCCCCATTATTTAAGCAAATGCTATAGCGTAAATCACACCAGAGGTGGGGGGTAGAATCAGAGGCCTCCTACATTATTTGAGAGTCTTTGCCTTTATTTAGCAATGTTTCCCCTTGGTCCCACACAAGACAAACTTCCTCACTGTGCAAAGCTGAGGTTGTACATCTGGAGAAAACATCTATAAAGGGGAGATTTGAGATCCATAGGTAATCTCCCTGAAGATTACCTATGACTGAATCAGACCCTACTGCATCATTGATAGGTGCACAGGGAACCAGGAGAAGATCTGTGTAGACATGTCAGGGTACAGCTCCAACTCTGACAGTCACCCAGAGACACAAAAGGACCCACCAGAAGCCTCATGATGGAACTTGAAGCCTTCAAGCTGAGGGTACGTGACACTGTCAAACACCTTCAGTTCTGACCTCCCACAGGTCGTCAGCCACACCACCAGCCCAATGAGCTCCTCCAGGTGGGGGTCAGCCTCGCTCTGCATCAGCCCATCATACCTGTGGAGATAGATGAGCCAGCTCCCTGTACTTCTTGGCCGGAGTGGGCACATTTGTGCACAGTGCCCTTCACGGGACACAGAGGACATGAAGATCTGCGGTGCTGGGGAGGACCCCAAAGGCCTTCACCCAGGGATAGTTCAGCACCACGGGAAAGCAGTGTCCTGAATAAACACCACTCAGTCTGCAAATGTCAGCCTTAGATCTAAAGAAGTTCAATAGGAATTCAGGAACCTGTGCACAGCTACAGTGGCTAGGCCCCAAAAGACATGTGCTTAGGGCATCTCCAAAATGAGAAATTTAATATTTCAAAAGAGCAACAAATCAGACAGCGTGGGAATGAGTCGACCTGTATTAGGCTCTCTTGTGCTTGTTTTAAGGTTGAGCATGGTTTCTGTATTTTAGTTCTGGGCAGGAGGGCTGCTGCCTTGCTCTTCCTGTGGACTAGGGCCTCTCACATCTTAACTCCAGCTCCGCCGTATCCAGAGTAAAAGTACCTACAGTGCGTCTCCTCTTAGGCAGACAGGAAGGCCATGAGCTGAAAGAGTCCTCCTGGATGTGCCCTAAACAGGCTCATTTCCCCTCCTGCCTTGCACAAGGAGTCTGGGAAAACTGACCACCCATTGAACCAAAGAAATGTTCAGGAAATGCTGTGACATGGACCTCCATGGTGGCAATAGCCAGCTGGTCACAGTCCAGACTAATGTAAAACGTGATGTACCCTGAGGGACATTTATTCTTAGCATCCCTTTGGAGGAAAGCCCTCAGGGTATTGTCATTCAATCACATTCTTTTGGAGACCCTGTGGACTGAGGGACTTCAGCTGCCTCACACAAGTTACCCCCTCTAGACACGGAGCCTGATGCTGCAGTGAAATCTGTGAAGCCCTGTAGTGATCCACACCCTGGGGAGAAGGGCTTCTCATATTCACCAAGCAAAGCCCAGGGGCCTTGCCCTGAGCAGCCTCCCCAAGATCAGTGGAAGATTTGGCCTGTCAAAGAATTTCTTTGGTTTCCATCTCTTGCTCTAATCCTGGACCCAGCCTGCAGATGAGAAGGCAAATCAGAGTGGAGAAAATTCATCCAGGCCCAGCTGAGCTGTGTCCTGGCTTGGGTTTCCCACAGCTCAAGGGTCTGAGAGAAAAGTAGTTCATTAGGAGCTGATCCCAGAACATACTGATGGGGGAGGTGATGTGAGATGGAGAAGGTACGAAAGAATCACCAAAGCAAGTGCCTTGCTGGGCAACTGGAGTTGATCCTCTGGGGAACTCAGGAGGCAGCGTAGGGCTGTCCCACCCCAGGGGCAACTTGCTGGGTACTACCCCTCAGCTCCTGCCAGTCACTGGTAGAGAGCTGCTCCTGGGATTGTGGATTCCCAGACTCACCCAGTGCTTCAAGCACATAAGCTGGGCAGCTCACAGCAGGCCCAGGAAGCCTCCAGCACAGACATGTGGGTTCTGACAGGTGAAGGGCAGGCCAGCAGGCCAGCAGGTGGCATGTGCCACCATGTGGACTTGGTAAAACTACATTTCTGTCACCCACTGATTCCCCAAGGAAGTCATCCCCACACCCACCTGCACATTGAATTACTACTGCAGTAAGAGGTCTCTCTGGCCACGCCCTACGGAGATTTGTATCACAGAAGATGTGCTGAGAAGCATCAATATCTCTCTTCCTCCAAAGCACCCCAAATGATCCAAGGACTGAGGTTTGGTGGCCCCGTTTCTCCCCCCACCAAGCCCAGCTACTTACCGAAGTAACACCTTGAGTAGCAGAGGGTAGCCCTCCGCGTTCTCAAACTCCAGCAGCAGAGCCGAGGAGACAGGGTAGGAGTCCTTCACGAAGCCCAGGACGAGGCTCACAGCCTCACTCACCTCCGGAGCAGGGAGCGTGTCAGCGAGCCTGGACAGGTTCTGCAGTGCCAGCCTGATGCAGTCTGTGGCTGCAGAGGGAAGCATAGCCCTGCTGAGCTCAGAAGCAGGAGCTCTTCCACCACGGTCATCTTCTCCTCCTCTCCCCTCCACTTAAATTGCATGTGAAGATGTGAACGAGAATTAATCCAGTACGTTATCTTCTGGCTCTCGGATCAAGAAGAAGGCTCCCCCATGGAAGTGCCATCCTGGGAGCTCTACTCTATAGGCCCAGTTGGTGACACAGGAGAGGAAGGCAGCCCCTTAGCCCTCTGTCCCTAATTCCCTGCATGTGGGACAGTCCCGTGAGTTAGGTAATGAGATGCAAGACCCAGGACCTGAGCATCGTGGAAGACTTAAGGAAGCAACGTTGGAGCTGAGTGGAAATGAGCTTGCTGGAAGGTGCAGGGGAGGATGCATAAATCCGAGGACCCGAGGAGGTGGGGGGTGAAAGACGGTGTGTTTCAGGTACCAAGGAAGCCAGGGGATCAGAGCACAGGGATGTGGGCCACAGGGAAGGGGAGGAAGGCAGCACCCACCCATGTGGAGCCCAGCCATGGAACTTGCTGGCTGCTCCAGAGCGGTGGGAAGCCAGGGGAAGGTTTGGTCAGAAGAGAGAGGCTATCACATTTGCATTTGGGTGGATCCCTACTTTTAGGGGTCTCTCACTGGGAGAAGCCTCTTCTGAGTGCAGGAAAGCCACTCCAGTGGGTATGGAGAAGTACCTGTGAGAACTGCAATAACACAAGCTTGGCCTCCCAGCCACAAGGACTCAAGCACCCTGGAGTCTGTGCACCCACGGGACACCCCACAAGGTACCGCCTGGCCAGTTCTTACCTCCCCATCCTCTCCTCACCCCATAAGCCCACAGAAACCACCCATTCCCCTAAGGAGGTCCTGGGCATAGTGCTCTGGGTGGCAGGTTCCACACATAGGTAGAACTTGTCTTTTCGAGTAGCTGTCTTGGGCAGCAGAGAGAGACGCAGCGAGAGACCACCAGGACCAATACACGCAGCCCCTCCTCAGCCCCAGGACACCAGCCTGGCGGGGAGCGCTGGGGCCTGGCTATTGCGGCGCAGGCACAGCTCAGCCCTGGGGTTGACGCCAGGCCCTGACCTCACTGTGAGCTTTGAATCCCCAAACTAGGGCCAGCATTTTGTCCTGGGGATCAGTCACAGTAAGAGGATGAGCTGGCTAGGCTTTCCCAGCTCTTGCCAGTGGATGCCTCCGTTACAGGAGGTCTCAAGAAGAAGACAGATGGCAGGCAGGACAGGTGTTTGAGGACCAGCAGATCCTAGGGGCAGGTTCAGACCCCACCTCTCCTCGAAAGACCCCATACCTTGGGGTTAGCATAAGGGAGGGACTGCTATGCTCCTGAGATGACTGCTGTGCTCAGCTGGCAAAGCTGAGAACCGGTTACACAGTGAGGGGGAGCTGAGCTGGACTGAGCCCTCCACAGAGTGTCCTCGGCGCTGGCCTTGCGGAGTTCCTTCTGTCCCCCATGCTGGGCCAGCAGCTGAGGTAAAGCCAAAACCTTGTCCTGAGATTCTGTGAGCCGTGGTGGTCTCCATGCTTCCCAGTATTATCTGGGTCCTTGCGGGGCTAAGGATGCTAAGAGAGACCCCGGCACTGCTAATGGAATTGCTCCTTCAGCATCTTGCCTTTGATATAACCCAGGTAATGAAGACAAGACGCTGACACATATGGGGCATCCCTACATGCCAGGTGCTGTCTAAACACTTTAAATATGACCACTCACTGAAGAATCGCAACAACCCAACAAGATCAGCGGAATTACTGCCCCCATTTTACAGACGAGAGGACCGAGGAACCCAGGTGGTTAAGTGCCTGAGGTCCCCCAGCTCCAGGGGCAGAGCTAGAGTCCACACCTGGCTGGCTGGTTCAGAGTCTGTGGCCTTAACTCCTACACGTGCTTCTCAGAGCGGAAACTAAGGTGCTGTAATCAGGCATCTCCAGATTTGAAAACTGATTCTCTTCTTCACTAGCTGGGTAGCCTTGGCAAATTCTTCTACCACTCTTAATTTCCATTTTCTCCACTGCAAACTGCCATTAATATCTATCTCAAAGAAACAAATGTGATCATGGACAAAAGGGCCCAGCGCAGTGTCTTTTTGCTGGTATGTGCACAGTCAATGAATCCCCCTTGCTTCCCACCTCCAATGGAGCATAAGAATGAACAATAAAAGCATTTTCATAAACAGAGATAAGCAATGCAGGATCATCTACTGGGCGGAAGCTGGCCATTCATCTCTTCTTTGGTCCCAGAAATCTATACTGATGCTGCAAGAGCATCCCAAGGTCTTGTTGTAGGAAATAGGCTCTCAGCCTTCACTCCAAGAGTTCAAGGGAAACCCTTGGATGGTCCAGTCCCCACACCTGGTCTCCTGGGACATACCCTGCAGGTACTGGATGACACCGAGGTTCTGGGCCTTGGAGATGGCCCTCAGCACACAGAAGGTGGGCTCTTTCCAGAAGCAGCAGCTGTGCTCCCGAAGACAGGTCGTGGCAATCAGTAGAGTCTGGAGCTCGCTTCCTGAGAGAAGTCCCTCCAGACCCTGAGGCTCGCTGCAAATGTTGAGCAACATCTGCAAAGAAGGAGGAGGAGGAGGAGGAGCACAGCCAGAGACTCTGGTTAGGAAGCCTCCTTCCCATGACGATTTGTTCCCCGCTTCCCTGGAGCACTGATGTGCATGTCTCAGCAGGAAGGACAGGATTGTGAGTGGTCACCCTCTGCCCCCAGCCGGCATGGTCAACAGAGCTAGGAAAGGGCTCAAGTCTGAACGTAGTGCCTATGCAAGCAATAACTGTCTTTTCCAAACCAGAATAATAAGGAAGTGATTGACTTCGGTGTCCTTTTATATGGAAGTACAGAAAAATGCCATCAACGTGAAGTTGTAGCATTAACAGGACTCTGTGCTCTTTAAAAAGAGAGGTGTTCCAAAATTCCTGATTGGCACTCAAAATACTTCTCCGCAAGCTCATGAGAGTCATCCTGTAACCTCCTAACTGGCTTCTTGTCCCTGCCAATCCAGTCTCCTGATGACCAGCACAGGGACTACCCACACCTTCCTATCCACTTGAGAAAACATACAAACTCCCCAGCCTGGCTCTCTGGCCCCGCCTCCTCTCTCACTTTATCAAATGCAGCTCTCCCTTGGGCTCTTGGCTGTCCAAAGGGACCTTCTTCCAGTTTGGCAAATATCACAAGCTCCATCCACCTGAATGAACACTTTATCCCCTTCTTCCATGGAGACAGAACCGAGGCTGGGCAGCCAGGGAGCTGGGCTACAGACCCCATTTCCCAGCCTCCTTGCAGGTAGGTGTGGCCATGGGACCAAGGTCTCACCTTGTTCTCACCTGTCCCTCGGCTGGCAGAACCATTTCTCTGATCCCCCGCCCCCAACCAGGCCGGCCTACCTTCTCTGATCCCTGTCAGCCTTCCACTCCCTGGTTAAATGCCACGCTAACTCAGACCAGTGTCCACTTATTTATTCCACTTATTCCGTTTATATTATTAGGAATATAAGTCAGGTCCCTTCATCTGCATTTCCCAGCACACCTTTGATTTTCCCTTTACAGCACTGTAAAAAATTGGTAACGAGGCATTTACTCGTGAATGGTTTTCCCTGTTTGGCTTCCCCACCTATCAGAGTGAGGCTTCCATGCTCGCTGCAGCAACTGCAGGGCTGGCATAGAGCTGCACACAGTAGGAGCTCTGTATGGTTCTGAGGAATGAAGTAACAAGAACCCTCAAGGAATGCAGAGGTAGTCTGTCACCTGTGGCTCGCATTCTGTCCTTCTGTCCAAAGGACCTTGAGGATGAGAGCTGCACTATCTCCCTGCAGGGCACATAAGAACCACATGGTAGAGATTTGTTAAAGTTCCAGTGCAGCCTCCTGGCCACCACTTATGGGCCAATGACGCCTACATTTCAACAAACGCAGCTGAGGAGATAACTCCCCATAAATGGAATCTGCCAGAACTAGTACTATATTCTCTGGTAACGATGATGCGGCTTGCAAACTAGCCTAAAATAGATGTTTATGTGAACACACATGAACAAAGACTAGTTGCACTTGGAAATTCACCAAATGGCCATAAGTACCTGCTATATGGGAGACACTTCTGAGGCATGGGACACACAAAGCTGAATGAGACGCACAGTCCTCTGTACCCTCTCCCTGAAAGGCTGGAGAAGCAAGAGCTTTCTGGAGAACACAGCATCACAGCAGCTGAGGAAGCAGAAACTTTAGAGAAGAGGGCAGGGCAAGGAGGCAAGAAGATATGTGGTCAGGCGGGATAGAAAGATGGGGAATGACACGGGGAAATGGCACTGATTGCTTAGTGGCCTGAGAGTCTTCTGCGGGAAGGAGGTGACATCTCAAAAGACTTAACAGTGTGACTGTGAGTGACCTCCAGCCAGGTCCCCAGGGCTCCAACCCCACCTACCCATGACCTCTGTAACCCTGGACTCTGGGCTTGCTCACCATACCTTAGTCTGTATAGACTCGGGCTGACAACACTACACATATCCTAGGGTTGCAAAGAGTCCCCTAGAGGTGACCCAGGTGAGGCCCATGGCACAGGGTGGGTACAAAGCAAGTACTTAAAAAATGTTAGCTACTGTCTCATATGTGGGGCTGAGCAGGCTTGTCATCAGAGGGGACGGGGCCAAAGGGAGGAGGCTGCAGGTGCCAGGAGGGTGGGCAGGACCTGAAAATGCAGGCTGGAGGAGCGGGGCTGGGTGGGGACACAGAGGCCATGAGGAGGAGGAGGAGAACTGCTTCCTGGGGGAGAACCGGGAGGGGGATATTGACACAGGGACACAATGTGGTGGAGAGAAAGGGAGAAAACCCATGTCCCAACCATTCGGGTGTTACAAAGCGTGGGCGGGGACATGCTGGGCCCTTCGGGAGAGCAGCGGGGCTTGGGAAGCAGGGCTGAGAGGGACAAAAGCATCTGCTAGAAGCAACCAAGCAAGAGTCTGCTCCCTGAAGCCAGGTCTCAGCCAAAGAGAGACCAAGCCCCTCTGCTCACTCACCTGCACAAACATCCTCTGAACTTGAACATCACTCTCAGGAAGCTCACCCTTTTCCAGGGGAAAGACAAAGAAGAGGTAGAGGCACTGTAGGAGCAGGGCTGGGAGCCCAGACGCAGCCACTCTGCCCAGCGTCTCCTGCAAAGGGAGGCACAAGTGACCCAGGGTGGCAGAGAGAGCTCAGACCCAGATAGGTGTTAGGACCCTGCAACCACTTCGGTGAGGCCGTGGGAAAGTCACTTCATCTCTCTGATCAGCGTTCCCAAGTGTGACACGCAGGCAATCTCAGGACCCACCTAGGATGGCTGCGAAGATTAAGTTTATATAAAGTGTCTAAGAGCATGTTCAATAAATGTTAGCTACTGTACAAGATACACAGAGATGGGGTAGGAAAAAGGAAGGGGAGGGAGAAGGAGGGACTGTGCAAGTCACAGCACAAGGGCGTGGGGGCGGATCGGCCGCAGGTGCGGGTGGGACAAGAGCCGTGTGGAGGGGAGGTTGATGATGAGGGTGTGAACCACAGCAGCAAGGACTGGTCAGGGCCCTCCCAACCCTCTCATCCAGATCCCAGACCCTGCCAAGACCAAAACACCCAACCAGGGGCTACTGACAGTCAGACAACTGCACCTCGACTGGACAGCACGGGGCTGCCAGACAGGCCAAGAGGACGGCGAGGCGGCAGAGCTGGAGACCAGCCCGAGCATGGAGCTTCCCACAGCCTTCCTTCCCCCGGGCTCTGCTTGTACTTCCTCTGGCATCACTGTGGCCACAACCGCTCTGTGTGTGTGCATGTGCAAGCACATGCGGACATGTGTGGGGTCAACCGATGGCATGCCGTCCACGCCACTTCCCACCCGATTGACTAACCTGACAGACAGGGCAGGTGCGTTAGGAAAGAGAAGGGAAGAACAGAGAGTCTGGGCGGGAATCAGGAACAGGGTTCAGGCTGCACTCCTAAGCTTCCCCGTGAAAGTTTCCAGTGCAAGGTAATGTCCTCCCTTTTATTAGACACCTGGTTCCCTGTTCCCAGTGCTGAGTGCCAGGCCCAGCACACTGAATATGGACATGCCCACCACACACATGAGTCTTTCTGTCTGCCCTGCACAGGGCCACTGGCCATTTCTGCTGATGGTCACAGCTACCACCTAAGAGGACACCAGCCATTGGCAAACCACTCTGGAAAGAAGCCCCAGGCTCCCAGCTTCCTGCTGGGAGGACACAACCACAGCCAGGATGGGGCATGGCGGGAAGGGAAGAAAGAGGAGCTGGCCTCATTGGAGCATCGTCTCTGGGCAAGCACAGGACAGGTGCCTACAGGTGCACCTTGTTCGAGCTTAGTTTAACGGTAAGTAATGAAGAAATATGGCTCAGAGAGTGGGTTCTGGAATCAGACAGACGGCAGTTACACAACACAGGTAATCCTGTTTTCTCATCCCTAAGGTGGCATTGCCGTCATCCCACTCATAGGGTCCTTGGGAGGACTAACCATCACAGTGCATGAGACACACCCAGCCTTGCGCCACATGTAGGAAATAGTCAATGAATGTCAGTTGGTATTGGTCTCACAGTAACTCTAAAAGAGAGGCATTATTATCCTCCACGATTCTAAACTTAGTAACACCACCGTGAAGGAAATGAAGATGAACGGTCAGCCTCCTTCAGCTGTTAGGAATCTTGCTGAACATGACTTAACCTGTTTGATGTAAATATGTTAACTGTGCCCAGGTGTTCCTTGGCTGCTGTCTGATGTAAAAATGTTAACTGCGCATGTGCACCCAGGTGTTCCTGGGTTATCTGACTTAAGTATAAAGGACAAACGGCTCTGATCCACAGTGCCCCCAGGATGCCCCGAGAGGCCACCAGGGGGCCCCCACTGCTGAGAAGGCTGGGGGCTGAGCTCGTTTCCGAATAAAGCATGTCAACCTTGCCACTGGCTCCCGGGATCCTTCCAATTACCTAGCTTGCGACCTGCATATGAAGGGTCTGTGACCCAGTCTGCACAATGGGTTTGAAGGGTCTGTGACCCAGCCCAACACACCACCAAGTGGTAGAGAATTGAAACAATTTTCCCATAGTTACACACAGCGTGTCAACTGAAAAGGCAGGATTCAAACCCGATTTTCAGACTCTGAAGTCCACATTCTATATCAGAAGGGGTGTAGGGGAGGAGAAACGATAATTCATTTCATGAAAAGAAGGACACCTTGGGACATGCCAGCACCCCATGCAGGACGTTCCCTACATGAGGATGAGGTGTGCCCGGGCAAAGGCCAATGGCCTGGGACTCACCGAGTCTGTCCCCGTGAGCACAAACACCGTCTTCAGGAGCAGGTAGCCATCCCGATTCATGTCACCCTTCCACTGCAGCAGCTGCTCTGCTGCCACCCTCGCTTGCTCTGAAAGAAAGTGACCAGCTGAGTGGTGCAGCTGCCCACCCACCTAGTTTCTCCTCCATGTGGGGCTCTTGTCCCTATGACAGGTAGCTGAGCATCCATGGAGTACTTCAGCCTCCTGCCTACACTCCCCCAAGGCCACCCGTGTCTATCCCAAGCATTTCACGCTCTGCCGGATTAACCTCCTTGGATGAGAGCCCTCATCATGCCACCATCCCTGTTTAACAGCCACCAATGTTCCCCTATGGCTGAATGAGTAATAACAAGCTCCTCAGGATTGCACTCCCACAATCCAGAATCTTCACCTGCACCACACAGCCTCTACACTGTAGGGATCCCTGCAATCTACACCATGCTTGAGCTATTCTGTCCCCCTGGAATTTTCTCCTGTCCCCAGCCCCCAGCCACCATGAAATTCTGCCCAGCCTCCAGGGTCCAGCTCATATGAGTGGAAGAATGCAAGTCAGAAGATCCCGCAAGAGATGCACGCTCTGGCCTCTATGTCTTTTCAGGACCAAGCTCTCCACTGAATGCACAGGTCACTTCCGATCCCAGACCTTCCTGTCAGAGACCCTGCTCCTCTGTATGTGTGTGTGTATCTGTGTTTATTGTCTTTGTGTGCGCTATGTGTAAAATGTCTGTGTCTGTGTGCCTGTGTGTGTCTCCTTGTGTCGTGTCTGTATGTGTCTGTATGTATGGTATGTATCAGTGTGTGTCTGTGTATGTAGTGTCTGTGTGTGTGTGTAAACCCTGTGAGTAGTGTCTGTGTGTATGTCTGTGTCTCTGTGTGACTGTGTATATAGCATCTGTGTAGGTCTGTGAGCAGTGCATGTAGTGTGTTGTGTGTGTGTGGCCGTCACTCTGCCCCAGGAGCAGCAGAGCTTCCTGAGCCCCCTTCCCGCCTACTCTGACTTTCCCTCTGTCCCCAAGGCACTTGGTGGCAGAGTGGGTCCATGGTGCTCTTTGGCCAGCACTACTCTAACTCCACAGGTAAGCAGAGAGGGGCTTAGGGCAGCTTGGGAGGGGTCTGCAAAGCTGTTTTCCTCTCTGCAAAGTGTCCTCCAGTAGCTCTTTTCTTTTACCTGCAGGTTTCCCAGCAAGGGCCTTCTGTATTTCCTGGGCAAGCTGGTCGGAAACATCTTCTGCCAGGCTTTGGAGACTGGGGAAGCAGATGATGCCCACGGAGTGTTCCCAGGCCTGAAGTGTAGCAAGCAGGATTCAGTCAGAGGTGTCAATGCTACAAGCAAGGCAAGAAAGAAGCGCCTTGCCTCCCTCTTCACCAGCCCAAACCAGTGGCTCAACTCCCTATCTCAGGTGCATCCGAAAGGCCACCAACCACGCTGGCTGGTTAGCTCATGTGGTTAGAGTGCAGCCTTTAACACCAATGTCATGGGTTTGGATCCCTGTGCTGGACAGCTGCCAAAAACCAAAAGGCCACCAGTCACCCACCTTCATAGCTCCAACCATAGTCCCTACACCAATGCCTCTAAATTCGTTACCTTCCTCTGACCTCCAGACCCCCATACCCAATTGCCCCTGGACATCTCCCTCTGAATGCACGCTCCTGAAACGTCAAACACACGGAACCCAATCCATCGCCTTAGCCCAACACCTGCTGCGTCTGTATCCGTGAATGGCCCTGCCAAGCACAATTGCCCTAATGGAAATTCCAAGAGTGATTCTGTAGGTCCCCCTGTCCCTCACCTCCCTTACCCTATCAACTGCTATATCTCACTGATTCTTCTCCTACACAGTTCTCAAATCTTATACAGATATCTTAGTTTTAGCCATTCAATTATTTCACAAGATAAATTCTAAAATATGGGATTGCAAGTTAAAGAGTGCTTTTCTTTTAACCCTTTGGTACGTATTAGTAACCCTCTTACCAGATAAAGTTTAGCAGACTCTAGGAGCCCCAAGCGAGAGGCTGGTTTCTCTACACCCACAGCAGTGTGAGTACTGTCACAGTTTTAGTCTTTAGTGCAAAACCTCACTGAAGAAAACGTATCTCCATTGTAGTCTTTCGATCTCTAGAGTAGATAAATGCTTTTCATGCTTCTTGAATTGACTGTTTTGATTCTTAGTCTATTACTCTATTAGGGCTTTCATGATTTTCTTATTTACTTAAAAAAGCTCTTTATATATACTAAAAATGTTAACCTGTGCTTCATAATATAACTGCAATTATTTTGTGTTTGTCATTTCGTATTTTAATTTGGTATTGTTCAGCTTTGCTGCACAGAAATCCGAAATTTGTATGAAATCAAATTTTTCAATCTACTCCTTCATTTTCTGGCTTTGGTTCCAGGCTTAGGAAATTCTTTTCTGTTCCAAGTTATTGTTATTTTTAATCTCCTCTTTTTCCATTTCCTTAAAATTCTTATCTGTCATTTCTCTGTTTCTATCCCATCTGGTCACCTTTCCCCTCAGATTTTTTCCCTTTATTATTTAAGGTATCATTTAATAGAAAATCATGGCTTTTGAAATTCTGCTTGGAATGCCAGACCCTTTTCAGAATCTCCTCCTGGTTTCTGTAGCAATCCTGCTCATAGGGCTGCTTTTCATCGGTCTTTGACCAGATGTCCCTTCCTCTTTGTTCTGCTGGGCTCTCACAGGCGAGCTCACCGGTTCTGGGATGAGGGGGACTCTGACCACTGGTCAGAGTGGAGTGTCTGTCCTTGGCCCAGGGCTGGAGTTCCCTTCAGGAGGGCCGGCTGCTATGCACGTCCTGGCATCCAGTGTCCTCCCTGGTATGCAATTTTGCTGGACCACCGTCCATTCACCCCTACTCACCATCCATGTTAAATAAAATTTCTGCCCTTAAACCTGACTGGGTTTGTTTTAAGCTGAGCTAATCCACTTAGAAAAAGTGAGAAGGGCATCAAAATCCCAACAGGAAACCATTTTTAATGTTTTTTCTTGATATGACACTATGTTAAAAAAATAAAAATCTTTAGTTATCTTCTCATTATTAAAAGATGCTATTAACAAAGTGAAGAAACAACATTTGGGAGAAAATACTGCAATGCACATAACTGACAAAGGATTAGTATCCAGATCCCTCCAAAGTGAGAAGAAAAATAGAAACAACCAGATTTTAAAAACAAATCAGACAAATGAAACAACAGGTAATTTATAAAAGATAAAACAAATTAAAAATTACTAATAATCAGAAAAATGCAAATTAAAACCTCAGTGAGACATTTTGGACTTTTTCAGATTGGCAAAATGAAAGGACTGACAGTAGCGACTATAGGAGAACATGAGGGACCACAGGGACCCTGTGCTCTGCTGATGCAGTGCAACCTGGAAGAAGCCCTTTGAAGAAGGATTTAACCCAATCCGACAACCTTAAAGGGGCACACACCCTACAGCCCAGCAATTCCACTCCTAGGTATATTTCCTAGAGAAATGCTGGCACATGCACTGGACAAGAAACGTCCATGTGGCATTATTTGTGATTGTGAAAAAGTGGAATAAACTTAATACACATCAATAGGACAAGGAATGAATCATCTGTAGTATATTTATATAATAGGATACTATATAATACTGAAAAAGAATTAGAGATAAATGTATTGACACGATCAACTCTAGAAATAGAATGTTGAGTGGAAAAGGCAAGTTGTAAAAATATATTACAGTACGACTCTACAAAAATCTGTAAGACTATATAGCGTATGACCAATGGCTATGTATGTATCCAGTGGAAATACACATCCACACAGGGAATGATGCACCCCAAATTTAAGATAGGAAAGGGGGCCCTAGATTGTATACACAGGAATTTTAGTTTATCCGAAATGTTTTATCTCTTAAATACTGGGTGGTGAGTATTCCTGCATTATGTTTTGAGCAAAATTTTGTGCGGGTCTGAATTTTTTTTCTACCCTATAAATGCACATGGTTAATCCTTTCCTTTGTAAATTAAAAAGAAAAAAAGCAGTTTATTAGAACATTGCTAAAACAACACACAGTAGACCTTCCACAAAGATCTATGTAAACAAAATGGTCATGAAATCCTCGATGCACCGTAGAGACGGCCAGATGCACTGCGCACTGGTCTTGTGCCAAATGCCAGGCAAGCACTTACCTGCATTCGTTCCACTAACCCTCCCAGCAAGCCTCTGAAGTTGATGCAATCATTATGCCCACTTTACAGAAACTGAGGCTTAGCTGGAGGTTAAGCACAAAGAATCAGGTAAGTGGTAGAGTCAAGAGTTGAATTATTTCACTCGCATGTGAACATACCCGAGTAGCACTTACATGTCTAGAAAATTCATAGTTAACACCTGGAAACCAGCTGTCACTCAGTCTCATAATCCCTGGAAAGAAAAAGTTCTTTTCCCTTGGAATTTCTGTGGTAAAATGATTTCTCTCCCCAGGATCAAGAACTCTGCTACTGTCTTTCTAACAAATTTCCGCACCTCCTCCCTGCGCTGGCAAACCCCTCAAAGACCAATTTGCAGGCATTGACTCAGAAGCATCTATATTGTCTCTGGGGCAGTGGGACTCCAGGAGGCACTCTACAATAAAGCAAATTGGTCCACTGTGCGTTGAATAGTAATTGTACTCTACACCAGATCTCCCAGTGCTCAGACTCCTTCCTGGGACTGCGACACCATGTCTGGAGGCTGCGTTAACTCTTTCAGGCCGCTGGGGTGCTGTTTGATGCACAGAACCAATCATTTACTGAATGGTACCGTGGAGACCTGGAAGAGTTAAGCAGCTTCCAAAAGGCCCTCATTTTTTCCCAGACTGGGACTTGCATGGTGGGAAAATATTGCTCAATATTTTAAAAACTTTTATTTACTAATGCTATCTAAGCTGCACCGTCATGGCTTGTGGCTGTCCCCTCACATGGAAGAAAGAGAAAGAAAATGGTGCTCTGGCCTCCAAAGAAAAATAAGAAATGATAAAAGCTCTTGGGGAGATGGAAGAAAAACTCAGCTTTTGGATAACAAAGAGAGCTCGGTTGGTTTTCCAGCACGACACAATGTTACTATTACTCTATTACTGCAGAGGATGGGGGCGTTATTTTTAAGTGAGCTAGAATATGTCTGAGAGTTTACATGAGGTTTCTCTGCTATTAGGACACCATGAAACCTCTTTTTTGTTAATTTTTTTTTTAAAAAAAAGAAAAGTAGTACATCAAAACTTTGCTAAAACAAAAATTTTACTTCCCCAAGATGGGAATAAACCATGTTTGAGGGCCCAGTCCAAGGTTGGGTAGAGTCAGGAGTGGACAAGGAGAGAGGTTTACCCCCACTGTCTCCTCCAGACACCACACTTGAAAATAATTGTTGGTCTTTCTCACTACTGTCTTTAATGTTGCTTATCTTTCTTCAATTGTCAGTTAGATCTATCTACACTTGGTTCTTAGGACAACGATTGACCATGCTCAGTGGCACAAACTCTGTACCACTGGTGGGGTAGTTAGTCTAAGAATGCACGCCACACACACACAACACAGTCACCTCTAAGTACAACTAATTCAGTCTTAATTCCAATCCTTCCATATAGAAAATGGGGTGATTCTTCCCCTTACTGCCCACTGCTCTGGTTATCTGTTGCTGTATGACCAACACCCCAAAACTGAGCGGCTTAAAATTACAGCAGTCATTTATTTTGCTCCTGGATCTACAGTTTGAGCAGGGCAGCTAACGGGGGCTCAGAGATCCACTTCCAAGATGGTGCACCCACATGGCTGGCAAACAGGTGTGGGCTGCCAGCAACACATGCGGCTGCAAGGTCAGGGCCTTGGTTCCTCTCCGCACGGCCTTTACTTAGGATTATTTGGACTTCCTGACAACATGGCAGCTGGGTTCTAAGACTAAATGTTCCAAGTGGCAGAAAGTAGAAGCTCTGAGTCTCTTGAGGCCTGTGCCTAGAAATGTCACCTGTGCCCTATTCCATTAGTCAAGTCATCACAAATCCATGCAGATTCAAGGGGAGAGGACACAGACCCCACCTCTTAAGAGGGGTAGTATGAGCCCATTCACAGCATCTCTAATCTACCACATCCACGGATCTCCTTTTTTTCCATTATGGTCCCACCCCTGAAGACAGTGAGGGATTTTACTCTAATTGCTGGTGATTCTCTATTTCACTTCCTGCTTTCTCTTAAAGTACATATTCTAACAATCTTTAACAATCACTCCTATAGCTCTAGCATTCTGTATATCTATCATATCTATTATTAAAGAATATCTCTGCAATGTGAAGACCTAAGTGCTTCTCTTCCACCAAAGCAAACAACCAAAGGCCAAAATATGCCCATGCTTGCTAAAGGAGTAACTTCTTCTCTTGTCATGCGATCTATGATGGGAAATGTTATAAAAAAAAAAAAAACCAAAGTCCAAGCCTCTTGGCATGAAAAGAACAACAGTCTATTGAATCCTTCCTGAAAATATTGCTCAGTATGCTACAGAGGTCTTTGGCCCTGTGTTGCTTCCTGTGTGGTGCAAGAGAACCTCCTCCCTGCCTGCAACATCCTGGAGTCAGCTGTTCAAACATCACATGTGCAGGGAGCGACATTATTTTTATGCCTAAAGGAAAAGCAAGGTCCTAGCCAGGCAAAGCCACTGTCCAGTGAGTTATGGGATAGGGAAAGATAAACCAGATATGCCCCTCACTACAAACCCCAACACTGAGCAGGGGATTCCAGTGGTTAACAACACAGACCAGTGGCAGACTGCTAGGGTTAAGTTCTACTCCCTGCTAACAACTGAGTGACCTTGGCCAAGTTACGTGACATCTCTAAACCTCTGTTTCCTCATTTATAAATCTGGGATAAAAATAGCACCTATTTCACAGGGTTATTGTGAGGACTTGTAAACATTAAGCAAAATGACTGGTTAGCTACTTAGAGCTTGGTGAATATTACCCAGCTATTATTAGTGAAAGTGGCCACTTACCTGGTCATCAGGGCACCTGAGTTTAAGACTTGGCTTTGTTTTTTGCTAACCGTTTGAACCCAGGATGTCACTTCACCTCTCAGCCTCTTTCTAATATACAGTTTAGTTGGCACAGGTCAAAGACAGAACAGAATGATATTAAAAAGAAAAGAAAAAGGAAAGTGGCAAAGGTGGGGAGATCTAACCTGAAATCAGGGTTGATCACTGTTCAATTTGCCCTGGCTAAGAATCTCTCTTCGACTTGATGATGAGGAGCGATGAGCCCTGGGTGAGGAGGAGAGTCTGCTGTTCTGAATGAGAACTTCATTCTAACTCACCCCCTCGGGCCAGCTCCCTGTTGGGGTTCCAATTCCTTCAGATTCATTAGGCTCATCCTTATTACCCAGACAGTAACCAAAATGTTGAGTGGGTTACCAGCCCTGAAGTCATTCTTTGACTCAAGAAGCAATGTGGTTGGGAGTGACTATAGGACACACCAAGCCCACCTTTATATTTGCCTAACAGCTAATGCAGATTCATGCATAAACAATGACAGGGATCAGGGGAAAGTCATCCTCTGCTCTGTGTTTGGAGGAGTCAGATATGGGAGAAAACCAAAAAGGCTGAAGGGAAGTTCTCTGGGAAGATGTCAAAGAAGCAGCTACATAAGACAATGCCTATTGTCAAATCTCAAGACTCACCAGGTTGAAGCAGGTGATGGCCACTGAGGTGGGGCATGCACTACTGTCAACCTTCACCCAAGCCTGGTCTACACATTGGTCACCCCTTCCATGACGGATCTGACTGATAAAGAGGCTAGGCCCATCAGGCAAGACCCCAGGGACAGCAATTCAAAATCTCTTGTGTACATTGCCTTAGAACAAAGAATATTCCAAATCATCTTAATTTTCCTTAGGTCCAGTATGAAGATTCACATATAAAAAAGTCAAGGTCCATAAAACAAAATAGTTCAGAACTCTTTTATATGCATTCAGGAATCTCAGAGCAGTGGGCAGACCCCTGCTCAGCAGATGGCAGAAGCACACCTGGAGATTTCAGGAGGAGCCATGCACAGTCCACCACCACTACCACAGACACTGCTTCTGTGCAGATGGTTCACCACAGCCACTGCTGCCACAAGGGTGGCTCACTACCACAGCAGCAGCCACGGCCACCTTGCAGGCAGACTGCCAACCACTTGACTGCACTGACACAAGAACAGTTGCCAGTGGAACCAAGGGAAAGAGGTGAACAAGCACAGAACCACAACACAATGGCCCAACCCAAAGGGAGAATTACATTGCCATGTGCATTAGCATGCCTGGGGGTGGGAGGTACATGTGCTACCCACATGACTTGATTTGGAAAGAGACACGTGCAGAACCCCCTGAGAGTGCAGAAACCCTGGGTACCCAAATAGAGTAAAAAAGAAAATTCCCAATCACCAATCACCACCAACCCAGCCCACAACCAGCAGAAGCAAGGACCCAAGAGGAGCTTCTTCCTGTAGGAAAAAGGAAAGAGAAACCCCACCTAGGGTCACCCATTCAAAGTAAGGAGCTCCAGTATACCCCAGTTCACCCATCAGGGTCACAGGATGCTAGCCAGGGTGCCAACAAGCCTGCACAAGGATACCCACCACAGCCAAAGAGTAACAGGGCACCCAGATGCTTCTCCCAAGAACTTGAAAACTCACCCATATTCTCAACAAACCAACACAGTATCACTAACCTCAGCAAAGAATCACTAAGTGCCCCAGTGTCTAGGTCACAGAGGCACTCACAAACAACTCCAACACTGAATACAGCTGAAGTACTCACATGGAGACTACACTACTGCATCTGCCCAGAACCAATACTCAAACACCCTGTTCAATAGTCAATATAAAACACACCTACCAGAGGAAGTCTCTTTCCTCAAAGCCCACACCAGAGTATTAGAAGAAGCAACTGCTCTACAAAATGATCAGACATCAACATAAGGATACTAGAAATATGAAAAAACAAGATATATGACCCACCAAAGGAATACAGTAATTCTCAAGTACCAGACCTGATAGAGAAGGAAACCTTAGAAAAGACTGAAAAGGAATTCTGAGCAACAATCTTAAGGACACTCAATGAGATGCAAGAAGATTCAGTTAGATAACACAACAAAATGAGAAAAAGTATCCAAGATATGACAGAGGAAATTTACAGAGATTAATACCTTAAAAAAGAATGCAGCAGAACTCCTGGAACTGAAGGATTCAATGAAATAAAAGACACACCAAGAGCTTAAGCAGCAGGTTAGAGCAAGAGGAAGAAAGAATTTCTGATCTTGCGGATGTTCTTTTCAAAATAACCCAGGTGGAAAAAAAGAAAAAGAAAGAAAAAATAGTTATAAAAATGAAGACAATCTAAGAGAGCTAGCAGATAACCTTAAGGACACAAACATCAGAATCATGGGTGTTCTGGAAAAGAAAAGGTGTTGAAAACCTATTCAACAAAATAATAATGGAAAACATCCCAAGTATAGAAAGGGACATGGACTTTCAGGTCCAGGAAGCTCAAATATCCCCAAACAGATTAAATCCAAAAAGATCTTCTTTGAGACATGTTATAGTCAAACTGACAAAGCTCAAAGACAGAGAATCTTAAAAATAGGAAGAGAAAAGTGTCAAGTCACATATAAGGCATTCTGCATCAGAATAACAGCAAACTTCTCAACAGAAACTCTACAGGCCAGAGAAAACAGGATGATATGTTCGAAATACTAAAAGAAAAAAATTGCCAGGCAAAAATACTATATCCAGCAAGGCTATCCTTCAGAAATGGTGTATTTCTCAGACAAACAAAAGCTGTGGGATTTCACCATCACATAACCAGCCATACAAGAAACCCTCAAGAGAGTCCTGCATCTGGAATCCAGAAAAAGATAATCACTACCATGTATACACAAGAAAGAACAAAACCTACTAGCAGAACAAAAATGCAAATGAGAGAGAAAAAACTACATCTTACCACCACAAAAACAATCAAACACAAAAGACAAATAATAAAAAGGAATGAAAAAAACGAAAGATATTTAAAACATTCAAACAAAAATAAATAAAATGCCAGGAATAAGACAATACCTTCCAGTAACAACTCTAAATATAAATGGATTAAATTCCCCACTTAAAAGACACAGACTGACTGATTGGATTAAAAAGCTAGACCCAACTATATGCTGTCTACAAGAGACTCACCACACCTGTAAACACAAACACAAATAATGAAGGGATGGACAAAGATATACCATGAAAATGGAAACCAAAAATGAGCAGAAGTAGCTATACTTAGGTAAAATAGAGTTTAAACCAAAACTATAAAAAGAGACAAAGAAGGCCATTGTATAATGAAAAAGAGATATATCCAGCAAGAAGACATACAATCATAAAAATATCCGCACCCCACACTGGAGCACCCAGATATATTAAGCAAACACTATTAGACCTAAAGAAAGAGATAGGCCTCCAATATGATAATAGTTGGGGACCTGAACACCCCTCTCTCAGCATTGGATAGATCATCTATGCAATAAATCAACAGAGAAACACAGGATTTAAATTATACTTCAGACCAATTGGATTTGGCAGATACCCACAGAACATTTCATCCAACAACTACAGAATATACATTCTTTTCATCAGCATATGGAACATTCTCCAGGACAGACCACATGTTAGGTCACAAATCAAGTCTCAACAAATTTTAAGAAATTCAAATTATTTCAAGTATCTTCTCAGACCACAATGGATTAAAACTAAAAATCAATAACATCACATGTTCTCAGTTATTTGTGGGAGCTAAAAATAAATAAAGAAACACACAAATAAACTGGGGTGGGGGGAGGGAAGAAGACACAACAATTACAATTCCTTAAAGTTGATATGACAAGAGAACAGATATGAGGTTGTTGGGAGGGAGGGGGGAGAGGGAGGAGGAAGGGAGGTTTCGGTAATGGGCCACAATAATCAACCACATTGTATATTGACAAAATAAAATAATTTTAAAAAAAATCAGTAACAAGTGAAACTCTGGAAACTACACAAACACATGGAAATTAAACATGCTCCTGAATGACCTATGGATCCAAGAAGAAATTAAGCAGGAAATCAAAAAATTTCTCAAAATGACCTAATGCTATATCTCAAAGAAGTAGAAAAACAAAAACAATCCAAACCCAAAATTAGTAGATGGAAAGAAATAATTAAGATCAGAGCAGAACTAAATGAAATAGAAACTCCCCCAAAAATGATAGAAAAGATCAATGAAACAAAAAATTGGGTTTTTGAGAAGGTAAACAAAATAGACAAACCATTAGCTAGGCTAACCAAAAAAAGAACAGAGAAGACCCAAATAACAAAAATTAGAAATGAAAAAGGTGACATCGCAACTGATACCACAGAAATGCAAAGAATCATTAGAGACTGTTATAAACAACTATATGCCAGCAAATTTGAAAACCTGGAGGAAACAGGTAAATTTCTGGACATATACAAACTACCAAGACTGAACCAAGAAGAAATAGAAAGCCTGACTAGGCCAATAACAAGCAATGAGATTGAAGTAGTAATCAGCAGTCTCCCAACAAAGAAAATCCCAGGACCAAATGGCCCTACTGCTGAATTCTACCAACCCTTTAAAGAGGGATTAATGCCAATTGTCTTCAAACTATTTCAAAAAGTTGAAACACAGACCTTTCTCCCAAACTCATTTTTATGAGGCCAGCATGAGCCTGATACCAAAACCAAACAAAGATACAAAACAACAACAACCAAAGAAAACTACAAGCCAATGTCTTTGATGAACATAGATGCAAAAACCCTCAAGAAAATACTAGCAATCAGAATTATTAATTATTAATCAAAATATTAACCATCAGCAATACATCAAAAAACTTATACATTATGATCAAGTGGGATTCATCCCAGGGATGCAAGGATATTTCAACATATGCAAGTCAACAAATGTGATACACCACATCAAAAAAATCAAGGACAAAAACCATATGATTATCTCAATAGATGCAGATAAAACACTTGGCAAAATTCAGCATCCCTCGTGATAACTTTAGCAAATTAGATATAGAAAGAAAGTATCTCAACATGATAAAAGCCATATATGACAAACCCACTGCCAATGTCATCCTGAATGCAGAAAAGCTGATAAGTTTTTTCTTAAGAACAGAAACAAGACAAGGATGCCCACTCTCATCACTCCTATTTAACATGGTATTAGAAGTACTAGCCAGAGCAATCAAGCAAGAGAAAGAAAGAAAGGGCATCCAGATAGGAAAAGACAGAGTCAAACTGTCCCCGTTTACAGATGACATGATCCTATATCTAGAAAAACCTAAAGACTCTACCAAAAAACTCTTAGAGCTGATAAATGATTTCAGTAAAGTTGCAGAAGACAAAATCAACATAGAAAAATCAGTAGCATTTTTACATTCCAGTAATGAACTAACAGAAAAAGAAATAAAGAAAGTAAGCCCATTTACAATACCTAGGAATCAATTTAATTAAGAAGGTGAAAGATATCTACAATGAAAGCTCCAAATCATGGCTGAAAGAAATTAAAGAGGACACAAAAAGATGGAAAGATGTTCCATGCTCTCGGATTGGAAGAATTAACATTGTGAAAATGTCCATAAAGCCCAAAGCGATCTACAGATTCCACACAATCCTCATCAAAATACCAGTGATGTGACATTCTTCACAGAAATAGAAAAAAACAATCCTAACATTTGTATGGAACAACAAAAGACCCCAAATAGCCAAAACAATCCTGAACAAAAATAAAATAAATAAAGAAAGCCAGAGGCATACACTACCTGACTTCAAATTATACTGCAAAACTATAGTAACCAAAACAGCATGGTACTAGCATAAAAACAGACACTCGGTCCAATGGACCAGAAGAGAAAACCCAGAAATCTACCCACATACTTACAGCCAACTGATATTTCACCAGGGCAACAGAAGCATACATTGGGGAAAAGACTGCCTCTTCAATAAATGATGCTGGGAAAACTGGACAGCCATACGTAGAAGAATTAAACTGGATCTGTACCTCTCACCACATAGCAAAACAACTCAAAATGGATTAAAGACTTAAATATAAGACCCAAAACTATAAAACTCCTAAAAGAAAACATAAGGGAAACACTTCAGGAAGTAGGAAAGACCTTATGAATAAGACCCCAAGAGCACAGACAAAAGAAAAAATAAACAAGTAGGATTATATCAAATTAAAACTCTTCTGCACAGCAAAAGAAACAAATACCAGAGTGAAAAGACAACCTACAGAAAGGGGGAAAATATCTGCAAATTATGCATCTGACAAGGGATTAATATGCAGAATATGTAAGGAGCCAAGACAACTAAACAGTAAAAAAACAAGTAACTCAATTAATAAAAGGGCAAAGGAGCTGAATAGGATTTCTCAAAGAAAGATATACAAATGGCCAACGGACACATGAAAAAATGCTCAACATCACTAAACATCAGGGAAATACCAATCAAAACCACATTGAGATATCATTGCACCCCGGTTAGACTGGCTATTATCAAAAAGACAGAGAATAACAAATACTAGTCAGGATGCAGAGAAAGGGGAACCATCCTACTCTGTTGGTGGGACTGTAAATTAGCGCAGTCCTTATGGAAAACAGTATGGAGGTTCCTCAAACAACTGCAGTAGAAATGCTGTATGATCCATCAGTCCCACTGCTGGGTATATAGCCAAAGGAATGGAAATCATCACGTTGAAGAGATACCTGTGCTCCCACGTTTATTGCAGCTCTATTTACAGTAGCCAAGAGTTGGAACCAACCTAAATGTCCACCAACAGATGACTGGATAAGGAAAATGTGGTATATCTACACAATGGAATACTACCCTGCCATAAAAAAGAATGAAATTCTGGCATTCACAGCAGCATGGATAAACTTAGAGAAAATTATGTTAGGTGAAATAAGCCAGACACGGAAAGAGAAATACCACATGTCCTCACTTGTAAGTGGGAGCTAAAATAAATAAATAAATAAATAAATTTAATAAAAGAAAGAAATACATTGAACTTTCAAAAGGAGAGAACAGAACTGAGGCCACCAGAGGTGGGAAAGGGGGAAGGGGAAGGAGGATTAGTAAGAAACTGGTAAAGGGCCACAAAAAAATGATTATATTGTGTAATGTTGAACATACTAATTATTCTGAATTCAGCATCACATATTGCACACAGGTATGGATATTCAATGCTGTACCCCACAGATATGTGCAATCAATTGTGTTTCAATAAATTTTTTTTAAAAAAAGAGTTAAAAAGAGAAAGGAATCTCAGAGCCTATGTGGCGAGCAGTTTCCCTAACAACCAATACATGTGTAAGGCTTTGACGTCAATATCCACAGCCCATGGGAAATGGCATACCCCTTCATGTCCTGATATTTCCAGTGGGGCTGTTCATGGACGACCTTGAATAACACACTTTATGGTGATAAAATTCAGAAGAGAGTGGTTATATGCTTGACATTTTACACAAGGGCCTCTATTCCAAAAAACATTCTCAGTCTTCATCGACAGCTCAGATTTTATCTGTACTACACCTGACAGAAAACCTCCCATCTCCCCCACATTCCTTTCTACCACCAATTCTTAATTAAGAAAGCTGAGGGCTCTGGCTCTGGCTGGGTTTTATTAAACAAGACTGAATAGAAACAACAGGTTTGTAGGCATGTAGGACTTACATAAAAGCATGTAGACATTAAGAAAATGATGAGAAATCTGTAATATTCTGCCTCTACAGGGTTCATTGAAAGCGGGCTCTGGGGATCCAAAGAGGAGCAGATTGTGTCAATAGTTTGGAAAACCATGGTGACCAGATCTGTAATGTCTAGGCACACTTGCAGTTAGTTCCCTGGAGGCTGGTGGAAAGGTACTGGGACCATGTCTGCTTGCCATGTGCTGTGGGCTTGACAATCATCATCTTTTCTCCCCTCACAGTTTCCCAGCCAAGTGTTACTAATTCTACTTTACAGTTGAAGAAACTGAGGTTCAGCAATATTTAGTAACATGCTCAAGGGTACACAGCTAATAAGTGATAGGTCCCGGATTTGAGCCCTGCTCTGCTTGACTTGACAGCTCACGTGCTCAACAACAGAGCCTTCTGTCTCCAATTACAGGGGCAGGGTTTGAGAGACAGGGACCACTATCAAGGTTCGCTTATAATAGGAACCGCCAGACACAGGGTCGCAAGCGCAAAGGCACATAGGGTGTAACGTAAATGAGTAGTAGCGGGTGGCTGAAGATGTTAGGAAGTGGGGAACTGGGGCAAGCTAAGAGACCAACGTCACCTTCTGTCTAAAAGGGGTGCCCCTAACCCTTTCTGTCCAATTGTTGGTATTACCACAGCTACCAAAAATTCCAAGAGAAACTGGAAATTTTATTTTCATGTGAAAACTTTCCATTTTGAAAAAACAGCTGCTAATTCATTCTGAGTCCCCACATGTGAAATTAAACACATTCAGCATGCTGGTCCTCTGCTCTAGATCACCCTCCCCGTGAGACCAGTGCCTCTTCACTACCGTGGCCCAGGACAAAAGTTTAATAAATATTTGCACAAGAAATGAATGAATTCTCAAAGCAATCACAGAGAGAGGGCTAAAGGAGAACCAAGTCCTGACTCTTGGGTGCAGAGTTCTTTCATCAGAGCCTGGGCTGCCTGGTGGGTGGGAAGGGTGCAGTCCAGGACAGCAGCTCAGCAGTGGCTGACCACGCACGCTACCGGTGAACTGCAGTGGCTGTGGGAGCTGTTCCTTCCAGGAGGCAAAGTTGATCTCGGAACTGGGATAAGACTGACCTACCTCCCAGAATGTGGGGTTGTCAGAGTGGGCAGTGTGAGGAATGAGAAACTTGAGCCATCTCTCCTCACCTAGCCCCAGTCATCCAATCCGTAAAATGGGATGGATGGGGGTACAAGTCCAAAACATGGAGGAAAATAATGAATTAATGAACAGTAAGTAACTTGGTGCTTTCTTTCCTGAAAGACATTCTAAGTATGCAATACATCCTGTAAATATAATCCCAAGAAGATTCTAAGACATCTTTGGAAGTCCTTAAATATTTCTGATTAATAAATTCGATGAATTATATTAACATAGGTGTGTCCCGTAAAAACCTGACAAGGCCTCCATCCATCCTAGTCTACTTTCAATGTGAAAAATATCTTGTATTTTCCCTGCTTTGAATGTTTTGTAGGTGTATGTTTCTCGATAATAACAAAAAAATTGATAATCAAGCAAAAACTAAGTCCTCATAAAAAGATGTGCATTCAGCTCTACAACTAGACTTCAATATATTTAACTATAAGACAGACCGCGCTGGCAGGAGCTTTGTTCCCAGACAACAAAGAAAATCCCTTACACCCAAGCTGTTACCAGCTGCCACTAGACAGAGTGCGGACAGGCCGGGCTTCCCCAGCAAGCCTGTGACCAGGGAAGGGAGTGCCGCTCTAGTGCTCCCCGCTGATCATGCCTCAGTGTGCATTACTGGCACAATTTGATGCAAGATGTTCTGGCTTTCCTGGACCTGGCTGTTGGCATTGCTGAATGCGAGGTTGTCAGCCATCCCAGTGACTCATGCGGCAGGACACACCTTCCTCTTCTAGCTCCCAAAGGAGCTGGTCTCTTCCCTAGCTTCGAAGCTGGGACTGTGGTTGGACGATGTCATCTTTTTAGCTAAAGAGACAGTGTTGCTCAAGGGCCAACTGTCGATCTTCTCCCAGCCCTTCCCTTGCCTGGAGTTGAGTCTTGTCTGCCACCTTTATTAAGTGGCATGACACGCTTGCTACGGTGTGATGCTTGCGCCCCCCCCCCCCAATTCGTATGTTGAAATCCTAACCCTTAAAGCTATGGTATTAGGAAGTGGGACCTTTGGAGATGATTTGGCTCTGCTCTCATGAATGGGATTAGTGCTCTCATAAAAGAGGCCCGAGAGGGACCCCTCACCCCTTCCACCATGTGAGGTCCTGGCACAAAGGTGCAATCTATGAGCCAGAAAGTGGGCCCTCACCAGACCCTGAATCTGCCTTGATCTTGGACTTCCCAGGCTCCAAACCATGAGAAAAAAATATCTGTTGTTCATAAGCTACATAGTCTATGGTATTCTATTACAGCAGCCCAAACTGACAGAGAACTCTTCTCTGAGCAACCAATCAGAGGCTATTTGTGATGATATTAAAACCACCACTTCAGTTTCCAATTATACCAGAAGTGTCCCACAGCACTGTATCTCACAGTTTGAAAAATAAGAATACCCACCTTTAGGAACAGGGGGAGAAGACTCAACAGGTTCTTCTGACGCTCATCCAGGCTCCTGTGAGTCAAATGCTGGTATTCCAGAAACTTCCTTTCGAGTGTGTCCCAGAGAGCGGTGGGGCCAGGGGACTGCTCTCCAAGTGGGAGATCAGGCTGCACTGCAGTGGGCTGAACATCGTTCTTGGAACCAGGATCCTCAGTTCTGTCCACAGCCTTTGAAAGGTCTTCTGTCTCCATGCTTTGGCAAAGCAGATCTGAATTCAGAACAAACAGAACTGAAAATTCCTATCACATCCCTTCCTGATGACTCAGGTTGCAGGACAAGGTACAGTATTCATTCAGTCCAGTCCCTACAGAAGATAGTTCCTCTAAGAATCTGAAACCGACTAAAATAAGGAAGGCTTTTTTGAAAAAAGAGATTCAGATTTAAATGTGATGAACACATATGGATAATCTAGCATGTGCCTCAAGCTCTGACACAAGACTCGTACAACGACATAGAGAAATGGGTGTTAAGTGAGGAAACTGACTGGGCCAAAGGTGTAGAGGCCCAGCTTTCTGTTTGCCAATGTGATTGAAGTGACCCCTCACTGTCATTTTAATTTGCATTTCTCCAAATTACTAAGTATCAGCATGAGCATCTCTTTACATGCCTGTTAGCTTTCTAGAGTTCCTCCTCTGTGAGCTGACTATCCACAACCTTTGCTTATTTTTCCTTGCTTGTCTTTTTCTAGTTGCTTTGCAAGAGTATTTTTGAAAATCTGGGCCCTTACAGGTTTTAAAAATTGCAAGTATCTTCTCTTGATCCATTTTTCTTATAAATTAGTTCATAACTTTCTTTTCTTGTCACAACAATATATTGTGAATGTTTTTCGTGTCATTTAAGATCTTCAGCGCCTTCATTTTTAATGGCTGCATGGTGAACATAGAGTAAGGTTGATCATTTATTTAATAATCCCATACCCTTGGGCATTTAAATGGCTTCCAATTATTTACTACTATAAACAATACTATCATGACAGTTTTCATGTCTACGTCTTTCCATATATTCATGATTAAATAACAGATCATGACACATTCCTAAATCACGAAAAGGAAATAGCTGAATCTAAAGGTAGGTAAATTTTTCAGGCTCTTGACCCACATTTCCAAATAGCCTGTCCTAAAACACCACCTTCGATGGACAGTCCCCCTACCACAAGTGTGTAAGAGTTCACACTTCCTCAATTATTACCATTTTTTTTCTCAATTCTGGTGATTTGACAGGTAAAACAGAAATGAAAGCGGATGCATCTCTATTGTTTCTCACTGTGTATCTGTTGCAGTGTGAGGAGCTGAGCCTATTTTTGTCTGCAGCTCAGTCTCCTTCAGAGCTCCCTGCAGCTGCTATTCTGGAAGTCAGACTCCAGTGCATTCTCATCTTGTGGGTTCCTTGTGGGAGGTCTCAGCCACTCCCCTTGGCTTCAGTTACCCTGAGAGCCATATATGCACTTAAACTTTAGCTTTGCAAGGGCAGGATCATTGCCCCTATGACAGGGACGGGGACAGAGTAGATGCTCAATAAAATGTTGTTGAACAAGTGAATCAATGAGTGAATTAACCTATATAATGATGACACTCAAATCGCTCTCTCTCTCTCTAGCCCAGACCTCTCTTTGAAACAAGTTATTTTTCCTCATTCCAAGATTTCTACTTGGGTTTTCCCCAGATTCTGAAAGTCACTATGTCTCAATAAAACTGCCATCCTGTCACCAATGCAGCCAGACTCAAGTCCAGCGAGGAGCCACCCAACCAATGGGGTGGCTGTTATAGCCATGCTAACTGTTGTCTCTATCATGTCAAAGTCACTCTGCAGCCACACCTGTGGCCACTACTAACTAACTCATTCAATAAACCCACATCCAAGGACCTGCTGCCATGCCCCGTTTTCAGGAAAAGCCAGTGGCACGTCAACGTGAGCACCAGGTGAGAACCCAAAACTGCAGTGAGGGGAACGTGGCCAGACACCGAGGGCAAGCACCAGAAACTGCCCGGATCTCCTCTGACACATGGAAGCATGTTTACTGAAGTGAAACACTTGGCTGGCCTTCTCTTGAGTAGACAGAGATTTTAGAGAAATGAGAATTTCTTATGAATGAGGATCCGGGGAATGATGTGGAAGCGTGGCCTGACTCAAATGTCCACCTGTGGCCGCCCCACCTCCTGCCCTTCTGACTATCACTCTCCACCTGCTTTGGTTTTATTTGAAAAAGGAAGGAAACAGGGACAGCCTTTCAGGGCCATGTGCAGAATGGCCAGAAGAAATCATTCTAATCAGTTTCTTACCAAGAAGGGCCCTATGTGAATGCCAGCAGCTTCTTATCCAGAGTGAAGAAGGCCAGTTGGGCAGCCCTGGGCAGAGCCAGGACGAGGCACTCATCTCGGGTACAAGATTTAAGAAGATGCAAAAAAATAATTTAATGCAATATTTTTAAAAATCAAAATTAATTAAAACATTCATAATAAACAAAATATCACATTGTTTTAAAAAGATGGGATCCAGCCCTGCACTTGTTCAACCCCTTCGAGCTCAGGACATTCTCCACAAAGTCAACGAGTCAAACAAACACCACTTCCAGGCTTCAGCTTCTGCAGCTTCTACTCTAATGCAAGTGGTGTGGCAGCTCCGAGCACAGACACTGGAGCCGGACTGCTCAGGTATGAACATAATGGGCTTAGACTAAGTGACAAAACCCACCCCTGCCTCAGCGTCCTCATCTGTCACATGGGGGTGACAACAGGACGTCCTCCTGAGTCACCTCTAGGATTAGTCAGTGCTCAGCAAAGGTCACTGTTGGGATGGGGACAGGCATCATCGGTGCCTACATCAAAGCCTTTTGTCCATGGATGGTACTGAAGAGGGAGCAAAGAAGTGACTTGCCCAGGGTCCCGTTGCCAGAAGCTACCCCAGGACTGCGGACAGCCTGGGCTTTGCTGCCCAGTACATCACCAGCCATGCACACAGGCAGCTGAGCTCACACCAGGGCTCATTTAGGGCCGAGGGCGGAGATGGGCTTGGCACACAGCTCTGCCAGGTCACTCAGGCTGATGGAGGGCTTACCACATGGGAAGGTCTCTTGGAGAGGTGGGCTTTAAGTGAGGGGCAGAGCGAAAGGTGGCCTTGGGCAGGCCGAGAGGACTGGGGGCTGTGGGGAGTGCCAGGGTCTCCAGGGACAGGGGAAACCCCTCTTCTTTGCTGGCTGTGCTGTCTCCAATTTGGGTCAGGCTCCAGCATGACACTCCAGCCTGGCCTCACAGCTCCTCTGCACCCTGACACCCTGCTGGCTGGCAGCACAGGCCTGCCCACTGGCACAGCCACCAGGCAGAGGGGGCAGTGGAACCAGGATGGGAGTCATGGGGCCGGAGTCCAGGCCCAGCTTGACCGCTGTGGTGTCTTAGCCGAGTTACTTCCCCTTGCTGGAACTCAGTTTCTCCTCATCAACATGTCCTGATGGTCTCAGTCCCACGCTCTGTCCTTTATTCATTGATGATAGAAGAGGCACAGGACAGAGAGTCACTGAACAGCTGGAGAGGCCCCCGAGTGACCGAGAATATGTGGGTTGTGTGTAGTGAGGGGCAGGGGGTGGCGAGGGGAGCTGCCTGTGCATCCTGTTCAGGGACCAGATGACAAATCTGCAGATGACCAGTCTGCAGAAAACCAGATGACAAGGCAGGGATTCCCTGTGACCTCAGCAGCACCAGGGCTAGCAATGGCCACACAGGGCCCCAGCTCTCAAGGTGTCAACATCCATCCTCACCCACCCTGTAGAGATATGTGGCATCCTTGGTGTTCTGCTTTGTAACGACCCACACCGGGCACCCAGCGCACAGCTGCCACATTGAAGGGGAACAGCTGGAGCATGAGAAAACTGCTGGGTTGCTGCTGTTTTGGCTGCTACATAAACACTTTGAGTGACTCTTTTCATCCCTGACTTTCTGTTGAGTGATTTGCAGACGGGTAGGAGTCTCAGGATGAGAGATGTAGCCCTTGGAGCCAAGATACCAAGAAGCTATTCTAGGGGAAAGCTGTTCTGGAACACGAAGTTATGTGGGAAGACCCAAACGGATAGGTCAGAGGGAAGCCCGGGACTCAGTGCTTTCTGCATAGAAACTGGGACCTGGAGACAAAGACTTGCTTTGAAAAAATTAAAGATTAAAGCTCCTTGCCCTTTTTTGTCAGCATCTGTGACTATTCCCATTTCCAGATTATAAGCTTCAGGTGCAGAAATATGACTCTTTGCCATCTACCTAATGGGCTGTGGCATTCAGGCCTTCCAGTTGGGGAAGACTCTAAACCAGATGACACAGATAGAACAGCAATGTCTCCTGCATGGCTGTAAGTGAACTGTTTTCCTTTTCATTCAAAAGTCAGTTTCTCACTATGCATCAGCAGGTCCAAACACCCTTGCCCCTGTGTCAGCGAGGAACTGGCCTCAACCTGGAGCTCCAGGAAAAAGTAACAAAGCCGTTTTCATTCCAAACGTGTGCGGGGCAGGGCTAGGCCTTGCTTCCTTCTTCCCCACCACTTCCCATTGGCCAGGAGAGCTCACAAGAGAAACCAAACTGAAAGGGGGGCCGGGGAGACAGAGGTTACAGTGACACGGACACTGTGCACATTACCCCGAACTGACACAGTTGGTCAGAAGGACTGAGTTGAACACCAGCATGACCATTAGGAAAATGATGTTTGGAACACTATATCCGGACATTCCTATTAGAACGTCTTCAACAAAAAAACAAACAAAAATTGATAATAGCAAGTACTGGCACAGAGGCATAGCGACCACACCTCTCACCCTGGCTACTAGGAATGCAAAATGGTACTGCCACTGTGGAAGACAGCTGAGCATTTTCTGGGAAAGTTCAGCATCTACCCAGCAATTCCGCTCCTAATTACTTACCCTAGGGAAATGGAAACGTATGTTCATACAAAAACCTATACGTGAATGTTTATAGAAGCTCTGTTCATAGCCACCAAAACCTGGAAAAATTCAAATGTCCCTCAAGGGGTGAGTGAATAAACAAAATTGGGTACATCATATGATGAGGTCTTTCTCAGCAATAAAAAGGAGCACTTTGCTGATATACACAGCAGCCTGGGTGGACCTCACAGTCCATATGCCCAGTGACAGGAGCCAATCTCAAAAAACTACACACTGTCTTATCCATTTACATGACATTTTGGAAAGGGCAAAATTACAGGGACAATAGAAAATAGATCAGTGGTTTCCAGGGATTGGAGATAAGAAGGTGACTACAAATGGCAGAAAGGGATTTGGGGGTGATGGAAATGTTCTGTATCTTGACTGTGGTAGTGGTCACCCAGTTGTCTACGTTTGTCAAAACTGTGCACTAACGGCCAGCCCCGTGGCTCACTCGGGAGAGTGCGGTGCTGGTAGCACCAAGGCCACGGGTTCGGATCCTATATAGGGATGGCCAGCGCCCTTGCTGGCTGAGCGTGGTGTGGACGACGCCGAGCCGAGGGTTGCCATCCCCTTACCGGTAAGGAAAAAAAAACAACAAAAAAACTGTGAACTAAAAAAGGTAAATTGTTTCTGTGTAAATTGCACCTCAATATGCCTGACTTTAAGAAAACAAATACAAGGTTGAAAGAGAACTTAGGAAAACAGGAGTTGGGAATTTTAGCCCCTTGGCCTCAGTTTTTACTCAGTACAATGGGGGAAATAAATACATATTTAATCACAGGAATAACTCCCCTTGCTGAGAGGTTACTGTACGTGGCTCTGCATTTTTATCTCAGTATTATCTTTTTATCTTCACAACACCACCTGATACAGTTTGAATATGTTTGCCCCTCCAAAACTCATACTGAACTCTGATCCCCAATGTGGCAGTGTTGGAGCTCACATCAGGGCTTGCTTGGGGCTGAGGGCAGAGTGAGGGGCTTGGCACACAGCTCTGCCAGGTAACTCAGGGTGAGGGAGGGCTTGCCACCTGGTAAGGGCTCTTGGAAAGTTGGACTTTTGGGTGAGGGGTGGAGGGTGGCCTTGGCAGGATGAGAGGAGGGGAGGCTGCAGGGAGTGCCAGGGTCTGCAGGAACAGGCTGGAGGGGTGCCTAGCTAAAGAACTACAGAGCTCTGCAATGCCCAGATAGGTGCACAGCTGGTAAGGGAGAGAGCTAGGAGCTACCTCTAGGTCTCTCCCACTTCACAGCAAGCCCTGCTGTCCAGAGGCCCCTGGGTTAACTGTGAGATGGGTAGGGGGCCAATATTTCCAGGCCCACCACCAGCCAGCTCAGTGCATCTTGAAGTGCGGAGACAACACTACCACCCTGACCCAGTCTTTGTGGCCGGCCCAGTCCCTCCCTAGCTCCAAGGGCAGGCTGACTCAGAACAGCATCACACAGACCTGATCCAAATCCAAGCTCTTCCTCTTCTAACCTGTGGCCTCAGTGACATGTTTTCGGAGCTTCAGTGTATGCAGCTGTAAAATGGGAACAATACCTTCTTTACAAGGTTGTGGAAAGAATAAGGCAAGCCAAAGTATGTGACAGCGTGTCCAGGACACACCAGATGTCCACAAAGTGCCTGTTCCTCCTGCCTGGCCCCAGCCTCCTAGAGGCACCAGCGGCCTCCCCATGGCCCCTCCCTCTTTCTGTCCCTTCTGCCACGAGGCTCAGGAAATCTGCCGGCACTTCCCCAGCAAGCCCAAGCCCATGTGGCCCTTTGTGGGTGTGCTCTGGAGCGTTGGCCAGTCTTTAGGGTCCAGCCCTGATGCCGGGGTGAGCTGCCCTGGTCTCATCCTTGACCCTGCTTCTCTCTTATGTCACTGACCCCTGGCCTGGCCCCTGAGCTGTTCAATCATGAGTTTTCTCACAACAAGGAGCTGGTTTGAGTGGATGTCAGGACAAAGCCTTAGAGAAGCAGCCTGAGAGTCACCGAGACAGGGCAGGAGGTGAGGATTTGGCCATCATGAGAATAAAGTGTGGAAACCACAGGTAAGAGTGCTGTCCCTAGGATGGTGAGCCTGTGTCAGGGGACACCACATCAGGGGTGGGTGGAGAAACAGTGACCCTGCAGACGGCGGCTGGGAGCCCAGAGGAGGGGACAGTGCGAGAGGTGGGGGCCCTACATGTCCAGCTTCTCGGATAAAGCAGGGCAAGGACCAGGGAGTGGCCCCTGGACTTGGCCGCACAGAGGACCCCAGCAATCACCTTGGTGCTGCCCCAGGCCCCTCCAGTGAGCAAGTGTCCCCCTTCCTACACAGGCTGAGGGCTAAGTGTGCCTGCAGGTAGGGAATGGCAGAGCCTGTGCCCTGCAACCTGCTTCAAGTGATTCAAGAGGAGGAAGCAGCTTAGGTTGTTTCCAGAAGTTCAGAAATTCCCCTGAAGACTAAAATGTGGACCCAAACGGACAGGAACAGACTGGTGGGCAAGCCTTCCACAACCCTCAAAACTTCCTTTTTCTTATTCCAGTCCACTCTGTGCTCCTGGCCAGCACACACCTCTGTGGTTTTTGCTACAGCAACAGAACACAGGAACTCACAGTGTCCTGCGGAAGGGGCTGGTTTTGTATCTCGGTATGTGAACCAACATCCGCATTGCCAGAAATGGCCAGGGAGCATTTTCTGTGGCCAGACCCTCACAGCTCAGCTACAGCTGGGCTATCACCGTAGGCACAAAGACATGAGCTGATGATGGCACAGGTGACAAGAAGCTCAGCCCCATAATTGTGAGCTTTTCCAACTTGGGAGCTAATGGGTGATTTGGTCTGCACTGAGACGTATAGAAATGCTGCAGGGGAGCAGGAACCAGCAAGGAAGCAGGTGTCAGACAGGGAGGTGCCTGACTGTGCAGCAAGAGGAGGCTTGTGGCCCAGCCTGGGGAGGGCATGGAGGCCTGGGAGGGCTTCTCAGAGCAAATAGTCTCCACGATGGGCTCCTGAGGATAAGAATGGGCACTTGAAGCAAGTGGACGGGCACTCTAAGCAGATGAGTATTTAGGGACATGTTCAGGGTTCTGAGGAGAAGTGGGAGCAGAGGGTACAGGAATGGGTGAGGGCATGCAGAGTGAGAGGGCCATGAATGCCAGGCTGATGAACATGGCCCCTGCTAGATGCTGGGTCTGCTCAGAGGTCCCTAACCCGTCCCCTTGCCCATGCTCACAGCCTCCTGGAGAGAGAGGGAGGAAAAGGGCTGCTCCCATGCAAGGCTGAAATATGTGAGGGGAGCAGAAATCCAGCCCCGGGGGCAGAGGGAAGGAGCTGGATATCAGGCTGAGATGGGGGCGCGTGAGGGTGGGAGATGTAGAAGAGGCTTTGTGGAAGCAGGGGACCCGAGGGGAGGAGAGCTAAGCCACATGGGCAGGTGAGAGAGAAGTGGAAGGGCAGGAGAGACTGGGCTGAACTGCGTGTGGCTTTGTGCCACTGTGAGGGATGTGGGTGGGAGTGGGGTGGAAGGCATGGGTAGGGGCTAGATGACACAGGTCTCCAGACTCTGAGCTGACCCACCCCACTCCTCACCCTCCAAACTCCCAGGAGAAGTAGAACTGCCAGGAAATATTGTAGCAGCCTTTGTACTCTGAGGTCACATGATAAGGTGAGAATGATTTTCATGCATTTTCAGGATGACTTGTTTCATTCACATGATCGTCCCGTTCAGCTTACTAAATTTCAAGTACAATTTGGTCAGAACATACACATGAAAATCACTAGTTAAACTTTGAAACGTCTGCAAGTATGCATTCCCGGCTTGTAAGGAGTCGAGCACGTCTTAATTGTCATGGATCAAATGCACAACGATCTTCATCATACGAAAAGAGAGTTGCTAGTTTTCTTGGGCTCCTCTACTGTGCCAGGCAGATCTGAACTCAGAAATCTCTGCTTTTAGGTTAATGAGAAAAAGAGACTCTTTTAGATGTTATTTTATCTTGTGATGCTTTTCCGCTAAAGCAAAGAGCAAAGAAAAGCAGTGCTGGCTGCTGCGAGGCAGGGGCTTTAGCCCAGGGCTGAGTTTTTTGCTTCTCTGTGACTCAGTTTCCCCACCTGTAACATGAAGCATTTGGAATAGATTTTCTTTATGGGCCTGTCTGCCAATGAAGTTCTGCTTTTCAAATTAGCTTCCCATTCACAGCCTTCAGATTTCTCCTCTGAGAGCTGAATATTTAACTAGAATGAGTCTCCCACAACCTGCAAACTTCTTAACATGTCAGGAGTCCTTTTAACCCAGACCTAATTCTTCTATGAGCCCAGGAGATGAGAGGATGGCACCTGAAGAGACTCAGACAGAGGCAAGGGACCCCAGAATGCTACACCAGTGGGTGAGACAGGTTGTCCCTGTGCCTGCCCTCTATGGGGTTGCTCCTGGCAGCCAGGGTGGGTACAGCAGCAGCCCCACTGCTTCTTCAGCTCTCTAGGCCTTGCCATGGCAGGCTCCCTGCTGCCTCCCCCGCCCCCCCACTGTCAGACTTGGGATGCAGCTCCATCAGTCACTCCCTTGCTCAAACACCTTCACTGGTTCCCCATGTCCTCTGGAACATTCCCAAGCTTGTGGCCTTCGGTGATATGAGCCAGATGCTCTCTGTGCCTAATTTCCCACGGCACTCCAATGGAGTTTGGCCAAGTGAACTATTCACTCACACCCTGATCCTCCACCTTTGTGGGGTGCAGGGGGGACCTTCTCCGCTTGGGAAGCCCCTCCATCAGCTTCACGTGTCCAAATCCACCTCCTTGCACCCACAGCTCATGGCTGCCTCCCAGGCGCAAGAAATGGCCCTGCCCCTCTCCAGTTCCAAACTTCTGCCACCACTGGGCCGTCCTGGGATTAGACAGCAGCCACTACCAGCAGGTGACAGCCCTTCCTGGTTTTCAATGCTACATCAATACACGATCTCACTTAGTAATTACAGCGGGACAGTGAGGGGTACAGCGGGGCTTCAAGCATCCCACATACAGGAGAAAAAGGAAGCTTAGGGGTGAAAGCCACTTGTGCAAGGACACGCGCTGCAGTCGCACGCGCTGTAGTCAGGCAAACCCCACCAAAGCTACATTGTGTAATTCCCAAATTAATCATTTTCCCCTGGGATTTACTGCCTGTAAGAACTGTGGTTGTCATCCCTGAGTTCCTCGTGTTATTCATTATTCATGAATACGCTTTCTCTTTCGGACCCTGTATCTCCTCAATTCCAAGTTTCTATCAATCACAAAATGTGGCAGTGATTTAATTGTTTGGGGGCGATCATCACATTAAATACACACGTTAAAAATGAAACTATTCGGACACTCTAAATTGTGTGAGGAAAGCAGGATTTCTGGGAATGAAGGCCACCTCTTAGACAACGGCCGATTGTGACATCCCCCCTGTCCCCCTGCAGCTGCTGCGCTGGTGCCGGGTCTGAGGAGGAGCCACGCCCTGGGCTCACTGCTCCTGGTCCTGCTGCTGAGCCCTCTCCTGAAGGACATACATTCTCGGGGCACAGACACTGGGGACAGACAGCTGCAAGGACGGTCGACCTCCTCTGTGACACGCATCTGCCATCCCCCCGCGTTCTGCACACGCGGCCACTGTCTCCTTGACTCCGTCCATGCTCAGACAGAGCCCGGGAAGCCCTGTGGGTCCCTTGCAGCACATTGCAGCTTTGTTCACTCCCGATGTTTTGGTCAGCCTCCAAATTTTTTCATGTGTATGCACCTGTATTCATCCTTGACTCTACGTATCTCTTTATAGTTTGTGCTTTTACAAGTTGGTATTAGAGTGCTACTGACAAATTTTCTCTTTATCATTACATTGAAAACACCTAAAAAGTATTTCTTGTTGGTTTTTTTGTTTGGTTGGTTTTGGTTTTGGGGGGTTTTTTGCATAGTACTCCTCACATCCAAGCATGTCATACTTGTCATTAATGTATAAACAGTTTACTTGCATTAATCACCCATCATCATATCATAAACATATTCTGTTCTGCCCTTTTCCTTAATGACCATGACACATCCTCTTGGTGGATCCCCCTATCTGACGCTCTCGCTCCCTAACAACTGCATTCTCAGAGTGTCTCTATTGCTGCTGTGGACAATGCCGGGGGAAAGGATCCCGCCACAATGATTTTGTTCCTGTGAATTGTCTGTGAAGATGAATCTTGAAAGAAGGAGCAATCATTTGTCCAAAGGAGAAGAGCGGTTTTCACACTTCTGCCAAACCCTGACTACTCTTCTGCAGAAATTGTTTCTTCAACTCTTCAGTGGCAGTGTTGTCTTTTGCAAAGTGTGTGGGCTTTAAAATTAGGTGGAACTTGATTCCAATCCCAGTTTAGTCATTTACTATCTAAGGGCAAAGGACCTTATGTTTCTGAGCCTCCATTTTCTCATCTGTGAAGTGGGAATAATGAAACTAATCTCATTGTGAGGATTAAATGAGATTGCAGATACCAGTGCCCTGCCCAGTGTCTGGCTTATTCTCGATATGAAACCCATTCTTTTTAGCCTCCATACTTTCTTTCTCCTTGGAATTATTTAGGACAAGCTGCTTTCACTTCTCTAACGTCTCGTCCTTCTTGAACCGTGTTCCCCACAAGCCTCAGCCATAGATCAAGAAGTGTCATTCCCCTGAAAGATGCTGCCCAGTAGGAATATAAAGCCAGCCACAAATTCAAGCCACATGTGCAATTTTAAATTTTCTGGTAGCCACATTAAAAAAATAAATAGGTTAAAATAATTTTTTAAAATATTTTTTATTTAACCCAATATATCCAGAATATTTTAATTCCAATATGTAATCAATATTTTTAAGTGTTATGAGATATTTTACATTTCTTCTTTGATTTTAGTCTGTAATATCTTTGAAATCTGGTGTGTATTATACACTCACAGCAAATCTCAGTTCAGACTGGCCACATTTCAAGTATGGCTGGCGACTACTGTGCTGGCCAGCCCTGGTCTAGACGTTGAGACTCAAGCTCAAACAGCTGTGCAAATGCTTCCAAGGAAGCCATCTCCAATAGCTTAAGAATATGGCCTGGAGACATCATTCCATCTGCATTTTGATAGTTTGCAGCACTCGGAGGGAGATAACAAGTAGGTGGCAGCTCTAAGGTGTGGCTCAAGGAACTCTGAGAAGCTCATCTTTCCCCTTTCTCTCTTGCACAAGGTACCTTCCTTCTTTCCCCCAGTGGGCCAAGCTGCCTTGCTTTTCTACCGTGAGGGTCACTTGAAAGAGACTGAGGGGTGCCAAGACTTCATTTCTCCACCTGATGTCTAATAGACATGTCCAGCCTTGGAGATGTTCAAACTCATACTCCCGAATAACCCATCACCTTCCAAATCTGCATCTACTGCCCTTGACCCAGCTCAGTAAATGACCATCCCAGGCTTCCTGTTGCTCTAGGGTCATCTGTAACTTCTCTCTTTTTTCCACACCCTATACCTTAATCATAAATCCCACCCTCAAGAAAGTACAATATCTAGACTATCTGGAATCTGACCACCTCTCATTATCTCTGCTATTATCACTTTGTGACAAGCCATCATACTCTACTGGAGCATTACAAGAGCCTCTGAACTGATGATCTTGCTTCTTCATTTGATCCCTACAGTCTATTCTCCACATGAGAACTGAAGTGATTCTTCTTTAAAATGTACCTCAGCAACAGCCTAAAAAACATATTTCTAATAACAATTGACATAATGCAAAAATATGAATCACTTAGGAATAAATCTAGGCAAAATACACACTACTTTATAAAGAAAGTTTTAAAATTTTGTTTAAATACTTTAGAAAAGACCTAAGCAAATGGGGAGACAAACCATGTTCATGAACTGGAAAAGTCATTCGTATAAAGATATCATTTCTCTCCAAATTATATTTCCAATCAAATCTAAACATAGTTTTTCTGTTGAGTCTTACAAGCTAATTCTGAAACGTAAAGGAGTAAAGTACCAAGAATAGTCAAGACAGAATGAAAGAAGAAAAAAAAGGAGGACTCTTTCCAGATATCAAAATCTATTGTAAACCTATAGTTAATAACATTGTATAGAATTTGCAAAGGGATAGGTAAATTGACAGAATAAAGAACCAGAAACAGACCCACATATGCATGCAACTCAACTCACGACAGAGCTGTCATAGATCAGAGCTAAAGAATGGCCTTTTTAATAAACGGAGCTAAGTTATCTATATGAGAAAAACAAAATAAAGTAAAATGTCTCACCCCACCTATCACCATACAGAAAAATCATTTTCAGGTATGCTAAAGACTTAAAGAAAAGGTTATGTTATAAAACTTTTTGAAAATAATGTAAGAATAATTTGATGACCCTAGTAGGAGAATTTCTTAGATAATACATAACAAGTATACATCATAAAGCAACAGTTGGATGAATTAAACTTGTTTGAAATTTCTAAGTCAAATTTTAGTCATTAATAGAATTCACAAAGAACATAAGGAGACACGGTACAAACAAAAGAAAAATATTTGCAACACACATAACAACAAAAAAAATAATATCCAGAAAATGAATTGGATTACAGCAAATCAATAGGATGAAGGGCAGATAAACCCACAGAGAAACGGGCAAAAGATATAAACAAGAAAAGGGATCCTGAATTGCCAATAAACATATAAAAAGATTCCTAAACTTAGTAATTTGGGAAATACAAATTAAAAACATGATTAGATGGCTTTTCATTTCTACCAGATTGACAAAAAAAAAAAAAATCTGACAATATCAAATATTGGTGATGATGTGAAGCAACAGAAACTTTGGCACATTGCTGATGGATAGGTAAGATGGTACAAATATTCAGAAAACAATTTGCTGACATCCAGTAAGGCTGATGGCATGTATATCTTAAGACCCACCCACCAATTCTATTTCTGTATACCCTAGAGAAATTCTTGCACACACACCACAGGTTATATGTACAAGGATAGTCCTAGCAGCACTGCTTACAATAGTAAAAAAAAAAAAAAAAAAAGCACTAGAAATACCCCAGTGCCCACCAGCAGTGTCTTGGAGAACTACATTGAGGTATATTCATATAACAGAATATGATATAGCAGTGAACATGAGTGAATTGGAGGCACATGCAGCAATCCAAAGGCATTTCAGAAACATAATTTTTAGTCAATTAAGCAAATCTTAAAATAATATTTATTTCTATGTTTACAAGGTTTAAGAATGTGCAAAACTAAATCACACATTTAACCATATACGGGGTAAAACTATGAAGAAAAAAAAAAAAAGCAAGGGAACAATAAACCCAAAATTCAAGACAGTAGCTGCCCCTGAGGAGAAGGGGAAAAGAAAGGGCATACAAGGGACTTTACAGATGATGACGACCTTCAAAAAAAAATACCTAAGGCATCAGCATGCAGGGTTCATGCTATCTTTATTCTTTCTACCCTATATGCTTTTTCTAAATTTTCTTCTCTATCTACTCAGCATTGAAAATCTTCCCAAGTGCGTGAGAGTACAGCCCAGTTCCTGAGCATGGACAGACAGGAAGGCCCTCCGTGACCTGACCCCATGTTCCACCTCTCTGGCCAGGTGTCCGGCCACCCCGTTAACCCGCTCTGCCACACTAGCCTCCACCAGACCTCCTCCAGATCCTTGCCAAGAATGCCTCCCAGAACCCCACAGGGCTCAGGCCACCCCTCCTTCAGGTCCCTACTCAGAAGACACGAGCCTTCCCGGGCCTCCCAAGCCCCCACTCCTTAACCACCACTCTGCAGCCACTCAGCCCAGGCACCGAGTACCACAGACCCCTGTCCTCGGACCCCTGTCACCTTTACCAGCACCTAGCAGAGAGTGGCCTCTCAGCAAATATCTGCTGAATAATTAAATGGATGACTATGCAGAAACTCATATTAAATGAAGTGTTCCATGGAAAGAGTCAACTCCTCATCTCTTCAGAGAGGCTGGGACAAAGGATTGGTTCAGTGTTCTAGAAGGTTCTATTTCAGGGGGGAGGAGAAGATCCAATCCTCAATGAGCCAGGTAGTCCTGCTTATTCCGAACGTGTTGGTGTTTCAAAGGGTCAATGTGGTCATTCAGATGAGGAAAGTGAGGCCCAAAGAGGCACGCACTTACCAGCCCCTGAGGAGCGACGGCAGGGCCAGGACAGACCCAGCTCTCTTCTGCTCTGCACACCACAGAGGCCTGCGCGGGAGTGTGGAGCAGGGGTCTCTCAGTCAGCGCCCTCTCTCCCTCCCCTCGACAATTGGCATAGGCCCGTGTCCACCCTCCCTAGGTGTGGCTGGGTCACCTTCCCTAGCAGAACTGCAAGAAAGGGCTTGACCTGCAGAGGAGTATGTAGAGTGGTGGTACTGGAGCCCAGACTGGTGACAAACCAATGGTGACAGACACCCAGGAGACACAGGCACTGGAGTGGCCCTGGCCACACAGGCCGCCCGCACCACACGTACTTCCTGCTCCTCGGCTCACCTCCTCTCCCACATCCACGAACCCGGGCCAGGCATGGGGATCATGTGCCCCCATGCTCCCAGGAGGCGGCCGGGAGGCTCTACTCTGACAGGCGGGCCCCATGCCCACCTCTGGGCTGGCCTGGCTTGGCCAAGAGCAATGACCTACCTGGAGAGGTGGCAGTCAGGGCCTGCAGACATCACAAAACATGGGTGCCCCCATCCGCATCTGCAGCCCCCCAGGTTGGGGGAAGAGGACCCGGCCCAGCATCGTTGGCCTTTGGTGTTTCACTATGAATCACCCACGCTGGGTCTCTGCTCACTTCCTGGAGAAAGCAGAAGTGGAGAGTCAACAGTGCCTGACTCTGGCCACTCCCCAGCCGGCAATGGAGTGGCTTGAGGTCTGGCAGGGTGACTCGGGCTCTGCAGAAAGGCCCCTTGGGGCTGTACACTCAGTGGTCAAGCAGTGATGGGTGGGGCCAAGGTCCAAAAGGGATAGTGTAACCCAATAGCACAGGTCCACGAACACTGTTCACCAGCTGCGTGACCACAGCATGCAACTGCCCTCTCTGGGCCTCTGGTACCACGAGGACAGTAATGGTGTTTAGGCTAATCTAGTCAGAGGTGTGTCTAAAGTTCATCCCTGGACATTGCATGGGCTCCTCAGCCCCTCCCCACCAGGCTCAGAGCTTCTCACCTACACTCCCTCTTCCTCCATCCCCAGATCTCACCCGAACCACCAGTCCAGGGAGTCCTCCAATGTCGGATGGCCGACCATTATTTCAGATGTCCCTGAAGTAATGGTGAAAGAAAAACCTTGCATAATAGAATGGACCTCTCTGAAACTTAGTATCTAAATTCTCATTCCTTTGGGCATAGCGAGTTGAGTCATCTCACACCATCCATCCATAACACCAAGCATGTCCATTCACACACAGTACCTGCCTGTGCTCTCTGAAGACAGAATGTCGCCTCCTGAGCAAGGGCAGTTGTTGGAGTGGATCCCTCCTTCTTAGTGCTCAAGTTAGCTATCCCCTGGGTCTAGCTCACAAAACCAACAGACCATGTGAGTAACTATTTGTGAGAGGTAACAGCAAAAGTATGTGTTGCAAAAAGCATAAAACTTCAGGATTGGTTCAAAGATGAAAACAACATTTGTACTGAAACCTCAACTCACACCAACACAAGTCTGTCAGCAGACAGCAGCCAAAATAGGAGATTTGTCCAGCCTAAGATCTGGGCCACAGCCCATGCAGACGCTGTGCCCATTCCCTGACAGGAGTCAGAGGTACCAACATCCTCTGCTCAAGGTTTATCTCTCATTCCTCTACCCATGGTGAGCTCAGCAGGGCACTACGGATCACCCTGAGAGTAGCAAGGTGCTTGTGGCAGCAGGAATGTCATCTGGCCAAGCCAGAATGGGCAACAAATTAGAATCCATGTTTAGACTATGTAGAGCTAGAGCTGCATCTGGAGCTCACAGAGCCCTCAAGCCCATTCAAACCCTTCACACACAGGTCTAGGAGCTAGGTAACAGGCAAAAAGGTCCTTGGAGCCTTGGTTGAAGAAGGAATAGTCTTTATTCAGCACACACAACAAGCCCATTGCCTATGGGCTTAGGCAATACAAAGAGAAACTCAGAAACTCAACTGCTACCGGCAAAGTCTGAAGAAAAACTAAGCAGCTGCCGGCAGAGTAAACATGCTCTACTTGCAGACGTGAGCTCTGCTAACAAACTGTCGAGCACACAATAGCAACATAACTAAAAAGATACATTGGTGCACATGCACACTAACTCCATCCACACAACTTGTTTACAAAGAATTAAGAATGTGCTGCTCCACCCCCAACCGGACCGGAGCCAAGGGAGCCTGACTAACTTATCCTATTTTCCCCACAGACTAGCTCCAGGAGCCACTGTGCTACGATGTGTACCATTATGGGGAACAAAATGTTAATTTTCTTGGCAGCCAGTACCAGACTCTTCCCGAGGAAGAGGCCTGCTTTTGTTGAACAAAGATAATGAGCTAGCAGAGGCTGAACTCTCAGACCCATGGGTTAGTTTGTACCTCGGATGGAACTGCAGTGCACAGGAGGGTCGTGTATGAGGAGAAATTCAAACGACGCATACAGGACAGGGAAAGGGAAAGAGAAACCTTGGAAAGTGAAGTGTCTGTAGTGTGTGATGAAAGCCCACCCCACTGCCACGGTGAAATTGTGAAGAAAATTGACAATATATTGACAGATAATCAGAGGTCTATGGTGAGAATGGATTAGACACCGGGACACTCCATAGAGACAAGAAGAGTGGCCAGCATGGGACAGGCCAGGGCTCTATGCCTGTGAATGTACATGAGAAATGTGGAGTCCTTCTGGGAGAGAGGCTGGTGGAGTCCCATGGGAGGCTATGTATACACCACCAGGTCTCCTGGCCATCTGCTCATCACTCACCCTGCTTTACCAGCATCAGGCAGGTAAAGAACATTGAATTCAAAGTTGGAAAATCGGGGTTGAATTTCTCACTACTGAAACAATTGACATCTTTAAATCTGTTCCTTATTTATAGAATGGGACTAATGTGATGTTGTAAGGAACAAATCAAATAGTATTTGCAAGAGATTTTTTAAACACTAAAAAGGTAATGTAAAAATACTAGTTATTATTCTTGAAAGGGCTGCCCAAGCTAAGGCACTGAAGCAGCCAGGGCAACTACAAACTGCTCATGTAAATGTGTATTTTTATTGAGGGGAAATGTGACATTTCCTGATTTTTAAAAAATTATTCAAAAATGGCAATTATACTTTTGCTTCCAGTTATGATAGTGTAACTGGCACAGGACATGCTCTTCTACTGAAAGCAGCTATAGAATAGAACAAATGCAACTATAAAACAGGACAATGATTTTCAAACATTGAATCACATAAGACTGTGATAAGGAAAACACACAAGGCGAGCCCCACATTTGCTCTGGCTTTCTTCCTAGGAATGCTTTTCCTGCCATGGTGCGGGGAAAAGGAGCTGCAGGGTTAGTGGTCTCCCTAAACTGAAAAGGTGTAAGCCAGTCAAGGCTGCTGAAGGGGTTGGAATTTTCAGGGCAGGGTCCAGAGAAGAGTGTGTTCTCTGGGAATTCATTGTGTGTGCCCTTGGCCAAGGGCTCTTGTGCACCCACTCCAAGGCTGAGAGCTGAGGGAGGTCACAGAGACTGTGCACGTTAGGAATGTTGGAGTTGCATCTCATCCACACAAGGAGGCCTCGCTGAGCATCATAGGATTTCATCTTACACCCAGAAAGGCCACACCTGAAAAAATACAAAACACACCCTGGAATAGAAGCCATGAATTTGAAACAAGTTCAAAACTGAAATAGAATAGTCCTATGTGATAGTTAATTTTATGGGTCAACCTGACTGGGCCATGGGGTGCCCAGACACTTGGTCAAACAGTCTTCTGAGTGTGTCTATGAGGATGTTTTTGGATGAGATTAATATTTGAATCTGAGTGATGCAGATTATTCTCTCTAATGTGGTTGAGCCACATACAATCAGTTGATATAAAACAAAAAGTTGAATAAGAGTGAGCTTCAGCTGCCTGATTGCTTAGGCTGGGACATCAGTTGTAATTTACACTGTTGTTTCTTCTGTTCTCAGGCATTTGGACTCAAACTGGAGCTAACACCATTGGCTCTCCTGGGTCTCCGCAGCTTACTGACTGCATATCTTAGTACTTCTCACCCCCCACAGTCACATCATCCAATCCCTTATAACAGATAGATAGATAGGACAGGATGTATTTGTGTGTGTGTGTGTGTATATATATATATATATATATATATATATATCTTATTGGTTCGGTCTCTCTGGAGAACCCTAACTAATACACCCTAACAAAGAATAAAAGCAAGCCTGTCAGAACCAAAACTGTGTTTTGGTAATTTAACTGACAACCAGAACAAAACTCAACAACTTTTAGAGGAAGAAGTCATAATGCCACCTGCTTCCGGTCTAACATCCACACTGTCCAGAATGCAATTAAAATTTGTAGAAATCTAAAGAAATGAAAAAAAAGTGGCCCATAAAAAAATGTATCAATACAAACAGATCCGAAAATGAACCAGATATTAAAATTATCTCACAAGAACTTTCCAGCAGCTGTTAGAAATACATTCAAGGGCTTAAAAGAAAAGATGGCCACAATAAACTGAAAAGATAGGAAATTTCAGCAAAGAAATAGAAAATATAAAAAGAAACAAATGTAAATTCTGGAACTGAAAAGTATATCAGACATGAAAATTTTACTGATGAGCTAACAGGAGATTGGTGACTGCAGGAAAATAAAAGGTTAATAAATTTGAAGACGGATAATAGAAATTACATAGTCTGAAGAACGGGGGGGGAATACTGAAGAAAAATCAACACAGACTTAGCTGCCTTTGGGACAATAGCAAATGGTATAACACATGTGTATCTGGAATCTTGAGGAGAGAAGAAAAAGAAGAGAGCAGAAATACATATTTGAAGAAATAATGTTTAAATTTTCCCAAGTTTGTTGAAAAACAGAAAATTGCAAATACAATAAGTTCAGTAAAACCCAAGAATCACCAAATGGAGAGAAAACCACACATAGGCATATCATAGTCAAGACCCTGAAAATCAAAAATAATGATATTTTTAAAAAAATAAAAATAAAGATATTATCTTAAAAGCAGTCAGAGAGAAAAAGAAAAAGTACATACAGGGGAACAAAAATACAACTTAAGGCTGATGTTTTATCAAAAACAACAGAAGTTATAAGACAATGGAAAGACATTTTTAACGTTTTAGCATGCTAAATGAAAATAATAATTGTTAACCCATATTTCTATAGCCAATGAATGCCCTTGAAACAAATGAAGATCAAATAAAGTTTTTCCAGATAAATGAAAGCTGAGATCATTTCTCTCCAGCAGTTGGGCAGAATTTAGAAATTCTAAAGAAGGTTTTTGAGGCTGAAGTGAAAAAATACCAGGTGGAAACTTGGATCTATGGGAAGGAAAGGAAAGTACCACTAATGGCAAATATGTGAATAGAAAGTACCACTAATGGCAAATACGTGAATACTCACAAACTGTGCACTTTCTCTTGTCTTGGTTTGTTTAAAAGACTGCAGCTGCTTAAGCAAGGCTGTCAGCAGTGTGTTTGGTGTTTACAATGCACGTGGATGTGATGGGTGAGACGACAGCATGAAAGGTAAGCAGCACACAGAAGCATCCTACTGCAAGCATTTCCCACTTTACATGAAATAGTATTTTATTAGCTCTAAATAAAGAGTTATAAATTTAGGATACATATTTTATTTATAGCTTTGTGGCAAAGATGTCAAAAAAATCAAAGTTCAATTCCAATCAACAAACCCACGCTGAGCATCTGCTCTGCACCAGGTCCCAGCTAAGCTCTGAGGAAACCACAATGAATGAGGCCAAGCTTGTGTCATGGCTATTTCCTGACTGCATAGCAGGCCACAACCGTTGTTTCAGTGGGCAGGTGGCTCTTCCTCATGTGGCAATGCAAGAACACAGCTCCTTTGTCCCTTAGAGACTTGGTGTCATCGGCATCCTATCGGCAAAAGAGGAAACAGAGTGGACAAGACACACGTCTGCTCATAGAAGCCCCACCTGTCAGTGGAGCGTGTCACTTTTGCTCACTTTCCATTGGAGCCATGTGGCACATCTATGTGCAAGGAAGACTGGCAGGTGCAGGCCAGTTGTGCGCCGGGCTTAGTCCTATGGATGGAGAGAATGCATTTCATTAGTCTCTGTCATACTGTCCTCAGAGAGCTTGCAATCTATACTCAGGATGATAGATCACACAGTTAATACTGTTAAAGTAAATATTTTTCTGACCTTTAAAATAAAGCCTGTTAATTTTATATAGTATGCAAAAGTATAAAGAATAAGGAATAAAATAAAAATCACTAATATCCTAACAGCTGAGCAACAGCCATGTGAGAATAGCATTTCAGTCCTTTTTCTCATGTTCACCAAAGTATATTCCCAGGATCAAGTCCTAAGATGGGTTCTGGAGGCACAACTCACAGGTGAGAATGCTTTCTTCAAGGAGCTTTCAACCTAAGATCAAGACCCTTAGCTAAGCACATGTATCTTTGGCGTGTGAGAGATCCTGGTATCACTAGGGCTGTGAGCTTCAGGAGGTGTTGGACAGGGCCTCTCCTGATTTACACTTCCTTTATCCTGCTGCCATCTCCTCAACACCACTCTAGGTGACACTGGGCAGGATGCCTGGGGTGGCATGATGCAGTCTGTCTTTGAGGAGTTCATGACACCACACACACGGTATGAGCTCAGCCCGCATGCACAGCCACACACCTGTCATGCCAAAACGGTTTTACTTTGGGGAAGTAGGAACAGAGCTGAAACTTGAATCTAACTCAGTGCCTTCACTCCTGCACACCACCGATGTGGCATTGCCAGACATGAGGTCTCAGCTTCGGAGGAGATCTCGTGGGACCAGAGCGATGACGTCAGTGGGGAGCAGGTTGGAAGGGGACTAGGATGCAGCTACTGGCAACGAGGAAGGCCAGGGAACGTTTTGAAGAGAGATTCTTGGCAAACAAAAGCCTTTCAGCAAATGGTGCCGGAAGAACATGGGTATCCATAATGAAAATAAATCCAGGAGCCTTAGCTGAGAATCGGTTAACTGTAAATGTGCAGGTTTATTTCTGATCTCTCTATACTGTTTCACTGGTCAATGTGTTTTCATGCCAGCACCATGCTGCTCTGATTACTACAGCTGTGCAATATATTTTGAAATCAGGTAGTGTGATCCTTCAGCTTTGTTCTTTTTGCTCAAGATTTGGGGTCCCTTGTGATTCCATAACAATTTTAGGATTTTTTTTTCCTATTTCTGTGAAGAATTACATTGGAATTTTAATAGGGATTGCATCGTTTCTTAGACATAAACATAAAAGCTAAAGGTATAATTCTCCTAGAAGAAAACATAGAACATCTATGCAACCTGAGAGTAGACAAAGATTTCTTGGACAGGACACAGAAAGCAATAACCATAAAAGAAAAGATTAATAAATTAGGCTTCATCTAAATTTAAAATTTCTTCTAATCAAAATACACTATTGGGAAAGTCATAGACTGGTAGAAAATATTCACAAGGCATATATCTGACCAAGGAAGTATCTAGAACCCTTCAAAAAAACTCCAACAAATCAATAGCCAAAAGATAAACAACCCAATAAAAAACAAGCAAAGGACTTGAACAGACATTTTACCAAAATATAGACATACAAATGGTCAAAAAGTACATGAAATGGTGCTAAACATTGTTAATTATCAGGGAAGTGCAAATTAAAACCATGTTGAGAAGCTTCCGGCACACCTGGTGGTGGAGTTTGGATGTGTTGTCCCCACAAAGCTCATGTTGAAATCTGATCCCCAATGTGGTGGTGTTGGGAGGTGTTCGAATCACAGAAGTGGATGAACGGATTAATACCCTCTCTAGGGAATGTGGGTGGGGTAGTGAGTGAGTTCTTGCTCTACTAGTTCCCTCAAGAGCTAGTTATTTAAAGGACCCTGGCACCTCCCCTCTCTCTCTCTTTCTCTTGCTTCCTCTTGCCATGTGATCTTGCATCTGCGGCCGCCTGCCACTTTCTGCCATGAATAGAAGCAGCCTGAGGCCCGTGCCAGATGCAGCTGTTTCAGAATTGTGAGCCAGATAAACCTCTTTCTTTACAAATTACCCAGTCTCAGGTGTTCTGTTATAGCAACACAAAACAGACTAATATGCCTCAATAGAATGGCTAAAATTAAAGACTATCAACACTATATGTGTTGCAACTGGAGCAGCTGGACCACTCCTACACTGCTGGGCAGAACGTATAATGATACAACCATCTTCATAAACAGTCTAGTAGTTTCTTATAAAGTTAAACATACACTTATCATGTGACCCAGTAATTCCACTCCCAGGTACTTAGCCAAGAGAAATGAAAACGCATGTCCACACAAAGATTATACATAAACATTCATAACAGCTTTATTCATAAGAGCTAAAAGCCAGAAACTACTCAAAGGTCCATCAATGGATAATGGATAAACAAGTCATGGTATATATTCATGCAATGGAATTTTATTCAGCAATAAAAAGGATCCAACTACTGATACACTCTGCCACATGGAGGAATCTCACATACATTATGCTGAATGAAAGAAGTAGCACACAAAAAAATACATATTGTGATTACATTTATTTGAAATTTTCAAACAGATAAAATTAATCCATAGTGAAGAAACGTCACCGCGGTGGTTGTGCTGGGAAGGGAATATTGACTACAAAGAGGCGTAAGGAAGATTTCTGAGGTGATGAAAATATTTAATGACTTCATAGTTATTATGAAGTTACACAGGTGGACCAATTTGTCAAAATCATGCAGTTAAGATTTGTGCATTTTAATATGCATAAAATTGTACATTTAAAAAACTATAAAAATAATTAATGGGTGTAGAAATAAATGAAACAAAAACGGCAAAATGGTGACCAAGGTGGAGGTTGCATGATGGGTACATTGGGGTTTGTTATACCAGTATGCTTACTTCATAGATTTTTTTTTTTATCTGTTATAAAAAGTTTTAAAAAGAGAGAGAGAGAGAAAGAAAGCAAGGAAGAAAGGCTAGGTTTACCAGAAGTTAAAATTATCATCTATTATGGAAACAATGTGTCACACGGATTAACAGAAAATGACAGAACAGAATAGAAAATCCAGAAATAGCCTCAATTACATATGCAAATTTAGTATACACCAAGACGACATCTCAAATCACGGGGGAAAAACGAACTGTTAATAAGTGGTGTTGGGATAGCCAGGTAGATGTACGCAAAAACAAAAAATTAGATCCATTTCTTGTGTCTTGATAAAAGTCAAATGAATCCATTATTTACATATAAAATACAAAATCATACAAATGCTAAAGAAAAAAATAGAATTCATGAATATCCAGCCATTGGGACACAGCTCTGGAGGGGTGGCCACCCAGCAGGACAGGCCCAAGGAGATGCCAGGCTCGAGGCTGGGGAGCTAGACTGCATACAAGTGAGACCCCAAGAAGGGGCCAGCATGAGCCTGGGGCTGGGGTAGTCCCAGCAGGGGCTTGGGAAAACCAGGGGAGAACAAAGTATAACATGGGTTTATTTCAGAACTGCATGAGACTATGCCCTGAAAGGAAGGGGTGATTCCGGTCACCACACAGGGTCATCCCATCTGCAGCAGCTGCCTAGTGAGGGCTGAGAAAGAGGGAAGGGGGGAGCAGAGGGAGGAGAAGGGCATACGCTGCATTTGTGCGGTGCCCAGAGCACCTGTGGGGGGTCCTGATGGAGTCTTGGATCAAAATGATGGCAGAAGAATGGTGTGGCAGGGCTGCATGGGGAGAGCTGCCAAGACCTCTGGAGGTGACCTTTCCAAAATTCTTCCCAATCCAGGCAAGGAAAATGTGGCATATACACACAATGGAATACTACTCCTCCATAAAAAGAATGAAATGCTGCCATTTGCAGCAACATGGATGAACTTAGAGAAAATCATGTTAAGTGAAATAAGCCAGGCACAGAAAGAAAAATACTGCATGTTCTCACCCATAAGTGGGAGCTAAAAAAAAAATCAAATGAATTTTTTAAAAAAAGAAAGATATAACAATCACAGTAATACGCTGAACTTTCAAAAGGAGAGAACAGAACCGAGGTTACCAGAGGTGGGAAAGGAGGAGCAGGTGAGTAAGGGAGGAATTGGTAAATGGCCATGAAAAATGATTATGTCATATAATGTTGAGTATACTAATTATCCTGACTAGAGCACCATACATTGCACACAGGTGTTGATATTCAACTCCGTACACCACAGATACATACAATCACCTATGTTACAATTTTTTTTAAAAAGAATCTTCCTAATCCAGGGGGGCATGCTTTTTCATTTCCAAAGGCCATATTCAGGCTATATTAGGTACAGAGAATTCCTTCACAGGGAGGGCCTGAGAATTTACCTTCCAGTTGAAAAAATGAAATATCAAACACCTCCAGGACAGTCGGTCAGCTCCTTCCCCCACCACGGAGCAGATGGAGTGTACTGGGAGATGGGACACCAGGAAGCAGATGGCAGGAAAGTGGAGAGAGCCTGGAAAGCTGCGGGAGGCCGGTGTGGGCCCAGGGCATGCAAGTCCCTGATGGAGCTGTACTCAGTTCTCCCGGGCTGTAACAAGGAAGATGAAACAGGGAAAGCAGCACCTGAGGACCTGGTGTGCAGCTGGAGGGTCTGGCTGAGAACTGGAATCAGCACCAGGGAAGGACAGACGCATGGAACCTGCCGGCAGTGGTATCTGGGCACAGTGGCTCCTGCATCCGAGGGGGAGGCCACGGTGAGAACAGAGCCACAGTTTCTGGACGCAAGACTTGTCCCCACTGTCAAACCTAAGGAAGGGTCTGAACGGGAGGCATGTCCTCAGCCCCCTGCTGGCTGGAGGCTTGGTGCTTCTTCCACGTGCCTTGCTGGGGAGGCTTTGCCCAAAACAGCAGGAGGTGCTCTTCCTCTTGTCGCTGCCCCCCTCTCTGCCTCACTTGCCCCAGGCCCCTTGCCCCAGCTCACAGCACTTCTGGCAGAAGGTGGCCACAAACGGCTCCTGAGCCTTCTCTCTCACATGAGGTCCAGCCCCTGGGAGAGAGATGCTCTCTATTTCGGCATCTCTGTTTGGATTGGTGAACACCTGGCCCAACCAAATGTGGCCCGAGTGGGATCCGGCCCATGTCGGTGACTGTAGGTCAGTATGGGTCAACCCCCTAGTGAGAACAATTGCACAATTGCCTTAGGCCAGGGGCACATCGAGGCCCAGCTCACATCGAGCAAACCTGGCTGCCACCACGAAAGGACCTGGGGAGGAGAGAGGTGTGGGGCAGCCTGTCCCATTGGAGCTCCATACAGTCCCACACCCTGGCTGGACCCTTGTGCCCCAAAGAGGCCACCTTGCAGCCAGTCATTGACAGGCAGTGGAGGGATCTGGCACTGGCAGAGGGGACCCAGGGCAATGTTCTCTGGGCCTATGAAGCCGAGTTGGTGGGGACAGAGCACTGGGTGAGGCTAGCCGCTACCCTGGGAGCCACGCAGAGCAGCTGGCGGGGCAGAGAGCACCAGCCCTGCTTCCGTTCTCAGATGCATGCTTAGGCAGGATGGAGGCCTTTGCATGGAGGAGCCTCCTTCCAGCTTGTGCCAAAATTAATGAGATGGTGCAAAGGAAGGGAAGCGCCTTTCTCCCCTCCTGGCTGTCTTCTGTCACAGGGAAAAAAGCCTTTGCCCGGGGCCCCTTTGCTTTTGCACAACCCCCTCCACATGGCAGCTTTCGGTCAGAGAGGAAGCCAGTAGCACTGCAGGTGGGGCCGGCTCCACACTTCAGTAGGCGCCTTGACAACGGGCCCAAGGCCCCTGTGGGCCTCCGCTCAGGCAGGGCTCACCAGACACGCCCTGCCAGAGAAGCCCCCGCCCGGGAGCTCCGTGTGCCCTGTGGTGGAGAGGAGGCCACGGGGACCCTCTGCAGAGCACCTCTCCAGGAGCCATGAGACCTGGCGGAGGACAGGACGGCTCGGCTAGGGGACCAACCACACCTTGCTGGGGATGGGGGATGGGGGAAAGGGGTAAGCTTTGGGGTCAGACCAATGATCTCAGGCTCAATTGTTAACTGCACTGAGACTCTTTTTTCATCTGAAAATGAAGAAAATCATGACACAGATTTTGTTTTCATGAGAATGAGAGTGAGTGTGTAAAGCTGCAGATCAGGGCACCGTCTCTTCCTCACCAGGGCCCTGCTGCGGGCACATCAGTGACTTTCTGTAGAGTGCATTTGGATAGGCCTCCAGAGCCAGACCACAGGGAAATCTTTCTTGGCCCCTGCCCTGCCCCTGGGGAAGGAAACACCTAAGGGGACTGTGAGACAAGATGGGAACCTTAGGCATTGACTTCTTATTTGGGGGAGCATGACATTTCCTGGGGGGACAATGCACTAGCTGATGTTGATGAAATTATCTTCTTCCTTCGCTGCAGAGAACAGGAACATAACAATTTAAATCACCAAACTGTAGTACCCTGAGCAGGATAGCTGAACTCCCTGAGCTTGCTTTCTCACATAGATTTGGGGTAATGAGGATTAAAGAGTAAGAATGTACCATGTGGCAAAGTGCAACGTTTAGCCCCTTGTGAATATTGGTGGTGTAGACAGGCACAAGATGTGGCCACTCCCCAGTGTGACGGGAGAATTCCCTCCAGCTGGTGGGGAAGGTGTAGAGAGCCATGGGACCTAGAGAGAGGGAATAAATGTGACTTCAGGCCTTTCGGGATGTTTATACATGTAGTCAAAAGCAAAATATTCTGTAAAAGGGATTACTGCAGAGCAAATGGGATCCAGGCTGGAGGAAGCAGAAGTTGCTGTTTTAATAGTAGACATGGGGTTGGTTTTCACTTACAAAATTTTACCTACACATGGAAAGTGAAATTCAGTTCATAAGAACTTAAAAGTAGTTTCCCTTTCACCCACGACCATTTCCTACTTTACCCAAGTGATCATAAAGAACAATTATTTTTATATCTTCTCCTGGTTACTATTACAACTTTACATAGTACCCCTTTAGGATTTATTAATGTTAGGCAGTACTTTGGACCTTCGGACAGGAAACATAAGAAAATTAGCATGCATACGCTATCTCCTTCTTCTTGACCCCTCCTCCTTCCTGGTTTGTAATTATATTTTATTTTATTCTTCTAAATGTGGCCTTTCCAACTTTGTTCCTTTTATTTTTTATATATCTTCCCAGTAATTTTCTCCATGACTTTAAATAGTATATTTGCCCTTCTATGTATCAAATTAAGATAGTATTTGCTGCTACAAAAGATAAGGATATTAGCATAGTTATTTTTTCTTCCCCTTTCCTCCCCCTATTTTTGTTTCTTATATTTCTTTTTATATCATCATAGTTTAAAATATTTGTGTGAGCTAACTAAAAGTGTCTTAATTGCTTTGTCTATAGGTCAACTCTAAAAACTAGAAAACTGCTAAATGGCATTGACAATCCTATAATTTCAAAGATAATATTTACTGTAGAACTAAAATTCTACATGATTAACCCAGAGTGAAGAAAAATACTCCTGTCAATAAAACTTTAAAATTAAATTATATACTTATAAGTAAATAAATTATTTTAAAAACAAAGGTAATAAATACTTGAAATATACTAATTATTTTGTTACCTTTTACTATTGTCTAAATAGGTCAGGTGCACCTATTGTCTCTGTGTGGTGGAAACATTCTGTGATAATCACTCTTGCACATCTCTTCCCAACTCTGCATTTAGTGATGTCATGTTGGTAGCTTAAAATTGACCATGGAGAGAGAATTTACACCATGGGAATTGGAAACTGCTACAAACAAGGGCTTGGTTTATTGTTTTGTTCATTAGATTTAAGAAAATGGTAAAAAAAAAAAAAAAAAAATGTAGATTGAACTTAAATTGTGCTATGTCCATAGTCCTTACATTGTGAATAGCACAAAAAATTTTGAGGAAATATTTTTCCAGTATTTGAAAACTATTATCTAAGTCAACAGTTACTCACAGCACTGACGAATGAGTGAAGTTCCAGCATATGTAGAACTAAAGGTGAAGGTAGCTTCAGTTTAGTCAATACAGTCTGCATGAGAATGAGAAAGCGTTTAATAGTAGATGACATGTCCGATCTCATGACTGTAAATACACTGGGTAAAGCACTGTGGATGGTGATGCAACTGCATTTGTCAAATCACGGTTAAGTTGAGAGCATGGGCTGGCTACCAATACAAGACTTTGGCAAAAATCAAGAAAAGCATTCTATGAGAATCAATTGACTATATGGAATTTACAACATAGTGTATGACATGTTTTACTATTTTTTGTAAAGTGTATATTACACATTCTTTATATCACTAAAATGCATAATAAACATATATATATATATATATTCATTTTTTGAGAGCCAGTAGTTAAGCATTTACCAGCACACCACTGTCCAGAGGCTTGCCTAATGTTTGCCCACATAGCATAAGAAAGAGGGGGAACGTGAAGACAAGCACCTCTTCCTCTCTCGCTCCAGGGCCAGGGTGGTCCCAGGGGCTGCAGGGCTCATCAGCAGGGTGAATAGGACTGGAGGAGTGAAGGCTGAGGAACAGCCAGCGGACAGGGCAGGTCACCCACCAAAGCCTTGGCATCTCTACAAGGGGGCTACCTGTCCCCCCATCCCCACCTTACAGGGCAACTGGGGGATTGGGGGTCACTCTGTGGCTGTGAGGATGTACAGGCCCAGGGGAAGGCAAGGACAGCAGCAATATTTGCTCCTTAAGAGAGATTCCTCCCTCCCATTACCAACAGAACATGTGGCTCAAACAACCCACGGCCCCCCACCCAGGGCAGGGCTTCCCAGGAGCCCCCAGGAAGCGCCCACGGCAGCGCCTTTGCAGACGCCCGGCCACTTCTGCTTTCTGTTAGGTCCATGGAGCCACACACCGGGAACACACTGAATGCTCAGACCCCAGCCAAAGGCTTACTTCGAGTTTTGAGGGAACACTTGCAGACAGTTTCATTATAACTGGCTCGGCCTACTGCAGAAGTACCTTCTGTGCTTCTGGAGAAACTGCAGTGTGGGCTCACGGCTCTGAAGGTGCTGGCCTATGTCCCCTGTGAGGACTGGTTGCCCTTTGCTTCCAGACATTTCTTGCAGAAAACCCCAAACTTACAGTATTCTATTTACCCTTCTGTGAATCCATCCTAAAGAGATGACCCAATATTGAGGAGACTTTTTACATGTTTGCCCCAAATTCTTTTTTAAATGATGAAATGGTGGGGAGACATAAATAAAAACAAAAGCAAACCATTGTGTGAAAAGGTGGTCTCTGCATATTGGAAATAATCTGAAGTGTTCGATTTTAGAAGATTTTTAAATAACCTAATACGTCGTTGCCATTTATTTATAGTTACTGCCGTATTTTACAGTCAATATGCCATTTCACATCAATGTTATGTTTCATACCATAAGGAAATGCTTGGATTATAATGTTAAATTAAAAAGCAGACAAGCAGACTGGTGTCATACTGCCAGCACAGCTCTGGGGCCAGAGTGCTGGGTTCGAGTCCTGCCTCTGTCCTTCACTAGCTGCCCAACCTTGGATACTGTCACTTCAGCTCTCCAAGCCCCAGCTCTCTCATCAGTACAGTGGGGGTCACAGCGATACCTTCTTCCTGAACGGCTGTGAGGGGAGCAATGGGATGGTTCATGCACCTGTCACGTAGTGGGTCTTGGACATCATCTGTAATCAGCATTGTTAGTGCATATTTGGCAAAATCAATCTGGAGATAAAACTCTGGAGGGAAAAGTCGCACACAGACTGCAGTAGTTGTGGCTGGGTGGTGGAGCTGGGGGACATGCCTTGTCCTCGTTCCTGCCTTCCTGAGATAGGATTCTCTTTCTCCTCCCCTACCCCCTACAGTAACCATTGTGCATATAACTCTGTTTTAGTTGCTTCTTTGCTTTTATTGGCAGGTGATCTCCTGAATAAGGGACTATTTCTTGTTCATTCCTGTAGCCCCAGCCTGTAGCACAGGCCTGGCACACAGTAAGTGCTCAGACACTTGACAGTCAAATTTCCCCAAGTTTTATTGGAGAGTATCTCAGATATCTACTGCTATATAACAAAATACAGTAGCTTAAAGTAACAGCTACTAATTATTTCTCATAATTCTGTGGGACAAGCGGCAGGTTGGGCTTGGCTGGGCGGTTCTTCTGCTCCACATGGCAAGGGCTGAGGGCTGCCCAGCTGCATTCACACAGGGGCTGGGAGGAGCTGGAAGATCTAAGGGGGCTTTGCTCACACGACTGGTGCCTTGTTCTCTTCCTTGTAGCTTCTCGTTCTCCACACGGTCTCTCATCACTCATTAGACAGTGTAAATTTTTTAAAACATGGCAGCTTGACTTCCAGAGAGAGACAGTGGAGCTGCCCAGCTTCTTGGGGTCTGATTGCAGAACTGCCACAGCATCGTTTCACCTTCTCAATGGGAGGAGGGACACATGCATCCCCAGAAAGGAGGAATTTGGAGCATCTGGTACTTGATGAATAAAAAAGAAGAAAACGTTTTTCAAAAGAAGTACTAGTTTAAGCTGGTCTGGAAGCCCCACTAGCAGAATGCTTTGCTGTTGCTTTTCAGAGCAGCATTGGGTCCCAAGTATACCTGTGGCAGCAGCTCCCTGTCCCAGCAGCAAGCCCAGAAGTCTCCCTTCAGGGAGGCAGTGCTCTACTTCACAGGAAGTGACCACAGGACTTGACACCCAGGGGACCTCCAGAGAAGCCTGCCCAGCTCATTGCCCCCAAAGCCCCTGAGCCCAGCACCAAGTGCTATTCCCTGTGGGAGGAGACCAAAGTGAGCAGGACAGCCTCCACATGCTCTGAGAGCCAAGCCCGCTGGAGGGGAAGGTGTGAACCTAGGACACATTGCCATGGAGGCCCTGGTGTCTATGTGCCCACATAAGCACTGACAGAAAGTGCTACCTGTTCAGAAAGGCGAGAGGGACCTTGTCCTAGGCCCCATGCTCCAAAACTCCAAAAAAACCCAAACACACACAGCATAAATCTATTAACAAATGCAAAGATGTCCCTCCAGATGTGGGCTCGGTATGGGCCCAGCATGACCCATGGCCCTGGACTAGTCTGTTCACTGGACTAGCGTGTCCAGCTGCCTCACCTCTTGCCCTATGTGCATCCTCAAAAGAGTAAGCAACTGGATCTGAGTGTTGTGGATTTGGTTTGTAGGCTCAGGCTTAAGTTTTTGGGTTGTGCCATTGCTGGCATGGATGTCACTTCAGTGTCTGGGAGAAACTGAATATGGAAGCAGTAGAAAAAATCCAGCTGACTTTCCAAACCCTTCCTCTCATATCATTTGAGTGGAGTGGTTCTCCACAACAAAACTTTTTTCAATAGTACCAGGCATGTATTTTCTTGCTTCTCTTTGAGTTCAAATTCATAGTCATAGATCTTACACATCATCAGTATGATATTCACAGTGGTTCTACACGGCAGCCTGGAAATATTTTATACTGTTGAATGATTCATTTAACTCCTAAATGCATATGTGTAGTTCTAGACATACAACATCATATGCATGAAGTGTGATATGGGTCCTTCACACGGGCCACTAGATGGAAAATGAACAACAGAATTGGCAATTGTTTAATTTTTACATTTTACATTTCCAAAATTAACAAGAATTCAGTTTTCTTTAAATTATTTTTATTTAAATTTTCATATTCACTAATTATATACATTTTGCCTTTTGATTTTTTAGAGAAATCTTTAAAAGTTTAACAATAATATGCATTGGCATAGTTTTAACATCCTAACAAGATCTTTCTATATATATACACAATAGACTGGGAACGTGCATAGTTGCTACTAGTGAGTATTCACTCTTCTGCATTCTGTTTTTAACATTTTATTTTGAAATGATTATAGATTCACAGGACATTGCAATAATAGTCAGAAAGGTTCCATGTACTTTGCCCAGTTTCCCCCAACGGCTACATCTTAAGTGCAATATCAAAACCAGGAAACTGACATTGGTACAACGTGTGTATACAGTTCTATGCCATTTTATCACATGTGTAGATTCACGTAACCACCATGACACAGAACTGTCTCATCGCCATGTAAATCTCTATTGTGCTGCCCTTTATAGTCACCCCCAGCTCCTGCCCCCTCGGTCCCCACCCCCTGGCAGCCACTCATATGCTTTCCCTCTCTATAATTTTGTCAATTCAAGAATGCTATGTAGGTGGAATCATGCACTATATGACCTTTGGGAACTGGCTATCTTCACTTGGTGCAGGTCCTTGAGATCCATCTAAGTGGTTGTATGTGCCAACAGTTCATTCCTTTTTACTGACGAGTAGTATCTGCTGTGGTTTAAATGGTGATGCTCCCTCCAAAATTCACGTTGAAAGTTAATCCCCAGTGCAACAGTATTAAGAGGTGGAGCCTATAACAGGTGATCAGGAGCCTTGTGGATGGGATTAGTGCCCCATAAAAGGGCTCGAGGGACTATCTAGGCCTTTCCTGCCTCTACGCCTTCCACCACGTGAGGACTCAGCCTTGTGTCCTCTGGAGGAGGCAGTGGCAAGGCGCCATCTGGAGGCAGAGAGCAGCCCTCAGCAGACAAAAAATCTGCCTTGATCTTGAATTTTCCAGCCTCCAGAACTATGAGAAATAAGTCCCTATTTTTAATGAATCAGCCAGTCTCAGGAATGGCATCACAGCAGCACAATCAGATAAGACAGTGTTCAAGGCATGGATGCACCGTGGTTTGTTCAACCACTCACCAGTTCAGCCATGTTGACTATCTCGACTATCTCCAGTTTGGGGCTGTTACAAATAAAGCTGCTTTGGGGAGCTTCCCCTCACCCTTTCATGCTCCACCTGGGTTGGGTGGAGCTGATCACCCCTCAGCAGTGGGCTGGACACATAACCAATGTCCATCAGATGAGCTTATTCTGTGCCCCAGTCACAGTGATGGGTTCAGTTGAAAGCATATTAAGGGTTTTGCTAGAACCATTAGGTTTATGTTTTTATAACCAAAAATGCCTTGAAAAATACATTCACCCTCTCTGGGCATTGTGGTCCTCAGCTATGAAATAAGGATAAAAACCTCTACATTAATAGGTTAGTATTTATTTGTTCATTTGACAAACTAAAAAGTGTTTACTGAAAGAGTGTGAGGAAAGAATTCAAGAAGTGGGCAAAGCAGGTGCAAAGGCCCTGGGGCAAGAAAGGAGTTGAGTGACCAGCATGCCAAAAGCATAATGCAATTGGGGTGTGAGTGGGGGGCAGGGACAAGATGAAATGGAAAAACAGGCAAGGACCCCTCAGGAAGGATGTTCTAAGATCCAACAGGACTTAGAAACCATTGGACTTTGAAACCATTGAAGTGTTTTAAGCAGAGAAATTGCATGCTCCAATTTACTTTTACTGCTGCATGGAGAATGGTCTAGGGATAACAGAGCATGTGTGGAAGCCAGTGGGGAGGTTCCTGTACAAGGCCAGGCAAAAAATGGTGGTGGCCTGTCTAGGGTAGTAATAGTGGAGATGGACCAAAAAGATGAATTTGGGAAATATGTTGGAAACAGAAGTAACTGCAAGGCTTACTCATGGAATGGATTAGAAGGTAAAATCAAGAATGACCCCTGGGCTTTTCACTTGAAATTAGTGTAGTTGGTAACATTTACTGATATGAAGAGGAAGAACAAGCTTGTGACATGTTGGGTGCATGTTTTGGACATGTCAGGTTTGAGATGTCAGAAAAGGATGTGTGTAGCTTAGAGGTGAGATGCAGGACTCATAAGCCCAGATGATATTTTTAAATTGTAGAGGGCTGGCCAGTTAGCTCAGTTGGTTTGAGCATGATGTTATAACACCAAGGCCAAGGGTTTGGATCCCTGAACCAGCCAGTCACAAAAAAACTGGAGAAATGAATGATTACTTACTTGGGAGAGTGTGCAAGAGAGAATGGAGGCCTTAGAATTGGGAACCCCCAACAGTTAGAAATTGTATTGAACTTGGAGAACCGATTTCTCCAACCTTCTTTAAAGCTAAACTTGGTGAGACAAAAAACTAAACTGTCATAACATGCCATTTTTTTCTTAACCTTTTTAGTTAAAAACAATTAATTTTTAACCTTTCTTGTTTTCTAATATACCATTTAATGCCATAAATTACCCTCAAAATACTATGTTAGCCGCATATGACAAGTCTTAAAATGTGGTTTTGTGTTGCATTTGCTTCTAAAAATTTTATAATTTGCATCCCAAAATCTCCTTTGAGACATAAATTAGCAATGTATTTTTCAGTGTTTAGATGGATGTTCAGCTGTCTTTTTTGATGTCTGATTTTATTGCATTGAGGTTAAAGAACGTTGAATAGTATTGATTTTTTAGTGTTTATTTGTTGAACCAGAAGGTTCACCATTTTGTGAAATGATACCTGCTCAATTTCTATAAACATGCCATGGGGATGGGCTTCTACATATATCTATTATATCAACCTTTCTTTTCACATTGCTCAAAATCTCTCTCTCTACTAATTTGTTGTTTTTATCATTGTTGTTGTTCTGCTTGGTCTATTAGTTCCTTAGAGTGTTGTCAGAAAATTTCCACTAATGTTGTGAATTTGTCAAATTCTCCTTCTCATTAGGTCACGGGTTTGTGTTTCCTCGCTTTCTTTCTTTTCAGGCTATACTGTTAGGTATATATAAGTTCAAGATTTTTGTATCTTTCTGTGAATTGTTCCTTTTATCATCTTGCAGTGACGATCTTTATCCCCATCCCCAGTAAAGCTTTCTCCTTAGGCTATCTTGGCTCATATTAATTTTACTACACTGGGTTGGCCAGTATGCTCAGTTGGTTAGAGCACAGTATTATAACATCAAGGTCAAGGGTTCAGCTTCCCTTACCAGCCAACCACCAAAAAGAATTTTTTTTTTTTTTTTTTTTACTACATGACACTAGTTTTCTTTTAGTTACTGTTTGTCTGGTATATTTTTTTCCATTCATTAATTCTGAGTACTTCTGTGTTCTTATATTTTAGTTGTGTCTCTTCACAAATAGCTACAATTGGATTTTTTAAATATTCCAACCTAGTACATCTGTCTTTTAATATGTGAACTTAATCTGTTTACATTTACTATGATTATTGATATATTTATTCCATGTATACCTATTTTTACCTTCTTCTTGTGTGTTTCTATTTTACCATAATTTTTCTTTTATGTCTTTTTCTCCCTTCCTTCTGTTGAATTGATTAAGACTTCTTTTTTTCTCTCTCTTTATCCCCCTATACTGGTTTGGGGATTTTACATTCTACTTCCTGTTACTCTTAACATTTGAACATGCATACTTGACTTTTAAAAGTCTACTGCTGTTCAGTGCAGTAGGACCAGTAGCTACATGTGGCTAAGGAGCATTTGAAATTGGATCAACTGAAAAATTAAACATTTCATTTTATTTAATTTCAATTAATCTTAATTGAAATTTAAAAATCGATACACAATCCAATTATTGAAAATCTTTTACACACATTTGAAATAACTTGAGAATCTTCTCTTTCAACTCTAAATTTTGTGAAATCAATACAGATGAAATATTCCTAATGAAAATTTAGCATCCAGGAGTTCTCAGAGTAGTCAGTTCCTGGTGTTGCTCTCTCCTACAGAGCAACCAATTTGCAACTATTAAGGAGCAATAACAGAAGACCCAAGATCTGCACTGGAACAGGCAGGAACTGCATGCTGTGGGACCCCAGTTCAGGTTGCTCCCCACTGCATAGAGAGACTTTAGAGCTTCTGGGCCCACACACCTCAAGACTGCCAGGCCGGAGAAGACAGGCAGGACAGGACTTCCGGCCCAGGCCAGTCCCTGCTGCAAGGAGAGACTTAAGAGGCTTGGGCCCCCACACCCCAAGCCAGCTGTGCTGGACAACGAAGGCGGGGCAGGACCTCTGGCCTGGGTTGGTTCCCACTGCTGGGAGAGACTTAGGCTCAGGGCCCCCACACCTCGAGCCAGCTGTGCTGGAGAAGGCAGGGGGACAGGACTTCTGGCCCAGGCCATCCCCACCCCTGAGAGAGACTTAGGAGCCTCAGGACCCCCTCACTCCAAGCCAGCCATGCAGGAGAAGGCAAACAGGGTGGGAACTCTGGCCCAGGCCAATCCCTGCCCCTGGGACAGGCTTAAGAGCCTTGGGGCCCCCCACACCCTGAGCCAGCTGTCCCAAAACAGGCAGGCGCAGTGGGACCCCCAGCCCAGGCTAGTTCCTGCTGACCAGAAGTGGCAGTCCCTTCAGGATCCAAGCCAAACATCAGGGTGAAATGAGTGGACTGTGATACCCCTGGCCACAAACGCAAAACACCGAAGGAAAGATGCCAGAAATATGAAAAATCAAGAAAGTGCATCACCACCAAAGGAAAATAATAACTCTCAAGCACTAGATCATATAGAACAGGAAGTCTTTGAAATGACAGACAAGGAATTTATAGTAACAATTCTAAGGAAACTAAATGAGATACAAGAAAACTCAGTTAGACAACACAATGAAATGAGAAAAAATATAATGGATCTGAAAGAAGAAATGTACAAAGAAATCAATGCCTTGAAAAAGAATGTAGCTGAGCTTGTGGAGCTGAAGAATTCATTCAATGAAATTTAAAACACAACAGAGAGTTTAACCAGCAGACTTGAACAAGCAGAAGAGAGAATTTCTGACCTTAAAGACAGGCTGTTTGAATTAACACAGGCAGACCAGAAAAAAGAAGAAAGATCAAAAAATTTAAGAAAATCTAAGAGAGACTACAGACAACCATAAGTGCTCAAATATCTGAATCATGGATATTCCAGAAGGGGAGGGAAAAGGAAATGGCATTGAAAACATATTCAATGAAATAATAGCAGAAAAGTTCCCAGGTACAGGTAAAGTCACAGATCCCCAGATTCAGGAAGCCCAAAGATCCTCAAACACATTCAACCCAAAAAGGTCCTCTCCAAGACATGTGATAAGTAAACTGGCAAAACTCAAAGACAAAGAGAGAATCTTAAAAGCTGCAAGAGAGAAGCAGCAAGTCACCTATAAGGGAGCCCCAATCAGAATAACATCAGATTTTTCATCAGAAACCTAAAATCCACAAAAGAATGGGATGATATATTCAAAACACTAAAGGACAAAAATTGCCAATCAAGAATACTTTACCCAGCAAGGCTATCCTTCCAAAATGAAGGACAAATAGTATATTTCTCAGACAAACAAAAACTGTGGGAGTTCACTACCACACAACCAGCCCTACAAGAAATGCTCAAGGAAGTACTGGGTTTGATATCATAAAAATCACCACCACTGCCATGAATACTCAAGAAAGAACAATACCTACCAGCAAAACAAAAATGCTAACAAAAGAGAAAAAAATAGTTTATCTATCACCCCAAGAAACCAACAAATACAGAATACAAACAGAAAATTAGAAATAAAGAAATAAAAGGTACTTAAGACATCTGAACAAAAATCAGTAAAATGCTAGGAGTAAATCAACTCCTTTCAATTATAACACTAAATGTAAAGAGATTAAATTCCCCATTCAAAAGACATAGACTGACTGGATTAAAAAGATGGACCCAACAATATGCTGCCTTCAAGAGACTCACCTCACCTGTAAAGACAAACACAGACTAAGAGTAAAAGGATGGAAAAAGATATGTCATGAAAATAGAAATGAAAAACAAGCTGGAATAGCTATTCTTATATCACATAAAATAGACTTTAAAGCAAAAACCATAAAAAGAGATAAAGACAACCACTATATAATAATAAAAGGATCTATCCATCAAGAACACATAACAATCATAAATATATATGCACCCAATGTCAGAGCAGCCGGATTTACAAAGCAAACACTATTCAATCTAAAGAAAGAGACAGACAGTAACACCATAATAGCAGGAGACCTGAACACTCCACTCTCATCAATGGACAGATCATCGAGGCAAGAAACACAAGATCTAAACACTACTTTAGACCAGTTGGACTTGGCAGATATGTACAGAACATTCTATCCAACAACCTCAGAATATTCATCCTTCTCATCAGCACATGGAACATTCTCCAGGAGAGACCACATGTTAGGTCACAAAGCAAGTCTCAACAAATTGAAAAAAATTGGAATTATTCCATGTATTTTTTCCGATCACAATGAATTAAAATTAAAAATCAATAATAAACAAAACTCTGGAAACTATACAAACTCATGGAAATTAAACAACATTCTACTTAATGACATATGGGTCCAAGAAGAAATTAAACAGGAAATCAAAAAATTTCTTGAAACTAATGAAAATAATGACACATCATACCAAAACCTGTGGGATACTACAAAAGCAGTATTAAGGGGGAAATTTATCACGTTAAATGCTTACTTCAGAAGAATGGAAAGATGGCAAATAAACAACCTAACACTTCACCTTAAAGATCTAGAAAAACAAGAACAATCCAAAACTAAAGTTAGTAGACAGAAAGAAATAATTAAGATCAGAGCAGAATTAAATGAAATAGAAACCCCCAAAATAATACAAAAGATCAATGAAATGAAAAGTTGGTTTTTTGAAAAGATAAATAAAATCAACAAACTTTTAGCAAGATTAACCAAGAAAAGAAGAGAGAAGACCCAAATAACAAAAATTAGAAATGAAAAAGGTGATATTACAACTGACACCTCAGAAATACAAGAAATCATTAGAGACTACTATAAACAACTATATGCCAAAAAATTTGAAAATCTGGAGGAAATGGATAAATTTCTGGATGCATGCAAACTACTAAAACTGAGACAAGAATATATAGAAAATCTGAACAGACCAATAACAATAAAAGAAATTGAAGCTGTTATCAGAAGGCTCCCAACAAAGAAAAGCCCAGGACCGGACAGGTTCACTGCAGAGTTCTACCAAACCTTCAAAGAGGAACTGATACCAATTCTCTACAAACTGTTCAAAAAGATTGAAACAGAGGCCATTCTCCCAAACTCATTCTATGAGGCAAACATCACCCTGATACCAAAACCAGACAAAGATGCATCAAAAATAAAAAACTACAGGGCAATATCCTTGATGAATATAGATGCAAAATCCTTAAGAAAATAATAGCTAACAGAATACAGCAACACATACACAAAATTCTACACCATGATCAAGTGGGATTCATCCCAGGGATGCAAGGTTGGTTCAACATATGCAAATCAATAAATGTGATTCACCACATTAATAAAAGCAAAGACAAAACCATATGATCATCTCCATAGATGCTGAAAACACATTTGACAAAATTCAACATTCTTTTATGATAAAGACTCTACAAGTTAGCCATAGATGGAAAGTATCTCAACATAATTTAAGCCATATACGATAAGCCCACTGCCAATATCATCCTAAAAACAGGAACTAGAAAAGGATGCCCACTCTCACCACTCCTATTCGACATAGTGTTAGAAGTACTAGCCAGAGCAATCAGAGAAGAGAAGGAAATAAAGGGCATCCAGTGTAGAGGATTCATAAAGCAAATGTACTTCACAGGGCCTGGTTTTCCAAAACCTTGCAGTTTCAAATATTGACCTTGCAAAGGACAAGAAATTTTCCTCAAGCTATAAAGTCTCTGGTGTAAGATAAAGATTTGTAACACAGCAAGGTTGCTGGCTCAAAGACAGACTGGTTACTGATTGATATGTAAAGTTACTGAAAAGTTGTTGGAGGGAAAAGGAATGTTTGCTAGATCAAGCCTTTGTTTGTGGATCACTTAATTGTCTAAGGGAATGTCATCTGACTTAACTGAATGTTACCAGCTTCTATTGTTCAACTTGTTAAAAGGTACTTAGCAAAAACCCCACCTATGTCTCTTCCTGTAACTTCTTGGTCTGGAGAATAAATGCAGGAGGAGAACCCCAATTTGTGGTTAATTTCCCAAGGAAGGAATGCCTCTTGCTTGAGGGTTCCAGGGGAGATTAACCACTTTGGGGCTTCTCAGTGCTCAGAAGAGATGGCTTTGAGTAACCCTTTGCAGCTCCATCACCTAGGGGATGTGGGATGACAAATCCATGGGGGGCAAAGCAACAATCCAGATTGGAAAGAATGAAGTCAAGCTGTCCCTGTTTGCAGATGATATGATCCTATATACTGAACAGCCTAAAGCCTCTATAAAAAAAACACCTAGAGTTGATAAATGATTTCAGCAAAGTTGCAGCACACAAAATCAACACACAAAAATCAGTAGCATTTCTATTCTCCAACAGTGAACATGCAGAAAAAGAAATCAAGAAAGCTAGCCCATTTACAATAGCCACCAAAAAAATAAAATACTTAGGAATAAAGCTAACCAAGAATGTGAAAAATCTCTACAAAGAGAACTACAAACCACTGTTGAGAGAAATTAAAGAGGATACAAGAAGATGGAAAGATATCCCATGCTCTTGGATTGGAAGAATCAACATAGTGAAAATGTCCATACTACCCAAAGTGATATACAAATTCAATGCAATCCTCATCAAAATTCCAATGATATTTTTCTCTGAGATGGAAAAGTCTATCCACACATTTATATGGAACAACAAAATACCATGCATAGCTAAAGCAATCCTGAGCAAAAAAAATAAAGCTGGAGGCATAACACTACCTGACTTTAAACTGTATTACAAAGCTATAATAACCAAACAGCATGGTGCTGGCATAAAAATAGATACATGGACCAATGGAATAGAATAGAGAACTCAGAAATCAATCCATACACCTACAGCCATCTGATCTTTGACAAAAGCAGCAAATCTACATACTGGGCAAAAGACTGCCTTTTCAACAAGTGGTGCTGGGAAAACTCGATACTCATATGTAGGAGAATGAAACTAGACCCATACCTTTCACCATATACCAAAATCAACTCAAAATGGAGTAAAGAATTAAATATGCATCCTAAAACAATAAAACTCCTTAAAGAAAACATAGGGGAAACACTCTGGGAAGTAGGATTGGGTACAGACTTCATGAATAGGACCCAAAAAGCACAGGCAACTAAAGGAAAAATGAACAAATGGGATTATATCAAACTAAAAAGATTCTGCACAGCAAAAGAAACAATCAACAGAGTAAAAAGACAACCAACAGAGTGGGAGAAAATATTTGCAAAATATACATCTGTCAAAGGATTACTATCCAGAATATATAAGGAACTCAAACAACTTTACAGCAAAAAAACCCTAAATAACCCAATTAAAAAACGGGCAAAGGAGCTCAATAAGCATTTCTCAAAGGAAGATATATGAATGGCCAACAGACACATGAAAAAATGCTCAACCTCACTCAGCATCTGGGAAATGCAAATCAAAACCACACTGAGATACCATCTCACTCTAGTTAGGATGGCCAATATCCAAAAGACTGAGAATGATAAGTGCTGGAGAAGTTGCAGAGAAAAAGGAACTCTCATACACTGCTGGTGGGACTGCAAAATGGTGCAGCCTTTATGGAAAATGGTATGGAGGTTCCTCAAACAATTACAGATAGAGCTACCATATGACCCAGCTATTCCACTGTCGGGAATATGCCCAGAGGAATGGAAATCATCATGCCAAAGGGATACCTGTACTCCAATGTTTATTGCAGCACTCTTTACAATAGCCAAGAGTTGGAACCGGCCCAAATGTCCATCATCTGATGAGTGGATAAGGAAACTGGGGTACATCTACACAATGGAACACTACTCAGCTATAAAAAAGAATGAAATACTACCATTCACAACAATGTGGATGGACTTAGAGAAAATTATATTAAGTGAAACAAGTCAGGCACAGAAAGAGAAATACCACATGTTCTCACTTATTTGTGGGAGCTAAAAATAAATAAATAAATAAACACACAAACAAATCAAGGGTGGGGGGAAGAAAACAGAATAACCACAAAAATTCCTTGAACTATTTAAGTGAACAGATATGATGTTGGGGGGGAGGTAAGGGGGTGGAGAGGAACTGGAAAAGGGGTGTCAAAATCAGCTACAATGTATATTGAGAAGTAAAATTTTTAAAAAAAGAAAATTTAGCATCCGATTAGGATGTGCTATAAATGTAAAATGCACACCATATTTGGAAGACTTGGTATAAAAAAGAGAATATAAAATGTTTCTGTAATAGTATTTATATTGATCACATGGTGATAATGATAATATTTTGCATACATTTTGTTAAATAAAATATGTCATTAAACCACTTTCACCTGCTTCTTTTTTAATGCAACTTCTAGAAAAATTTTAATTAAATTTGTGGCTCACATTACATCTCTTGCAGACAGTGCTCATCTAGAGTTAAAGTACCCAAGAGCCGTCATGCTCTATTCTCCCCCCTTTTCTCTTCCAGGTCATTGTATTCAGTATCAGTTACTGTGTTGTATGAGTATTAGTGCCACCTTGTCCTTACTGCCCCCACCTTGATTCATTCATTACTCACAAACTGTGATGCTTCAGATTTACCAAATGTTCCCAGATGTCCTTGTCTACCTCTGTACCTGGTTTCCATGACTTCGGCAGTTTAGCTCTTCTTCCAGCTTGCACAGCAGTCACCAGTGTCACGAGGACCCAAGCCTGGGCAGAGATCTACCTGCCGTGGGTGCCATGACCCCACGCCTCTGTTGGAGTTCGCCTGCTCCCTGTGGCCTCCTGCATCTCGGCAGGTGCTGCCACGTGGAACAGCCCCCGACAGCTGGGCAGGACTGCACTGTGCCTGGCCCCACGCCCTGCTGGCCTCCTGTGGCTGGCCATCACACTCACACTTGCCTCTGACTCAGAGTCGCTCTCCAGTGCCTGCCTCGCTCCTTACAGATGCTTCCCTGCCCAGTGGGCCCGCGGAACAGGGTGAGGCGAGTGAGGTACTCAGAGCCTCCTTAAAACTTGCTCCCAGACGCCTCACTCACCTCACCCTGTTCCCAGCCCTGAACCCCATAGAAGCATGCTTCCCATGGGCACTCTCCACCTGACTCCCCTGGACAGCCTGAGTGGACAGAACCCCTTCTCCTCCAAAGAGCCTCCCCAGACCCTATAATAAGGTGCTGCTGGAAACGCACCACCACCGCAAGCAGTGTGCTGAGGGCGCCATCCGGTGGCCACAATGGCCAGTTGCAGTCAGGATTGCTTAGTACCCATGCAAATTCACTTGGTGTTTCTTCTACCAGTAATAGGAGGCCCTTTTCCAAAAGAAGGTGGAAACAATCTGTGGCCTCCAGCGTTAACTTAAATATTTAAACACAGAAAAAATATATATCTTTTAAATGCTTACAACAGCTAGAAAAATGAAACAACTTTGTTATGTAAAAACAAACAAACAAAAGTCCCCCAAGAACTCTTTATTTAATATGACCACAGTGTGGTTTTGGCAGCACTTGTGACTGCTGGGGTCTGATGACGCATGGAGCAGAGGCTTTCATAGGACCCATGTGGCCCCCCTGATTTCCAAAGGCTTCTATATTTCACAAATGCCAGTCAGCCCACTGATGGTGAAAGGTTCCAGAGTCCTGGCTAGGGTTGTGGGTCCCCACCCAGTTACCTGGAGGTCCGAGGAAGGACCCAAGGGGCAGTCATATCTGGCTGCTGGCTCCACTTCACCAGGGTCCAACATAGTAATCATTAAAGGCAGCCACGCTCTCTGCCACCTGCCACCAACTCGATTTTAAACACATGCAAACCCAGGCACTAAAATCATCTGGGAGTATTTGACTTACAGGTGGATGCCCCAGTGGCTTACATTTTAATTTATCATGTAAATGGAAACAGAATTTTTTTCAATGTGCAAGAAACCCAGTTTAAGAAGCCAATTCTGCCCTAGCTGCTGCTGTTGCCACAGATGCCGGAAGGGGAGGACAAAGCCCTTCCTGGGTCCCTCTCAAAGGCTGCTGCTTGAACATGACGTCTTGGCTGCAGGATAAGCGGGGAGCACCTGTGCAAGACAGACACTTAGCCAAGCGCCTGCCTGACTCAGCTCACTTCATCCTCTACCAGACCTGTGGTGCCATCACTATCATCACTTTACAAATGGGGAATGGGGCTCTGAGAGGTGGCAGAACTTACCCAGTGACCCAGCTAAGTGTCTAGGGCAGGAGTCAAACTCGACTTTGTCTGACTCCAGCAGTCCCCAGTGCCTGCCCCAGCAAGAATGGGTAGAGTGTGAGCCCTCAGCGGAACACACACAGGCGAGGCCTGCCATGGTATTTTCCAGTAGAATCCCCAATAACTGCGGGGACTGACAGGGCCCAAGAACAAGACACTGCGACCTTGCTTGGCAGGTAGTGAGTTCTGGCACTGTGGCAGGACGTGTGTCTGCTTTCCTCCGCCAGCTCCTCCTCACCACATCACCCTGCCCACTCCTGGGCACAGGGATGGCAGGAGGTCACCACAGTGTCCGGAGCAGGTGATGGACCGGCCTCATCTCCAACCTTTGTGAGCCTTGCTGGACTGACCAAGCTCTGCCCAGACGCGGAATCAGGCTCCAAGGCTACCAGGCCATGACCAGCCTCCCCTGCCTTGGTCACAGAGGACAAGAGCACAGCGGCCGCACTGAGCCCAGGTGAGTGGGAGGCAGGCCCACCCTGGGAGAAGGGGCCTCTCTGCCCTCCAGAGCCCCATGGGGAGTCCAGGTCAGTGAGGCTCGTAGGCCTGCTTCCCTCCTTGGCCTTGGCTTTCAAATGTCAGCGACGCTGATTGTAGCTCTGGGACCTTGGGGAATGCACTAAACCTTTCTGACCTCAGTTTCCCAGTTTATGAAAAGGGAAGATTTAGGTCATGTGGAAGCCTTGGGGAGTGACTCAGGTCCCTCTGCAACCTGAGGGCTCTTCCGTACTAATGAGTTCTCAGGCCCCAATTTTCTCCCTATACTGAAGACACAAGACTGGCTCAACTCTGCGGAATTCAGCTGCTCGGAGAAAGACTCAGCGTAGAAAGCCCCAGGAATCCCACACGCCCCCGCCAGCAGCACGCGGCCCACGGGAAGGTGAAGCTGAGGGTGCGGACGCGTACAGGGAGCTCCAGCGGCAAGGGCCGGGAGGGACGCGAGCAGCGGCCGCGCGGCCAGCGGGCCACCAGGGGGCGCTCTGCACCGGGGCGAGCCCGGGCCCGCCTCCGCGCGCGGCCCTTCCCGGCCCTTCCCGGCCCTTCCCGGCAGAGGTCAGCCTCACCCGGGATCATTTCCTGAGCCCAGGCTGCGGCAGCCTCCTAGCGGGCCAAGGGCCGCCATCAGCGCGTCACCCGCACAGACACCGAGGAACCAGGGAGCCTGGATCCTGCCTGATGATGTTCAGCCCGGGCTGCCTCCTCCCAGTCCTGCCCTGTCACACGAGGGACAGGACCAAGGCCAGGGTGAGAAGAGGGGGCAGGGAGCGCTCCCTCCAGGCGGTGAGGAAGGATCCCCAGGCAGGCTCCAGGGCAGCAAGGTGGAGGCGGAGATGCCCAGCTCCCAGTTCCAGGTGAGCAGACTCCAGCTGAGCAGCAGCAGGACGCTTTTCTGGAAGCCTGGACAACCCTGCTGCCAGGGCACAGACGTCCCCCAGGGATGGGCTGCCGACTTCATTGCCTCCTCTTACACATGCACGCAGTGGGAGCCCTCAGGGAGATGAAGGGGACCCCTAGGGTGCACACGTGGCCAGGCCAGTTAGGACAACGGTCCATATGTCCATGCCCAGGGGTGGGTTTCAATCTCCCACCTCGGCCATGCTAAACTGTGTGACTCGGGGTGCCTCACAATTCCACTGCTATGCTCACCTCAGGGTGCTGTCAGGTGCCACGTTAATGTGTTTGGTCCATAGTCGGTGCCTAATAAGTGCTAGTTGTCATTATTAATAATGTCTGCAGGTGAGATGATACCTAGTACAGGCCATACTAGCCTGAGTGCAGGAAGACCTGGCTTCTCCAGCACTGGCCTGTTTGCTGTGTGGCCAGTGCCTGTGCAGCCACTCCTGGCTGAGTCATTCCCCAGAGATGTCTGTCCAGCTCCCTGTGTGTGATTGCCCTGCTAGTGCTGCTCGGTGTCCTCGCTGACTGGTGTTCTCGCTGTGCTGGGCTTAGCTGGGTGGGACCTGCTCTTGAACCTGCTGCAGAGAAAGGTGGGTGAGGGAAGGCAAGGCTGGGGTGGGTGATTGGAGAGCATTGTCCTGTCCCCTCTGCCCCTGAGGTCACTCTCCCCCTCTGGTGAGCAGATGCTCATGCTGTAGGACCTTGTCCCCACCATAGGCCGAGGTCATCAAAGGTCACAGAAATGGTTCCAGATAAGAATCTCTATCCAGAGCCCTCCTGGTATGATCATGCCTCACACATGCATCCATCCCCCACCCCCATGATGCAGGTGAGGGCCAGTGAGAGGCAGGGACCTGCCCAGGGCACACACATAGGCAGGATGGAGGCCCAGCTGGCTGTGTCCCAGGGAGCCCTTTGCCCTGTGATAGCAGAGCTGAGACTGAATCACAGACCCAGCTGGAAGACAGAGGCATGGGAGAGGCTGGGAAAGAAGGAAAGAGCAGTCAGTGTGTCCAAAGGGAAGAACTAGCAGTCTTTCACGTGTGCGCATGTGCAGACACACACACACACACACACACACACACACACACACACACACTCCCACACTCCCACACCAAAGGGTAGATCTCATTTGTCTTGTCCTTAGAGCACCTCTGCAGTGGGCTCCCAAGAGCTTCTCCCCTGCTCTTGGTCACAGTGCCCTGGCATCTCCTCTAGCACCTACATCTTTCCTAGGCCAGCCCAAGTACCTTGTGGGAAGCCAACCCCACCCAGCCCCTGGGATGAGACCAGGTTGGCTTTAGCCAATCAGCAGGTGTCATAGGATTGGACTGGTTCAGGGATGGGTTGGTGGCACAATCAAGGCCATGAGGCAAGAGGACATGCTTGGGAGAGCAGGGAGGGGCAGCGTCCCAGCACTTCTGAGAGAGACACTGGGAGATATGCTCTTTCTTCCTGTGGGACATGAGAGAAGTATGAGGCTACTTCAAAAAGTTCGTGGAAAAATAGAATTAAAAGATAGTACAGATCTTTCCATGAACTTTTTGAAGTACGCTTGTATTAGATCCTGAAGCTGTATCCAACATTTTATAATAATAAGGGGACTTTGTTGAGATCGAAGCAGATGCCCCAGAAGCAGACGGGAGAACGAAACAGAGGAAAGAAACCCAGGCCTCAGCCACGCCTGAAGTCCTTATGAAACTTTCCTACTAAAGGAGCCAACGAATCCCCTCTTATTTTTAAAGCCAATTTTAATTGGCCTTTTTGTTTCCTGCAGCTGATAGGTTCTTACCTAATGATATTGTTATCCTCTCTTGACCAAAGAGAAAGTGGATACTCAGAAGGTTGCCAGATAAAATACAGGAATAGTGTTTCAGATCAATAATGAAGACTGTTTCAGCAGACATTATGTCCCATGCGATATCTGGAACACACATACTATAAAATTAACTGGGCATCCTGTATTTTTATTTGCTAAATCTGGCTCATGTCCAAATTCACACTACTAGAAAAAGGAAAAACCTGGACTTGGGCCTAGAGTTTTTAATTCTAAAGTCCCTACTGCACCAGCTCATGGGGTGGGCTTCTTCCTCTCACTCCACAGTCTTCTTCATCACTGTCCCAGTCCCTTGTGCTTACGGAATACAGAGAAATGTAGTCCATAGGGTCTCTGACATCTGTCCCAGTTCTGAGGTTCTCGGGCATCATGCCTCATTCTGCCAGCAGGGCAGCCCCAGGTTCCACCTCCTGTGACAGTGACAGCCTGAATCCCTGCCTCCCTCAGCCCAGGGGTGTGAAGGATCCACCCCACGCTGAGTGTGGGCTGTGCTCGTTTTCTCTATAGCAGTGATTGGTTTTATAGTCACAAACTTGGTACAAGCTCAATGCAACAGAGGCAGCGGAGAAAAGGAGACTAGGAGGGCAGTGGGAAGAACAATCTGGAACACATCCTCCCAGGAGGTGGTCCTCGGTCTCTAAGAGCACTGCATGTTCAAATGGGCTAACACTGCACCGCCACCTTGGGGCCTGCTTTTGCCTTTGACCACTGGGACCGTATGTCAGAGATGGTGATGGCTGCGTACACGTCACTTGGCTGCTTCATAATTGAGATTTTTTCTTTTCGATTTTCCACAACTGTTAATGATGCTATAACGATCCTAAATTTGCAGACATGGGATGAAGAAGCTGCACTGTGAGTAGCCAGTGTATCGCAGTGAGGGTCTGACAGTGGGAGCTCCTGGGCTTTGTCTCTCTGCATATCATCACACTCCCCACTAACAGGACCGCTAGACACTGCAGGGGAGGGTCGTAGCCGCATCCCAGAAGTCATGCTACAACTTTGCAGTGTTGGTATTTGTACTTGTTTTTGAGGCTCTCTGGAAACACGAATCCTCTTAAATCCAGGTGAGGTAATTAAAAAAATCAAATACAGCATCGGACGTGTGCTGAGGGCTGTGTCACTTACGAAGCCCCTTACTTCCACGTCTTCTTGACCCTCCGTTCACTCCGAGGGGTGGCTGTCATTACTGTTCCCATCTTACAGATTTGAGGAACTGATACTCAGAGGCCCCGTGACTTGTCCAAGATCCCTGGGAACACTTGCATTTAAGGGACTGATTCTTCACAGCGCGGCTTCTTGTTTGAAATCCAAGAAAACACCAAATAAAGGGCATTCTAAATATATTTCTTTTCTATAGATGCTGATCTCCTGTTACTGGAAAACAGGAATTAGCCTGTCTGCTTGAGGATGTGGTTGGTTCTTTAAAAAAGGGATGTAGAAGAAATTTGCTCAGCCTGCCAGCGTCGTTATGCTGCCGACCGCTTCCAGCAAAAGAAGAATGTTTGCAGCCAGATACTTCAGTAAGAATTTTCTTATCTTCTATAAGGGGGAATGGTTACCTTTGCTCTTGACTTCTTGCTTGAGGGATGGGGTCACCTAATGTCACTCGAAGAAGCTGTTTTGGTCTTCTGAGCTGACAGCATCCATCAGCATCCACGGCCAGGGTCCTGCCCACCTTCAGCTCCGGGTACTGACCGATAGTCCAGTCCTCACGCTCAACTAGGGCAGCTGCTCTGGTCTGCTTGAAAAACATGACTGCGACTGTCAGGGGTCCTTGGCTCATGACTTGGGGCTCTGATAATGCTCAGAGTCTGTGAGGACCATCACGTGCACGGACCGCTGGGACTCTAAGCAAGTCCTTCACAGGGAAGGCTGTGAATCCTAAGGCTGCTCTGTATCTTTGCTTGGAAACGGTCAAGGCAAGTGGTTAGGTGAGAAACAGTTGGGACGGTTCTACAGCCCCCAGCAAAGTGCCTGGGAGATGACTGGTGGATAAAGTGGGATGACTGTTTGGGTCACAGGCAGGTGCTGGTTGAGTCAATTGTGAGGTGCTGGTCAGGTGGGTTGGGCAGGTGCTGGTTGAGTCTGTCGTGCAGGAGCCGGTCAGAGCTTGTGGGGGAGTTGTGCAGGTGCTGGTTGAGTAGGTTGTGCTGGTGCTGGTTGGGTGGGTCAGTCGTTCAGGTAATTGTTGGGGGGGTAGTACAGGTGCTAGTCGGGCCACCTGCAGGAGCTGGACAATGCTGCCTGCTCATCTAGACCTGAGCACCCTCAGGGATGGTAAAGATAGAAATTCCAGATGCTGGCAGGAGAAAGGCAGTCAGTAGTCCTTAACTTGGCTCCATGTTAGAATCACCAGAGGAGCTTTTTAAAATCCCCAGGCTCCTCCTCCAGAGATTCAGGTTTAATTGGTCTCGGGTGGACCCCAGATATCAGCATGGTCTTTAAGTCCCAGATGAATGGACTATGAGCCAGGGCCAGGAGCCAGCAGGCTGAGCCCAGGGAGGGCTCAGACTCCGCATGGCCACCTCTCCTGGGTCTGCACAGGAATTTGCAGGGATGAGGAGGACATTTCCACATTCACAAAAAGCCCTGGGTGGGCTGGAGGCCAGGAGCCCTGGATATGCCTCTGGGCTGGACTCGTGCTGCCAACACTATCTCTTGTTAACCTCCCCAGATCTCACTTTCCACAGGTGAGAACAGGGTGGGGGAGCAGCTGGGATCAGCCTTTAACTCTGATCAGGCCTAATGCATTGGGGGTCTGTAAAATCTCTAGGTATTTTCCTGAGCTGGGTTGACAACATCACGTAACTTGAAAGTAAAGTCACTTGCTTTTGTGGAAGGTTCCAGCACCCAGATTCCTATGATGAAATCGATTGTCCCCCAGCTTCGGAGTGCAGATGCAGACCCACCAGACTAGCACCTGCACAACCCACTGATCCTCTGAGAAAGGGACAAGGGAGATATCGCATGGGATACCTGAATGTAATGAATTTGAGTGAATTCATTTTTTATTGAGGTGAAATTCACGTAACATAAAATTAAACAGTTTAAAGTGTAAAATTCAGTGGCAAATCATACATTCATAGTATTGTACAACTGCAACATTTTTAAAACATTGCCATCACTCTGGACCCATCACGTAGTTGGTCCCCCGCCACCCCTGCCCCTGGCAACCACCAGTCTGTTTCCTGTCTCCATGGACTTAACCTACTCGTATTGCATAAACAGAATCATGCAGTGTGTGGCCTTTTGTGCCTGGCTTCTTTCATTTAGTGTAGAGTTTTTGATGTTCAGCCACATTGTAGCATGTGTCAGTAATTCGTTCCTTTTGATTGGATTAATTTTGAAGTGATTATTTGACCTCAAACACTTGGGCAGCTTTGTAAAAATGGGCTGGCAATGTCATTTCATGGGGGGCTTCAGTCGGGAAAGGAGTCAGCAAGGCTTCTCCTGCCCATGGTCCCCTCATGGCCAGCCCCTCTGTCTCTCTCTCTCTGTCAGCTGGAGGAGATTATGGGGGAACTTGAGTCAGCTTTTAACTGACATTTTCAGGGACGGGGGGCAGATGGAATATTCTCAGAGGTTAAATTGTGCTGCTGTACTTCACTTCTTTACTCTGCCCACTATTTTTCCACGTTGAAAACCTGCCAGAACTTTTCTTCTGGCAGGAAGTCAGAGGCCATCCAGTGTGGTTCTTGGTCTCTGGTTTGGTGGGCCCTGGGCTGAAACTCTCACCCAGCCATGGACACCACCCTTGGCTCTGTCACTTGTGGGCCCTCAGCTTTCCCTGGGGAGCCATTGCCTGTTCAGACCACTGCAGCCTCTTTCTTCACCAGCTCTCCAAACTTCTGAGCACCGGTCTGTCTGGTTCTCTCCCGAGGACTGGTGGCTTCTACCTCTAGATGACCCTCCTGGGCACTCCCCCACCACAAGGAGCCACTGCCCATCTGAATCACAGTGGTGAGAAAGACAGTGCCCTGTGCCCACACCCAGCCAGGAAGAAGGAGAAGGCATCTCAGAGTCCAGCCATTCCGACAGGTCCCCGGCTCCCTGGCCCACAAGCTAACTTCGGGACCAAGGCCAGGGAGCAGCTCGGAGTGGAGATCCTCCTTGACCCCCTATCCATGCCTGCCCAGCTCTGTGGCTTTGCTCACCTCGGCCTTTCTCTGGAGCATACCCTCCCCTCCCTGCTGTAGAAGGCAGAGATGCGAGGTGTTTTGTCCATTTTGTGTTGCTATAACAGAATACGCGAGACTGGGTAATTTATAAGGAAAAGAGGTTTATTTGGCTTACGATTCTGGGACAGCTGCATCTGGCATGGGCCTCAGGCTGCTTCTACTCATGGTGGAAAGTGGCAGCAGGCAACAGCAGGTACAAGCAGATCACATGGTGAGAGGAAGCAAGAGAGAGACAGACAGGAGGTGCCAGGGTCCTTTAAACAACCAGCTCTCGTGGGAACTACTAGAGCGAGAACTCACTCATTACTCCCCCCTCCCCCAGGGATAGCATGAATCCATTCATGAGGGATCCGCCCCCATGACTCAGTTTCCAACACTGCCACATTGGGGATCACATTTCCACATGAGTTTTGGAGGGGACAACACATCCAAACTCCATCACAAGGGGACTTGAGAGCTCTTGTGGGGAGGCAAGACTATGCCCTGGGAGAACAGGAGACTCAGAGGGAGGGACACTGAAGTAGGAGGAAGCGGGTAATAAGAGAAGAATGATGGGTGGGTGTCGTATTAAGAAACTTGGCCTCTTTCTCAGGAGCAATAGGGAGCTACTGAGAGTTATCAGCATAGGACTGGTCTGATCGGCACTGTTTATAGAAGAGTGATGTGGCAGCAGGGTGGGAGGTCAGCTCTCCCCTGGATTTTTACAGAGGCCTCCTCATTGGTCTCCCTGTTGCTACCCTTGGCCTTCCATGTCTTCTCAGTTCTGCAGTTGGAGTGAGGCTCTTTAAACCTGGATCTGATCAGATCAGCACTTGCTCAACACATCCCTGGATTCCCATGCCACTCACCGTTCTTCTGTGGGCCTGCCAGGCCCTCCTGCATCCAGCCCTGCTTGGCACCAGCAATGCAGTCTCCTTGCAGTTCCTCGAACATGCCAGCTCTTTGCATGTGATCTGGCACTCTCAGAACCAGTCTCCCCCAAGGTGGCCACCTGGATCACTAACTCACCTTCTGCAGACTTTGACCCAAACCTTGCCTTTGTCTGATGCTTTCTCTGACCATCCGTGTGAGTCAGAATGGGAGAGGTTATGTAGTCACTGGGTCACGGGCCACCTGGGTGGGGTGAGGGGCGGGTCCTGCCCACCAAAGTGACCCAAAGGCCTGGGCTGACAAAGTAACCTGGATCTCAGAGGCTGCTGCCTGCCAGGCCTCAGGGCAGAAAGAGCTCTTCAAGGGTCTCACACCAGCAATTACATCCTCAGCTTGGAAGTGACACATGTCACACTCCACTCACAAGTCTGCCCAAACTCTCACTGTCCCAACCATGCACAAGGAGTCCGGGCAGTACGGTCGTACCACGAGCCTGGAAGGGGAGACTGGGCGGTGTAATGAGCGCACTCACAGCCCCTGCCCTACGTTCCCATGTTCCTTTCCCGCTTTGCTCTCCTCACCGCACCTGCTGCAATCATTTTCCATATTTACTTATCTTAATAGCTTTATCGATGCATAAATTACATGCAATAAAATTCACCCATTCCAAGTGCACAAGTCAATGATTTTTAGTAAATGTGTAGAGTTGCACAACCATCGCCATAATCCAGTTTTAGGACATTTCTATCACCCTGAAAAGTTCCCTCATGCTCAGTTGCAATTAGTCCCCACTCCCAAACTCAGCCCAAGGAAACCATCAAACTGCTTTCTGTGTTATCAGCTGACAGACTTTGGGGTTGTTTGGAAGAATGGGGCTGTTTGGAAGAGCTTGGGGTTATTATGAAGAATGCTGCTATGAACATTTTTACACATGTGTTTATGTGAACACGTGCTTTCATCTCTCTCGCTAGATCATATGGTGAGTTTATGTTTAATGCTTGAGAAACTGTCAAAATATTTTCCAAGGTCTGTGCCATTTTACACTCCCACCAGCAATATATGAAGTTCTCAATTTTTCCACATACCCTCACTCACTCACTATTGTCTGTCTTTTTTATTATAGCCCTCCGAGTGGATATAAATTGGTATTTTATTAGGGATTTGATTTGCATTTGCATAACAGTTAATAATGTTGACATCTTTTCCTATGTTTATTAGCCATTTGTATATCTTCTTTTGTAACATATCTGTCCAAAATTTCTTGCCCATTTTTAAATTGGGTTGCCTGTCTTATTATTAGAGTTTTAAGAATTCTTTATATATTGTGGTTACAAATCTTTTATCAGATATATGATTTGCCAATATTTTCTGTCAATCTGTGGCTTGACTTTTCGTTTTCTTAATGGTTCACTTAATTTTTAAATTGCAAAAATTTTTAATTTTGATGAAGTCCAGTTTATCTATTTTTTCAATTATAAATCATGCTTCTGATGTGATTTCTAAGACTCTTTGCTTAACCCAACATCACAAACGTTTTCCTCTACGATTGCTTCTGAAAGTTGTATAGTTTAGCATTTACACTTAGATCTATGATCCATTCTGGGTTAATTTTTGCATGTAATGTGAGGTAGAGTCAAAGGGAGGTTTTTTTGTGTTTTGTTGTTGTTGTTGTTAAGTTTGCATATAGATAGCCAATTGTCCTAACACCATTTGTTAAAAAATTATCCTTTCCCTATTAAATTGTCCAGGCATTTTTGTAAGATATCAACTGACCTCAAATATTGGGGTTTACTTTTGGATTTTCAATTCTATTCTGTTACTTATCCTTGTGCTGACACTATACTATCCTGATTACTTCCACTTTAGAGTAAGTTTTAAAATCAGGTAGTCTCCAACTTTATTCTTATACAAAATTGTTTTGCTTATTCTTGGTCCTTTTTCGTTTTCATATAAAATTTCAGATCGACATGTCAATTTCTTCCCTCAAAAAAAGGCTTCTGGGACTTTACTGTATCTGCAGGGAATTGCTGTCCCAACAACACTGAACAAAGAATGTACCTCCACATAGTTGTGACTTCTTTAACTTCTCTCAGCTGTGTTTTCACAAGTCCTCACTTCATTGTTAAATTTATTTTTGAATAGTTTATTTTTTGATATTCTTGTGAATGGCGTTGTCTTCTTAATTTTATTTTTTGATTTTGTCTTGCTGATACATAGAAATACAACTGATTTTTCATATGTCAATCTTGTATCCTGAGACCTTGAAAAACTTAGTTCTAGTAGGTTTTTAAATTATTCCTTGTGATTATTTTCCAAATACATTATTATATTATCTGCAAATAAAGACAGATTTACTTCCTCATTTGCAATCTGGGTGCTTTTAATTTCTCTCCCCCTCTCCCCCTCTACCCCTTTTTCCTCTCCTTTCCCCCTTTTCTCTCCTGCCTCCTGCGCTGGCTAGAACCTGCAGTACAGAGCTGACTACAAGTGATGAAAGTGAACACCCATGCCTTTGTTCTTATTTTAGGGGAAAGCATTCTGTTTTTCACAGTTACACATGATGTTAGCCTCTGGGTTTTTCACAGACACTTTTTATCTGGTTGACTAATTTTTCTTCTATTCCTAGCTTGTTGAAACTTTTTTAAAATCATGATTGGCCTTTTTTAAAATGCTTTTCTGCATCCCATTCAATGATCATATAGTTTTTGTCCTTTGTTCTATTAATATTAACAGAATGTATAATAGGTGTATATAACATTAATTGATTTTTCAGGTGTTAAACTGATGTTGCATTCCTGGGATAAATCCCACTGGGTCATGGTGTATAAATCTTTTTCTGTCTTGCTGGATTTACTTTGCAAATATTTTGTTAAGCAGTTTTGTGCATATTCACAAGGGATGTTGGTCTGTAGTTTTCTTTTGTAGGATGTCCTTGTCTAGCCTCAGTATCAGGGTAATATTGGCGTCATACAATGACGAGTTAAAAAATGTTCCCTCTTCCTTCTTTTCTGAAAGACTTTGTCAAGTATTGGTGATGTGTGCATGTGCGTATGTGTACGTGTATGATTATTTCTTTCTAGGATTCTGGTCACTTAGTGTGTGTTGCCTAGTTTGCTGGCATAAGGTTGTAGTATTCCTTTATAAGCCTTTTCTGCTGGCTTTAGATTTAGTTCCTGGCTTTTCTAATTTCTTAAAGTGAAAGCTTAGGTTATTGATTTGAGCCCTTCTATTCTGATAGAGCTGTTTAAAGCTATATATTTCCCTGTAACCACTGATTTAGCTGTATCCCATAAATGTTGATATGCTGTTTTTTCATTTTTGTTCCATTCAAAATATTTTCTAATTTTCTTTCTGATTTCCCATAGGTGATTTTGAACTGTGTTGTTTAACATCTAGATGTATGGGGAATTTCTAATTTTTTCCTGCTGTTATTTCTAATTTAATTACAATGTAATCTGAGAATGTACTTTCTATGATTTCAATTTTTAATTTATTAGATCTTGTTTTGTGTCCTAATGTATGGTCTATACTGAAGAATGTTCCATGTATACTTAAAAATAATGTATATTCTGCAGGCATTGCGAGGAGTGCCCCATATATATAAATTAGGTCAAATTGTTTGATAATGTTGTTAAAGCCTTCTACATAGTTACTGTTATTCAGTCTAGATGTTCTGTCATTACTGAGATTGGGGTATGGAAATCTTTATTGTAAAATGTCCCTTCACGTTGTGAAATGTCCCTCTTAGTCATAATATTTCTTTTCTTAAACTCTATTTTATCATATATTAACATGGCCAGCTTCAGCTGTCTTATGGTTGTTATTGTGGGGCATATTGTTTTCCATCCTTTTCCTTTTAACCAGTTTGCATCTATGAATCTATGGTATGTCTCTTGTAGACAGCATATAATTGGATCTTGCTATTTTATTCAGACAGTCTTTGCCTTTTGATTGGGGTGTTTAGGCCATTCATATTTAATGTAATTATTAATATGGTTGGATTTACATTTGCCATTTTGTAATTTGTTTCATCACATTTTCCATTTTATGATTTATTTTCTATATGTTTCCTCTTTTTTGTTCCTCTGATATTTTCTAGTATATCATTTTAATATTTCTTTGTTTAGATTTTTTCTAGTATATTATTTTGATTTTTCCATTGTTTATTACTATCCTTTTTGTTGTTCTCTTAGTATTTGCTCTAGAGATTTCAATATGCATTTTACCTTAATGTGGTTCAGACTAATACTTAATTCCAATAAAATACAGAAACTTTGCTATAAGGTAGCTCCATTTTCTCCCTCATTCTTTGTGTTGTTATTGTTATGTACATATTACATCTATATATTATAAACACTTTTATACATGCTTTTATATAACACTTTCATATAAAAATATAAGCACTTTTATATAACACTTTTATAATTATTGATTCAGACAAACTATATCTTTAAATGATATTAAGGGAAAAATAAGTTTATAGAGTTTTCATATAGTCCTCATTTACCATTTCCTGTGATGTTCATTTATTTCTGTGGATGCCTGTTACTGCCTGGTGTCATTTTCTTTTAGCCTAAAGAATTTTCTTTAGTGTCTCTTATACGAGGGTACTTCAAAAAGTTCATGGAAAAATAGAATTAAAAGGTCATACAATCTTTCCATGAACTATTTGATGTACCTTTCTAATGCAGATCTGCTAGCAAGGAATTCTCCCCATCTTTGTTTATTTGAGAATGTCTTTATTTTGCCTTCATTTTTGAAGGATAGCTTTGTGGATATAGAATTCTTGGTTAACAGTCTTTATTTTTCTTTCAGCACTTTGCATATGCCCTTCCTCTTCTAGCCCCCTGTTTTAGTCTGTTTTGTGTTGCTATAACAGAACTACCTGAGACTGAATGATTTATAAAGAAGAGAGGTTTACTTGCCTTATGATTCTGGGACAGCTGCATCTGGCACGGGCCTCAGGCTGCTTCTACTTTTGGCAGAAAGTGGCAGGCTGCCAACAGGTACAAGCAGATCACATGACAAGAGGAAGCAAAAGAGAGAGAGAAGGTGGCAGGGTCTTTAAACAACAAGCTCTCATGGGAACTAATAGAGCAAGAACTCACTCATTAATCCCCCCTCCCCCAGGGAGAGCACTAATCCATTCATGAGGGATCCACCCCCATGACTCAATCACTTTCCAACACTGCCGCATTCATTGGAGATTAAAATTCCACATGAGTTTTGGAGGGGATAACACACCAAACTCCATCACCCCCATTGTTTCAGATTCAGAGTCAGCCGCTGACTGTGTTGTACTCCTCTCCATGTGATGAGTCATTTTTCTTTGCTGCTTCCAAGATTTTCTCTTTGTTTTTCAACTGAGTGACTGTAATGTGTTGAGGTGTAGCTCTCTTGGTATTTATTCTATTTGGGGTTCTCTTAGCTTGCTATATATGAAAACTAAAATTTTTCATAAAATTTGGGAAGTTTTCAGTCTTTTTTAAAACATAATTTTTCAATCTCTTGTCCTTCTGGCTGGGACTTGCAATACTGATATATTGGCATTCATATGTTGCTTTACAGGTCTCTGAAACTCTGTTCTTTTTTTCTTCAATTTTTTTTATTTCTCTGTGTTCCTTAGATTAGATCATTTCTATATCTCTTCAGGTTCATTTATACTTTCTTCTGTCTCCTCAAATCTGCTCTTGAGCTCCTCTAGCGAATTTTTCAATTTAATTATTGGACTTCCAACTCAAGAGTCTCCATTTTTAAAAGACATTTTCTATCTCAAAATTCTCTATTTGTTGATTCATTATTGTCATGTGTCTTTAATTCTTCAAACATGTTTCCTTTAGTTCTTTAAACATATTTACAATAACTTTTTTGAGGTGTTTGTCTGCTAAGTTCAAAATCTAAGGATACTAAGATAGTTTCTATTGACTTTTTTCTGCATATGAGTCACACTTTTCTTTTTCTTCATACATCTCACTTTTTTGTTTAAAACTGGGCATTTTAGATAACATATTGTAGGAACTCTGGATTTTGACTTTTCCACATGAATAGTGTTGTTGTTGTTGTTGTTGTTGTTGTTGTTGTTGTTGTTGTGGTTGAATTGCTTGGTAACTTGACAGGGCTAAATCTGTGAAATCCGTCTCCCTCACAACATGCAGTCACTAATATCTCTGTTATATTTGCTTTTTATTCTTGCTTTTACTTTTAAACCTGGTTTCCTAAGGGTCACCCTTGTTTCTGTGTAATTTATTAATCAGCTAATGATTGCTCAAACTTTGAACCAGTAAGATTTTCGTTCTCTGCCAATAATCTGTGTGAGAGCAGGGAAATGCTCTCAAAGTTCAGGTTGTTTTCATGTTTACCTTGACTTTTCCTTTCTCCTGGGCCCTTTGAATTACCTTTGCACATGCCCATGGTCTTGGGGTTGGTAAGAATGTGTGGGTACTCTGGGCCCTCTCTGATCTCCACTGCACAAGCATGTAGCCCAAGCCAGGCATATGTGCACCCCAACCGTGAACCTCAGACTGCTAGAGCGTTGGTCCTCTCCATTCACCTGCTGCTGAAGTTGTCAGTGCTACTGGCAATGTTGCTGATTGTGGGTGTTCCCCACTGCTCATAATTAAGTGAGCTACTTTTGAGGCATCAGCAAGGTTGCTGGTCCCCATGACGTGCCCCATCCTGGCAGAACCTCTGTGAGGACTGAGCTGAGGGAAGTGGGATAGAAGCAGCCCCAAGCAAGAACACCACAGACTCACACTGTTCTTACCCAAAGGTCAGCAGTTTTACAAGCAAAAGCACTTTTGCAATTGTGCTATGCCTTTGGCCAATTTCCATAGTGCAGAAATGATTGTTTTTGTCAGTTTTGCTCAGTTTTATAGTTGAGTTTGGGGGAGAGGGTTTGCTGACCCTACCATTCAGCCGCAGCTGGAAGTCCTGCCTCCCACATTTATGTTTCAAGTCTCCCATATCTCCCCTCTTCTACTAGGATGGAGGCTTATCCTGCAGGCTTTATTGCCACCACCTCTTTGGTCCCTATTCAAGCACCACTTAGAATAAGGGGAAAGGGAAAGGTTAAAGTTACAGCTGTTTGCACAATGTCTAGAATTATGCCTGGCACATAACATATGTTTAATACTATTTGTTGAATGAATGAATGAATAGCATGGAGAGAGGACTAGTAGAGGTCAGGTGACATTCCTGAGGGCCTGAGTCAATAAGAATATAGAGGGGGTAGCAGGCTTAAGAGAAACTGGGCAGAAAAAATGGACAATGCTTGGCAGTGCTGGACAAGGAAGGCACTGAGGATGTCTGGGGTTTCTAGCTGGGTAATGGGATGATTGATTTTGGTGGTTCGAGGAAATCCTGCAGAAGCCAGGGACCTTCATCACAGAACTACACACACTCACCTGGCCCAGGAGTCAGGAAGCTGCAGGAGGATCCATGGGCAGGTGGGGGCAACGGCAGGCCCAGCTGCTGCTTCACACTGAAGAGGCGAATCAGCTGATCAGCAACGTATGTGTGCCGCTGCTCCCCTTCCATCTCCCAGAGCTCCCAAGAATCTCCATGTGGCCCAGCCTAACAGGAAACATACAAGAAAGGGAATCCTGGGAAGTTTCATTTAGCCTGGCCAAGTTGCATAACGAAGCCATCATGAGTCCTCATTGTCTGGTTTCTATTAGGGGAAGTCAGTGAGAGATTGGAGGCCATTCTGAGATCCTAATGGGATGGCTCTAGGAGGAGCAGCAAACAGGCAGGGGGAGAAGAGGCCAGAGCAGGGAAACCCACAGGGCATATGGCCATTTAAACAATCCAGAGAGCTAATGAGAAGCTGGGCCAAAATAGTGGCAGTGGAGACAGGACAGAGTCTAAGAAGGTGGAAGACACAGTGCTTGATGGCTGGCTGCATGCAGAAGAGGAGGTAAGAGAGAGACAAGTCGATGCCTACCCTACTGACTTAAGCAGCTGGGAGGTAGAGATACCATTGTTGGGAAGGGTGCAGCGGAAGGAATGGGTGTGGAGAGGACTATTCCCTTTCACCAACCCTTCCAAGCAGATTCTGTGGTGTCGTCATCCCACCTCACCGACCCCAGCCCCGTCTATCCATCTATCCACCATCCATCTGTCCATCCATCTAGCCACCATCTCTCCACCCATCCACCACCCATCCATCCACCATCCATCCATCCATTCACCCTCCATCCATCCATCCATCCACCACTCATCCATCCACCATCCATCCATCCACTCACCCACCATCCATCCATCCATCCATCCACCATCCATCCATCCATTCATCCATCCATCCATCCACTCACCCACCATCCATCCACCTACCCACCATTAATCTCTCTATCATCCATCCACTCACCCAACATCCATCCATCCACTCATTCACCATCCATCCATCCATCCATACATATACCTGTGTCCCCTGTGGGCCTGCTCTGGGCAACAGCCCTGTGAGTGAAGACTGAGAGATTCACTGCCTGGCCTCACACAAGCAATGATCCATGGCTCCTTCCTACCCCTTCCTCCCACCCTGTCTCCATCTGCAGCCTCAGAGCTGTGCATGCCCAGTTAGGGGACTCTTAGCAGCATTCATCCAAATGCCCGGTTGGCTTTTGGGGGGATCAGCTTCTCATGGACTAGCCTGGCAGGGATGGTAGCAAAATGTGTGTAGAGGCAGCTTTTCTGACTGTCCCAATCACCTGCTCTGGCCCTTCATGCTGGAGGAGCTCTCAGAATTAATCTAAAGTCTTGGCCATCACGAGGAAGCCCCTCCAACTCCTGTGCTCCTTGGTATTCCCCCTGCCCACCTCCATGTTCCATAATAAGGCTCGTTACCTTTTACTTTCACATCCCAACTCTACAAGAGGCTCTGCTTCCTGGACCCCTGTCCTTAACCTTCTGGCTTTTCTCCCAGCAGTCTGGGCTCTGCATGCCAGCCACAGTTTGGGTTTTGCCTACCCACTCTATGGCCTCTTGGTGGTTACCTTGAGTGAGGACGCCCTGCTGGCCTCCCTCTGTCCCATCAGGGGCGACTATAGCCACCACAGGACTTGAGCCCATGCTGTTTGCCAGCAGTCACTGTTCTAAATGCTTGGACACACATGTAGAGCTACAGCCCCTCCTATCAAGGAGATCTTGATCTGTAGGAGGTCAGGGCTCTGGTGCAGGAGGCAAAAGGATCAAGAACCAGGAGGACCCCAGTGCAGCCCAAGGGGTCAGGGCAGGGTCCCGAACAGGGAAGCCATCCATGGGCTCCCTGGATAGGGAGCTCTTCACCACAGCTGTGGTAAAATCAGAGCTTGCCAAGGGGACAGGACACGGGGCACCCAAAGCTGTGCTACGACCAATGACTTGTGCCCCCCAGGTAGTTTTCTCTTGCCAAGTACTGGAGTTACCTTAAGTGAGGACTCCCTGCTGGCCTCCCTCTGTCCCAATATGAATTTGGGGGTGGGGGGAACAAAATTCAGCCCTCTGGTTTTCCTGGCTCTGAGGAACAGTGACGAATCTGTGCCAGAGAAGAGGCCGGGCAGAGCCTCAGCGAGTGTCTAGACAGACGCTCTGCCAGACACACTGTCCTCCCGGGAGCCAAGCGGAAGCACATGCTTACCCACCCCCAGCGACCAAACCAGATAAAGGCTGAGTCAGCGGCCTTCCTTAGAGAACCAGTTTCCTACGATGATTTTTGTTCTTGCACATCTGGGAGAAATGACGTGCCCCTGAGAATGGTTGTGACACGGGCAAACTGCACACTGCAGCTTCCCCTCCCCTGCGGTCTCATTTAGTGCAGGCCGGGCCAGGGCAGGGGGCAGGTGCAGAGTTTCTTGCTGTTGGCCAGATAAGGAGTGGAGGGTCAGGATGTTCACTGACTTCACGAGGGCACATGGCTCTGAACAACAGAGGCAGGGCTCAACCCACATCTGCGCTGACCCCTCTCTAGTGCTCAGTCTCGCTGCATCTCTGCCTTTAGGAACTTCGACTGCACCCCTTGGCCACAGCCACCAACTCCCCCACCCGAATCTGAACGTACCGATGCACTGCACACAGTGTGACAGCTAGTGGTACAAGCTGGCTTCTCTCAACAGGTTATCTGGCTGGCAGGGAATGCCTCCAGCCACTTACCATGGAAACAAGGACAGGAGAAAGCAGCATTCTGATGGCCTGGGAGGAAGGTGAGGACGAACATGGGGACATAGATGCCCATGGCATTGACTTTTGGAATCCTGCCTTGGATGTCTTCCGAGAGTCAGGGCAGCCTGAAGACCAGCTCAGCCCAGTGTTCAGTTAAGAAAATCCCCTCGTCTGCCCAGACCTCTGTTCCTTCCTTTTCTCAGCCCCATTGCATGATCCATCCCTGTTAACATGCAAGTCTTCCTCTGCAGATGGAAGCTGACGAGGACTTCCTGTGGCCAGTCCACAGAGAAAGCCAGCCCTCCCACCCTGCCACTGACATCATTTTGCCAGTTCTGAAAATGTAAAAACAGTCTTTAGAGAAAGCCAGACGTGAGCGTGGGTCCTGGTCCCACAACTTCCTCACCCTGTGGTCTTATTCAAGTGCTATAATCACTCTGCTTGGCTTCCTTGTACAGGGAGACCATCACAGGCCATACCCCACAGGACCGTAAGAAGGATTAAGTATCTAATAAAAAACAGTGAGTTTAAGGAAGGACACAGGGTAAATTCCAAATAAGCAAGAAATCCCTTCCAGACAGACAATCAGATGCTGCTGTTGACCTCTGCTGTGAACTGCTGCCTTTGGGGATTCTTTGAAAACAAAGCAGAATGATGAGGACTCTGAACACAGGGACTCTACACTTGGAGCTGTACCCCAGTCTTATTTCTCCCATGTGTGGTTGGTGCCAGCCCCAGACTGGGTCTCCGACACCAAGGGTTGGAGAGGAAAGTGGACTATCTGCAGAAATGACAGCTAGCTGGGGCCATTAAAGGTACCCATTGCTCCCTAATGAATGGTTGATAATTCATTTGGACACTCAGCAAACACGTGTTGCTCTGTTCTAGGCACTAGGCTGTAGCAGGTAACAAAACTGACAAAAAGTCCTGCGTCCTGGAGCTCACGCTCATCTTTCATTCTAATGAAAGGGCCTTGATGGAGTTTGGACGTGTCGTCCCCTCCAAAACTCATGTGGAAATGTGATCCCCAATGTGGCAGTGTTGGAAACTGATTGAGTCATGGGGGTGGATCCCTCATGAATGGATTAATGCTCTCCCTGGGGGGGAGGGGGGGATAATGAGTGAGTTCTCGCTTGATTAATTCTCGTGAGAGCTCGTTGCTTAAAAAGACCCTGGCACCTTCTCTCTCTCTCTTTCTCTCTCTTGCTTTCTCTCTTGCCATGTGATCTGCTTGTACCCGCCAGCTGCCTGCCACTTTCCCCCATGAGTAGAAGCAGCCTGAGGCCCATGCCAGATGCAACTGTCCCAGAATCGTAAGACAAATAAACCTCTCTTTTTTATAAATTACCCAGTTTCAGGTATTCTGTTATAGCAACACAAAATGGACTAAAACAGAAAATTGGTACTGAGGAGTGGAGTGTTGCTATACAGATACCTGAAAATGTGGATGCATCTTTGGAGCTGGGTAATGGGCAAAGGTTGGAGGAGTTTGGAGGACTTAGAAGAAGAGAAAAAGACGAGGGAAAGTTTGGAATGTCTTAGAGACTTATGTGGTGGAGAGCAGAATGCTGATAGAAATGTGGACAGTAAAGGCCATGTGGATGATGAGGTCTCAGACAGAAATGAGAAACTTACTGGGAATTGGACAAAAGATAACCCTTGCTACACCATAGCAAGGAATTTGGCTGCATTGTGTCCATGCCCTTGGACTTTGTGGAAGTTGGAACTTAAGAGTTGTGAACCAGAGCATTTGGCCAAAGAAATTTCTAAGCAGCAAAGCATTAAGGAAGCTGCATGGTTGCTTTTAAGAGCCTACTCTGAGTTATGGCAGCAAAATCATGATGTAAAGCCAGAATTTAAAAGGGAAGCAGAGTGTAAAGGTTTGGAAAATTTGCAGCCTGTCCATGCGGTAAAGAAGTGGAGAGCTGGAGAACAATGCAAGGGTGAAGCAGATAAACTGGTTGCTAAAGACATTATCTTGGCAGTGAGGCAGCCAGATGCTAATAGCGGAGAAAATGAGAGGAAAGCCCCGCAGGCATTTCAGAAGTCTGGAAGGGTGCCCCACCCATCACAGACCCTGAGGCCTAGAAGGACTGAGTTATCCTGGAGGACAGACCTGGGGCACAGCTGCCCTCGGGACCCTGCTTCCTGCATCCCAGCTGCTCTGGCTGGAGCGGCCCCAAGTGTGGTTTGTGTAACAGCTCTGGAGAGTAGAGGCCTGAAACCTCAGTGGCGTCCACGTTGTGTTAAGTCTGTAGGCTGGCAGGATGTGAGAGCAGTGGCCGCATGGCAGCCTCCACCCAGATTCCAGAGGATGTACGGAAAAGCCTGGGGACCCAGGCAGAGACCTGCCGCAGGGGCGGAGCCACTGCAGAAGCCATCTACTAGAGCAATGCTGAGCAGAAAAGTGGGGTCAGAGCCCCCACAGGGAGCCCCCACTAGGGAAATGTCTAGTAGACCCAAGGCAGCAGGACTGCCACCAGAACCCCAGAACTTCAGGGCCACTGGTAACATGCAACACAGGCCCAGAAAAGCCACAGGCACCAGCATGGCCCACCATGCTGAGCCTGGCAGAGCTGTGGGGGTGAGGCTGCCTGACGCTTTGGGGGCCCAGATGAACCATCATGCCTAGGATGCAGGACTTAGAGTCAAAGAACATTATTTTGGAGCTTTAAGACATAATGTCTGCCCTGCTGAGTTTCAGACTTATCTGGGACCTGTTTTTCCTTTTTTTTTGGCCTATTCCTCCCTTTTGGAATGGGAATGTGTACCCAATGCCTGTTCCACCATAAATTTGATCTTGTTTTTCAGGTTTACAGCTGGAAGGACTTTTGCTTTTGGTCTCAGATGAGACTTCGGACTTTTAAGTTGGTGCTGGAGCAAGCTAAGACTTTTGGGACTGTTGGGATAGAATGATTGTATTTTGTATGTGAGAGTGACATGAGTTCTGGGGGGCCAGGGGCAGAATGATGGAGTTTGAATGTGTTGTCCCCTCCAAAACTCATGCGGAAATTTGATCTCCAATGTGGCAGTGTTGGAAACTGACTGAGTCATGGGGCGGATCCCTCATGAATGGATTAATGCCCTCCCTGGGGGAGGGGGGATTAATGAGTGAGTTCTCACTCTATTAGTTCCTGTGAGAGCTTGTTGCTTAAAAAGACCCTAGCACCTTCTTTCTCTCTCTTGCTCTCTCTCTCTCTTGTTTCCTCTCACCATGTGATCTGTTTGTACCTGCCGGCTGCCTGCCACTTTCTGCCACAAGTAGAAGCAGCCTGAGGCCCATGCCAGATGCAACTGTCCCAGAATCGTAAGCCAAATAAACCTCTATTCCTTATAAATTACCCAGTCTCAGGTATTTCTGTAATAGCAACACAAAACGGACTAAAACAGGCCTGAAGGAAGCTGTCCTCTGACATCTCCCATGTGGGTCATGGGCCTCTGGCAGATGAACTTGGATCTTCTAGGGGTAGGGAACAGGAGGTGCAGTAGGAGTATTTGAAAGAGAATAGTCAACATCATGCAGCAGTTATTAAACTGTAAAGCCTCTGGCTTCTGGTTTCATCTTTGACATGTAAAAAGTTTAGAAATTTTCACTCCCATCCTTACAATAAGGAAAAAGTTAAACTTAAAATCAGACTTTCTTAGCCTCTGGCACCTGCAGATACAGCAAACATCAAAAACAGCATAGCTCCCAGACAAATTAGCATAAGACCTCAGTCTGAGCCCCATCAGAGAACTGAGGTCACAGGACAAACCACCACCCCCAAATCTGGAGATACAGGCAAATACAGAAAACAATAGCCAAGATTAGCTCACCTAAAGGAAAAGCCACTGGAGCCATAAACTGGTAGAAGCACTTAAATGATAATTTTGATGAATTGCTTGAGGCTGATTGTAAATTAGCTTAAGGGTGAGAAAATACAGGGGGCTACAGTCTTATGGGGACCCTCACATTTCATGGATTTTACTTTCAGGAAGCCCAGCAGGTTCTCAAGGTGAAGAATCAAGAAACACCCCCTTGCATTTCAGGCAGGGAGAAAATAATTATCCTGAAATGCTCCCAGAGTATTCTCCATAGCAAAGGACTACTCTCCAAGAGAAAGGACTTAGCACAACTTATGCTCCTGGGGAAAGGGCAATTAGTCAACCCCAGCTGACTCTAGCCTTTCCTCTCACCTAAGGGGAGGGGAAGAAAAAGGCTAAGTAACACTTAGGAAGGTCACAGCCCAGGGACTCAGGCCCACAAGAAGACTGAAATTTAATCATAATGTTTTAAAACGCTTTCCTTCCTCACACCCAGAACCACATCAGCAGGACTCCAGTATAATAGTAGATTATAACTGAAAGAGCCACAAGCCATATACTCTACTTAAGAATGAGCTCTTAGGGAAACCAAAAGACAATAAAGGATGGGGGAAAACAAAACAAAACAAAACAAGGATACTAGAAGATGCCTCTGGCATCTACAGATACAGCAAATATTAAACACAGAGCAGCTCCTGGCCAGATTAACATAAAATCTCCAACTAATGCCTATTTACTTCAGTTCCTAATAGTCAATTCGTATGTCTGGCTTCCAACAAAAAATTATAAGACATGTCAAAAGACATAAAAACCCACACTGTGAACAAATAAAGCAAGCATCAGAACCAGACTCAAATATGGCAGAGATTTTGGGATTATTTAAAATAATTGATTAGTATGTTAAGGACTTTAATAGAAAAAGTAAACAACATGCAAGAACAGATGGTAATGTAAGCAGAGAGATGGAAACCTTAAGAAAGGACAAAAAAAAAAAGGCTAGAAATCAAAAATACTGCAACAGGAATAAAGAATGCTTTTGAAGGGCTCATCGGTATACTAGACACAGCTGAGGAAAGAATCAGTGCGCTTGAAAGTGTATCAGTAGAAATTTCCAAACTGAAATGCAAAGAGGAAAAAGAACAACAAAAAAAGAGCTGTGGGATAATTTTGAAAGATGTGAAAATGTGTAGTTAGAATACCAGAAGGAGAAGAGAGACAAGAACAGAAGAAATGGCTGAGAATTTTCCAGAATTAATGACTACGTAGTAAAGAATTTAATCTTATCCAAAAAGAGGGCTGGCCTTTGCCCTTGGCTTCTGGGAGGTAACCTCAGTCATACCTGATAGACGTGTCTTCATCTAGGGCAAAGGCTGGCCACTCCAGATCGTAAAATGATGCTCTAAGGTGTCATTTAAAATAGCACCAAAAGAATGAAATATTTAGGAATAAATCTAACAAAACAGGTATAGGATCTATATGCAGAAAACTATAAACCATTGATGGAAAAAAATCAAAAAAGATGGAAATAAATGAAGAGACATTCTGTGTTCATGAATTGGAAGACTCAGTATTGCTAAGCTGTCAGTTCTTCCCAACTTGATATATAGATACAACACAATCACAACCAAAATCTTGGCAAACAATTATATAGGTATTGATACACTGATTCTAAAGTCTATATAGGAGGGTGAAAGACCTACAATAGCTATATTAGTCCATTTTCTGTTGCTTTTACAGATTACCTGAAACTGGGTGATTTATAAAGAAGTGACATTTATTTCTTACTGTTTTGGAGGCTGGAAAGTCTAAGGTCCAGGGAACACATCTGATGAAGGCCTTCTGGGTGGGAACTCTCTACGGGGTCTTGTGGTGACCAGTGTGTCACACGGCGAGAATGGCCAGACTGAGAGAGCTAGTCTCACTTGCTCTTCTTATAAAGCCATCAAAACAACGCCCATGATAACCCATCAAACCATCAACTTATTACTCCATGAATGCATCAATCCATTCATGATGGCACAGTTCTTGCAATCCCATCACCTTTTAAAGGCCCCACCTCCCACCACCATATTAGGGGTTAAGTCCCAACACGACCTTGGAGGACATTCAAACCTTAGCAATAGCCAACACAAAACTGAGGAAGAATAACAAAGTTGGAGGAATTACACTATCCAAATTCAAGATTCTAAAGTTACAGTAACTAAGACAGTGCAGAATTGGCAAAAGGATAGATCCATAGATTAATTGAATCAAGTAGAGTGCCCAGAAATAAGCCCACATGAGTATCACCAACTGATCTTTGACAAAGAAGCAAAAGTAATGCAATAGAGAGGGAATAGTGTTTTTAACAACTGGTGCTGGAACAGTTGTTTGTTCACATGCAAAAAATGCATGAACCTTGACACAGATCTTATACCTTTTACAAATATTAACTCAAAATGGATGATAGACCTAAGTGTAAAACACGAATATGAAATTTCTAGAACAAAACAGGAGAAAATCTAGGTGACTTTAGATTGGCAAAGAGTTTTTAGATACAACACCAAAAGCGTGATCCATAAATAATAATAATTTAAAAATTAATTAAAATTCAATACTTCTGCTCCAAGAAAGTCACTGTTAAGAGAATGAAAAGACAAGACACAGACTGGGAGAAAATATTTGCAAAACACATTGTTATTTTTGAGTTGTTTGAGTTCACTGTATATTCTAGATACAAATCACTTATCAGATGTATGACTAACACAGGTTTTCTAACATTCAGTAGGTTGTCTTCTCACTTTCTTGATAGTGTGCTTAAGCACAAAAGTTTTTCATTTTGATTAAATCTGATATATCTGATTTTTTCTTTTGTTGTTTCTGTTTTCAGTGTCATGTCTAAGAGGCTAACCAAGGTCAGAAAGATTTACTCCTATGTTCTCATCTAAGAATTTTATAGTATTAGCTCTTATATTTAGGTCTTCAATGCATTTTGAATTATTTTTTGTATATGGTGTGAGGGAGGGGTCTGACTTCACTTTTTTGCATGTGAATATCAAGTTATCCCAGCACTATTTATTTAAAGGACTATTCTTTCTCCTTGAATGGTCTTGGCACCCTTATTTAAAATCAGTTGACCATAAATGTGAGTGTTTATTTCTGAACTCTTGATTCTGTTCCAAGGAGAAAGGGTTCCTCAGGATGCAGGACTTTCAGTGCTAAAACCAGGGGAGTCCTGGGCAAATGGTCACCCAACAGCTGGACAGGGCTTGACCAAAAACTGCCCATGTTCTTCTCTCTAATTCCCCTAACTCGACATTTTATTGCTTTTCATCCCCTCAACTACTGGAGCTATCCTTCCTTTTGATTATTACTATAGAAGTTATTTTATGCTCATGGAAAGAATTCAAACAGCATGGGGGAAAGTGTAAAGCAGAAAACAAATGACTTCAAACTTCCATTCCCACTCTGCAAAGATAACTCCTGCTATTTCCAAAAAACTGTTACACATACTATATGTTCATCTTTCCTTTTGATAAGAGCACAAATGGAATCATAACATGCTACAGTTTAACAACCAGCTCAAAGTTGTGTAATGTCCACTTTATAACTGTATTGTCAGTTATTCAACAATACCCTGTAGATTGGCCTTTAGGTATGTTAAAGGCTGGGTCCCCTGGGAGCAAACTCTGAGATAAGTTTATCAAGCTTGACACCAGTGCAGAGGGCAGGGAGCAGAGCTGAGCAAAGCAAGAAGTGGACTGCAGTGCAGGCCCCACAACAGCCTCAGTCTGCTACACACTTAGCACTGAGGCTGGGATGGGCTTTCAGGGCTGTCCAGAGTTGAGGAAAGAAGGCCAGACCTCTACATCCCCATAGGGGCCAGCCATTGGGGACAGTGACCCCCAGGAAGAGAGCATACCTGAAGCAAGGAAATTCCCAGTGGAGATGGAGGCCCAGGGCCACGTATCAGCAGCTGGGGCTAGACCCTGCAGTCCTGGGGCTGTCTGGTTGGCAACAGCAGAGCCCATGACAGGTCACCTCTAGATTTGTACTGTAACTGACAGTGCTATGGATCCATCTCTCTCTGTAAAATAAACTCCCAGGAGCAGACTCATGGGTCAGGGGTGTGCACTGTGTTCCTTCCTTGTTCCTGCGGTAACCGCCCGGTCATCCACCAGGGCTGCCTCTCGAGGTCGGTGTGTCCCTCTCGGCTCAGACTGCCTGAGTCGATGGATGGGAAGGCGGGCTCTGTCCCTTTACCATGAGACGTGTCACTGTTATCCCATGACCTGTACCAAAGAAGATGACTCCAAGGGGCCGCATGAAGAATGGGAAGGGGTTTAGGTCCGTCTGGGGATGAAATCCTGTTTGTTATAAATATGCTCTAAAATATATTACTGAGGCCACGACTTGACGAGTTCCAGAAAGTTCGTATCCTTTACATTTCCTAACGGCGATTAACAGGAGGAATCAAATGCCTTGAAAGCAGATTTATGGGCCCATGGATTGGTTTGGAGCCTCGGGGGTGGAGAGGTAGAGCCAACAGAACCCACAGTCAGCTCCATCAGTCAGGGCCAGGCGGTGGACAACTGTGCCCAAATCCTCACGATGGAAACGGACGGGCCACCTGGTGTTACTCACCCTGACAGGCAGGGATTGAGATGCCAGCTTAGCCACCTGCTACCTGGTAACCACCTCTGAGCCTCTTTCCTCTTCAAACAGGACCTAACCAAACACATCTGGGCGGACAAGTGTGTGAAGCAGGATAATGTGGCCTCAGCGAGTGGTACCTCTGCACTAACGACCCTTGTAGCTGCACCAAGGGGAGGCTCCCCGGGCACAACATGCTTCTGGCCAGACTGCCTGAGTGCAGAACTGGGAAGGCAGGGCCATCCTGAATGGAGAGGTGGCCGGTCAGTTCCCCTGGGGACCCCTGAGATTGTTTCACTCACTCACTGCAGGGAAGAGGAAGAGGCCAGGTTCATCCCTCTGCTGCCAACTATGGCCATGGCCCTGCGTTCAAATCCCATGGCACTGTGTGAATGCCTTTTCCTTGGGACTGATTCTCCAGGCAACTCAATGCAGGGCCAGGGCCCCGAGTCTAGGCAGTGCCTTTCTGCTAATGACAGGGGTGCTCCTTCTCCCAGGCTGAGCCAGCCTCATGCACACCCTACAGCTTGTCAAGGAGAGCCCCTGGGGGCCTGAACAAAGCCCCCACGTGCCTCCTCAGCCAGCCACAATGTAAGTAGGACCCCAAGTGCCCAGCCCATCCAGGGGTCCTGACAGTTCTCACCCCAAATTATCATGTCAGGATCTTTCATAAGCCCCTTGGAATATTGGCAGAGACTGAAACTCAAAATTGAAAATTTGACAAGAGAAGCAAGATGCCATGGGCACGGGCCCAAGCTACTCTCTAGTGACATGCCCTGTGAGGTCCTGTGTTCCTTGCTCATCACGGAGCACCCACCCTCTCCCAAACCCTGGCCTGGGCACAAGTCCAGAGGGAAAGAGACGGGTCCTGCCCTCAAGGCCTCAGACCTAGAGGGAAGCCAGACATCTCTGGCCATCTGTCTCACCCTCTCTGATTGTCCAACACCAAATGGGTGTCCAACAATTGAACTCAATTCAATTCCGACGCTACTTACCCAGAGTTGGTGCAGACCCCACTGGTTAAGGGCTCAGTCCCACAAGACGTTCTCACTTCAGAAGCCCATTTCAAGTGGGGTGCCCAGGCCACACATGCTTCCGTCCTCCTTGGCTACCCATGAATGTGGGGGCTTCCCATGACCCCTCCTCAGAGGAGGTTTCATAATTCACTACAATGACTCACAAAACTCAGGACAACTCTTTACTCATGTTTATCAATTAATTATATAGGATGCAACTCAGGAGCCATCAGAGAGAGGAGGTGCATAGGGCCAGGTAAGGAGGAGGGGCGCAGAGCCTGCGTGCCCTCCCAGGGCAGGTGTGACACGCTCCCAGCACCACATGCATTCACCAGCCTGGAAGCTCCCTGCACCCCACCAATTAGGGGCTTTCATGGAGGTTTCATTACGGAGATGTGATTGATCAAATCATTGGTCACCTGCGATTGAACTCAACCTCCAGCCCGTCTCTCCTCCCTGCAGGTCCAGGGTGGGGCTGAAAGTTCCCACCCTCCAATCAAGAGGTCCGATGCTCTGGCAGCCAGCCCCCAAACTCCCAGAGTCATCTCATTAACCTAGACTCAGGTTCCTTAGAAAGGGGCTTGTTGTGAATAACAAAAGATGACCCCCTCACCCCGTCTCTCAGGAAATTCCAAGGGAGTCTTAGCTCCGCACCAGGAACTGGGTACAAAGACCAAATATCTGTTTCCCGTTATGCGACACCCTCCAGGTGAGTGTCTGAGAGACGGGGGGGGGGGGGGGGGGGGGGGGGGGGGCTGTGACTCTCCCGTGTTGCTACCTTTCACGGTGCTCAGTACTGGACTTGGTGCAGCCGTGGTTAACAAATACGCATGGAGAGGAAGGGATAGAATATCTGCCACCTTCCAGGAAGCGTGGATGACGTTACCATGGTTTGGAACAGCAGCCAGGCCTTCCGATCCTGGAAGCAAACACTTAAGGAGTGTCAAGGTAGCACTGGCTGGCAGCCACCATTTATTGAAAACCTACTAGACTTCAGGACCATCTAGAAGCTCCATCTATTTTTCACAAGTCTTCACAATGACCCTGAGGGGTAGATGTCATTAGTCCCAGTGAGGCTCCAGAGGTAGGGTTAGCTATCGCAGTGGAATGAACCAGTACAACACTCAGGGTTCCGGATGGTAAAAAACTATTCCTGCAACTGGGCCTGTGAGTCCAGCTCAACTGAACTCACAGCTGGGGCCAGCTGATGAGGTGGCCTTGCTCACATCTGGGCATTTGCTGGCTATCCGGCTATTGGCTGGGGCAAAAATGGGTTGATGGGGCCACATGTCTCGCATGGATTCAGAGACGGTCAGAAATTTGGGAGATTTTTGCAATCAATGTACCAAAAGAGGGACACGGCTCCTTTTAAGAACTGGAGACTTGTTAGCCCTGGTCTCTCTTGGGGTGGATTTCCTGGTGTGAGCTAAGCATTTGGGGAAGCGCTTTCTGTTCTAGGGGACGATGGTGTCTAGGACTATAGGCTGTGCTTGAATGAACACGCCTCTTTGCTACGGTCCCAGGGTGGCTGATGTGGATGAGCATGGATCAGAGACCCCCCCCCAGGAGACTGGGAGTGGAGGCACCATCAGATCTTCCCTCCCCTGAGTTTGGCCGGGGCCGGAAGGAAAGCCCAGCAGAGCAGCTGCGAGAGTCAGTGTTGGGGAGGCCCCTCCTTTGCAAAAAGGGGCAACGTGAGCAACATCTGGTCTAGTTCCGACTGGAACCCACCACCCTTAAGCTGCAGGAAAGTTAAGCGAGCCCTCTAGTAAGGATGGCGTGTCACTCACAACTCTGCTCTCCCCAGAAAGTCCAAGGCGAGGTTCCCTTTGCACGGTCATCCAGGATGTTTCTACCTGCCTCTTCTTAAGACTCTCATGGAACATATGTTAATATATTACACTTGCATTTCTAGTAAGCAACCTTTTTAAAGGCATGCATTTCATCATGATGGCTTTATATTTCTTTAGTTTTGCAATAACTTGTCCTTTCATATTTTCTATGCTTTTTGACTTATTTGCTTTTGTTGGTTTAAACTTGCCTTATGTAAAAATGTTTATCTCTAGGCCACTGTTGCCATCTCTGTCCGTCTGGTAATAATACTTTCAGATCCATTCATAATCATATACTATAGACCCCGCTTCCTGTGCAACTCAAATTATAATAATTATTTAATTACTTATTGAATCCCCTAGATTGAGTTCTTATTAATTTAAGTAATTAGTAACTATTGTGTACTCTGAATGGTGAAGGATTTTGATATGGCAGTTTTTTTAAAGGAAGAAAAGTATAAAGGACAGTCTTGTTTATCTGAACGCCCTCCATCTAACCCCCATGGATACCCATTACAGCTGGCCCTGGACGCCACCCAGCCCCCAAACTCAGGGCACATTGGGGCCTCCACAGGCTGTGGGAGGCGGGCAACCACAGCAGGCTGGAGCTAGGCATATCTAAGCTGCTGATTAACTTTCATTACATTGAATTTCAATTGTTATATTTATTTTACCGTCTAGAGGTTCTATTTGGTCCTTTTCGAAACCTTCCTGGTCATTTTTGGCACTCTGTTATTTTTTTACTTTTACTTTTGACTTCCTCTTTTATTTGTTTAAATATATTAAACATAGTTGATTTATATTCAGTATTAGATTATTTCAGCACATGCTGTTTTTATGGTTCTGATTTTATTTGTTTCTGCTAACTCTAATTTATATCGACTTATTTCCTTGTGTATTTTGTGATTATGCGTGTGTGGGTGGGGTGGGAGGGCAAGTGGTATGTGGGTGTAAGTGAGAGAGAGAGAGAGAGAGAAAGAGAGAGAGAGAACTCATGTTTATTGAATGAAGTATGTAAAAAATCTTGAAGTGTAGATTGAAGTTCTCCTACTTAATTCGTCTTTTTCAGGATTGTTTGGATTATTCTGGGTCCCTTGCAATTCCATGTTAATTTTAGAACCAGTTTGTCAATTTCTACAAAGAAGTCATCTGGGATTCTATTAGGGGTTGCATTAATCTGTAGATCGGTTTGTGGGGTATTGCCATCTTAACAATGTTGTCTTGCATGAACATAGGGTGTTTTTCCATTTATTTAGATATTCTTTAATTTCTTTCAACTGTGTTTTGTTCTTTTCAGAGTATAAGTTTTGCACTTTTGTTAAATTTATTTCTGTAAGTTTTATCCTATTTGATGCTATTATCAATGGAATTTTTTTTCAAATTTAATTTTCAAATTGTTCACTGCATGTGTATAAAAATACAATTGATTTTTGCATATTAATCTTGTACCCTGCAACCTTATTGAACGGGTTTATTTTTTCTAATCATTTTTTAGTGAATTTATTAGAATTTTCTATGTACGAAATCATGTCCATGCATAGAGATAATTTTGCTTATTTCTTTCCAGTTTGTCTTCCTTTACTTAGTTTTCTTGAATAATTGCCCTGACTAGAACCTCTAGTATAATATTGACTAGAAGTGATGAAAGCAGATATCCTTTTAAATTTATTGAGACTTGTTTTGTGACCTACCATATGGTCTATCCTGGAGTATGTTCCATGTGTACTTGAGAAGAATGTATATTCTGTTGTTGTTGCAGGAAGTGTCCTCCAAATGTCTATTATGTCTGGTTGGTTTATAATGTTATTGATGTCTTTTCTGATCTACTGTCTAGTTATTCTATCCATTACTGAAAGTTGGATATTTCCAATTATTATTGTTGCACTGTATTTCTCTCTTCAATATGTTTGTTTTTGTTTCATGGATTTTGTTGCTGTATTGCTAGGTGAATATATCTTTGTAATTGTCATATCTTCCTGAAAGAGTAACACTTTTATTAATATATATTGTCCTTCTTTCTCTCTTGTAATGATTTTCATCTATTTTATCTGATTTTAGAATAGCCACTCCATCTCTCTTTTGGTTACTGTTTGCATGGAGTATCTTTTTCCATCCATTTACTTTCTACCTATTTGTGTCTTTGAATCTGAAGTAAGTCCCTTTAGAAGCATACTGTTGGATCATGTGGGGGGTTTTAAAATATATTCTGCTCATCTCTGACTTTTAATTGGAGAGTGTAATCCATTTACACTTAACTGAGAGGGAAGGATTTACTTCTGCTATTTTGCTTTTTGTTTTTTATGTATATCTTTTTTGTTTCTCAAGTTCTCAATTACTATTTTTTTTTTTTTTTTGCTTTCTTTATGTTAAACAGATATTTTCTGGTTAAGACTCTTGTTGCTTCTTTTTCTATTTGGAGTTACTTTTATAGTGGTTGCCTTGGAGTTACATACATCGTAATTTATGGCAATCTAGTTTGGAATAATACCAACTTACCAGCCATAGAATATGAAATCTTTTCTCTGTATACCTTGGTTCCTCCTGCCAAACTTATGTTATTACCAGTTAAGTCTTTATGCACTGTATGCCTGTCAACATAGATTTGTAATTATTGTGTTATGAAGTAGTCACTTAAATCAGATCAGAAAAAAGAGAAGTTATGAAAGAAAAATACTAAAGAAAAATTAATAATATATATTTACCTATATCATTACCTTTTCTATTGTTCTCAATTTCTTCATGTGGATTTGAGTTATTATCTAATATCCTTTCATTCTAGCCTGAAGGACTTCCTTTAACATACCTTGTAGTGCAGGACTGCTAGTAATTAACTGCTTCAGTTTTTGTTTATCTGGAAATGCCTTGATTGCTCCTTTATTTTTGAAGCATAAGTTCTGCCACATATTGAATTCTTGATTGACAGTTTTTTTTAAATTTTGGCCCCTTCTGAATATGTCACCCGATTGCCTTCTGGTCCCCATGGTTTCTGGTGGAAATCAGCTGTTTATCTCATTGAGAAACCCTATGGTGACAAGTCACTTATCTCTTGCTGCTTTCAGGAGGATTCTCTCTTTGTCATTGGCTTTTGAAAGTTTGATTGTGATGTGTTTCATGTGGATCTCTGAGTTTATTCTACCTGGGATTCACAGAGCTTCTTGGGTGTGTAGATTCTTGTCTTTCATTATATTGGGGAAGCATTTAGTCATTATTTCCTTAAATATTCCTTCTGTATCTCTTTCTCTCCCCTCCTTCTGGGACTTTCATTGTGCATATGCTTGATAATGTTCCACAGGTGTTTTAGGCTTTGTTCATCTTTCTTCATTCTTTTTCCTTTCTGTTTCTCAGGCTGGTAACTTCAATTGACCTGTCTTTGCATTCACTCATTCTTTCTTCTGAAAGCACAAATCTGCTCTTGAGTCCCTCTAGTGAATTTTTTATTTCAGTTATTGCACTTTTTAAGTGTTGAATTTCTATTCAGTTCATTTTAATAATTTCTTTCTTTTCACTCAAAATGACAACACTTACTTCTGGAATCATTGGCTATTTGTGATAACTTTATTTTATGGGCTGGTTCTTTTCTTACATGATATGGATGTATTTCATAAAAGCCTAAAGTAACTGGCCATAAAGTGGATACAAGGAACTAGAATTATCAACCTGCGGTGTACTGATTCTTTTATTGTTTTACCTTATGTAATTCTTACAATAATCCTTTAAAGTAACCATTATAACTCACATTTAACTGATAAAGAAAATGATGTTTTTAGGAGTTAAAAGTAACTTGCCTGAGGTCACAATCTTGATAAAAGGTGGAGCAAAGATTTGAGCATAGATCTCGTTGATTTATACCTATACTATGATAAAAATTATACTTTTATATGGGTATAAAATAATAATAATTTCTTTCTTTTTATTAATATTCTGTATTTGATGAGACATTATTCTCCTAGTTTTCTTTAGTTTTTTGGACATAGTTTCCTTTGGCTCTTTGATCATATTTAAAATAGGTGATTTAAAGTCTTTGTCTAGTAAGTCCAATGTCTGTGCTTCCTCAGGGATAGTTCTATTGACTGCTTTTTTCCCTGTGTATGAACCATACTTTTTTGTTTCTTTGCATGCCTTTTTGTTTGTTTGTTTGTTAAAAACTAGACATTTTGAATATTAAAATGTGGCAACTCTGGAAATCAGGTTTTCTCTCCTCTCCAGGACTTGTTGCTGCTTGTTGTAGTCTCAGTTGTTTATTTGTTTAATGACTTTTCTGAAATAATTTCATAAAGCATGTGTTCTTTGTCATGTGTGGTAGTTGAAGTCTTTGTTCCATTGGCTTGATGTTAAGTTAGTGATTGAACCAAAATTATTTTAAACACCTGGAGTTGGGGGAGAGGGAGATCTACCAGTCTTTGCTGTGTGTGCATTGGAATATGCCTTCAAGACTCACTTTGGCAGTTTACAAATGCCTTAGCCTTCACTTTCTGCTGAAGCAGAGACTGAAGGTCAGCCAGAGGTGAGAGTTTAGGGCCTTCTCAGATCTTTTCTGATCATGCACACAGCCTTGGCATGTGCATGAATATGTTGGAGCATTACAAAGTCCTTATTCTCCAAAGCATCTTATTCCCCATCCTTTTCTCTACTTTTATCCATTGCCTGAAGCAGCAGTGACTAAAACATTTTCCTCTAAATGTTTTTGACAAACATTCCTCAGGTGTATTAGTCCGTTTTCTGTTGATTATAACAGAATATCTGAAACTAGGTAATTTATAAGAAAATGAAATTTATTTCTTACAGTTTTAGAGGCTGGGAAGCCCAAGGTCAAGGGGTACATCTGATGATAGCCTTCTTCTTGGCCCTATACAAAGTTCCATGGTGACACAAAATATCACATAATTAGAGCTGAGCAAGGGTCTGCTTCAGTGTTCACTTGCTGTCCTTATAAAGCCACCACTCTACTCCTTGTTATCCCATTAAACCATTAATCCATGAATGGATTAATTTGTTCACAAGGGCATAGTCATCATATTCAATCACCTCTTCTTAAAGGCCCGACCTTTCAAATACCATAGTAGGATGTCTCACCCTCTTAACACTCTTACAATGAGGATCAAGTTCCAACATGAGCTTGGGGGGACATTCAAGCTACAGCACCAGATATCTGCTTTAGCACTGGCAGAGTTCTGGGTTAGATGAAATAAAGGCAGGTCATTAAGGAAGCTACCAGACAGATCAAAACAAACAATTACAGTTCTTTGCAAATGAGGTTCATTGTGCTTCCTACACTAAGGGTACTGGCACCAGGGCTGTTATTTGCAAGGCTGTTACTGAGCTGGAGGGTAGGAATGGAACTAAGGTAAGTTAAAATGCTGCAAAGCATGCTGTTCTTACTGAGACTCAGTTGGGCTCTTTAAATTAAGCATTCCCCTTGTTGACATGAATTTTTGGTTAGTTTCCAGAATTCCAGAATGGTTTTGCCAGTTTATTCATTGCCATTATGGGGTACAGATTTTGAAGTTCCTCACTCTGCCATTTTTGCTGATGTCATTCTTTGGCTATTTATTTTAAAAGATGGAGTTTTCTATATTCTATTTAGCATTTTTAGTTTGTTTTGTTCTTTTCTTCTGTGAGGGATTTGGGGAATATGTAGTCTATAATATTGATGGAATTGGAATTCACCAGTCATTTTTCAATCTACTCCAATTTAGCCTGCTACTCCACTCCTGAAATTAATCTGCTCTTCTTAAGGTCATAAGCAACTTCCACTTGCCAAATCCAGTGAACACTGTTCTCTTCTTAACTGTCTAATGATCAGCATCAAGAGAGTGAACTAGCACCTTGTGAAAACTCTGACCTGCCTTGGCTTCCGTGGTACCATATTCCCCAGGGTTTTCTCCCACCTGTCTGCCTACATTTTATTAGTTTCCTTAAGTAAATGCTTCCTAGATGTTGGAGCTTCTCAGAGTTTGGTTGTGGCCTCTCTATTTTTCTTTTCCTTTTTACATTCTTCTTACTAGTCTATCAAAGTTATATCCCCAGGCAAGATTCTCCTCAGAAGGACATAGTCTTACATCCAGCTCTCTTCTCAACATCTTCGCTTATGTGTCCTTCAGTGGGTGAGATCAGACCATGAGGGCATAACACCATGAGTTCTGGTCTGGCTCTAAGGACTAGCAAGACTAGGTTTGGCTTAAGTTGCCTCCCCTTTGGCTCCACTAGTGATCCAGAAAATAAGAACAGCAACCGATACCGTGAGTGGGTACAGGCATACAGAATTATGCTTGGTTTGAGGAGTTCAGAGCCATGGTTCACTGAACTTACCATTTTCCTGCTAGACTATAAAGTCCATGATTGTCTATTTGATTAACAGGGATAGATGAGTACTAATGGAATTTGGTAACTAGTTACACATCACTGATCTGCAAGAAAACAGTTTCAGTCACGTGATGGTGGTAGTGGTCCCAGAGACCATACCATGATGATGAATATAAACTGCTCTATCGGGAAGTCTGACTGTGATGGGCAGGGCACCCCTAAAAGAAGAGTCACTGAGGACAGGCTAAAGTAATGCAGTATGTGAGCATGAGACGCTCACACAGGACACAAGTGTACACCCAGACAGGACTTGGATTTTGAAACAGATGAGGATGAAGTAAAGGTTGGAAGGAATGAACTGTCTTGGGTAGAGGTGAGAGCCCCATCCAATAGCACCTTCTGGGTGAGCTGAGGTTACTGTCAGTCCTGACCAACAAGAGCCTCCCCAGGAACAGGGTGACAGGCTGTAGAGGCGGGACTGGAGCCAGGGTCTGGAAGGATGGCCTATGGTTTCTAGTCTGAGACATACAATAATTAGGCAGATGGCATAATTGGGGAAATAGGGAAGGAAATGCATTGGTGAGAGAATGGACACTTGGGAGACTGCACCACCTGTGCTGATTTGGGAAGATTAGGGGGAGAGAAAGGAGAGCAATGTGAGAACATGGCAGAGGGCCGTGATGTGGGCACCAGGAAGCATTCTGGGGGTTGCAGATCACAGACAGGCAACCCAAACCAGCTAAAGCCAGAAAAGGGAATTTACTGGAAGTTTACAAAATTCTGTGGGAGCAGGAGAACCAGGTTTGGGAAATGGATGGGAGAGTCTAAAAGCAAGAAGCACAAAGACCATATTCTTGCAGGAAGAGCAGGAGCAGACACCGTGTGAGACCTCTCCCCAAGCTGGAAGGCACCTTCATCACAGCAGGACATTGTCACTGCCACCAGCGCTGCCAGGTTGACTCTATCCACCTCCGTCTTTTCAAGGCACAGCCAACCTGACATTCAGAACCCAGGCAAGGCATCTGATCCACTGAGTCTTATCACATGTCCACATCTGACTGCCTGCCAGGGACAGAGCAGATCTGTTCCTTATGGCTTCCAAAGATGGAGGTGGGGCATTCTCCAAAACAAGGCAAGGCTAGATACTGTAGAGCCAAAAAACAGGTTGCGTTCCACTATAACCAATGAGGTGGAGGAGAGGAGTAATCCTGAGAGCAGGGAATACTTGAGTGAGCTTGTCACTGTGGAGAAAAGACCCAGTGAGGGAGGGATTCAAGATGCAAAGGAGAGGAAATGAATAGAAAGCAGATAGAGGTGCAGGGGGAGGGGCTGTCTGCTGGGGGGGGGATTTGATTTCGGGAGGGAGAGGGGGGTGGTGTGAATTGAGAGAAAAGTCGCCTGGGAAGTTTCCGTTCTCTCCATCTGTTCCAATCTCTGCCTTTCCACGGCAAGCAGGTGTTTTCATGAGGGAGAAGGCTTGTTTTTCAATAATGCAAAACTGACCAAAATAGTGATTCATCATTTTCTAAAATCTGACTCTTTACTTAAGTTTCAGAGAGGGGAGACCATTTCAGACCCATCTCCCTGTCAGACCCATGTGAGGGCAGGGGTTGGAGCCTGGCAGCCATGCTGGGGTAACCCTCCTCCCCAGCCCCACCCCTGCTTCAGTGGAAGGGTGCCAGCTCCTCGGAATCTCAGTGCATAGTACTTCCAAGACCCAGAAACATGACTGCCCTGCCAGTGAGGTCACATTTCCTTCTTTCCTCTCAGCCTCTGATTGCCAGCAGCAGGGAAACCTGCCTGGTCCAGGGTGTCAGGTCCCATCGGCAGGGGTCCTTCCTGCCGCCTCCTGCAGAAACCCCTGCACTCACGGGCAAGGCCTGTGCTCCTGTGGATTCTACACATTATTAGAAGCTTCCCCTTCTGAGAAACCCAGGCAAGACTTTGCAGCTGAAGACGTTCTTTATCTGAAGGCCACTCAATTCAGCAGGGAGCCCAGGTAGTTGCCTAAGTGAAGCAAAGACTTTTGGGTGGAAGTATTTGTCTGAACCCAATGTTCACAGAAGCTTAAAAATGAGGCCTGAGAACCCACGTGGGGTAGACACAGCTACCGTGACTGAGCTGCTCTGAGCAGCTGAGCTGAGCTCCTCTGAACCTCTTCAAGAAAGAGCTCACTGCCCAGCTACAGGAGTGGTCAGCTGGCCTCCTCTGGCTGTTCCCTCTTTTAGCGTGAGCCTCAGCTTTCCAGCCAACTTCACTCTCTTCTTGGGTGGCCCCCAGCCAATGACTGCTTAAGGCCATAGTACACAGGCCTGACCACCTCCACCCAAAGCCAGACGCCTCCAATGGGCCATCTGATCAGAGTTCCCAGGTGTGCTGTCAGAGATGCTGTCATGTTCGAAGGGTGCTCTGACACCCTCCTCCCTGCCCCTGCTTTCCCCTACCTTTCCTGAACAGGTGATAATCCCTAATAAAACTCTCATGTCAGCATCTGCCACCAGAACCAGCTGGAACACCACTCATTCATCCAGTCAGCCCACACTAAGCACCCCCTGGACATCAGCTATGACCTCAATGTGCAGCCGATGTTCAGAGCCACTGTTTTGAAGACATCCTGGCTCTGGGCCAACTTGTGCTGGTGGGTGACCATCCAACCAACAGGAGTGCATTTCTGTAAATGCCTTCTGGAGAATTCTGCCCTCTCAGTCTTCTCTACACATCATTTAGTGCCTGCCCCAGAGTAGCACTTACAAAATGCTGAATGATTTGAAGCAGGAAACCAATGGAGGTAGACCCAGGACAACTGTAGGGAGGGACAGCATCCTGCAGGTAAGCGCAGGGCAGTAGAGAAAGGCCAATCTCTGTCCCTCCTACTAACCTAGACCTGTGTCTCACCTCCTTGGTCTTGGAGTCCCACTTATAAGTGAGGGGAGTGGGGCTCTTTCTTCAGATATAAGCTTATGCAGGAGGTCATCATGTTCAACAGATCCCTTGGCCTGCTCTTGTCCCCACCCTCCCTCTGGCAGCCCCAGAGGGATCTGGAGGCTCCCAGGGCCATGCCGAGCAGGGTTTGTAAACTTCAGGAGGAAGGGGCAACTAATGTCCCCTCCAGCTCTACCCTATGGATCCTTCCTCCAGAGAAGTACTAGGAGCATGGTCTGAAGGTGGAAAGGAAGGGAGAGCGACTTTGCCCACCCTCCCTGGCCCCCCACCCCTCTCCAGTGCAGAATCAGGGTTAGCTCCTGTTCTTTTACCAGCTCGACTTCTGGGTTTGAGCCCAGAGCCTGTGGTTTCCTCCATTTCCGACTCTGACCCCCAGAAAAGCAGGCAAGTAAGCACAGTGACCTCATGTCATCTGGGGACACAGCTGCACAGGAAAAGCATGCAGGTTTGGTTGTTTTGTTTCAACCAAAACAAGTGTAAGCAGACCCAGACTAAGTCACAGAGCACTTTCTTGCCTCTAACTTGCAGTCCGGGCTGCATTACTCATAGCCAGCTTCCTGATTGCTCAAGACATTGTCACAGGCCACGGGATTCACCCTGTGACCCTGGTATCAACATGAGATTTTCCACTCGATATCCTCCCTACTCCTGTTGGGTGGCCTCTGTCCCTGCCTGACCAGGCTGTACCTGGCTGTAAAGGAAAAGGGGGGTCAATTCTGTCAGTCAGTGGTGTTTCTTGGATTGAGCCAATATTTCTTATAGGGCTCCTGGCCTAAGTCAGCCTGGGGCTCACGGCTGGGAATGCAAGAGGGGCAGTCTAAGGAACATAGACAAGGACCCAGGGAAGTGCTTAGTGGCTCCTCCTGCTGGTAGAATCAGGAGAGTTCCACAGGAGAAATGCTCAAAGCATGCTGAGGCTTGGGCAGCTGAATCAGTGTGGGGAAGGGCATTCCAGAGAGAGAGCTGCATGTGCAGAGGCACGGGGACACACAGGAGCAGGGCTGTGCCTGCAAAGGCACTTTGGGACACAGGAGCAGAAGCCACTTGTGCATATGATTGGTATGAAGCATCAGCAAAAGATGGGTCAGAGAGAAGGCAAGGACATTACCATGAAAGGTCTTGGATGTTACATCAGAATACCTATTCATCCCTCTGAGGAGTAGCCAAGGGCCAGAATTAGTGACTTGATGCTGAGTAAGACAACTTTGTGTCCATGGACTCCCCTTTCTCCCATCAACTTGGCCATGTGGCTCACCACATCCGGGTGAGTCTTTCTCTGTAGTCTCCAATCCTCCCCTCCTCTCCATGGTCCACACTGTCTCACCCTAGTGTGGACTGCTGCAGGGATCTCCCCATGCGCCCCTCCTGACCTCCAGCTGCTGGAGTTGATCACGCATCAATAGGGCATCTGGGGATCAGTGGACATGGGGCACTCTGAGGGCTGTGGAGGGATAGAGGGACAGAGTGGCCATTGCAAGCAGGGAAGTCATTGTTCAAATCCCTGTTTTCCAGCTACTGAGAGGGCTGCACAGTACTCAGGCCCAAATAACCCAGCCCCAAGCTCAGATGCCTAAGAGGACACATGGGGTGAGTATCAGGGTCACAAAAGTCGCCATCCAGCAAGTTCATTAAGGGCTCTCAAGCCAGGGACTGTTAACATGAAGTGGTTGAAATTGGGGTATTTATAGAGACCGGCGTCATAGAAAAGCATGAGCTGTAGAGACACAGCCTTGGGTTCAGATGCCCACCCTGCTGCTTGGTCACGTGACTTTGGACAAGTTATTTAACATTGCTGTGCTTTATTTTCCTTCCTTGAAAAGCCATGGTAATAGCACCTGTCTTGGAAGTTTGAGAATTAAGTGTGGTGTTGAATTACAGCACCAACCTCAGTGCCTGACACACAGTAGGTGCCTAATAAATGATAGCTAACACTGTGATTGCATTTCTTGGGCAATTTTTAGGATCTTGGGGCAGAACCCAGAAGCCCCAATATACACCCTTTTGAATTATGCTAGTATTAAACAGAAACAGGGCAGTTAGCAGAGATCCACTATTCAGTTCAATGAATAGTTTTTGAGAGCCTACTGTGTGGGAGTCCCTGAACTAAGAACTTCCCAGGCACACTTACTCCTGTCGCCTTACTAAGGAGGCATAAATAGTTAGCATCCCTAACAGGTTTCTCCTTGTGGCCCAGGAAGATCTGATCATTGCCTCTCTCAACACTTAGAACAGTGAGCCCATAAGCGGGTCCCATTGGAGGGCTCCTTGGCCTGGAGGCGTCTCGGCCACCCTGTTCCCAAGAGCGCACCCCCCCAGCCTTGGCAGGGCACGCAAGCGGGCGGGGGCGGCCTCAGCCTCGTGCACTTCCTCCTGCCTCTCGGTGGCCTGCTGCCTGCTGGCGCGCACCCCGGCAGCCCCCCACGCGCACAGAGGACGCCCCGAGCCCGCCCGCGGGCCAGGACGGCTCAGCCCCGCCCCGGGCCCCGCCCCCTCCGCTGCCGCTCGCCGGGAATGGACAGCACCGCCCGCGCCCCGGGCGGACGGAGGAGGGACCGCCAGGCCGGCCCCGCCCTGGCCCCGTGATTGATCAGCAGTGATACTGAGGCTTTAATGGTCGGCTTGGATGGGAATCAGTTCTGGGATGGATAAATAATGCATCGAGGTTTATGTAGTCTAACGCCAGCCGTCCGTCCGTCCGGAGCCAGGAGAGGGAGCCTGGCGGGTGACGCCTGAGGCCGCCGGGCCGAGCGAGCGGTCATGAGGGGCTACTGGGCGAGAGGAAGAGAGAAGCGAAGTGGATGACAGCATGATCGGCCCAGCGAGTCTGGCCCGGAGGCTGCGGGAACATGCTGAGCCCAAAGATCCGGCAGGCCAGGAGGGGTAAGTCCAACTTTCTGGGGTTTCTCCGGGGACAGCATGTGCCTCTTGGCAAAGGTGCGCCGACACTTAGCCAGCCGTCCCGCAGCGAGTCGGTGAGCATCCTCGTGAGGGACGTGCCCTTCCCAGTGAGGCTCCTGGGCTGTGCGGGGGTCAGACCTGCTATTGCAAGAGGGCGGTGGCCGTCTTAGTGCTGGAGTGGTGTGCAGGGTCTCCCCACCCCCACCCCCCTCGCGCTTCCGTGTTTTACAGTCTCTCGTTGCTCCAGGTGTCCAGATGACAACTTTGGGAAAACTTTGCTTCTTTACTAAAAAGGAAATGCCCAAGGTTTGTCCTGTGGCTGACCAGGAGAAGCGCTTACCTGGGAGGGTAATGCCCTGGTTCCTGGAGACAGCTGGTTCCTCCCTGGGCAGCCTGGGAGGCTGCTCTGGGGAGCTGCAGGAAGCAATTCCTCAGGCAGGCAAGGGGCAGGCTCTTCCTGCCGGGAGAGCTCCCAGGAAGCTGCAGGGCCTGGAACCAGGACGGGGGTGGATGGGGGAGCAGAGTCAGAGACAAGAGACTGAAATCAGTAGGGTCCAGGACTGGACTAGCCAGCCTGTGTCCCACCCATCATGTGTCTCAGCCATCATGTGTCCCGGCAGAGTGGCCTGGGGATTTGGCCACTGGATGGGGCTAAGGACAGCATCTCCCTGGATAACAACTTCTTGGCTAAAGCAAGTGTCGTTTTAGATGAGAACATCTGTCTTAAGAAAATATGAAGATTCTTTTCATGTGGCCAGTGTTTGGGAGGGCTGAGCCTCCTTTATAAGCAATGAGGACAAGGATAGGTTTTTCGGAGGTGGGAGAGCTTGGAAACAGTGTGTGTCTCACCAGATGTTTGTGGCAGGCACCCTCCAGCCTCCTGTGGGCTTACAGGGAACACACCCATCTCATTAGCATACCTCAGCAAGTGGGTGACTTTCCTGGGTGGGACCAGCCTTCCAGTGTGTTCAACAAAGCACCTCTGTGGGGTGCTTTGGGATGGCTGTAACCTGCGGACCCCAGTGAGCAAAGGAAGACTTTGCATGGCTCTGAAGAGGGGTAGGGGCACAGTCTGGTGGTGACCCAAGGGGTGGGCCAGGCCAGACCCCTCCGAGCGAGCCCAGTTCTACCCTCTCACTCATGGCTAAGGAGCTAGCCACTGGCCACGTGTAGCTATTGAGCACTTGACACGTGACTAGTCCATATTGATCACATGCTGAAATGACAATACTTTGGATATACTGGGTTAAATAAAATATACAATTAAAATTATTTTCACCACTTTTTTTTTTTTACTTTCTTTCAATGCAGCTACTAGGACATTTACAATTACGTATGTGGTCATATTATGTTTTTTCTATTTCCATTGGATGGAGCTGGTCTAGAAAAAGACCAATGCTTCATTCAGCAAAGGGGCTCCCAGGCAGCCTGGGAAATCCCAAACTTCTTATCAGCATTTTTTTTAAATCAGTGGTTCTCAAGCAGCAGCAGTTTTGCCCCTCAAGGATATTTGGTAATGACTGGAGGCATTTTTCTTGTTCAAACTGAGGGTGCTACTGGCATCTGGTGGGTATAGGATGTTGCTGAAAGTCCTACAATGCACAGGGCAGGCCCTGAAACAAAGAATTGCCAGCCCCACATGTCAATATTGCCTAGTGCCCAGGTTGAGAAACCCTCCTCTAGATGATATTGTCTGAATAGATGTGTAAAAAGATTAAGTTCGTAGTGCTATTTTTCAGACACTAATAAAATAATCGGGCTGGCTCCTTGGCTCAGTTGGTTAGAACATGGTGCTGATAATATCAAAGTTCAGGGTTCGAACCCTGTATAAGCTAGCTGCCAAAAACCAAACAAACAAAGAAACAATCATTTAACTACAAAAACGTATGATCATAAACCATGACAAGAGGCATTCTAAGAGCATATGTTAGAAATGAAGCTGCCTTACACAGGGTGGCAAGAGGCTTCCAGAGGAAGTATGTGGTTCTTGAGCTGTGAGTTGAAGAATGACAGTGAGCCAACGAGGTGAAGGATGGCGAGTTCTGGGCAGGGCACAGCCTGTGCAGGTGCCGTGGGGGGGGGGGGCACACAGGACCAGCGAGGCTGGACCTGGGAGCAGGAACCAGATCACACAGGGGCAGGATTGTGACTTGTTAAGGAATAACTCCCTGGGGACATTTCTGGGGAAGTAGAGTCCAAAAATTATATATATGTGCCTCAAAGAAATCAGGCTCTAGTAGAAGCAAGAACTTTCATCAAAATTGATCCCCATCCAAACTTTTCAGGAATTGGGCAGGGTGTGTGTTATAAACACAGCAAGTCATAGCTATGCAACTCACAGCCCCTGGTAACTAGGCACTGTCTTGTCTAGATGGTTCCAGACTATACCTATTGCAGACACACTTGCAGACCACTTTACTACGCAGGTATGCTGGTTTGTGTACAAAAGACCAAGGTCACTTTCTTGGATAGTTGGTAAAACCAGAGCCAGTCAGCTGGCCCAGAAGCCGACTCAGAAGCTTCTGGGGTCTAGCCAAAAGGCTGCTCTGCATGGGATGTAGATAGCTGGACTTCCCAGGGACCCCTCCCCAGGGTCACACTGGCTATTAACTTCTTGGCAGGTCCCCATCCCGGCCAGCCCTGAATGAGTGGGCAAGGGCTACCACCACCCTGAAAAGCATCTTCGTGTCTCCTTCCAGGGGAGGGGGTGATGTCAGGTTGAAAACCTCATGGGGAAAACCTTCCTGTCAGTTACCTGCGTCAGTTTGGTCAACTGTCCTGCCCTGGCTGGGTTCAACTTCCAAAAAGTTAGAGGCAGATGAGGCAGATGTTGTCAACACACACACACACACACACACACACACACACACACACGGACAATAATAACACAAAAAAGTAGAGCAGTACCCAAACCAGCTCGAAATGGCTTCAAATAGTCCAGTAATTCCAAGTATCCTTGGTTTTAAGTGCATCACACAATTCAGACTGATTTCAGGAAAGTGGTCCAGACTGGTTCAGACCAGCACATATTAGTTCAAACCAGCTCAGAGTGGTCATTTACACCCTAAGAGACTCTAGCTCACCATTGCCCACTAGACCCCTCCAGGCTCATTCCGGGTGGACATGGCCTGTTGACGCCAGGCCAGGCTGTTGGGACCAGGTGCGGCTGGCCCTGCCACTGCTCAGCTCCCGCCTGGCTCCGAGGGTCCTGCGGGGAGCCTTCTCGATGCCATGCTGCCAGCACCCTCGCCCTCTGGTGGCCCGGATTCCCACCCACTGCCATACTCCCAGGTGGGAATGGAAGAGACAGCTCACCCCGCCCCTGCCAGTTTTCTTAGAAAAAAAATAGGATAAATTCACTAAACCTCCATGAAATTATCATGTACACAGTGGAGCAAGTCATGAGTCTACATACTCTGTGACACTGTAAAATAACTATTTTTTCAAGATAGAAAATAAAAGCATAAATTAGGTGCCCTCTCTCCACGCCCTCATGCCCACCACTACCTTCCCTCCCCGCTGCACCTCTGCTGCTCGCACAGCCCGGGGCACCTGGCTTCTCATGGCACTTGGACCCGTCTAAGGGCAAGAACAGGTCTGGTCCATCCGCATATCCCCAGGCCCATATCTGGGCCACCAGAGCCCCAGAATACCTGACCCTCATGCTGCCCTAGCTCTCTCGGGCTGCTGTCCTCTCTAACATTCCACGGTCACAATGCTTTTTTCTTCAAAGATGTATTTATCCCCCAATCTTGACTGCGGCCTCCTCAGTGCCCACTGATGCCGCCCAGCATAGGGGTTTGTTGCGGTGGCCTTGTCCCATCCACAGGTGTGAGGTATGTCTCCCAGAGAGCTCTGGACTCTGCCCTTGTCGCTCATCCTCAGGAACGTCCTCCCCCAGTCATAGTCATCCCTAACCTGGACTAGGGCTGTCTCACCCCCACCGTTCTCCTCTCCAAAGCCAGAGCCATCTTTTCAAATGTAAATTAAGCCACATGCCACCTCTAGCCTCCTCCCTCAGCCCCAGCTCGGAATCTTTTAGTGGCCTCCCCATTGCTCTTTGGGTTAAAATTCAAAACTCTTTGTATGGCCCACACGACCCCGCTTACAGCCCAGCTCCTCCCAGACCATCCACCTTCTGTCCCTCTCCAAGCTCCAGCCACACTGGCCTTCTTGCTCCTCAGCTTTTTCCTGAGCTTCCTACCAACAGGCCTTTGCACACTCTGTTTCCCTCTGGAATGCCTCCCACGATCACAGGTACACACATGCACAAGCATGTGCACATACACACCCACACACTCCTAAACTCCTGCTGACTGACCTCCAGTCTCAGCTCAAGTGTTGCCACACTCCCAGTCTAAGCTGGGTCCTCTGTTCCACCCTCTTCTTCCCTTGACAGCATTTAGCTCAGGTTGTAGTTGTACACTCCTGAGTGTGATTATTTGATGAGTATCTTTCACCTGCACTGAACTGCGAGCTCCATGAGAGCAGGGACCATTTCTGTTTTTGAACATCATTATAGCCCAATATCAGGCACCTGGTGGGCACTCAACATATTTTTTGAGTGAATGAATGAATAGTTGAATAGTGGGGAAAGCATTAGCCTGGGAGGCTGGAGCACTGTCTCTGCCCTCAGTGGTCCAGGTTCTTAGGAAATTTGGCCCCTCCCTTGACTGAATTATATGTTGCAAATATTTTCCTGATCTGTTGCTTGCCCTTTACTTTTATATTAGAGGGTTTTTTCCCCAGATGTACATATGTTTTTCATTTTTATGTCATCCATCCTTCAATATTTTCTTTTTAGGATTTCTGCCTTTGTGATTTGATATTGCTATTAAGGAGGCTCCTTCTTTTAGACTAGTGAGCAAAGTTACAGTAGCTGCAGCTACTTTCCTTAGCAGGAGTATCGATGTCTTGGAGCACTGATGAATGTTCAGAGCTTAGTCAGTACTTCTGGAGTGGAGAGGGGAGGCTCTATGAGTGGGGTAAAGTATTTTCAGTAGCCTTATTATTCTTGTGATTTTCCCTCAAGAAAGCAAACTAACATTTATGGTGTAGCCTCCATGCTGCAGCCATTTTTACCTCATTTAATTCTCATGACTCCACTGTGATGTGGTATCATTATTAACATTTTTGAAAGATATGGAAGGAGAATCGGGGGGGGGGGCCCTGCCAATAGATGGTGGAATTCATACTCATGTCTGTCTAATGCTCAGGCCTCTGCCTTCTCCCTAAGCCAAAGCTATCTAAAGACCACTACAAGTGACTTTGCATGTCTCCAGGGAACTATAGATTCTCTGAGTGATGAAATGCATTGATATTTTTAAGAAGGTGCTGCCTGTATCTGAACTTATGGAAATTAGAGTTAGACAACTGATGAAATGTTTAAGGTTGAATTATTGATACCTAGTAGAAAATTAAGAAAATGAAAAAGCAAGGCAGTTATGAACTCCAGGGAAAACAAAAGGTGATTCATGAAAGAGAGATTATTGTATATTACATATCTCAACTGGGACTAGCAATTATACGCTACAAATAATGGAAATTCTGTATATTGATCTAACCAAAATTGCAGTATAACTATATTGGGAGGACGGGGTGGGCACTTGTGGGGAGTGAAAGAAACAAAATCCTTATCTTCCTTTGTAAGAAGTCAATAGATTACACCTAAAAAGGAAAAATCAAGAAGTGTCAATAAATGAATACTATTTAGAAATGTGGAGGTAAATACAGAAAAAGAAAAAGAAAACACAACTACTAAGATTGAAAGTAGCTCTCTGTGGGTCATGGGGGATGGAAGTAAAAGGACAGGAGACTGTTGGGGTTTGCCCTAAGGCTTATCGGATGTAGGACTACTTGAGACGTGGTTGGGGAATGATAGCCCAGAGGTCATCTGACTCATACTAGCTCAGACTGGGAGATTGTTCAGAGCCCTTGAGATTTCTGCTCTTCAGGGGCAACCATGGGGTCCATAGCCTCCTCTAACTGCTTAGTTCTGAATGATGTGGCTTCTAGGATATGCCCATGGTGACCCCATTCTGCCTCCTGCCTAAACTTGTCAGGTATGCTGAGGGTTCTTTAAGAAAGTCCACCTTCATGATCCTGAGAGTGGGGTCTCAGAAAGATAGTAACCTGATTAGGTAATACAGCATCTGGCTTTGCCTGAAATTCAGAGAGAAAATCTGAATTTTCTCAAGGCTCAGTGAGGCATACCAAGGAGGGGGTGTATGAGAACCATTCCTGGAGAGATGGAACCAGGGCCCGCGCTGGAGCTCAGACAGGGGCTGAGACCCCACAGACAGGAGCCTGCACTGGAGAAGCAGGGCTGTGGGAGACTCACCCAGTGGCCTCTTTACTTCCAGGCCAGGCCCTGCCACCGCAGCTCATAGCTGATAGCTCCCCACGCAGAGGTGCTCAAGTCTGAACATCCTCTACCACTGCCAGGCCCTCCACCCCACACAGAGGACCAAGCTGTCTCCTGTTTGTCCCTTCCAGAAGCTTGCTCAGAACTGAGATGAGATTGCAGAGGCCCTCAGATCAGCAAAGAGTCCAGGACAAGCTCGGGGAATCACACTGGAGGAAATAAACATTCCCAATTTGGGGATCTTTGAACAACAGCAGCCTCAAAGCACATTGAAACCTGATTTTTAAAATACTATTTATTCTAAGATTTTCATTGTTTATTTCTACATTTTTTTCTTATTTGTTTTTATCGAGGCATAATTTGCATATAGTAAAATGTGCAAATTTTAAGTGTCCACTCACTGTCCGCCACCCAGATCGAGATACAGAGCATTTCCCTTAACCCCAGAAAGTTCCTGTGTCTTCCTAGGTTGACACTCTTCTGATTTCTATCAACACAGAGTGGTTTTGTCTATTCTTAAATTTCATATAAATGGAATTAAGGGTGTGACTCTCTCATTGTTAATACATTAAAGGCCACAAACAATCCTTCCACTTTCCTCTTTAAGGGAAGGAAAGTGAGAGGGTCTCTGTTGAGAACTGATGATGTGCTGGATGTGTGTGGACCTTCCATTTACATGCAGACGTCCCATTTTAATACTTGCACCACCCTGTGAGAAAAGGAGAAAACAGAGGCAGCATAGTTTAAGTACATTGCTCGAAATTACAACACTAATAAGGTCAGAGGCAGCTTAAACACAGGACTCTGAAGTCTGAGACTCCTCCCTTCCAAACATAGCCCTGGCCAGAGGCCAGTGGAGGCTGACCGTGTCACTGGGCAGCGCATGCCCCAACAACGCCAGGCTGTCTGGTTCTGTCTAACCCTCACAAGCACCTGTTTCCATGGGCAGGTATTCACAATGCTATCCTCAGGGACGGGGACCAGCAGGTGGGGTCACGCCACCTGCTCTGTCTGGCCCTTCTCAAGTTTGTTTAGATGAAAGGCAGCCTGGCTGAGCAGCAGGCTAGTGGGAAAGGGGAGGGGCTCAGGATTCGACAGGGCATGGAAGGGTGGGCGTCCTGTGGAGGTGGCCCTTATAAGGGGGTGCCTGCAGTGTACCTGCTAGGTGAGTGTGGCAGGCTCAGGTGGGCCTGCCCCTTGACCTGGTGTTGTTGAGGAGTCCCAGATTTGGCTGCTACTTTACTTCAACTCTCCATATTTATGAAAAAAAAAAAAAATTTGCCAGCTCAAATGCTGCAGACTCAGATACTTACACCTCCCTGCTTGCATTAGGAGTCAGACATGTATTTAACCATCGTGCACTGACCAAGGATTTAATAATAGCCGTAACCATTGTTGATGTCCATTGAAGCTATGTAACCGTGCTGTAGAGCAAGCACAACTCACGAAGCAACTTGTGCCCTCTGCTGTCCTGGGGACCAGGACTTCCCTGTCTCTGCCTGGCAGGCCCCATATCAACTCTGAGCACTAGGGTCACTTTTGTTTGCAGCATACAAGACCAGGTCAATACTTCCAGGTCCATCCCAGGGCTGCATAACGGACTGTGACCTCTTGGTGGTCCAAGCGTGCTTCGTGGTCCAGCCGTCACTTTAGAATGTCACATCTGGTGTGTCTTGGTGCCCTGTAGGCACTTCCATAATGAAGTCCCATTACGTATACCATGTGCAGGCACATGTGTAATTTTCTTTCATACTCAAAAGACTCCTATTGAGAAAGAGACCACCATTTCCCCATATTTCAGATGAGGAAACTAAGTGCCAGAGAGGTTAAAGAACTTGCCAGCAAGGAGGTGGGAGTGCTGGGATTCAAAACCCAAAGGCTCTTGAACTCCACATGTGCACTTAAGAATTTATACACCAGGCCCGGATCCAGGCAGCAGGTTAGGAGAGCTGTTCCAGGCTGAGAAAGCCTCATGCGCCAAGGCCAGAGGCATGAACCTGGGACAAGCTATGAGCCCCCGGGCACCGGCAGTGCAGGCAGGCAGTGGGGGACAAGGTGATGGCATGGGGGATGGGCCACCCACATCCAGGCAGGTCTTTAAACAGGAGGCTGAGTTGGCTGGCCAGAGCATTTAGGCAATGACGTGGACAGCGGTGTGGGCAGGGAGTGGCCCTGAGGGCTGGGAGAGAGCAGACGGACGTCAGGTAAATGCTTGTGAGAACAATGATGTTGATGTTGTCCATCTGCCATCTGCAAAGAGTGTGAGGGAGACAAAGGGGCCTCTGTCAGGGCAGATCTGCTGAGAGCACTCGGCTCCAGCCAGCCAGGTGCCCTGCTTCTGGACACTCTGCCCCAGGCACCATCTGTGGGGTCGGGCAGCGGCTGGCACCTCCCATCCCCCGTGGTTTGAAAGTACTAGGGTGTTTTAAGAACAGTCTGAGAACAAACGCTCCCAGCCACTGCCACCTCCCTGTTGCCCCTCAGTCCATCTGCTGTTGCCCAAGGCCTACATGCCAGGAGGTGAAGGAGGCTAATTCGTGTCTGGGAGAGGGAAGCTGCAAACTCAGGCCTACCCCCTCCTGTCTCTTCTTCCCAGATATCTCCAGCCAGCTGATGGGAAAACCAAGCTTTTCTCCCTGTGGAAGATGCCCGATGTTCATAGTGGCCCCCACCTGATGGGCGTTCTTAGCCACTTGGGACACAGGGCGCTGCCAAATGATGGGCCTGAGAACCTCCGGGCTGGGCTTGCAGCCGCAGTCAACTAGAGAGTAGGCCAGGACCTTTCTGTTCGTAGGTGGGAATAAATGATTTATTTGCAAAACAGGCCTGAACTGGGTTAGGTCTGGGCTGGAGGTCGCCTTGAACTCCCCGCCAAGGTAGCCAGGGACCCTGCCCTGACTACTGAAGCCATCAACAGCCCCCATGATTACTTAACCAAGGGTGGAGAATGTATTGATCCAAGCTAATGGCTCGCAGGCAGGCAGAAAATGAAATTTATAATTGATATTGGATTGCATTGACTCCACTCCCTTGTTGAATGGCCTGCTAGTCTGAACAGGGGCCAAAGCAGCAGGCACTGGGGGGGGGGGGGGGGGTCCCGGGCCAGCAGCTCCCTGACAAGGTCTGTAAGAAAGAGAGGCTTCCAAGGAGCTCAGCTGCGGCAGCAAGAAACAGTGCTGACCGCCGTTCACCCAGCTTCTCCATTCACAAAGCACGCGCAAACTGTCCATTCATTTCTTCCTCGCCATGTTGAGGAAGTGATAGGATTAGTATTTTGCCCCATTTTAAGGATGGAAACCTGGGGCTCCAAGAGGCTTAAGGGCCTGGGGACTCCAAATCCTGTGCTCCTTCCGTGACCTCACAGGGCCTCTCTGCACCCACTGCCAAGCTAGGAAAGCAGGAAAACCACAGTTCCGTGTTTTGAGTCTCCTGTTCACCGCGTCTTGATCTCAGGCACGGAATCAGTGGTCTCGTGCCCTGTAACTTTTTCATTGTGTGGAAACAGGCCGTGAGTAGGAGAAATTCTGTTAGCAGATTTCTTCCAAACCCAGAGGGTCATGTACAGAGGCACGAGGTGCCTGGCAAATGATCTTCTCTTATCTTCTTTGCACTTGAGGATTTCTGTCTCATGTTCATTCTTTCAGTCATTCAACAAGTATATCTGCATTCTAGGGATTCAGACATGAGAAAGGCACCATCCCAGCCCTGAGGGGCTCACAGATCAACATGGCCTAGAGGTGTGAGCAGGGCCCTGGGGGAGGCGTGAGGAGTGGAAACCAATCACTCTGCTTTGAGAGCCTACTAGAGGGTCTCCCACTATGGAGAACAACTGCACTGATGCTCTGCATGAGTCGGGGCTCGTCAGGAGGGGGAAGGGCAGGGCGGACGCGGAGGTGCAGAGGCACGGCAGGAGCGGCCCGTGTGCTGTTGGTCACTGTCACCTCTGCAGAGATGGAGGCGTGAGGTGTGAGAAGGAGGGGAGGTGAGCACCGCTCACAGAGGCCTTCCCGTCCCACCCACGTCAGAGCTATATCGCTGACAGCTAAGTGGGTGACAAAAGCCATCTCTACCCTGTGGAGGAGGCATGGCCTCTTCCAAGGAGTCGCAGTGAGAGGGACCCCAGCATGGGAAGATGACAAGCTAAAGGAAGTCCAACAGTCAGCTCTGGAGTCTGCAGGGCTGAGGGTGTGGTCTCCTCTAGGGCAGAGGTGCGGGTCCTGTGCGAGTCAGGTGCAGAGCTCGGGCACGGAGCCGGACTTCCTCTCCCCCTCCGCGTTTCCCCCAGCCATCTGTGGGCTCTGCATTCACTCCTCCGGCCCCTGCCTCACCCCCGGCCTCCCTGCCTCCTCCAGCCACCTGTCCTCCCTGCCCAATGTCCTCACTGCTGCCCTCTCCCCTCATATAGGTGCCCAGCTGACAGTGAGATCTAGCATCTGGGTGCCTGTTCCCGCTTTAGCTCTGCCAGGGCAGGTGTGTTCCTGTCACCTCCACGCCCCAGTGGGCACACAGGAGGCCGCAAAACCTCAAAGCACAATAAATGAATGCTAGATCCAGTTGGATCTGGGGGTGCAGCCTACACGAAAGGGAGGAACAAGCAGTCGGGGTGTCTCTCAACCTTCCCCATTCGAAGAGCAGCCGCAGCTGAGCCAGGAGGCAGACCCAGGAAGAGCCAATAAAAATAACTTTTAAGAATGGGATCTTTTGTATTGGTGTTCTAAAAATCATTAAAATAATCATTATGAAAAATATCCACTCTCTGGGCTATCTCGCTGCTCTTTTAAAAATTCATATTTTCCTCACAGGTGGGTAAGTTGTGCATCCTGTCTTCGTCCTCCAGGTTCTGGAATGAGACCCATTAAGAGGCCCTTGCTGGTTCTCCACACCCCCTAGAGCAGGGACCTAGGGAAGAGCAGATGGCTAAACAGAGCCCAGGAAGAACATTGAGTAACAGGTTTGGAAAAATAAAAAAAGTAGAGGCACTCAGAACCATCGAGTGATAAATCCTGTGGCACTTGGGCAGTATTCCCAGGACAGCATGGGACCCTGACAGAGGCCCACTTGCCCTTGGCTGCAAATTGCATTAACTTTATGAAACCATCTCATCTGGGCCCCTCAGTGTGCCCCTCCATTACCTCACCTCTCTCTTCTCAATCAATCTTTCCGCCTCGATACTTAGCCTTTAAATCAATTCAGCTGAGATCCATCTTGCTGTTTCCACAGCTGGCTTTAAAATCCTATTGACTTGTACAGATCAGTTGTGTTTTAGCTCTCCTGCAGCCGCTTCTCCATGCTCCCGGGCTGCACTTGCAGAGCTGCAGATGCAAGCACACCCCTGCCCACTGCAGGTGCCCGCCGAACCCCGATGTGTGGTGTCCAGAGCTGAGAAGCCCCAGCAGCTGTCAAAAGGCCGAGGCGGCCACAGTCTATTCAAAAAGAGAACATGCCAGGAGGGGTGGTGGGGAGCAAATCCCAATACACGGAAGTCTCAGCCAGGGCCCCCAGGTGAACTCTGAAGGTAAAGCACACCTCTTTACCAACCTCGTAATGAGGTTGTGGGGGCTTTCAAGCTCCCACCACCAGGAGTCTTTGGCCAAAGGCTGCCCCAGGGAGATGATGTAAATTCCTAGTGGGTGGGCAAAGCAGACTCCAGTAGCCCAAGGGCAGTCTTCCAAAACCTGCCAACAGTCCTGAGAAACCAGGGGTAACGGGAGAAGGCCATAAACCCAAGAAAAGGGATCCAAGAAAATTTGGGCAGAGCTGCAATGTGATCCACTATGTACGTGATCTTTGATGCATTCTGAGAGACATTTCTAAGCTTCAGCAGCTACCGGATGCTCCATGGCTACACTGCTGGGTGTGTGAGTGATCTGCACACCCTCACTGAGCCCCCGGTTAATTGGCACAAGATAGGTGGAGGAGACGGGCTGGAGTCAACCCAGGCGCACTACAGCAGCTCACCTACAGAGAGGAACCCTGGCTGTGGTCCCTGGAAGGCCACACCAGGGCTTGGGCCAGGCTTTCATGGAGCATCGTCTATTAGTTGTGTGCTGCCTTGGTTGGTGTTAGTCTCTCTTGGGGGCCTGGGAGCTCCGTGCAAGCAGAGGCTGTCTTCTTTGTTTGTTGCTGCGGTTCAAAGCCTACTGTGGTGCTTGTCATAGGTAAATACTCAGACATTTACCAAGTTAGTGATCTTTTAATTGCTGCATTAGATCTCCTAAGGGGATCCAGCTTCGTTCCAAAAGAACTCTTTCATTTAAAAATTGTAATTGTCATTTATATAAGCAACACACAAATTTATTCCCTGTATGAAATGTGCAATCTTACAGATCTGTGCTCCCCTTCACAAACACAGTCGCTGTGTAGGTGGGCTGTGTTCCTTTCCAGACCTTTCTCTATATGAATACCTACTGAAAATACACTGTGATGTCTTTGGTTTGGGGAGGTGTTTTCCTTCCCTTTTTACATAGTCTTATGTTTGTGTATCGCTCTGCATCTTGCTTTCTTCCACTTCTGTAGGAGAATTTAAGTGAATGTTAAAGCAGGAAAGGGGAGACAGGGTGGGGGATATATTTTTTAAAGGGTGGTCAGGAGAGGCAGCACTGGGAAAATGGTATTTGAGTCGAGAGTGAAGGGGCTGAGAGAGCAGCCCTGCAGGGGCCAGGCAAAGGGTGTGACAGGCAGAGGGGACAGTAGGCACAGCCAGCCGCTGGGCATGTGTCTGGCCAGGAGCAGTAGAGGCCTGTGTGGTCAGGGCAGGAAGGGCAAAGCAGGGGCAGGAGAAGAGGCCACAGCAGCAATTCAGGGTGGAAGAGGTGGCAGCTGGGGACAGGGTGGGCCTGAGGATCGGGTGTCCACAGACTAAGACTAGGGCTGGGGGAGACCAAGGGAGGAGGAGGTTCTCAGGCGGGAAAAACCAGAAGCTGAGCTTTGGACATGTGGCACCAGCAGTGTTTAGTTCAGGGTCGAGCTGCACAAGGGCCTTCTGTACTTCAATCGTGTTAAATCCATGAGACAGGGAGTGCAGATAGAAATGGGTCCAGGGACTAGCCCTGGGCACTCAAGGTGGAGAGGTCCAGAAGATGAGACTTAGCATGGGGCCACTGAAGGAGGGGAGAGGCAGGAGAGTGTGGTCTTGGCACCCGAGGACAGAAAGTGGTCCCAGGACTGGGAGGGAGGTACAGGGCAAGTTTTGCAGAGGGATCAGGAAGGGGAGGACTAACCTGACCCTTGGATGGAGCAGCGTGAGGGTCGTTGGTGACTGTGATGAGAGCAGTTTGGGTGGGACAGACGGAGGGGAAGCCTGACTAGAGTGGGTTCAACAGGGCAGGATTTGGAGCCAGGGAGGGAAGACACCTCTTCTGAGGCGTTGATAAGAAGGGGAACTAACCACATCAGCTCATCTGCCTTCATCTCGAGCTTTTCAGCTTCTGTACAGCATCCTGTAATGCGAACAGAGCACCATTCATTTGTCCACATCCTGCTGGCAGCACTTGGGTTTTTGCACTTGTGGACATCGGTGGGCATCCTTGCAGTGCCTGCAGTGACTGCCCGCACACTCGCGTTCTCTCTGCAGTCCACAGGTGAGAAGCAGAATTGCTGATCGTGGAGGATGCATGTTTTTAATTTTAATAATACAGCCCAATTGCCCTCTGTGTAGTGACTTACGATTCCTTGCAACCTCCGCAACACACGATATCACCAAACTTTTAAAAATTTAGCTATCTAAAGTGTACATAGTGCTGTATATTACCATGGCTGTAATCTGCATTTCCCCAATTACTGTTGAAGTTTGGGTCTCTCACATCTCTGTTGGTCATTTATATTCCTCTTATGGGCATAGTCCATTCATTCCTTTAATTTCTTCAACTCCAAGAAATGAAAGATCCCCACGTCCTTGATAAGAAAAGGGCACAAATCCACACCTCCTGTTGCCTTAGCAACGCCTCCTTGGAGCACTGGCCTGGCCCATTTGCCCTCTTCTAATAATGAGTTAACCTTTCGTACTTGAATTTCACTTACCTACTCCCAGGGTTCGACCTCTTGAGCTTGGGGTGACTTTTGTTTTCATCCCAGGCAGCCCCTGGGCCAAGGGACACGATGCTGCCATCTCGCTGACTCTTAATCTCTGTCTTTGAGGCTGATCCTCCTCCCTAGAGTCTGATCTGACACACCTGGGGGCCGCTCAGGCTCAGTTCTCAGTCTCAGAATTGTGGTGTCCCTAGTGACCAGGGCCAACTGGGGCTTGAATCCCAGCGCTGCCACATAAGAATGCTGTGTGACCTTGAGCTGCTTCTCTGCTCTGAGTCTCAATCCGAATATTAGAGAAATCAGGGTTATTCTGAGGAATAAGTGACATTACTCATGTCACCTGCCTGGCCCCAGCTCTGGCCCTTGTGCACGTCCATCCCCTCTACTACCCACCCACCCCCCCAGCCGCACCCTGGGTGCACACTGAGGTTCTTCTTTCTTCCTGGCGCAGAGAGGAAGCCATACTCCCTCTGCCTGCACTTTTCCAGGAAGGCCGGACCAGAACAATACAACGAGAGCCAGGTCTACTGACACTCAGACACTGGGCGAACTCACGGGCCAGAAGGCAGTGCTCAGTGTCGCCGGCACGGTCTGGGCCAGGCCACCCAAGGCTTTGTGGCCACCCTGGCACAGGTGCAGCCAAGGCCACAGTCATATAGAAGGGTGCAGTGCGGGTGCAGTCAGGACCGAACCCAAAGAGCACTGTGGGGCACAGGCAGGCTCCCTGACACCCCGCTGTCCAAGTGCCCCAGAGCAGGACCCCTGCCCACATTCCATCCATGCTTCCCTGCCTCCTGCCGCAGCCCAGGATGGCGTCTGGCTGTCCCAGGCTCACGCCCACCACCACCTGAGCTCAGGCTCCTTGTCCTGCCACTTCCTGGAAAGCTCCCGCTCTGCCTCATCTTCCCACCTGACCCCCACCCATAGCCTCAGCCTCTGCAGGTCAAAATGCATTTAAATATGCTCAGGTCCCTCCTGTATTAATGACGGGCACCTGCCCCTGCATTCCATGTTCCCCTCCAGAGGCCTTCCTTATCCTCTGCCCTCCCCGCAGGAAACATTGCAGAAAGGGTCCCCAGGCTCTTTTGCTGCACTCCCCTCCCACTCACCCTGAGACCCTCTCTCTGTAAGGCGGCTGTGGTCACACCCCACCTGCGACACGCTGGGGGTGGGTGTAAGTCTTTCTCTCCCTGCCTTCCTCACACGCTCTCTGGGTCTCCTGCAGCTGCTTATGCTCTCCCTGGTGCTCCTTCGTCTCTCTGTCTCTCTGGCTGCTCCTCCCAGTGCCTTCACAGGCTGCTCTGACTCTGCCCATCCTTTATGCCCAGTTCCTCGGGGCTGTCACCTCAGCTCCCTCCTTTCCACTCTGGAGGCTGGCTGGGAGACCTCACAGATGCCTGTGGCAGTTTCATGAAGGGGCTAAGGGTGCAGGCCCTGAAGTTAGGCAAACCCAGGTTGTAAACAGATGTTGTGGCCCCAGGCAACTGTTTCAGCCTCTCCACACCTCAGCGTGCACATCTGTAAACGGAGGTAATACCGCCTGTCCCAGGAGTAGGTGGAATAACTCAGGTAGAGCGCTCAGTCCCGAGGAAAGCATGTGGTGAAGAGGAACTAATGGTCGTTGCTCTGACAACCACTCAGCAAGCACCTCTTACTGTGGGCCCTGCCCTGTTGCTGTCCCTCCCCCCGGCTCTCTCCCGCACTCAGGGCCACACCTGACTCTCTCCTGGACATGCACTCTTGGATGTCGAAGAGACTGAAGATCCAACATGTTCCAGGTGTACTCGCCAATGCCCTGCACCTCAACACCTCTCTCTCTCTCTGTCTCTCTGTCACTCTCTGCATACCCACAGTCACCAACCCCTCCTCCTGAATGTCTCTCAGGATGTCCCCTGCTCTTCACACGTCCCAGAGGTGTACCCCCCACCTCAAACCCTCTGCCTCTCCTCTCCAGCTTGGTCCCACCAGCTTCCCTGGTTTCCTAGCAGCCCGACTTCCCTGAGAGGATCTCAGGCCTCCAGGCTCCCAGCGAGCCTATAGGCCCTTGCCTCAGGGTCTCCCTCCTCTGTGAACAGACCACCTGGGTGGAGACCCCAGATTCCCAACTTAGGATCACTTCAAACTGGTTTGCACTCTCTCTCACACACCTGCATAGATGCATGCACACACACATGCACACATGCATGCACACACAGAGCTCCCCAGGAAGGAGTTGGGTCGCTGACAGCTCCGGGCTGGTCCACCCTATGCCAGCCCACCCTCCCTCTCTGTTCCAGGCAGATGCTCTTCAGACACCATCATTCCGTAGATTCAAAGGCATGCCATGGCCAGCCCTCAGTGTACAGAGAAGAACACGACACTCCTTGCTGCCTGGGGTCCTCAGTCTGGGGAGAGGAAGTTACATGCACAAACGACAATATTATATGCTGGCTGTTATTCACACTATTTTAAAGGTGTAATTGAAGTGAAAAGAGAAGAATTTCAGTGGAGTGACTCTGGGAGGGCCACCTGGAGGTGGAAACACTGGGTCCACACCAGGAACAAGGGGCAGTACTGACTAAGGATGAGCAGAAGGCCATCGCGGTGGGCAGGTGTCCGGAGGGGCTGGAGACCAGGGCGGTGATTGTATCAGGCTCATGCGGGCTGCTTCACAGCCCGGACTCTCGGTCCTTCCCAGAAGTTCTGGTTCAACAGCAGCGGCGATGGTGTGTCTGAGCACCCCAGGTGCGTGTTACATGCACATACCTCAGCCGCCATGGCCTGGGCAGATGGCGAGGGGCATGGTGACGTCACAATGGCACTGTGGCATGACAGCAGGGTGGCTGCCAGCCTATAGTGGATTCACTCTGCATGTAGTAAATACCACAACTACTTTTGCAAAAAGGAGCAGGATTTCTAGACCCGTATTTAGCAAGATTTCCATGACAGCTGCCCATGTATTTTGGAAAATCTTGTGAAGAGCAGGAGCTACGAGTCAGGAAGTAGCCCAGACAAGGGACAGTTGTGTTTGAACTGATTCAGCAGAGGGGAGTGAGGAGGGAGAGAGTGCAGAGGAGAGTCTCCGGGCTTGGAAGCTAGCTGACCGCTGACCGGGGCATGCAGGGGAGGGATCTGCGGGGACAACTCCAGGCTGTCAAGACGGGTTGGTTGTGGAGCCCTGGATGAAAAGGGGGAGGAGGAGCAGGTTTGGGAGAGACGTGCAGGCATTGCATTAGGAAGCAGGCCCAGGCAACCATGTGACATCGTAGAAATAAACACCTGGGACTCATGATGGGACAGAGGGCAGCTGGGACAGCGCTGGGCGACAGCAGGGATTTCAGGGAAGACAGAGGAAGGCAAGGCCAAAAACAGACCAGGCAGGCAGTGAGAGACCGGGGTGTAGACGCGGGCAGTTGGGCTCTGCACAGCAGGAGGAAGAAAGATCTTCCAGAAGGAGAGGGTGATTAACAGAGTCGGAGCCACCAAGGGGTCTCGGAGGCTGAGAACCAGAACCAGGCTGTTGGATTTGATCAGGAGAAGCAAAAATCTCTAAATGCAAGGGGCTGGTGGGGACAGCCTGGGGGCTGAGGAAGGACGGGCAGGCTGGGGGCTGCCCTCTCAGGACGTGCTCGTAAGCGAGAGAAGGTGATGGTGTGACCTGACACATGCGCTCCTGTGAGCCAGGAGGTAGCCACTGCCACCCCAGCTGAGCCCCACCTCCCCCGTGGCCAGCCCTCATGCTGGTCGTCCTTCAGGGCCTGGCCAGGGCTCTCTCCTCCGGGTGGCTCTGCAGACGTCTGGCGTGGAAAGGCCTGCACCTTCTTTCCAGCAGCTCCTGGAACCTGTGGCGCTTTCACCCTGTGTGGAGGCGGATTGTGATTATTTCCCCCGCCAGACTGGGGGCTCCTCAGGGCAACATCACCAACTCAGGATTCTGTGCTATGCCTGCAGGAGCCCCATGGATGTGGAATGACTGCATGGATGAATGAACGATGGAGCTTGTGAGCGGAAGAGCCCTGACTCTGAGGAGGGCCCAGGGCACCCCACCCCTGGGTCACAGGCTTGCCCTGGACCTGCTCCTGGGGCCTCTCCCACAACCCAAATCGGTTCTGGAGGCTTGGAATGCCAGAGCTGTTTGACTTGAAGCCTTAGTTTGAACATTTACAGACCAAATAAATTGATTAAAGGAAGTGCTGAGGACAGGAACGGTGGTTATTAATTAATCATAGCAATGATTATTTTCCTTTCAGGAAGCTCAGTCGGCCTTATAAGTAATATCCGTGTGACTGATCAGCTGGGGAAAAATCTGGGCTGGTTTGGCAGCTTAAGTAGCAGCTGTAGGAAGTGCCTCCCTGGTGGGAGGAGCATACTTGGCCTTTCTTCTCCAGAAGGGGGTGAGGGGTGACAGGTGGGACACTCAGGGATGCCTGTATCTGCCGAAATGAGACCAGATGTAGCTTCCTGCCTGAGGGTGGGCCGGCACCCTTTCCCCAGTGAACGTGGCTCCCCTTGCCTGGTCCATCTTTACCTGCAGCCCTCAGGAGGGCTGGTACCCAGGGCTTGGGAATCAGGACACAAAACATGCCCTTCTTCTTTGTCTTGCCATGTCGAGTGACCTGCAGGCCAGTCACGCAGTCAGCCCCACAGTCATTTCCTGCACAAGTGTGCTGGGCTCAGTGTCCATGGTCCTGCACCCAGAAAACTCTGCCTTCATGGGGCCAACGCACCTGGATTGGGCACCTCCGCAGACATTGCCCAGCACTGAGGCAGAGGGCTGAGTGGCACTCAGGGGAGTTGGCCTGTGCTGATGAGTCACCAAGGTTTTGTTGAGGTCCTACTATGTGCCAGCCCCACACAGGATGCTTTGGGGGTTGTGGAAGGAAGGGCAGGTGTGTTCCAGTCTAGCAGCACTGTCATCTCATTGAATAAGCCAGCTTCAAGCCCTTCTCTTGTTGTAGAAGAGAAGAAACCAGAGATTTAATAGAAGATAGGAGAAACCAGGGATGTGGTCCTACCAAAGACCCAGAAGGCGCTCTGCAAACATCTGTGGAGGGCAGAAGGTTCTCAGCATCCCTTGCAGATTCCCCAAGAAGAGGAAAAGGAGACTATGACAATAGACAGTGGAGGCCTGAGTCGAGCCACCCGCTGCTGGGAAGCCTCACCCACAGGGGCACCACTGTCTGCCACGTCTCAAGTCAGAAATCTCAGGCAATTAAAGAACAAAAGCCCATGTACTGGTGACTTAAGTTTACCATTGATTCTTGACCTGTTAAGGGAATTTTAGAGATGAGCAAATCGAGACCCAGAGAAGAAAACTCAGTAATCAAAGGGACATACCTCTCCCCTCTCTTCTCTCGGTCCTCTCTCAGACTCCACCAGCATCTGGGGCCAGGGTGACTGTTGTTTCAACTTGTGCATCATCTCCATGTTCCCAGGGCTTGACACAGCCCCTCACCCTGGAAAGGGATCGGTGAGTGTCAGTGGAATTCAGCCCTGCTCCAGCCCCTTGATGGCTCAAGATGAGAGGAGGGATGGAGGGGCAGGAGAGGGGACAGCCCTGGCAGAAGAAGGGCCCCTCCTAATGCCATTGGGTCCCATTGGGCACAAGCCCCACCTGCCTCATGAGCGGCTCAGCCCAGCCTTGCCCGGGCAGGGCGTTTCTCCCAAGTCCATGTCCTCCCTGCAGGGCGGCTGTGGTTGCAGAATGGCCGGGGCTGTGCAGCACAGAAGCCTGACACAGTGCCACGGGTACCTGGAAATGAAGGGGCAGCCTTTCCAGCACTGCAGGAAGACTTCTGGCTCAGGCTCATGTAGAGAGGGGAAGAGGGCCTGAGGGACCTTCAAGGTTCCAGCCGCTCCTCCCGCCAGGGGCAATCGGTGAAGTGGGCAAAAGGAGTGAGTAGACGTTTCATACGATTAGTAGAAGCCTCTGCAAAGGTGTCCCACCTGATTAATGATCCAACGACAGGGTGACCTAAGGCAATAACTAAGTGTCACTTTACACCTGCTAAATTATGGAGTGGGAATATTCAAAGTATAATATTTCATGGTGGTGTAGGGAAGCGGTACCCTGGTACAATTGTGCAGGGCAATGTATCACAGACCGTTTTTAGAAGGCAGTGTGTAATGACATCTAAAGAGCTAGAGGCCCCAGAAAGGTCCATCCTTCTGCCCTGTGAGCCTGCTGCTGGAGCCCAGCTTCAGGGGACAAATTCTACATGGAGACGTACACTGTACCGTTTCCACTATAATAGTCATCATCTCCATAGTAACCAGTTACCAGGCACTCTGTCTCCCCTCCTCCAACTCTCCCTGCAGAGTGAGGTATTGTCATCCCCTATGGGCCCAGTTTGCTTATCAGCACACTGAGGCACAGAGAGTTCACAGAGCTGTAGACAATCCAAACCCATCCTTAGTCCAAAGCCTGCATTTCTTCACCTGGACCCCACTGTCTCTTTAATTAAATCACTAACACTGGAAAGAGTGCAAATGCCCAGCTATGTGGGAGTCCTCCATTTGCACACAGGGATGGTAAACTGCCTTAAAAACTAAAGGGGGACGTACACTGTAATCGTGCAACCACAAGCAAGGGGACTAGGCCCAGCAGAGAGGTGGGGACAAAGGCACAGATCAGTCTGAAATGCACCAACAAGGGAAGCTCAACTCCAGGTGTGGGGTGCTGCCAGGCTCCAGAAGCAGTCCAGGCTTGACTCTCTGATTTGCCTTTCCCTTGGCCTCTAGAAAAGCCCACTGCCCTCAGGGATCACCTGTCCTGCTGCAGTGTGCTGGGCGAGCGTAGACACAGCCCACTTCCTCTCTGGACCAAAACACAGGCAGGTGAGGCTGGCACATTTGAAGTGGGCGTGACACCTGAAGCAAAGCCAGGAACGAGTAGGCTGCATGGTCTCCTTGGATCACAGCTGAGTGTCACATTACGTTTAATACCATGTTAAGATGCAGAGGTACCCTACCACTAAGGTACCTACCACAGGTACCTACCACTAAGAGTAACCCTAAGTACCCTGTGATGTTTGACCACCATGACTTAGATCCACTCCCTGCCCCACATGGTGGTGAGGACCACACATATAAAACTGGGTAATATATCATTTCCTGCCTCCACTTCTCAGTCCAGAGGAGCAGATGATTTCCACCCATGGCCACTTGTCCTTGTAGTGGAGGAAATGACTGGTGGAGATCCAGAAGGAAGGTTCCATGAAGGAGATACCATGTGAGTTGGGTCTTGAAGAAGCTCACCATGCAGCCAAAGCCAGGGGTGGCGTGAGAGAGGGATGGAAGAAAGGTCCAGGCAAGTGGGACAGCATGGGTGAAGGGTAGGCCAGGCTTAGGGAACTGTGGTCACCAGTGTAACCAGAAGAGCTTACACACACACAATCACAGTACAGTGTGAGAACTGTGGGCCACAGGGACCATGAGTTCCAATCAGAAGTTGGGATCTGTGGTCTGAGAATTACACGTGCGATTACATTTAAACTCAGAATTGTTTCTCCAGAGTCCGAGATGGCCCTCCTAGCAACCACTGCAGCAATATCCTTGTTACTGGACAAGGAGGGTAGAGGAGCTCCCCCAGGAACAGAGGAGAGAGAAGAAGAGGGAACGAAAAGGGGGGGAGGGGACAAGAACTGTCACCCCTGTGAAGGGCAGTGCCAGCCCTGGCAGAGTGCTAGTCAGTGGGATTTACTGGGGAGAAGAAGGACCCTGCAGGGTAAACAGGCACTGTGTAGAAGGCTCTGAAGTAGGAATGACAAACCCTTTGCCCTGCCAAGGAGCCACCAACAAGCTGCAACAAACAGCTGAAGCAGAGGTCCTTCTATCCAGGCCCACGTGCAGGATGGCCCCGGGGAAGCAGCAGGGTGGCTCTGCGGGGTCTGGACAGTGGTGTCAGACCTGATGCCTCCAGAGGAAAGGGACCAAGCAGAAAAAAAGGAGGGGATCCACATGGGGCTGGCTCCCTTTGGGTCTGAGTAACAGGAACCCTGCTAGAATGTGAACTCCAGGGGGACCCAGATTTTTATCTGTTTTTTATTTCACTGTGTTATCCCCAGTAACTGAAACAGTTCCTGGTACATAGCAGGTACTCAATAAATACTGACTGAATTAGTAAATGAATGAGGTGTCAAAGGAATGGATGGATGGGTGGGTGGATGGATGGATGGGTGGGCAGGTGGATGGGTGGGTGGATGGGTGGATGTGTGGATGGGTGATGAGTGGGTGGATGGGTGGATAGGTGGATGGAAGCATGGATGGAAGGAAGGGAGGAAGGAAAGAAAAAAGCATGGGTGAATGAATGCTTGGATGAACAAACCTGAAAAAATGGAAAACCTAGGATCTCAGAGACAGAGCAGACACTAACCAGACAAGCAGGACGTCCACCCATCCCACATGGATAACCTTGAGCTGCTGCTGCAGAGGTGCTGCAGCCCATGCCCCTTCAAGCCCAAGGGAACTGGGCCCAGTGTGTGCTCACCCTGCTGGCTGAGGTCCCTAGGCCTGGGTCACAGGACAGCCAGGATGCCAGGACAGGACAAGAACTGACAGCAGCATGCCAGTCTTCATGCTCACAGTGTGTGTTCTTGGCTTCCAGCCCGCTCCAAAAGCCTGGTGATGGGGGAGCAGAGCCGGAGCCCCGGGCGGCCACCATGCCCGCGCAGGCCGGGCCCCGTGCTGAAGGCGGGCTGGCTGAGGAAGCAGAGGAGCATCATGAAGAACTGGCAGCAGCGCTGGTTCGTGCTGCGTGGAGATCAGCTTTTCTACTACAAGGACAAAGATGACACCAAGCCCCAGGTGAGAAGCGCGTGTCCTGTGTCCTGTGGGCATCTTGCCAGGGCTGCGAGGGAGGATAAACTATGCCTGGGGTGGGGTCGGGTGGGTAAGGCAGGAGACCCTCTCCTTAGGACCTCCGCCCCTCAGCACTGAGCCACTGACTCCAGCCACAGTGACATTTCACCAGGATTTCCAAAGTAATCTGTATTCTCTGTTCCCGTGTTCCTGGATCACAGCCTGTTTTACTGAAACACATCCACAGCTTCTGTAAGGAAAATGCTTCCTATGTCGATAGAGAACATCCCTGCACAGTTTGAGAAAACAGCTCTGCCCATGTTCTTCTCGGCCCCTCAGTGTCTCCAAGAAGGACACACGTGCACACATTTTTTTTACTTCCATCATCTAGGACAGTGGGTCCCCTGACAAATCTCCCCTCAAACTGTGAAGGCCTGGGTCTGGAGCCTCTGCAATGGGGCTCGCCGGAGGCCTTCTCTTTCTCCCCAGCACTGTAAGACCCACCTCAGAGGCTCCAAATGTCTGCCTTTCCACCCACATTGCACTAAGTTTGCTCTCTCAGACAGCTATTACTTGGTCCATCACGTGTGCCCTGTCACAGCGGGACCACACAAATGTTGTAACAAAATGCTCTGCATACCACATCGAAGAAGGCTGGGTTTGTGGGACTTGGGCGAGCTAATCTTTGTGATGGGCTTAGAGAGAGAAAGGATATTGTATTAGTCCATTTTTGTTGCTTATAACAAAATACACGGAACTGGGTGATTTATAAAGAAAAACGAAATTTATTGCTCACAGTTGCTGAGGCTGAGAAGTCCAAAGTCCATCTGGTGGTGGTGACAGTGACCCAGGGGTCTCACATTACAAGATGGTAGAAGCAGAGAGAGCAGAGAGAGCAAGAGAGACAGACTGTCCTCTTCTTTTAAAGCCCTCAGAACCACACCCCTGACCACCATTTTTAATCCATTCACTACTGCACGGTCCTGCAATCCCATCACCTCTTCAAGGCCCCACCTTACAATTACCATAATAGGATTTCCCACCCTCTTTAACAGTCACAGTGGGGGCTAAGTTTCTAACGTGTAAACTTGAGGGATACAATTCAAGCTTCAGGGAGTTTTGGAGGGGACGTAATTCAATCCACTACAGATATCTTTTGGGGAAAATGGGGAAAGGAACTTAAAGGACTTGTCCCAGAGGATGCTCGGAAGGAGACGTCAGATCCCCTTGTTTGGGGTCAGGAGACACAGAGCCTTGGTGCACAGGAGCCTTGTGCACAGTTCCCATGGTGTGGGGGCAGAGAGGGGACTCGGTAACGGGCATGGTGTGCGGGGGTACTCGGGCACAGCACGGGCTGATGTCAAGTTCATGAGGAGAAAACGCCCCTTTCGCTCCTCTCTAATTCTTCTGAGCATGTCAAGGCCGAAGTGTCAGTTCTGTATGAGCACATCTTGAAGACTTCTCCAACACTTGTGACCCTCCCTTTAGAAAAATATGGGGGGTGGGGTGGAGAGAGAGCAGGCCTCGTCTCAGAGCCGTTGGTGGCAACAGGAATTGGCTGTGATTAATGACTCTCTGCTGTCACTGTATTTATTCTACGGTTACCTCTGTTTATGGAAAGTCATTCTGGTTTCCATTCATGATAGTGACACCGAGTTTGTCTTTCTAAAATATGTCTACATTAAAAACAAAACGTGTAGCATAGCAACGTGAATGTACTTAATGCCACTAAACTATACACTTAAAAATGGTTAAAATGGTAAACTTTATGTTTGACCACAATAAAATTAAAAAGTGAGACTGCTTAAAGAAAACTTTTATAAACAAGAGCACAGAGGAAAGGGCGTTGACAAAAGTCACGAAGGTGGGTCTAAACTAAAGTTTAGGAAAATGTGATGTTGTCCAACCTCCTTGGTTTTATAAGGAAGGAAAAGAACTCAGAGAGGTCAAGTGGAACAGACAGGAGCTTTCTTTTCAGGAGTCAGGTAGATCTGGTTAGATCTAGCATGGTAGCTGCACCACTTGGGACAATCACTTAATTTTTTTTTTTACTTTAGGTTTTATCATTTGTAAAATGAGACAGTATTACCTACATCAGAGGGATGCGCTAGGGATTAAATTGTGTAAGATACATAACCGTGTGCAAATCTCAGCGCACTGGGTTCTGAATCAGAGCCCGCATGCTCCCCAGCGCTTGCCCTGGCCTTGCTGCCACTGGCACTGCCCCCACGGCCACCCCAGGCTGGCGCTATGCCTCTGGTTGCCCACAGCCATTTTCCTTCTGGCCTCTGCATTTTGTGTTGAAGACCAGCCTTGGCCCTTCAAGGGTGTCTTGGCTTTCCTGGCTGACCAGGTGACCAGACACTCTGATGACTATGACTGAAGTTGCCAGGGTCCCCAGCGTTTCAGAATCCTGCCTGGGGCCCCACTGCCCAGTTCTGGCCCAGCCCACAGCACTGCCTTCGGGGAGCTCTGCAGCCCACAGCACTGCCTTCAGGGAGCTCTGCATGGTGATGCTGGGTGAGCCCAGGTGCTAATGACCCTGAGGTCACCCAGGCTGCATATGGATGGAGCCTCCTCTGCCACAGGCATCCCCGCGAATTTCTCATGGTGCGCCCTGACCTGGCCCAGGAGTCTGTCACCTATCAGCTGGCTCCATAAAGAACCTCCATCTCCCTGAATTCCTTAACCAGACACTTCTTTCCCTCCCCTGCCACCTTTTCCAGACCCCAACAGATTCTAGTGGAAACAGCTAATAAATTGGAGGCTCCGACATCCCACATTACTGGCTTGGACACAAGAGCAGCCCTAAGTCCACTCAGACCAGACAAGGGCATTCACTGCCAGGCAGCAAGTTGGAGCTCTAAAAAGAGCCAGCATCTCCCAACAGATCCCAGCAATGCCCAGGGCTCTTGCAGCCTCCTGGGACTGGCTGGCACTCCCAAAGCCTCACGGGAAACTATTCTCCATCCCTAACAAAGTCTGACTCTTACAGAAGCCCTTTTGCACAGATTCCCAATCTCAAAGCAACTATTGGTCAGATTTGACTCATTTAGTTTATACAATATGATCTCAAATTTTCATGGCTGCTGGCAAAATACCCCCACAAATTTCTGTTTAATTGCATGAACTACATGTAATAGAGTAATTTGCAATATCTTGTTCCTGGAAAAATATGCCCTGCTCACTGTTCACAGTGACAGAGAGTCCAGGCGGCCAGCACCCCCCGTCATATGGCCTGCACCAGCAGATGTAATTGTCGAGAAGAGGGGTGTCTAGCCACCCTTGATGCTGCCCAGAGCTACAACCATGATGAGCATCGCTCTCAGCCCACGCTCCTTGTGCTCTCTCCAAAGCCATATCCCCCCTCCCCTACTCACTGTGGAGAGTCAGCAGAGGACAGAGAGCATGGAGACGAGGAATATGGAAGATGGAGAAAGAGGCAGTGACTTGCACAAGCTCAGGTGGAAAGATCCTGACAGCATGCCCTGCCCTCCAGCTCTTCCTGGACATGTCCCTGAGGGTTTCTGGCAGACAGGCCCTATGGTTTCACTAATAAAGGATTCCAGGTTTTTTCACCTTAGTGGTTTTTAGCTTCTGCTTGAAATGTTTCTCGAGCCATGAAAACTCCTGCCACATTCTTTGATGACCAGTCTGGTCCATTTTCACAGTTTGAGGACTCATGTTAAGTTTAGTTATCTCAATCCTTTACTGGTGGGTTTCTTGGCTTTGATAGAAATGGAATAGAATAGAAATAGAAAGTATAACTTCCAAAACATAAGACAGAAAAAATGTTGACAAATTAAATATGATAAATCCAACAAATGGAGAGAAAAAAACAAGAGAGAAAGATAAGTAAAAAACAAAAAATAAGTAGGATGGCAAGAGTAGGTACAAACATTTTGGGTATCAGATGCATCCAATCTATTCATATTTATTATGACAGCCAGACAGATTCATCTATCTCTTAAAAGATAGAAAGTGTGATATTGGGTCTAAAAAAGAGAGTGGAATAGACAAAAAGGCTGAAAAATAAAAGAATGAAAAAAAGATAAACCAGCTTGTGAGAAAAGAAAGTAGATTTAGCAACATTAAAGAAAATAGGACTCAAGGTGATAAGAACAAGGGGGAACACGGAGCTATATGTCATAATAATATAGATAATAATCTACTGAGAAAATAGAGCAGTAATGAACTTTTATGCTCCTTATGACGTAGCTTTAAAGAACATATAAACAAAGAAACAAAGAATACTAATTGTTTTCTCTTTTTTTGGAAAACAACTTCTTTCAAAAAATGAAATTGTAGAGACATTCACTGACAATAGTGCAAAAAAAAGACAAAAATCAATAACAAAATGATACTGCATGAGAGTTGGCATGCAAAAGAGAACAAGATCTCACACGTGGGAATAAAACACACACACCCCTCATAATACCTCCCTAGTTAATAAGAAAATCAAAACTCAATTAAAACTTCTAGTTAAGGACGACAGATCTAAAAATCACTTTTGGCTCCTCCAATAGCACTAAAGGGATGTTTTTGAAGGTGTGAGCCCACCTAGATGGAAAGAACAGGAGGGAAGACAGCATGCTTATTCCGGAAAGCAGATGGGTGGAGAGGCAGTTGACTTATTTAGCCAACCCTAGAGAGTTAAATTTCAAGCCAGCACTGCAGAGAGCAAGAAGCTGTCTGGTTTGCAAAGCAGAACTCCCCAAAGACTTGGGAACTGGCAGGACTAGATATCTCTGGAAATGAGGGCAAAAGAGAAGCTAAACACAGGAGCACTGGTTGAAAGTTTGAAAAGCAATTAGATCTCAGATCTTCTGAACAACCTAGTGCCAAGAGGTGACTGCCCTGCCCCACTCAGGCGTAAGACTGGAGTTTTATTCCCTGGGGAGGGTAAGCAAGAGGCACTTCAGGCTGGGGATGCTGGCCCAGCACTTGAGGGAGTCCCATACTGCACACAGGAGGGTTAGGTGAAAGTCAACGTGCAGACCGGTTACTTAGCCCCCCAGTCTTCATCCACATTTGATTCCCAGGCCCCAGCCTTCAGGAGTAGCCCCCAGGAAAGAAACTGAAGAACTTTCAGGAGTTCCCCAACAAAATAGCCTGGGTGGATGCCCCTCTGTGTGCCTGCCATGGAAACAGCTGCCCTCCTTCCCCTCATACACCTTCCAGTCAGCTCTGTAGAGAATCCTTCCCAGGAAGGTGTCAAGGGCCTGGGTCACCAGACATTTAAGCGCAAAGCTCATGTGAAGGACAGAGACAAAACAGAAGGGAAAGAAAAGCAAGTTGGAGGGCTGAGCCCGTGGCACACTTGGGAGAGTGCGGCACTGGGAGCGCGGCGACGCTCCCGCCACGGGTTCGGATCCTATATAGGAATGGCCGGTGCACTCACTGGCTGAGCACCGGTCACGAAAAAGACAAAAAAAAAAAAGAAAAGAAAAGCAAGTTGGAGGCAAGAGAAACTATGTAGGGAGAAGAAAACTTATATATAAAACTATCTTTAACATCCTCAGAGAGGGACTATTAAAATGGAACAGACAAGAAACCATCCCCCAGAAATGAGAGATAAAATATTAAAAGTTTTTTAAAAAACCTGAAAAGAAGGGTTGGATGAAAAACTTGACACTCTCAGGAAGAAGAGAAAAATAACAGAGAAGAAAATAAGAGAGACAATTCAATTTTTGAAGAGAAGGGGTCGAGGAGAGAGACATGAAGGGAAAGGAATCATCAGAGAGGCGCTCAGACAAGCCTCCCAGCTCGGGAGCAGGGTGTGAGTGCGCGCTGAGTAACAGCAGGACCAGGGTTCAGCAAGGCGGCGCAGGGCTGGTACAAAGCAGCATCCCAGCTTCCATGCTGGGAATTCCATGGATGATACCTAAAACTTAAAATCAAGAAGTAGTGATATAAGCATGTTATTTAGAAATAAATATCCAAAAAAGAAAAAGAAAAAACCTCACCCGACAGAGCAGCAAAGTGTGACAGATCGAGGCAGTGGTGGAGGAGGAAATTACTGTCTCATAACAAGCCACGTGGAACTATTTGATTCTTTAAACTAAGTGCAGGTATAACCTTAGTTTTAAAAATAAGTGAAATAAAACTGAAATGACTTATTCTGGGGATTTAGAAAATACAAATAAGACAAATCAAAGCCATGGGGCAGGGCTGTGGGCAGGGCGTGGAGAGTGAACTGGTGATAATGTCAGCTTGACGTCATGTATTGTAATTTCTCACAGTGAGACTATATTCATTTAAGTCCATATTTTTTAATTTTTAAAAATGTAAACAAAGAAAAAGAAAACTAAAATCACAAGAGGGATGTGACAGAGCCTCAGCCTTAGATGATTCTTCTTCAGATAAACAGAAAAGGGATGAGAGGGACCAGGCAAAGGGTCCAGAGCCATTGCACCCACGCTGGCCTCTGCAGGATCACTGCACATTGGAGGAGCTCAGAGGTGTTTGAAGTGAATGTAGGGACAGGGTGAGGGTCATGGACATTGTGTGTCCAGCAGCACAGACCTAAGGAGGAGCCTCTGAATTATAGGGTGCAAGGCTCATCCTATAGGCAGGAACACAAACCGCAGATGTGGGGCTGGAAGCCGATGGGAAGGGGTTTGGGTGCCACACCAGGAGCTGGGTCCTGATTCTGTTGGCAGTGTTGGGGGTGTCTGTGGAGGTTGGAGGGGCTAAGACTTGTCCATCAGAGCTCTGGGAGGGAAATCATCCTGCAACAGCACAAGCAAGGCTGGAGAGGGCCAGGCTGGAGGCAGAAAGGCTTGTTGTCCTAACATTAGGTGAGGCCAAGAAAACCCCTGCCATGCTGGAACAAAGGGGTTGGGGTGTCGGAGGAAGTAGGGGAGAGAATGTGAGAGGAGTCTTGAATCTACAGCCTTGAATCTGGCAGCTATAGGTTGTAGCAGAAGCAATTTACAAATCACTTTAAGAGCAGGCTGGGTTTTTGTTTTGTTTTTTTCTGGGAGAATAAGTGATGGGAAGCTGAGCAGTAAGAAGCAGTAAAAGGTTGATTTAAGTATGATTTAATTTAGAGTAAAAGCTTGGGATTGGGAGGAGGAAGACAAGATAGATGGGAGAGCAGATGCACTTCTGGGAGTGAACATTAATATCAGAAAACCAGAAACCAGAAATCTTTAAGAAAGAGGAAACCTCGGGGGAAGAAAGAAACATCATCCGATCCCATAGTTTGAGGGTCACAGGGTATGTTTCAGCCTGCAAACAGTTCTCCCTTTCCATGGGCTATTGTTTACCAAATTTGCACATCAAGGGGGGGAAAATGGTGCAGTCGAGAGAGAGAGAGAGAGAGAGAGAGAGAGAGAGAGAGAGAGAGAGAGAGAGAGAGAGAGAGAGAGAGAGAGAGAGAGAGAGAGAGAGAGAGAGCGCGCGCTCGTTCCTTGGGTGGTCTTCCTTGCATTTTGTCAATTAGGGTTCCAGACCAGTGGGTGGCAGCCTGCCATGGACACCTGGTGTCTGAACTTAAGCAACTCATGTTACAGAGTCCCACATGATAGAGAAAAATGGCAGATGTCTGGACTCTGGCTTCATGGCTTGCCAGCTAGTGACACCCTCTGAGTCTCAGTTTCCTCTTTGTAAGATGAGATAACCACATCTACCTTATAGGACTCTCATAAGAGTAAGTATATAGGAGATATCTTGGCAGTGGCCTTCTCCTTGCAGTGGAACTGTACCCAGTGAAAGTTTAGCAAAGAATCTGACTCAATCAAACAGAGAAGTCTAGTCAGAAGTGGCATGACTCTGATCTTGCCTCTGCCTTACTTCCATGAGCATGACAGCTTGTTCTAAATAAAACTAATTATTATAAGTATTATGAACCAGGCTCTGTTCTAAGTGCTTTGCATGTATTAATTTGCTTTAATTCCCACAGCAACCCCATAAAAGATGTGGTAGATACTCTCCAAAGCCGGCTGCCACCCATCCGTCCCCTCTCTACATGAGTGCCCCTTCTCCCAGCAGCAAGTAGAGTCTACTTCCCCTCCTCTTGCACTTGAACTGCCTTTGTGACTATTTGGCCAATAGAAGAAGCCAGACAGTTTCTTCTTTGGCTCTAGGAAGCCATCACCTTGCTATAAAAATGCTTGGGCAGACCACAGAATGACAAGGAGACACATGGAGGAGAAAGAGAGCCCACATGGCCCAGACAGATGAGTGAGGCCTTCTTGGACCATCTAGCTCAGCCCAGCTGCCCCTGACTGCAGCTGTGTGAGTAATTTTGGACCACGCGGTATGGAGCAGAAGAACTACCTGCTGAGCCCTGCCACAGGATCGTGAGAAATAACAGATCACTGTTTTGTAAACACCAAGTTATGGGGTTTTGTAGTGCAGCAGTAGATGTTTGAAACAACTTAGAAATGAGTATTATAATTACTTTCCAGAGTAGGAAACTGAGGCACAGTGAGGTCAGGTGACTTTCCTGAGAGCCAGGTAGAGTTAGTTAGTCAGTGCTAGGGCCAAGATCCAAAACCGAACAATGTGACTCCAGAATTCACTCTCTTAATCATTGTGCTTTGTGTGTTGTTTTTGATGACATTAAAACACCAAAGGTGCACCTAGTGCTTTTACAGAGCTAAGAGGGATAGCAAAGGTGGAAATAAGCACTGACATTCTAAAAAACCTCAGCAAGCTGGTGTCATGGAAAATTGTTAAGACAATTAACAATTATAAAATGTAAAGACCTCCCCTTGGTTCAAAAAATCATTTGATTTCACAGAATGGAGAGAAACAGATTAAGAATAAGTTGAACAAAGCAGGATTAAGAGTTATAATTAGTTAAAAGCTCAATATAAGCTAACAGTGAGATATGGTTGTCAGAAAAGCTACTGAGGACCTTGGGTTGTATAAAGAGATGCATAAAAATTAGAATAAGGGAGGAGAAACCCCTCTGAGTTCTGCTATGGTCAGACCAGGTGACATCTGGAGAATGATAGTCCCCTCAAGGCATCACATTTTCAGTGTGGCAGGAACACGGCAACCAGGATAGTAAGGGGCCTGAACTCCTGTCCATAGGAGGAAAAACTGAATAAATATTCTGTAGAAGAGAAATCTTGGGTAGGGTGCTATGTAAAGCACTGCATCCACATGTGAACAAGACTAGAAGACAAATAGACAGATTGCCCCATGTTCAAGAACACTCCGTTCCAATGGAGGAGTCTGCCAGGAAGGGGTGGGCTCCATCCAGTCCCTGGTGTTGGACAGGCAGAGGTCAGACCACTGCTTGGCTAAATGGCTTGAAGGAGAGTCGGTGGTTAGGTGGGCAGTTGGCCACAGATGATCTCTAAGTAGGCTTTCAATTCTTAAAGCCAAGAAGTCAGCAGAGACCTCAAAGACAAGGAGCAATGGAAGGATAAGAACTAGATTCAGCTAAACTGTAGATGTCAGAAGTTCCATCCTGGGTGAGTAAAAACAGAGGCCAAAGAAGCAGGTAAGCTAGGAGGGTCTGGGCAGAGCTGGGCAGCTTCCCGGAACTCTGCCGTTGGGGCCTCTTGTGGGCATCTGGAACACTGGCTCCAGTGTTGGGCCTGGCAGAGGTCTCTGTGGAGGCACATTGACAGCAAGAGAGCTGATGGATGCAGACCTCAATGTCATGGGGCCCTTGCAGCTGGCGTCTCTAGCCAGGCTCATCAGTTTAGTGGACTCGCCCCTGGCCTCCTGAGAAGCCCTGAAGAGTCTGACTTCCCTTCGCCCTTCCTACTTTCCATCTGCAAATCTCTGTCCACAGATGAGCAAGTGGCTGATTACCTCCCAAGCTGCTACCATAAGTCTTGCCACAGCAAATTCCAGTCAATCTAGCTATGCTCAAAAGGAACGAACATGAGCATAAAGGAACAGTGCGGAAACGTCACACAGCCCCTCTGACTGCCTCAGGATAACTCAGAGGCTATTGAGAAAGTGTCCTCTGGAGCACATTAGAAATCACCTTGAGTTAATTGGGGACTAATATCCACACTTCCATTAGTGCTGCAGAAGAAAAATTAAACAATAAATATTTTCTCGTTCAAAATGTCCTTGGGAACAACTCCAAATACTTCTCTTGTGAACAATTCCTCATTGGAGTCTTTATAAAGACGGAGAGGTATCATTTATTTAGGTTTAAATATGAGAATCTGTGCCCTTTTTAAAAAAAGGGATGCCTTATATTTTTGCAGCTATTTGAGAATCGTAACTCCCAACTATTAAACAGATCAAAATGAAAATTCTGGTCAAACAAGTTATTTTAAATCAAATAGAAATTTATCTATTAAATTCAAATTGGCAGCAGCAGTCAACCCATTTTTAAACAATTTCCAAACAACGTTTAGTTAAAATAATTTTTTCTGCATGTGGCATGTCAAGGAAAAATATAAGATTAAAATAATCATCCAAAAACGTGTTTTGAAGCTTATCTTACACAATACTGCAGTGGCTCTGAAAGCAGACCCCTGAAACAACATCAGCAATACATACGGTACTGCACTGAGAATTGAATGGCACCGTTCTGCCACTGTTCAGGGAGAGGAAACCAAGTTACTGATGACACCTCAGGAGTAGGTGACAGGTGTCTTGGTTGCCTCCAAATTCTTTTTCACTTGGAGCTACACTGCTTACGAAATGTACTTTCACCTTTTAAAAATAACGTCTGTGTTTCCTCCAGTGTCTCTGGTTTTTCACGTAAATGTAATGAGCTTCTCTCAGGGTCTGCTAATTTAAGTCAGCACAGATATTAGCTCACAGTACTTAAATGTCTCCCACTTATAATAGATCAGTCCTTTGGCTTTCGATTGAACCCAGTTAATTTACAGTAATAACTGGAAGACTGATTGGTCAGTTACGAGTTTTGTCAATTACCCGGCAGAAGAAGGAATCGAATGACATTGAGACAGCATGGGAAACATTTTATTCATTGTTTAGAAGAGCATAACTTTTCATTATATATTGGGCATTCTAGCTCCTTAGTGCATGAGGAGAGAACTGAGCTACAGTTTATCAGCATAACAGAGGTGATTGGCATGGGCTGCTGTTGGACTGCTCCCTCTGTGGTGCTGCCAAGGATAACGGATGCATTTCCTGAATGGACGGTGGCCTTTGCAAAAGATGGGGCTGAGGTGCGCCTTCCTCAGGAAAATGCATCAGGTGCCCCTTGGCAGCAGTCAGCTCAGCAGATTAGCCTGGCACAGTCAGGGCAGGTCAAAGCAGAAGTATCTATGCCGTGGTTCCCAGACTAACCTGTTCTCAACTAAGCGACGTGGTGGCCTCCCTCCCAGAGGCACCTACACCCCAGAGCATGGCACTAGAGGCAGGCTTCCCAGAAATGACAGAATCAAACCTTTCCAGCCAAGGGAGGGCCTCTTCTACTCCAAGGCAGGCCCCTGGACCCAGCATCAACATGTCCCAAAGATGTATTCTGAGCAGAGGAAAACTTCCAAGGGAGTGTGCTTCAAGGCTAGGGACAGGTGTGGATGGCACTGATGCTCCTGGTCTGAGCAGGCAGGTTGGCCCCCAGGGCAGTCTGTTCATTGCGGAGGGAGAAGGCTGGAAACACTGTGCATCCAGAAAACATGGAAGGGACAAGTGGATGGAAGAGCAGGCCTCTGGCTCAGTGCTTCAAATGAGGACAGTAGAGAGACCCTATGTCCCCATGGGCACCTCATGGTGTGGGGCAGGGGCCAGGCAGCACCAGCTGAAGGCTCACAGTGCTAAAGAAACAGCAGATAGTGTTCCAAACCTGCCGGCAGGCTCTGAAGAATCAAGGACAGTGTGAGCATCGAGGTGGGGCAGATATCAACGCCAACATCCACCTGAGTCCCTGATCAGAGAAAATACTGGAAAGGAAGGGTAGCCATTCCCTTCTGGAGAAACTCAGAGCACATGTCCTCTGATGGCTGGTTCCCTTCTGAACTCATCTGCCTCGACTGCAGTATCTGATGCAGCCACCAAATGCCATGGGTGGCCAGAGGGATTAGGCCTACCTCAGTTTCCCCCTAACCCCCTCCATGTGGAACACCAGGCATTTCAGGGGGATAAAGAAGCCTACCATATGGTCTGGTGAACCAAGGAGGAAATGCGGTCATTTTCTTACTCCCAAGACCTCACGCTGCCCAAGGCAGGACCTTTGCAGGCTGGGTGTTCAGCTAGGGATGGGCATGGTGGCCAAGACCTCTCTTGGACCTAAGTCATTCCTCACTGGGCTCCTTCCAATGCTCCAGTCCAAAAAGTCAGGCAGAAAGGGGAGACTAATGGCCGTAGCAGCTGGAAGCTAGAACCCAGACCTTCTGCCACGCTCAGCATTCTGACTGTCAGAGCGAGACTGCTCCCATCAACCACGACCCCAGTGCCATATCGCAGCAGACCAGCCCCCCTCCCTTGCTTTTTTCTTCCCAACATTCAATCTTAGGAGCAAGGAAATAATCATTATTAGTTAAATGGCTCTACCAGCATGGAAATACAGTGTTTAATAAGTACTATGATTTTCTAACTTCTCCGTGCACGTGGCCAGGTGAGCAGTTCAGGGCAAAATTATCTAACCCATATGTTCTCAAAATAGCTTCTAATTAGTTAAAATAAACAATGCTGAATGTGCCCCCAAATCCCAGCAGCTCAGTGCAATAAAAGCTTGCCTCTTACTGTGGCATTGTGACTGTGGGTCAGGTGTCGGCCTCGTCTGTCTCTGTGGCCTCTGAGGGTGCCCCAGTGGACGAAGGAGGAGACACAGCTGGCAGTCATAGGCAGTTTCTACAGGAACAGATGCCATCACTCCCACCCAGTCCCACTAGCTGGAGCCCTGTCACATGGCCCCAACCTCAGCACAAAGGACACAGACACAGAGAGCAGCCTGTGGACATTTGGTGACACTAACAATCTGCCCCAAATCTGTCGTACAATCATGTGCGCCTTTGCCTCCTCTTCCTTCTCCAAGATGAACACTAGAGGATTCAGGAACCCCCAGGGAAGTATTCTGTTCCCCTGGTCACTTCGACATCAGCTCCCTGCCCCCCAGGACACTACTCGGCGTCCCAGCACTGGGCTGCTGCAGAGGCAGGACACCAGTGCTGGTGAGTACTGGCCCTGCACAGGCTCTTCCAGCATGGCATGGCATCTACTCCCATGAACGTGGCCATGGACATTAGAATGCCTACTCTGAGGGCAGGGCCAAGAGTGAAGAGAGGTGAGCCCAAGGCGATCGTTTTAGTGCCACCAGGGCAGCCTCAGCCACACAGCCTTCTGCAAGTGAGATGAGACCCCTGGAAGGGATGGCCCCCAGAATGCTCAGGGCAAGTCAGGGGTGTGCAGTTTGGGGTAGAGTCTAGCTCAGGATCCTGTCTTGGCATGGAACTAACTGCAGAGCAAACTGGGACCCACTCACCCTGGAAAGGACCCTCCCTCAGCCTTGGGAGAGGCTGTTAGCTCTGAGACCTGAGGGCTCTTGGGGTTTCCACCAGGGCCCCTTAGGCTGCAAGGCTGCCCCAGGCCCCAGGCTTCAGGCTCACCCATGGTCCCAACTGGACTTCTGCAGGCTCAGGGCCTGGGCTGGGCGGCCCTGGGAGTGAAGGCTTGAGGGACTGCGGTGGGTCAGAGAGGTACAGGAAGGTGCAGGGAGCCGGTGCTCCAACCCCAAAGCTCCTGCTTTCTGCAGCACACAGTGCCGCACAGGGCAGGCCTCATGTACCTAGTGTTTTCTAAGGAGACCAGGTGTAGCCCCATGACATAGTGGGGAAGGAGGGTGCTCCCGGGCTGTTTTGCTGACTGCAGACATATAGAGCAGAGCAAGTGCATTTGGAGCCCACGGGCGGCAGCATCACCATGAGATCTGTTGGAAGAAGCTTCAGGACAAAGTCAGCAACAAAGACAGGCTGGACAAGCAAGTCATCTCCTTAGAGAGGGAAAGTGCCTCAACCGAGAACCCATTTGTCTCCTACGTTTACATTGCCTTTTTTGATATCTGCATTTTGGACAGTAATGGACCATGGTACAGGCTTGTGTGATAAGGAAGGGCAGGACACTTCCCTACTTGGCACTGAACTTCATTCTGATCTGTATTATTTATGTAAAATTCTGAGTGGTTTGGTTCCTGGTTGGGTGTCAGATGCTAAAGCTTCTTAAGATTGATCTGAGGCCTCAATCAGAATGAACAGAGATAAGGAACCTGACTGATTGCTTTTTAAACCATGTCTGCAATTTTCCAAGATGCTGCCTATAGAGGATCTTATCATGAGACTTGATAAGAAGCATTTCAGAAGTCGGTACTTCAGACAGTCTCCTTCTAGACAAGGTGAAAAACGAAGACTTCCCAGAGAGCCAGCCTTTGATCAGGTTGGAGAGAGAGCTGAATTCAGACTAAAAAGGCTTCAGAACTATCACAACCCCCCAAAACTCGGGCCAATGGGAGAATTGCAGGCATCCCAGACCCTGCTGGAGGTCCCCACAGGACTGTCACTACCAGCTCTGAAGGAGGACCCTGCCCTTCACATCCTGGGACTCCTGAAATCAACAACAAACCTTATTTTATGGCACAAGCAATAATATTATTGGGGAAGGGGGTTGTTCCTAGAAACAGACTAAATAAACAATATAGTGTCCAAAATAGGTTTTGAAACAATAACTATAAGTGCTCATATCCATACTGGCCCTTAGCACTCACAAAGTGCTGGCTCAGACAGCACAGTGAGAAATGAAAGACAGAGCTTATTAACTTCATTTTTATAGATGAGAAAACCAGGCCTCAGCCCATGAAGTGACCTGCCTTTGTCCCACCTGAGTGGCAATATCACAACAATTACAAACTACTGTAATAATTTTTAAATTTTTATATATACTCCAACTCCTGTAAAGCGGTCATGGGCAGACTCTATTCCTTGACCATATAATAACTCACGATCACAACAATAGCACTTATTCTTGCCAGGCACTAAAACCACTGAAATCCTCAAAACACCCCCATATTACAAAGGAAGAAACTGAGGCTCACCCGGGTTGCACAGGTATTGGCCCTGGAGGTCCAGTCTGACCTGAGCCCCAGTCGTAAGCTTGCACTAACAACACCTCCACGGTTTCACCCTTTCTTGAGACACTCCCACCCTGGGTACCTGCTACAGCCCACTCCATTCCAGGCTCTCCATTCACTTGATCCTGTTTAATTCTCAGAGACCTGTGAGGAGGATGCTACTACCCCATTTAACAGAGAGGCAAACTGAGGCTGTGGGAAGTGGATTTGTCCCAACACTTACTATCAAGAAGCAGGGGTGTTGGGATTGGAGCCAGATCTTTCTGAAGCTAAGATCTACGAGTTTTCCATGATGCTGCTATGGCATCTCAGGTTTTAAATGTGATCGTTGCTTATCTCTTCATGATATCAGTAAGTTCTGGGTATGAGGCATCTGACTGGAGGCAGGGGAGTAGAAGTCTTTCTTGCTGTTGCTGTTGTTAATCTCACTTATTCTCCTGGATGAGCTGAAGCTTCCAGATCATCCAGTGCCCTGGGAGCTATTCCCAAGAGGGATTATCCTTTGCAAAAACAAGCTATGGAAGCCTCCCCTTGGTAGGCAGGGCTTCCTGGGGTCAGGGCTTGTGCAGACTCTGGTTAGAGGACTTGGAGAATAGTTGCCACTTGATTTTAGTCCAAGGGACATTGAGAGGCCCTGCCACCCTACATGTCTGCTGAAGGGAGGAAAGAGGAAAAAATCACTCTCCTTTGCCTGGAAATGAGGCATGGACATTGCGGGTTGCAGAGGTGCTGGGCAGATTGGCCTGGCCCTGACACAGTAAGTGGGGAGCGTCCGGGGAGCTCCTGGTGGAACACGGACAGCAGCAGCCCACGACTCAGACGTGACAGTGCTCCATGAGTTATTTGACCACCTTTACTTTTATCTTAACATTATTTAAGTTTTCTTATTTTGATGCAAACATTACAGGGCAAAACACAAAAGCTGCCCCACCATTGCCACCACTCCCAATCAAAGTGTAAGCTTTCTGTACAATTTCTGTACATTTACACATAACCTGTGGGTTCTTGGGAGAGGGCAGTAACAGAAATTGGGATGGGATCGTACTAAAGCTATTTTTCTGGCACTCTTACTTTTTACTTAATGATTCAGCTTAGAAACTTTTTGTATTAACTTCCTTCTGGTAGTGACTGCAGCAGAAATTACTTAACCACTCCCCCAGTGATGGACAAACAAGTTGTTTTCCATTTTTTCTACCATGAAAAAGTGCTACAGTGATCATCACTTTACAGGCGTCTTGGTGTGTGTGTGTGTTTCCTTGGAATGAATTCTTAAAGTTCAACACTAGGTTAAAGGATATTTCACTTTAAATTGCAAAATTCTTTCAAAAAGGCTTTATCAAATTACCATCCCATCAAAAGTGTACAAGGATACCCAGTTCTTCATGCTTTCCTCAATATTAGATATTAGCAGTCTTTTTAAATTGAGGATTTTACTACATATGGTCTTAATCCATTCGGACTGCTACAGCAAAAACAGACAAAGTGATTTATAAACAACAGAAAATGATTGCTCACAGTTCTGGAGACTAAGAAATTCAAAATCAAGGCACCAGCACATTCGGTGTCTGGTGAAGGCTAGCTGTCTGCTTCAGAGACGGCACCTTCTCGCTGTGTTCACACGGCAGAAGGGGCAAAGGAGCTCCCCGAGCCTCTTTTATGTGGGAACTAATCTCATTCATGAGGGTAGAGCCCTCTCGACGAAATCAGTTCCCAGAAACTCCATCTCTTACTACTGTCACTTTGGGTATTAGGTTCCAACATATGAATTTGTGGGGGACACCAACATTCAGACCGTAGTTCAAGTTTACTGACCATTTGTTTTTCTTCTATTAATAATTTCTCGTGAATACCCTCTACCCATTTTTCTATTGGATTATCTTTTATTTTAATAGTACATTTTATTAAACCAAAAAATTATTATTTTGATATGTAATCAATATAAAATTATTAATGAGAAATTTTACATTCTTTTTTACGCTAAGTCTTTGGAACTCACAGTGCATCTCAGTTGGCATTCACAGCGAATCTCCACTTACAACCATTTCCACTGGCGGTGTATGGTATCTTGATGTACAGTGTATCTCAATTTGCAAGTTTTCATCAGAAATTGTTGGTAGGTATTTAGATTCATAAAATTTGCATTTGAAATAGATTCACATACCCAAGGTTTTCCAAATATATGGTGGTAGGCAGAATAATGGCCCCTCAAAAGGTGTTCCTGTCCTAATCACCAGAATTTATGAATATATTATGTTATATGGCAAGGGGAAATGAAGGCTGCAGATGGAATTAAGGTTGCTAAACAGCTGACCTTAACGCAAAGAGATTCTCCTGGATCATCCAGGTGGGCCCCGTGTAATCACGATGGTTTTTATGATGGAAAAGGGAGACAGAAGATGTGGTCCGAGTCAGAGAGCAATTTGGAGATGTGGCGCTGCTGGCTTTGAAGATGGAGGGAGGGGGAGGGAGTCAAAGACTGCAGGCAAAAAGTGGAGAAATAGATCCTCCCCTAGACCCTCCAGAAGGAACACAGCCCTTCTTGACTGCAGCCCAGTAAGGCCCATTGCAGACTTCTGACCTGCAGAACTAGAAGAAAATAAATATGTTGTTTTGAGCCACTAAGTTTGTGGTGCTGTGTTAGGAAGCTAATATATACTTGAAAGTTTTCTGATAACTGAATATCAATTTTTCTTAACAGCTTTATTGAGGTATAATTGACATACAATAAACTGCAAATATTTAAAATGCATAATTTGAGAAGTTTTGATATATGTATACACCTGTGATACATCGCCACAATCGAGACAAGAACATATCCATTACCCACTAAAATTTCTTTATATCCTTTTGTAATCCTTCCGTTTCCCCTCTCCCTTTGCCCCTTCTGACCCCTGACCCCAGGCAACTACTGCTCTGTTTAGTTTGCATTTTCTAGAATTTTATATAAGCAGAATCATTCAGTGTGTACTCTGGCTTGTTGTCTAGTTTTTTTCACTTGGTATAATTATTTAGAGATCTTATCCATGTTGTAGCATGCATTAATAGTTCATTCATTCTTACTGCTGAGTAGTATTCCATTGAATGGATATAGCATGGTTTGCTTATCCAGTCATCTGTTGATGGCCATTAGGGCTGTATCCAGTTTTTGGATATTAAAAATAAAGCTGCTATGAACATTCATGTACAAATCTCTGTATGGGCATGTGTTTCCATTTCTCTTGGGTAAATACGTAGGAGGGGGGTGGCTAGATCACATGATACGTATATGTAACTTGTTAGGAAACTGCTGAACTGTTTTCCAAAGTGGTTACCGTTTTACATTCCCACCAGCAGCATGCAAGAGTTCTAGGTCCTCCACACCCATACCAACACTTACTATGGCCAGTCAGTCTTTTTTATTTCATCTATTCTAGTAGATATGTAGTGGTATTGCATTGTGATGTTTGGGGGTTTTTTGGCAGCTGGCCAATAAGGCAATCTGAACCTTTGACCTTGGTTTTAACCAGAACCAGCCTCTCCCAAGTGAGCTAACTGGCCAGCCCCGCACTGTGACTTTAATTTGAATTTCCCTAATGACTAATGATGTTACAGATCTTTTTGGGATCTTATTTGCTACCCCTTTGTCTTATTTGATAAATATCTGTTCAAACATTTTGCCTATTTTTTTTTTAATTGGATGGTTTGTTTCCTTATTATTTAATTTTGAGAGTGCTTTGTATATTTTGGGGTCAAGTCCTCTGTCAGATATATGATTTTCAAATGTTTCCTCCCAGCATGTAACTTGTCCTTTCATTCCCTTGACAGTGTCTTTCGAAGAGCAGGTTTTTTAATTTAAAGAAGTCAGATTTATCAATTAGTTCTTTTTTGAGCCATGCCTCTGATGTTGTACCCAAGAAACCTTTGCCTAATCCAAAGTCGTAAAGGTTTTTTACCAGAATTTTTACAATCTTAGATTTTGCATTTAGATATATCATTCATTTTGAGTATATTTTTGTGTAGAGATATGAGGTATGGATCACAGTTTATTTTTTTTTAGCATGATTATGCAATTGTTCCCCTACTACGTGTTGAAAACACTATCCTACCTCCACTGAATTGCCTTTGCATCTTTGTCAAAAATCAGTTATCCATATATGTATGGTCTTTTTCTGAATTTTCTATTCTGTTCCATTAATCTGTCTATTTTGATGCCGATACTACTTTTTTTATGACTATAACTTTATAATAAGTCTTGAAATTAGGTAGTACTAGACCCCCAAGTTTGTTATTCTGTTTCAATGTTGTCTGGCTATTCTAGGTCCTTTACATTTACATATAAATTTTAAAATTAGCTGGTCAATTAAAAAAAAATCATACTGGGATTTTGATTGGGATTTCACCAAATCTATAGATCAATTTGGAGAGAATTGGCACCTTAACAATAGTAAGTCTTCTTTGGGGCAGGCTGGTTAGCTCAGTTGGTTAGGGAGTGGTGCTGATAACCCCAAAGTCTAGGGCTCAATCCTTGTACCGGCCAGCTGCCCCCCACCCCCTGCCACCCCGCAGAAACAAAACAGAACAAACAAACAAAAAAACCAATAGTTGGTCTTTTGACCAATGAACATAGTATGACTCCCATTTATCTAGATCTTTCATTTCTCCAGGCATTGATTTATAATTGTCCATGCACAGATCTTGAACATCTTTTGTCATACTTCTTAAATATTTAATAGTCTTTGATACAATCAAAAATGGTTTTGATTTTTAATTTCCAATTGTCATTGCTATAAATAGGAATAAGATTTAGTTTTGTGCATATATCTTGTATGTTTCAACCTTGCTGAACTCATTTATAGTTCTAATAGTTTCATCATATTTTCTACATAGATGGTTATGTTGTCTGTGGATACAGTTTTACTTCTTCCTTTCCAATCTGGACAATTTTTTTTCTTTTTCTTGCTTTATTACACTAACTAGAACTGTAGTACAATGTTTAGCAGAAGTGGTGAGAACAAACATGATTGTCTTGATCCCGGTCTTAGGGAGAAAGCTTTTAGTCTTTTGCCATTAAATACAATATGAGCTTTCAATTTTTTTGTAGATGTATTTTATCAGGTTGAAGAAGTTCCTTTCTATCCCTACTTTGTTGAGAATTTTTATCAGAAATGGATGTTGAATTTTGTCCAGTGCTTTTACTGTGGCTATAAGGTGATTATATCTTTTCTCTTTTTCAGCTTATTAATATGGTAAATCACACTGATTGATTTTGAATGGTAAACTGAACTTGTATTCCTGGGAAAAACCCTACTTGGTCATTATGTATTTTTCTTTTTATATATTGTTGGATTAGATTTGCTAAATTTTACTGAGAATTTTTGCATCTATGTTCATGGGGATATTAGTCTGTAGAGTTCTTTTCCTGAATTGTCTTTGGTTTTATCTCATGGTGATGCTAGCCTCAAAAACGCATTGGAAAGTACTGTCTCTGTTTAAATTTTCTAGAAGTGTTTCTGTAGTATTGGTATTATTTCTTCCTTAAATATTTGGTAGAATTTACCAGTGAACCCCTCTAAGCCTGGAATTTGCTTTGTGGGGAGGTTTTTAGGTACAAATTTAATTCTTTTCTAGGCATAGGACTATTTAGGTTAGGCATTTCTTCTTGAGTGAGCTTTGGTAGTTTGTTTCTTTTAAGGGGTTTGTCCATTTCATCTAAGTTGCCAAATTTACTAGCATAATGTTGTTCTTGATGTTACCTTATTATCTTTTTAATATTTGAAGTACCTGTAGAGATGTCACTTCTCTCATTATCTCCTGAAATTGTTTATCTTCTCCCTTTTTTCCCTAATTAGTCTGGCTAGAGGCTTATCAATTTTGTTGATTTTCTCAAGAAATCAGTTTTGGGTTTCATTGATTTTTTCTATTATTATTATTTTTTTTATTGATAGCCACTCATCTTTATTTTTTCTTTCTTTTACTTACTTTGGGTCTAATTAGCTTTTCTTCGTTTAGTTTCTATAAGGAAGCTGAGGTTATCGCTCTGAGACCTTTCTTCTTTTCTAATATAGGTATTTGGTGCTATTATTTACCCACTAGGTACTGCTTTAGAGACATCTCACAAATTTTTATTTGTGTTTTCATTTTTATTCAATTCAAAGTACTTTCTAATTTTTCTTTTTGATTTCTTCTTTAACTCATGGACTATCTAGAAGTGCATTAATTAGTTTTCCAAATATTTGGTGATTTTCCTGAAATCTTCATTATTAATGTCTAATTTAATTCCATTGTGCTCAGAGAATGTATATTGCACTTGAATTCTTTTATATTTGTTGAGGCTTATTTATGGCCATCTTAGTAAAAGTTCCATTGCATATAAAAGAATGTGTATTCTATTGTTGAAGGAGGCAGCAATTAGGTCAAGGTGGGTGATAGTGTTTTCTCAGGTCATCTATATCCTTGTGGATTTTTTTGTCTATTTATTCTATCATTAATTGAGAAAGAGATATTGAAAATTTTACTATAATTGTATGTTTTCTATTTCTCGTTGGAGTTCTATCAGTTTTTGCTTCACGTATTTTGAAGGTCTGTCATTAGATGCCTCAGCTTTTAGGATTGTTGTGTTTCATTGGTGAATTGACCCTTAGTGCAAAATTACCTTTTTTCACTGGCAATATTCTTTGGCCTGAAATCTCCTTTGTTTGCTAGTACTAGAGACAGTCCAGCTTTAGTTGATTCAAGTTAGCATGATATACCTCATTTCATTCTTTTACTCTAATCTGTTTTGTCTTTATATTTAAAGTGAATTACTTATTGTCAGCATATAGTTCATGCTTTTTTAAAAAAAAATTCAATATTGCAATCTCTGTCTTTTAATTGAGGGTGTTTAGACCATTTTCATTTAATTGATTGTTGATGTGGTTAAGTTTAAATGTATCGTCATCTTGCTCTTTGTTTACTCTTTGTTCCATCTGTTTCCCCTTCTTTTTCTGCCTTCTTTGGGATAAATTGAGAACTTTTATGATTCCATCTTATCTCACTTGCTGGCTTAACATCTTTAGCATTTTGTTTCATTACTTTAGTGGGTGCTGTAGGGTTTATAGTGTACTCGTGCAACTTTAACTTTTCGTGGTCTACCTTCACCATATCATACTGTCACACGTACAGTATAAGAAACTTAGCACAGGATGCCTCCATTTCTCCCCTCCCATCCCTTTTGCTATTGCTGTCCTGCACACTGCTTTCACAGGTTATATGCCTCACGCTGTGCTCTTGCTCTTTTCACTTAAACAGTCAATTATTTTTAAAGAGACTTAAATAATAAGAAAAAAATTATGTATTTATCATACAGTTACCACTTCTGGTAATCTTCATTCCTTTGAGTCAATTCTTATTTTCATGTAATATTATTTTCCTTCTTCCTGATTCTTAGTGATTCTTTTAGTGTGAGTCTGCCAGTGATGAGTTTTTTCAGCTTTTGTGTATCATAAAAGGTATTCACTTTCGCATACCTTTTAAGAAAGGTGTTCAAAGGTATTACCTTAAAAGGTAATACCCTTAAAAGGTATTCAAAGATATTACCTTGAAAGGTATTTCATTTTTGAAGGATATTTTCACTGAATTCAGAAAACTAGGTTGACCATTTCTTTCTTTCAATACTTTAATTCTCACCGGAATTGTCTCCGACAAGAAATCTGCTGTCATCCTTACCTTTGTTCCTCAGTACATACCGTATCATTTTCTTCTGGCTACTTTTTGGAGTTTCTTTTCATAATTGGGTTTGAGTCATTTGATCATGATATGGATTTGTGTACTTTTCTTTGTGTTTTTTGTGTATGGGGCTCATTGGCCTTCTTGAATCTATGGGCTTATATGTTCATAAATTTGGAAAATTTGGGGCCATTATTTCTCCAAATATTTTTGAGGTCTCCCTTCCCTGCTTTTCAGGGACTCTAATTCCATATACTAGATTTATTGAAGTTGTCCCACATCTCACAGATGTTGTTTTCATTTTTTTTTTTTTATTATCTTTTTTCTCTGTGTTTTATTTTGGGTAGTTTCTATTGCTAGATTTTCAAGTTCACTAATCTTTTTGTCTGCAACGTCAAATCTGCTGTTAATCCCATCCACTGTATTTTTCATTCACAAATTGTGTTTTTCACATCTAGAAGCTTGATTCTTTTCATATCTTCCATTGAGCAAGCCACCTTGGAAGTATATCCTCTGGTCTCATTGAAGCTTTCAGGTGTCTGTAGCCTCTCCCAATGTTTTGACTGCCGCCTCTAAAAATACCAAAAAACCCAAGCTAGACCCACTCAGCTAAACCACTACCAAATTCCTTACCTATTCTGTAAGAGAATAAATGTTTATTGTTGTTTTAAGCTACTAAGTTTTGGGGCAATGTGTTATGTAGCAATAGATAACCAATACATACAGAGCTGACATAGGAGGCTTTCTGAATTCTGAGCTGAGGTTTGCACCACAACCTGGGTTACCTGTTGCTGGGTTCAGACAAACGAGATGGAGCAAGGCTAATCTCTAGGCTGCTTCCCCTCAGCCTGCAGTGTCCCTGGATTTTTGTATTTAATATGTCATAGAAATGATGAATTTTGAATAAAGCTTCTAATTTGCTGCTAATATATGAACTATACTCTCTCTCTCAAAAGCCCCTCTGCTGGACTTGCCCTATCCACTTCCCAGAGGAAAGGAGTTTCTGAGCAAGAAAATTTCTGGAACTTGTGGTCTGGGGCTCCACCTACTGTCCACAGACCCACAGTCTGGCACATTCACACAGTCAGGGAGGGAGCTTTGATGGAGACAGCAGCAGGCCTGGGAGTGAGCCCTGCTGGATGTAGACAGAATAGCACATCCATTTGTCACTTACACTAATGTATTGCATCAGTGTGGAGCTAGAGATGAATGAAGTCAGCTGCAGCCTCTCAGGACGAACTTAGATATAAAGGCTGAGCAAATCCCCCAAACAGAGCAAATGCACATGGACTCAGCCATACAGGGAGCGGGAGTGGTAAGGGCCCCGTCTTTGTGGGAATCTATTGTGTGTCTGGAGTTTGCACACTTTCTGTACCCAGGTACCCATCTGCAAACTGTGTTCTAGGTGCAAACTGTGTGCCTGGTCTCTTCCTGGGTATCAAACACTCAAGCCTGAGGGACACTATAGTAAGAAGGCTGGCTGACCATTCCAAAGTGCTAACACTCGCTTTGGGCTGCTCAGGGAAATCCCAGGACCCCTGTGGTCGAGGGCACTGTCTGAGGGGCTACAAGCAGGTATTCGTTGTCCTTTTGACCTGCATACCTCCAAGGCAAAGAATATCTGCCAAGACCTGGCTATGCAAGGCCACGGAGACAGATATCAAATCATTTAATCCTCACAACAGCCTCATGAGGTACCTTCATTTTACAGGGGAGGAAACTGAGGTACAGAGGGAGCTCATGGAAAAACACCTTCCTTTGGCTATCTCCTCTCCCTGCCCCTGGACAGGGAGTGCCCCAAGTGTGCTCCTGAGGGCCTGCAGCACCAGAAACCTGGTTAGAAATGCAAAGTCCCCTAGCTTCCCCAGACCTGTAGAATCAGAAACTCTAGGTGGGGTCCCGTGCTACTCTGGTTAAACACTTCCATTATTAGAAATAAAATCACACAAACCTACAATTAAATAAATTATAGTAAAAACAAAGGCAGTAAGCACTCAAAACACATCACTTCCTAGTTGTTTGACTTCGTTTCCTGTACTCTGTGCCCCTGAGGTTGTTGCCAGACACTGTTGTATCTGTGTGGCCTGAACACTATGGTACGTCTCTTCCCTGCTCCACTGTCAGCAACGTCATGAAATCAGCCATGAGGGGAAGTCTTTATATCACAGAGGTTAGCAAACACTACAAATTAGGGCATTTAGTTTTTTTTTGGAGAGCCTGTTGTTAAACAGCACCACAACACAGGTCCAGCTGTCTGTTTCAACAAGCCCTGGGGTGATTCGGAGGCACTCAAGACTGAGACCCATCCTGAACGTTTCAGCGGGATGCTTCATACTGACTCCTTGTGCATCTTTTTATCACAGTCTTAACAAATGTCATACCAGGAATAGGAGAGCAGATACCTCTGCTACCCTGCCCCCCACCCCAGTGCTGGAGCCACTGGGATCAAAGCCTTTTTCTTGAACTGTGGGATGCAGAGGGATCTGGGCATCCGAGGGCCAGTGCAGAACCCCTTGCAGTGGTGGGGCCAAACTGGCATTCACCCAAGTAAGAGGTGGGCAGTGGATCCCAAAGTCACAGCCTGGCTCTCCACCGCAGCTTTTTGGAAACAAATGCAGGGTAGCAAAGTGGGGAGAATGGGGCTGCAGCCTCAGACACACCCAGGTACACATCCCAACCCATGCTTGCTGGCCATGGGGCACAGGGGTTTGTTGCTTCACCACTTCGAACTGCTCGTCCAGGAAGATGGGAATAGTAGTTCTAACCCCTAGGTGCCTCTGGATCCAATTCAGTAATTTAGGAAGGAGCCGGGAATATAGTACAAGGCCTGTAAACAGAAGCTATTACTGCTTTTCCATTTAGCTAGAGTAGAAAGTAATGTCAATGTCAATATAGTTTCTCCCATTTTATGGATAACAGATATTGAGGCACAGACGGGGGAAAAAAATAAAAAGCAAAGTACCCGGAATTACACAGAGATCCAGTTACTGAAATAGCAAATGCCTGACACTCAGCCCATCAGCCAGCGTGCATCTGGTTCATGCCCTCTGATGGGCACGTTCCCCTGTCCCTGGGGCTGCAGTCCTAATTTATTCCCGGTAGCTCCAGTTCCCTTAGCAAGAAAGTAACTGTTAATTCAGTTACAGTGATTACTGGCTGGTTCTCTGGTTTATTGCTGTAATTTCTCTAAAGCAAGTGTCTGTGGGTAAAGACATGGCTTAAATGAAAAAAGGCATTTCTGTGTGTCTTTGCAGCACTAGCCTCCAGTAGCCACGTGGGAGACTCCAGTCACCCTGTTAAAGCCAGGGTTTGCCCAGAAAAGACGGGGGTGGGGAGAGGTGTGCTCTGTGAGCACACGTGGGGGTGGGGGCTGGGGGTGGCCTGGGTAAAGTGCAGGACTGCGCCCCTCACCTGAGCGAGTGTAGACGCAGGGGTGCTGCTCCCCACCTGCGCAGAGCCCGCCTTACAGTAACAGGAGAGAGCCACTCAGCGCACACTCACTCGCACAGTTCTCACTCTGCCTGGCATGCTCCAAGGACTTCCCAAGCACTAATTCACTTAATGCTCACTCAGCCCATGAAGTGTCACTGTCATTCCTGTCTAACAGATGAGGAAGCAGGGGCTCACAGCGGTGAAGCAACTTACCCATAGCTGAGCCAGCACTCGAACCCAGGCAGCTGGCTGCAGGGGTGGAATTTAAAGTGCATTTCCCATGGGGAGAACCAACAATGTGTAGTCAAGCCACCCGCAGTCTGAGCTGAGCAAAACCAGCGTGAAAGAAATGAAGAAAGGCCTCAGCAGAGATCTGAGTCCCTAACCCACAGGAGGAGGAGAAAGGAGACCCTGCCAAGCCTGGGGGTTGGGGAAGGGTAAATCACGGTGGTTATGACAACACTTCATCCCCTTGAGTAGGACTCACCGAATGGGAATCTGGCATCTCAATTCCCCTGACAAGTAAGAGTCCCATTGTACAGACATGGAAACTGAGGTTCTGAGAAATTAAGTGATTTCCTTGAGGTCACGCAGCTTGGTAGTGCAAGACTGGGTCTCCGAGCCAGCTCACCATCCCTACCCCCATGCTCTTGCCCCCAGAATTCAGCAGCAGAGGGCAGGGTGGAGCCCACCCTTTGTAATGTATGCACATGCACGCTAAGCATATGGCATTGTCCATGCTGGGTGACTCCTGCACAGCAGCTGACTCCCACCTGACAGGTAAGAAGTGACATCTCACCCAGCCAGCCAGCAGGTGGCAGAACCGGGCTCACAGATCTGGTGACGCTTCCCCCATCACCTCAGTATGCCAGGCCAGGCTTCTTCTCCCTCACCCTCAGCAGCATCATCCCTGCTGGCCCAGGAGGGCTGCAGGTGGGCACAAGGGAAGGGCACTGATAGCACAAGCCTTCCTTCCTCCTCCAGACCTGCCTCTCCATGCCTCACTCCGGCAGCCCTGGCCCTGCCTGTGGGTAGAGCTCCTCAGCCACGTATGTGCAGGCAGCAGCACCTACCCGCTGCACCTGGGAGCCCTGTGCAGGGGCCTCCTCCGTGCCTGGCCCCCTGTCTTGGAAAGGAGGCATGTGCTCCTCCCAGTCTGGCACCCAGACTGCCCAGGGAGGGCTCAGCCTCTGACCCTGTGGCCCCTGCCCTCTGCTCTCCAGGGGCCCTGACAACAGTAGCTCTTTCCAGCCATCTCATGCTCCCTGTGCTTGTGTTTGTCTCCATTTTAGGGATTTATTTCTCTGCAAGGGACCCAGGTGACCGAACTTCTTCCTGGCCCCGAGGACCCAGGGAAGCACCTCTTTGAGATCACCCCAGGTAGGCCTGAGCACCTTTCAGCTCTGTGCTGGGGAGACCTTGGTGGCCCTGAGAGGGTGTTGTGGCACAGCACCCTGACCTAGGCAGGTGGATCTTCTCAATGCTCCTCCTGCAGGAGCACCAGTGCTGTCTCCAAGCGCAACTCAGAAATGTGGGCCAAATCTAGAGGATACTGCACATTGGAGAAGACATGAGGAAAGCCAATCAATTATCTGGCTAATTAGCTTTTGGTTGAGAAAAAAATGTGGATGTTTAAATTCACGATAAACATAAGGGAAGGAACCAGTCAACAGGGACATCTTAGGGGAAGGCACAAACACAGCACCTGGAAGTAGGTACAGAGAAAACGCTCGCACAGAGTCAGGGTGTTAGCATAAGGCTTATTGCGAGTCCCAAAAGGAGAACTGGGATGTGGCGAGAGGAAGGGAAATAACTTAGCCTAAAGAACGGCTGTCATGTTAACTGTTAGAAGCAATTTTTCAAAGTTCTGAATTTTACAACGTGGTTGTAGTAGTGTCCTGCAGATGAGCCAGTGTGTTTGCAGCAGGCCCAGTTCTGCAGTCAGCCGGTGCTTTGTTTATTTTGGCTTCCCCCGAAAGCAGAACTTGAGACAAGAATCTGAGCAGTTTGGGGATCTGAGCAGTTTCTTCAGGAGGTGGTCCCAGAAAACATCGGGAAGGGAGTCAGGGAGGGAGCAGAGCCAGCCAGACCTGCTAGTGAGCAGATTGCTGCTGTGGGCACCTAGGCTTCTGGAGCCTGAGCGGTACAGGCCTCAGAGTGTCCGCCCAGGTAGTGAGGAGGCCAGGGGATCCCCACCAGCCAGTCACCGGGGCAGCTCCCTGTGGAGTTCATGCTGCTGCATTTCGGGCCTGCCCTGTGCATGGACCAAACACCCTGCAGACAGAGAGGGCCTCGAGCGCAGCTGCGGGTGCCTGAGAAAGGAGGCCAACAGCTGGTGGCAAGTGTGATGGGAGCAGTGAGTGCCTGGGGGTCTGGGCAGGGTACCAAGGGCATCGGCTGCATTTAGCCTTCCTTCTAGGAAGCTGTGGCTGTGAACCGAGTGTGCAAGGGCCTCACTGGGGTCTGCGAGCCACTAAGTTGACAGCTGCAGAGGAGTCTGGGCCACCCCAACCACTCTGATGAAATGACCTGGCTCTTGGCTGTCCACTGAGGGATGGATCCGCCCAGGCTTAGGCCAGCAAGCAGTGGCCCACTGGGAGCAGGAGCGGGCAAACCCAAGCCTGGGGCATGACCACCTTTGCCCTGTATGCACTGGGATTCCCAGCAAGCACAGGCTGAAGTTGAAGTGCAGGAACCCCCTCCCCAAGTGCACTCCCCGTGCATAGTTAAAGTACAGATACCTGTGGTTTCACTTGGGTATTCCTTTTCTTCTGCAAGAATCTTGGCACTAAAACTGCACATTAGAAGGTGGAAACAGAGAGCCTGACATATGGAGTAGGAAACGGAGGTTGGGTTGACTGGGGAACAGGAGTAAAAGTTTCTGCGAGGAAGACAGAGATAAAACTAGGGGCAGGGAGTTAGGCACCGCCCTGCGTCTGGGGGGCACGTGGGAGGGAGGGCTGGGGAGGGGGCAGCGAGGCAATGCCAGAACTAGAAGGTCAAGGTCAACACACTCCAGCCATAAATAATAAATGCAGAAAGGCACTGAGTATGTGCCCCAAAGGACCACACAGCGGACATCACCTATGTGCTTTTTATCTGGGTGAGAGCTATTTACAAGGATTTCTTTGACTGGGTTGGGGTGCAGGGAGAACACCCTTTTGCCATATAAGGTAACATATTCGCAGGTTCTGGGGATTAGGACGTGGACTTGTGAGCCATTACTCTGCCTACCACAGTACTCAAAACATTCCTCCAAGGTGAGGGATGTTTTTACACCTATTTTATAAAAACGGACACTGGGATTAGAAAAAGTAAGCAACTGCCAGCGACACCCAGCTAGATAACAGAGGACTTGGGCTTGAAGCCGGGCAGTCTGGCTTCCAAAGCCACACGCTTCAGCTGCCCTCCAACACAGGTGCGCCTACCTGGCTGGCTGAGGCCTTGTGCAGATTCTAGCATCTTTCCCACCTGGGCTGGGGAGATCTAGGGACTTGGTTACAGGAAGGAAAGCTCCCTAACCCTTTTCTCCCAAGCACAGCAGCAAAGGCCCGGGTGAGCACTGATTCATGGGGGTCCCTGGAGCTGCCCATCTCTGCTCTCCTTCCTTTGCACACACAGCCACCCCCAGAGGCCTTGGGGCAGAGACGAGCAGCTGCTGAGACTGCTCAGGGAGCGCGGGACAGGTGGTGTGCAGTGACGGGTCTAGTCAGCCTTTGGGGAGCGCTGCACATTCATCTACAGAGCACTACACAGCATGGGTGCTGCCCAGGGTCTAGAGTGATTCTTCTCCCTCCCCTCCCCTCCTTCCAGGGACTCCAGATTCCTATAAGCCCAGTAAGGTCAGACTTGGGAGGCCAGAGCCTGGTTCTGGCTGCAGCTGGGAAGCTCCCCTCCCTTCATGGTCTGTGAAGCACACTCAGGCCCAGAGAGGTTAGGCAAATCTCCTGAGGTCAAACAGCAGGCAGGTAGGGGAGCCTGGACCCTCCCAGGTCAGCCTGACCCCAGGACCTGGACTAACCCCACCTTAAACCAGAGCAACATTCAATCTCACAAGGCCCGAGGAGCCCACTCACTTCCAACTCTGTAAACCTCTGGCATCTGCGGCTTTGAGCTGACCTTGAGGGACCCTGCGGTGAGCAGGACTTGAACAGTCTCGCCCTTAGGGATTCAGGGGACATTTTCTTCCTGAGCTCTAGGCGAGGTAATCAGTTGAGTTGTAGACAATTGTTTGGGAGCAAGAGCGGAAGCATCCCTGAGGGCCATGCAAGTGTCCCTGTGTTGAACACAACCCCTTGGGGAATGTGCACGGGCCAAGAGGAAACTCGGCTGGGCAGGGGACAACTCCTGGAAATGTGACAGACTCCAAATATGATCATGCGTGAAACCAGCCACAGAAATTTTGTCATAGGTCTATTGGTGCTCTTCAATGGTATAAAAAGTGAATTTTTCAAGATAGAATTTAAAATATGAGGAAAATTATACCGTGAGTGCCACCTAGTGGAGAGACCTGCCAATTCCACGACAGATGGCATGGGCTCCTCTGCCTCCTTCCCACCCCTGTGCCCAGGCTCCATCCAGTACAGAGAAGAATCTGGGAAAGGCAACCCTCATCGTATTCCAGTGTCGCTCCAGACCCTGAGGGCTACAGTGCTGGGGGGAGAGGGGACGGTCACAAAAAGGGCTTTGAACCACATAGTAGTGAACAGATCAAGCATTGGAAACCTAAATGAGACTGTGCAAGTCACTAAAAGTGACAGACACACTCCAGACCTTGGGTGAAATCAAGTGAGCTTCTCCTCAAAGTTGAGGTGGGGAAGTATCGGGGATAGTTATTGGGAAAATAGGACCATTTCGTGTTTATTCTCCAAAGAGTTTAGCTTCTTTGTATTAGGGTAGATTAACCGCTGTACCAACACCCAAATCTTGACACAAGAGAATGTATTTGTCTTTTACATAAAGTCAAAAATGAATGCCCCTGATTGGCGGCCAGTGGTTTTCCAAGCACCTTCCCACATCTGCAACCTGTGGCTTGCGAGGGCACCTGGTGCTGCTTCCGGGACAGGCCGCCGTCCTACCTGGGAGGGAGCTGGCCCACACCTGGTTGTGGCCGCGTCCGCTCCACCAGCCCCCACCAGCCCGTTGTCACACGGCCACGCCTCAGAGCAGGAGGTCTGGGAAAGGCAGTTCAGCTGTTTCCAGGAGGAAGCCGAGGCTGTGTGATGAGCAGTCAGCACAAGGGCACTTCAAAAAGTTCATGAAGAGATTGTTATCTTTCAATTCTGTTTTTTCCACAGACTTGATGTACCCTCATAGCCCTGCCACACTGCTCAATGAACTGGTTACCTAAGAGTCATGGGGACACGTTCCACCCTCACAGACCCACAGGGGCAGGGAGATGGACAGAAAAGCAGACACTGACCCACAGGGTGAGAAGTGCTAGGGGGCATAAAGAGACAGGCAGTGTGGGAGCACAGAGGAAGGGACCCAAGTTCACGCAGGGACAAAAAAGGCTTCTGGGACAGGTAGATAGAGGGGCAACAGCCCCGCTCCCTGAAGGTAAGGTTGGGGTCGGCCAGGCAAAGAGGAAGGGCCTGGAGGGGGAGAGCGTCTGGGGCAGAAGCTGCCTCTAATAGTAATTATTACTCTTACTGAAACACTGGTGGTGGCTTTGCCTAGCCCAGTTAACCCAGGCCTCTCACTGACTCCCCTGCGAGTCTAAGTCTCCCTCTTCTCTGCCCCAGGGGCCGCCTCACCACCTGCTTATGTTGGGAACCACTGCCCCGCTTCATTCCCCCCACCACACAGGATCATTTTTATTGTGGTGATGAGCTTAACCCCCGATGCTTCCATTACTTACTTAAAATTCAGTTACCTATTTACCAAGCACCTTGGAAGTGTTAAACAAAAATGATCGAAGGCCATTGTTTTGGACCAAGTTCCTGCACTAAGTCCCAGACCACCAGACTAAAACTCACACTGGAGTCACCCCTGCTAAATTCCACATCACTTAGGTTGTGGTCTGACCTTTCCAGAAGTCAGGAGAAAGAGATAATAGCCAATTTCCCAACAGGCCAGTTTAAATTTTCAATACACAGGATAATGAAGTTCCCTCTGCTTTAATCCATACACAAGAGAGACAGCCTGAAGTCACCTGATGTTAACTCATCAGTTATTTTCCTATTGTTCTGTCTGCCTGTCCCTACTTTATGGGGAAAGTAACTTTGAAGTGACCAATCCAGTATTTGCTCTTTGTTTCTGCCTTCTCCAGCCTTTTCTGTCTGTAAAACCTTGGTTATTTGATATAAACCTCAGAGCCCTTCTCTGATTCTGCCAATGGTGTTTCCTGGGTTGATCTTCACACTCGGCTCCCAATAAACTTTACAAAATTATTTCTGCCTTGACAGCCTTGATTTCGGTTGACAGAATAACGTTGTGAAGAAGACTGACACAGCCCCTGTCCTCATCAAGCCCATACATGCATGCCAATGCTTTAATAACAGTAATAATTATTGCTGTGGAGGAGGCGGGTTGGACAATGGATTGAGATGTTGGTTTGTGCTTCCATCTCCCAGGCCCTTTTTTTTCTCCGTGTTAGAAGCAGCAAGCCAGGCCTTGGTCCCCCTTGCCTCAGGGTAGGGTGGTGCCCCCCCTGCCCCACCCCATGCAGAAGACAGAAATCGTCCCCCGTGGCCCCATCCCCTAGATAATAGTGATTGGGACTGAATTCCCTGCCAGCCTGGGAGAGCAGGACTCAGAGATGGAGTTAACATGATTTCTTCGTAATGAATGTGACATTTGTGATTCCTGAGGTTGTAAACCAAGGTGTAGGTGGGTGCCAGTGGGCTAAGCATTTACCAGGTTCTTTGTAAGGAACGAAGCTGAGCCACGCTCATGCTTGCTGCCCTCCGAGGACTAACCTTCACTAACTCACGAGGATCCTGTGGCCAGTGAGGGATGGAGCTGCGGCCTGAGCCAGCTCAAATCTGAGCCCTGCTCTTTGTCAGTACTCCGAGGCTGGCTCCCTCAGCCAGGCCTGAAGGAGCCAGGCCCCAGGTGGGGGCTGGAAGGGGCCCTGCACATCCTGCCCACCTGGGGCTCTTCGCTTGCCTGGGCAGTTGCCTGGCAAACCCTAGGCCTCCAGCCCTTTGAAAGCTGTCTTCCCTTGCAGACTTGATCCCATGGGCCTCCTGGCCACTCGGGCTTCTGGGCAATGGGGGCATCTGGCCCCAGGCTGAGATTTAGGCCTCCCTCTAAATCCGAAAAGAGGGGGCAAAGAGTGGAGAAGCCTGCTTTGGCACTCCGGGCAAAAAGAGCTGCTAAGACCACAGAGCAGGCCAGTCCCCAGGAGACACTCATATTTGATGTGGCAAGTTAGGTCGTCAGTAAAACATTGTAACTCGTCACTAATGCCCCTCTTCTGGCATTAGCATGACGCTACCAAAGGGAAGCAAGTGGGTCAATGGCAGGATTCAGGCCGGAGCCTTAAGTCTCTCTGATCAGTAACCGGCTGGGCTGTCACCTCTGTCATTGCTGGGTATGTCCTACAAGAGTCCCTGATGGCAGGTAGCAGAAGCCTGCTCTGCCTGACTCCAGCAAAGAGAAAGTTGAGCAGGAGTCTAGGGGCCGCACAGAATTGACAGGAAGCTGGGGAGCCATGTGTGGAAGGAGCAGGTAGCAGAGCCCTCGGCGGCCAGGAGCAGCGAGTTGGCTGGTGCCCTGTGCAGGAAGCCTGAGCCCCGCCTAAGTCTTCATTCCCTGCGTGGCTGCTCACTCACTGGAGGTCCAAAGTCTCCTTCGCCCCATTTAGGCCACATGCCTGCCCCTCCTAATGCCACGGTGGTGAGGAGAGGCCTCTCTGCTTGGCACCTGGATGGACCCTCCCACCAAGGCTTTACATGGTGGGGGCAAGGAGACCTCAAAGGAACTTGGATGCCTTCAGGAAGGGAGAGGCTCCCTGAGTCAAGGCTGCAAGGGACAGACAGCTTTCAAAGGGCTCTCAAGGCCAGACATTGCCAGGGCAGGAGAAGAGCCCCAGGTGGCATGTCACTCAGAGCCATCTGTCAAATGTCTGCAGCCCCAGACACAGTCCGTGACTATATCTCTGGAGGGGCTGAATGTCACATCACTGGCCTTAGTCCCTTCTGCAGAGCCACACTGGGGGCCCAGGATGGGGGCCTTTCCAACAGCAGTGCACTGAGATCATGATCGCCAGGGCTCGGGCGCGTCTCCTGCTGGGGGTGCAAGGACCGCAGGTGCAGGGCTGAGGGTGAGCCAGAGGGAGATGTGAATGGCCACCCTGGATCCGAGGGAACAGGAGAGTTCTCTGGCGAAGGAAAAGATGGAGAGTAGAACAGCTGCTCTAAGTCTGGGCCCAGTTCCCATCACTGAGCACCTGTCTGCTTTGGGCCACATGGACCATATTTCTCAAGATCAAGCACTGGAGACCCTGGTGGAAGCACCCATCAGAGGTCTGGCAACCTCTTGGCTGTCCCACAAAGCTCCTGGCTTCCTCCTCCCACCAGGCTGCTTGGGGCCTCCCACCTGCTGCCCAAACACCGCATGGATGTCCTGCGGGCAGTAGGCCTGGGCGGTGATGGCTTTGAGGTCTTGGGTTTTCAGCTCCAGCCAGGTGTTGGGGGTTGAGACACAAGCAAAGTGAGCACTGCGCTCTGTGGAAGTCAGAGAGGTGCGGTCCATTGTGTCCAGGCATGCCACACACAGATGCGCATGTTGCCAGGGCAGGAGGTGTCTGTGTGGAGGAAGGAAGGTCCGGGGAGAGCTCGGGAGGGCAGTCCCAGGCGCCGACTCCCTGGTGTGCCTGTTTCCTGCGCACTCCCAGCAGGGCATAAAAGTCCCCACAGGGTCTGGACTAATCAGTGTTGCTCCAAACGGCCCATCTCTGCAAGCCAGACTCAGGGAGAATGGGAAGGAAGCGTGACCCTGCCACCCAGGATGGAATGTCCCCACACCTCTTTCCTGTCACTTGTAAATTGGGGATAAGAATATTGCCAAGCACCTTGGGTTGTTGCAAAAGGTTCTGTGAGATCCCGGTGCCTGGCTCCTAGTAGACACCTGACATTTTCATATGCTTTCCTCCTCCCTGCATTTGCTCTAACAGTTGATCATTATTGGTGACAACAACACTGCTTAGCTATTACCTGTGAGTGAACAGTTCCAGTACTGTGTGGGGAGTGTTCCAACAGGGGTGTCCCCAGGCTGAGAGCCCAGAGCAGCAGGGCATGACTTGCCCAGGTGGTTGAGGAAGGTCTTGCCAAGCTAAGCCTCAACAGAAAAGCAAACATCTCCAGATGGGCAGAGAGGAGAAGGGCCTTTCCAAAAGCAGGGCTGGAGTACCCCAGTCACAGAGGCCTGAAGAGCTCTGCTGTATGGGAGGCTCAGGGAGTAGAGGATACAGGTGGGAAGGTGGGCAGGGACCAGCTCATGGATGGCCTTCGGTGTTGAACAAAGAAGCTTGGACTTTAGTCACTGCAGGTCTCCAGCTGGCAGGAGGGATGGTTAAACCCAAACCCACATGTTAGAAGGATCCTTCGAGGTAGAGTGACCCAGGAGATTGCAAGGACCAGACAGGAGAGGGGGAGGGCGATCTGCCACTTTTCTCCACTGCCGTCTCCACTATGTATGTCCCCACCCTTACCCCAGCTGGTGTGGATAGAGAAGACCACACTGCCACAGGAGGTACAGGGACTTCTGTGAGAGGCAACATAGAAGTCAGGCCACTTAAGGCCAAACTGATTCTTTTTGTGCAGTTACAAGCTCATGTGCTGAGCTCTCCAGGGTCAAGCCAGGGGTCTCTCACATCTTTACTTTTGGGACCTGTTTAAGTGGATTCCAGACTCAAGTTAGCCCCCAGCTCTCCAGGGCAACCAGATCAGATTTCTTTGCTTCTCTGGGTCCCAGTTTCCCCATGTGTAAGATAAGAGATCTGGCTTTAGTGACCTCTGAGGTGTCTTCCTGCCCCAGTAGAATGGCACCAGCTGGCATTCTGTAACCAAGCTTGCCTAGAGAGTAGGTTCCAGCAAGTCTTACGGCTGCTCTGGGTCCTGAAGCTGCCTGTCCTTATGTAGCCTGCAAGTTGGAGCAGATAGGACCGCTGCCTGCTATCACTAAGGCCTGACCTTGAAAGGGAGCCATCAGGCACAGATTACTCCATGGAAGGAGACTGATGCCGTGTGCCTGACATGCCCAGAGCACCCCTGATCGCATTAGCTGCTGCCTGAGCGGGTGGGATGCTGATAGCGCCTATCTCGGCATCTGGTACCAGCCAGCCTGCAGCTCAGCCTGACCTCGCACGGCCCCTGCTGGAGTTTGCCTGCAGAGTGCCAGACGATGGGTAATGATAGAAATGAAATGAGCTTAGAGGTTCACAAGCGATCCCCACCCCTGAGATGGGAGACTTGGCAAATTTGAGAGTGGCTGCTTAACAGCGACTGGCCCTGAGATCCAGCCTTTCTATCTCAACCTCACTTCTCTGACCTGAACACAGGACCAGGGGTGGGGAGCTCCCACTGGGGTCTTTGGAAAGAGACGTCCTTGAAGAGGAGCCTGCAGCTCATTTCTTTGTCCAAAATCATGTTCTAGAGCGGCACTCTTCAACAGAAATACCATGCAAGTCACATTTGTAATTTAAATTTTTCTCCCATCCAAGTACTAACCAGGCTTAGCTTCCGAGATCAGACGAGATAGGGTGCGTTCAGGGTGGCATGGCCATAGGCGTAATTTAAATTTTTCTATTAAGTAGCTACATTTAAAAAAAGAAAACAGGTGAAATTAATTTTAATAATGTACTTTATTTAGCCTACTAGATCCAAAATATTATCATTTTAATACGTAATCAAAATAAACATTAGTGAAATATTTCACATTGTTCTTTTTTTCTTCCAAATCCAAATTAGTACTTTGTGCTAGAGCACATCTCCAACCAGAACTAAATTTTCATTGGAGGTACTTGATCTGCAGTTAGATTTCGTAAAACTTATGGTTGAAAAGGTGGATTCACAGATCCAGGTTATTCCAAACATACTTAAAGGGTTTTCAATAATTGAGTTGAATATCAGTTATTAAACATAAATGTAAGTTAATTACAATTAAATTAAATTAGCGTTTCAGCATCTTCGTCTCTCTGGCAGCTGCATGTGTCAGGTGGCACCAGGTTGGACAGTGCAGGCCTCAACAGCAGGCAGTGCAGGAGCCGCCCAGCTCAGCCAGTGCCCCCAAAAGAAAAGGAGGACAGGAGGGAGAGGGGGAAGAGAGAACAGCTGGGAGAGAAAGCCTAGGTTTGAGACTCACATTTTCTCTACACCACTCACTAACTGAGAGACTTTGGACCAATAACTTGAGTTCTCTCATCATCTGATAATAGAAATGAAACCACCTACTAGGCGAGACAGCTGTGAAGGCAGATGCCCGGAAGCACAGACGACAGAACAGTCTCTCTCCCACCACCCAGTTCCTTCAGTTCTTCTATCTGCCATATACAAACAAGCTTCACATAAAATTTCCAGTTTCTTTAGTTCCATTGATTTAAAACAACAACAACAAAAAACAACTAATCATAGCTTTGTAGCAGTGGTTCTCAAACTTTCTGTCTACCCGGATCCCCTGGAGGCTTTGTTAAAACCCAGACTGTGGGTCCATCCCCACAGTTCCAGATTCCAGAAGTGGGGGCTGGGGAGGACCTGAGACTCTGCATTCCTAATGAGCTCCCGGACTACACTGATGCTGCTGGTCCAGGAACCACACTCTGACAGGTCAAGAGGTAGCAGAAGAAAGGCGGGAACTTTAATACCTTTAATGGCATTTTCTTCTTACTTTTTGAACACGGACAATTTTATTGTGCACTGGGCCCCCAAAATTATGGAGCCGATCTTGAGCACAGTGGGTGAGCAGCTACAGAAGGGAGGAGCCCATATGCTGCGTTCTGTGTTCTCTGTGACCTGAGTCTGAAACGAAGAAGGTGCTGGTCCCAGGTTGGTTTCAGTTCCGGGCACTGTGTTAGCAGTGCTGTCGCCAAGATGGCGAGGAGTCTGGAGGCTACCACGCTTACCTGCAGCTTTGAGCTTCCCACCATGGAGAGGGGACACTGAAGGCTTCGTGGCCACGCAGATGGATGTGAAATGCCGTGATGCAGGAGCAGGCATGGCTGTCCTTTGTCATGTGGGCCTAGAGGCAGCCACCAGGGAGACTCAGTGATATTCCACTGGTGCACTCCCTTGGGTAGGGGTTACACGGGAGCAGACCCTTACAGGCACCCAGGGGTGCCACACACATGCCCACCAGCTGCAGGTTTTCTCCTGGGCCAGGAAGTCCAGCCAGGCATATCCCCCCCCCACAGCCCGCTGCACCCACCTGCAGTGGACCAGCTGCCACCGAGAGTCTTCAGCCTCTACACTGAGATGCACAAGGCACTAGATTGGGGGTGGGTGACAGACCCACCCATTCCAAGGCATCCACCCTGTGCCAGTCTGGAGCAGGGACACTCTACTCCATCCCAAAACGCTTCGGGGTATGTGGGCCCAGGTCCAGCACTCCCCTGCCTGTGCCCAGGCCTCCACCAGGCATGGGGGAAGGTGGCAACAGTCACTGGGCAGGGCTGGGGATGTGGGGCAGCAGCCTGGGCACCAAGAGGTAGGACATGGCCAAGAAACCCATTCCCTGGAAGCAGGAGGGTGCAGGAGACAGGACCACAGAAGAGACAAGATTCCAGTCCCCTGGTAGGTTCCATTGGCCCATCAGCCTCTGCTTAACAAAACACAAATTTAAAGATAAAATTATTAAGAATTTTAAGGCAGGAACCACAGAGCATTAAATTCCAAGCACAGGGCCCTTGGCAGCAAGGGTTGGGGGGGGTTGGGGAGAGGGGGGCACGGCACTGTGCACCCGCCCTGGCTGAAGGCCCGTGAAGACAACCCTACCTGTGCACTTCTGGATTTAGACACAGGACATGACTTTCTGTTTTCTGCTGGGCTCTGTCCTGTGAATGCAGCCCGCTAGCACCCCTGGATCTCTTCCTGCAAGTGCACTGGTCCTCAGAGCCTCAAGTCATGAATGATTTTGGTCCACATCTTATCAGCATCCTTATCCCCATTCTTACGTTTGACACCCAGAGAGGGGATGCAGCTTCCCCAGGACTGAGCATGCACGATCCCCAGCCCATCCCCAGACTGGCATTCCTCTCCTCCAGCACCTGGCTCTGGGCCCTAAGTCACCCCTGCCCCTGTTTTCTCTCTTCGGTCCTGCTGATAGAAACACTCCAGCATTGCTGTAGAGGTGCTCCTTGAGTCACTACTTCTGCTACATCCTAACCCAAGATGGCAGAGGAGTCCTTATCTGGAACTTCCCCCAGGGAGGCCAACGGGGAGTGCTACCGATACAGGCGTGCCCTGCGCTGCATCCTGGAGGTTACGGGTTGAGGCTGTGGTTTCCATCAGGTGGTCAAACTGCAGCCACCTCTCTTGAATGAGGCCAGTCAGAAAGCCTTTTGCATCCCACCAACAGCTGCCTGCCTGTGCCAACCTGGCTTCCAGAGTGTATGACATGGTCCTTACTCCAGGGCACTGGCTCAGCCTCCCCCTGCAGCATGACACTCTGCCTGACTCCTTGACCTCACAATCTGGTCTGCACAGTGGAGCACTTCCATGGCCTTTGGGAACTCTGGGACAAATCCTGTCCTGCAGTGGGGTAGGCACACAGATCTAGACTCCAGGCCACTGCTTATCCTAGCAGGTGACCCACCTCCTCCCACTTTGGGGTTCCCATTCCAACCTGCACTTGCTTCTGTGGCCCCCACCTTGCACACACTATTGAAAGTTCTTTTTGCTTTTTGACTTTTTTTTTTTTTTTCTGGCAGTTATGTTTCTCCCATCATACTCAGCATTCCTCAAAGACAGGGTCTGTATCTGATTCACACTTGCAACTTCAGCCTCGTGCTCAGTGCCTGGCCCAGAGGAGGAGCACAGAAAGAGGTGCACACAGTTGTGCAAATGTTCTGCGGCAGCCCTGAGCCCTGCAGTGTGGTCCTGTAGGGGGAGTGTAAGGTGAAAGGGGAATGTGGCCGGATAAGCTGGAAGGGTCAGCCAGGGTCAGATCCTGAGGGCCCTTGTGTGTCAGGCTCAGGCATTTGGACAGTTGTAGGCAATATGGAAACCCTGAAGGCTCTTAAACAGGAGAAAGGTGTGATCGCATTTGGCAACAGTGAGATCAGATGGGTGGGGGGTAGTGAGGGGCCCAGGGAAGCACCTGGGGGCTGCCCTAATAGAGCAGCAGACACTGGATACTGACAAACTGGAACCAAGGCAGGGGTCAGGAGGATGGGGGATGGCTGGGAGGCAGAATGGCCAGACCCTGCAAGGGACCGGATGCTGGAGGTGGAATCCGGGCTGATCGCCAGGTTGCTGGGCAACTAAGGAAAGACATCTAGGAGAGAAGCAGTCTGGAGATAAAAGAGGGAAGGATCCCTGACGTCACAGAAGCTCCAGCCAGCAACTGTGATAACCTGGATTCAGTCTTGCAGGGAGCAGGGTCCTCCAGCCCTCCATTCTGTTCCCAGCAGTCCTATGTTCCAGCCCTCCCCCATTACAGGTGTTGTTCTTTCTCCCTTCAAGGTCAAGTTCATGACACTTACTCTAGGAAGACTTTGCAGACTCCAACCCCACCTGCTCCCCTCAACCCCTTCTCCCGCAGTAAGCCTCTTAATGATAAAGAGCTCAAAAGCCAGACCCAATACTTTCTAGCTATATGACCTTGGGTAAGTTGCTAACTTCTCTGTGCCTCAGTTTCCTCACACGAACAACGAGGATAATTAAAGTATCTATACCTTAGGTTAGGAGCGGGGTGAAGGGGTCGGATGTGACTAAAGGGTCAGCAGAGGGAGCCTAGTGATGACTGGCACAGTTAAGTGTCTTGATTGTGGTGACAGTTATATGGAGCTATGCGTGTGATAAAATTGCAGAAAGCCACACACACACATGCACACACACACGCGCCAGTCCACATATAACTGGTGAAATCTACATCAGCTCTGAGGATCAAACTAAGGTCAGTTTCCTGCTCTGGATATTGCGCTGTAGTCACGTAAGATGCTAACCTTGGGGGAGGCCAGGTGAAGGGTGCCGGGGACCTCATGTACATTTCTTTACAACTTCCTGTGAATCTAGAACTGTTTCAAAATAAAAAGCTTTTTTTTAAGGTACCTACCCCATGGCATTGTTGGGACACTATGCACCTTTATCTTAGGATAATACCCAGTCTGTGTTAAGTAATCAATAAAGTTTAGCAATTATTGCAACGGGGTGACTACAAAAATCAAGAAACAAGGGATAAGCTTCTTTTCAAAGAATATGTTAGTAACCTTTTTAAATAATATGCTCAATTTGTTTTTCTTCAATCTCAAGATGCCTTGTTAGATAGAGTGCCTCTAAATTTAAAGCAGTGGGTCCAGTTGTTTAAACAGATGCAATACTTCTAAATTTCCTGAATTTTTGGACACTATGATACATGTTAATTGACAGCCAGGTTAATTGTTTCTTAGAGGTACTTCACCTGAAAACACACTAAGCATATTATTTTGACCGTATGTATTGAGTGCCTACCATGTGCTAGGTGCCCTACACCCCACACTGCAGTGAGTGGACAACCCTGTTCAATAGATGTGGAAACTGAGGCACAGAGAGGTAACTTGTCCAAAGTGACATGACCATACTGGGTAGAGTCCAGATTCCAGCCCAGGTGAGTCCCACTCCAGGGTCTCACTCTCAGCAGGTAGAAGAGAAGCCCAGGCTCGTGCTGGGCACCAGGGCTCTGAGACAAGGGGTGTAGACAGTAATCCCTCAGATAGTGACAGTACTCTGGACAAGAAGGAGCGATGTGCAGGAGGAGGCGTGCTCCATGCCAGCTCAGAACAAAGATGTAGATAAAATTCTTTAGGAGTGATCTCAGCTTTACCAAATCCCTAGATAAATTTGCATGTGGAGAGGAATGTGGCAGGGGATTAGTAGGTGGAGGTTGAATGACCCAGATCACTTCTGGGAACCTGAGCCCAAGTAGAGAGGCTCCTCCAACTGGAAACCTTCAGCTCAGGAACTCTCTTAAGCACACAGCTGTTCTTTAGGTCCTTCCTACCCAAAGTGCAGTCCCTGGGTCAGCTGCATCACCTGGGAGCTTGTGTGATATATAGACTTAGGGCCCCACATGGACCAACTGAAACAGAGTCTGTGTTACGGCCATATGTCCTGGGTGATTTGTGTGCATGTTAAAATTTGAGAAGCACTGCTCTACAGCCAAACACCACCAGAGCCTGGTGACTGGCCCTTAAAAGGTATCTGACAAGGTAAACCAGTGAAGGAGCAGTGATTGAAGACAGGAAGAGTGCTGGAAGTCAAGGCAGCGGAGGCAAGGACAGACAGGAAACGGGTCCAGTGCTCAGGCTGCCAAGCAGGGCTGGTTACCCACGGGCTGACTCTGGCTCACAGACATGTCTTGTTTGGTTCATGAAATATTTTTAAAAGCAAAAGATTTTACTCATAAAAAATATAAATTTCTGTAGGGTAAATTTGGACCCACGTTTTCCATATAAACAATTGATATAAGCTAAATAACAGCTGCCCCTTTACACAGAGCTTGAGTGCTCTGCAGGGAGCCAGAACCCCCACCACTCCCTGTTACTGCCCTCTCCCAACCTGCTCTGTCTGTTCATCTTACCTGCCTGATCTCCACAGGGGCTTGAGTCTGTGCACCCTAGTGTAGATAATTAAAAAACAAAAAAAAGGCAAAAGCAAAGATGGCTAGAAAATGATGGCTATTGTATATTGGCTGAATCATTTGACACCCCCAATTATTTGTCACGTGGGGTGGGAGTTACAGGCGAGGTGCTCAGTCACAGTGAGTTTCAATCCTGGCTCAGCCTCTCCCCAGGTCTGGGGTCCAGAGTGAGTCACATAAACTTCAGATTCCTCATCTGTAAAATGGTGACAATGAAAGTAGCTCTGTGTACAGCATGCTGCCGGCACATGGTAAGCTGTCACCACGTGTCTATGCAGTGACAGCTGATTAGTATGGCATTGGTAATAACGTTATGTTACGACAGAGGCACCTTGGTTCTCTTCCTCCCCTTCTGAATCATGGAGGAGTAGAAAACTACTTTCTAAACAAGCTCTTCTTTACTGAATCCAAACTTCTGCAGATTTTTAAGAAATATATCTCAAATTACTAGTAGTTCAGTATTTTTTAAAAGAACATTATTCTGGAAAACCAGAATGTCAAAGACCAGGGTTCCGATCATCGAAAAACACCAGATCTGCAAGTTCTTCTGCAGGCCAGTGACCTTCATGAGTTCAAAGCACACTGCCCTCCCCAATATTTCTCTGCTGACTTTAGATCAAGGAGACAGAGTTTGGGAGGCCACATCTGGGAAAGAAGGGAGGTTACTGTCCTGAGTTGAATAGTGTCCCCCCAAGGTGTATGTCCACCAGGAACCTCAGAATATGACCTTACATGGAAACAGGGTGTGTGCAGATGCGATGAGCTAAAATGAGGTCATACTGGACTCGGAAGGGTCTTAAACCCAAAGCCTGGTGTCCTTGTAAGAAGAGGAGAGGACACACAGAGACACAGGGAATCCCTCCCCACTAGTATGGAGTTCATGTGCCTGAGGTTTTGGAGAGACTTGCTGTGGACACACAATCAAAGCCAGCTTCTCCATCTGCCAGGCGTCAGGAAGGGACGAACCAGACGTGGGACGCCGACTGTCCTGCGCTGTTCTCCTTCCACAGCGAGGTGGCGCAGCGAGCGCGGTGCTCTTCCTTAAGGGACTATGCCACGCCGCACCTTTCCTCCAGGTGGAAATTCTCCCAAGCCCAGCACTTCCACCTGCTGAGCAATGCTGGCCACAGCTCCGCAGAGGGAAGGGTATTGAGCACTTACAATATGCCCACCTCATTTGTCAGTGTCACAGTTAATGCGCACGGCCATCCAGACCTTCAGCCCGATTCATTGTCCCGGTGAAGAATGGAGGGTTTTTAAGATTGACTGAAATTTAATTCAGACAGCTTTGGTGTCAGTTTCAGTCAAGGCAGTATGGTGGCAGAGCACAAACTTGGGTGTCACATGGCCTGACTGTCCCTTACAACACCCCACCCCTCTGAACGTGTGTGGCAGCCAGACCCCTTGCCTTTCCTTCTGGCCACATGAGCAGACTCCATTTCCCAGCCTCCCCTACAGTAAGACGGGTCACATGACTAAACTCTGGTCAATGGAATGTGGGTAGAAGTGATAAGTGACCCCGTAGGCTGCTGTCATGCTGTCAGCATGAAAATCCCCTCTGAAATCCCCTGCAATCCTCTCTGCCCCCTCTTCTGAGTTTGAGGCAGATGCAGAGGAGGGTGCTGAAGTCCTAGAAGGAGCCTGGATCCCTGAGTGGCTGCATGGAGTGACCACATGGAGCAGGCCTCTCCCCGCCCCCCTTTCATGCTTACCTACACGAGACAGTGACCCAAGCAAGAAAGAACCTTTATAGAATGAAGCCTCTGAGATTTTGAAGTTGTCTGTTATAGCAGCAAGCATTAATGGGGTTATCAACGTCAGTCTCAGGTTTGTGTCATGACATGTAATATATGTAAGACACCAAACCGGGGCTGGCACGTTGCTGCGAAGACTCTTTGGGTAGCTGAGGTCCCCCCTGCAGTGTCCACAGCAGCTGCAGCAGCAACAGCGGCAGCAGCAAGAGGCACTAGTTAACCCCAGTCCACAGTACTGGGCCCCCAGCTAAGCGGACCAGACTCCAGATGGGCACAGGTCCTGGTGAAGAGCCTCATCTTCTGTGGCATGGAGGTGCTGGGAGCCTTCAAAGGTGCACAGGCTCTTTCTATTGCACATGCTTTGTGAATTGGATTTTTTTTATGATGCAGAGACATGCCATTTGGGTGATGTCTGTAAGTAGAATATTGAGCTGAGGGGATTACATGTACTAAAAGTGAGAGGTAAGAGTCACCCTGGAGCCAGTTACCTCAGTTCAAATCGCATATCTTCCACTTACTAGCTGTGGGACCCCGAGTAAGTCACTCAACAACCCCGTGCCTCAGTTTCCCCAACTGTAAAATGGGGACTGTAGTAGGGTTCTTGCAGGGTTTAGTGAGTTAACATATGCAGAATGTTCAGAACAGTGTTTGGAATACAACAGGTGCTCAATATGCATTACTCTTATTCCTGAAACGTGTATGCCACTAGGTGACTCCTGCTCAGGCAACCAAGACCACCTCCCACCCCGCTAGTGCCTGGAAAGGCTTGATGCTGCTAGAGCCAGGAAGTACTTCCTGCCTGCATCTGGAGCTGCTGCTGGATCCCTCCACAGCAGGGAGCAAAAGCCCTTGGGCCATGGCCTTGGCCTCCTGTTCTTTCCCAGGCTGCATTTCTCCTGGGGGTGGGGGTGAAAGAAAGAAAAGCAGAAGGAGAAGGTGGGGGCAGGGGTGGGGGTGAGACTTGGGGAAAGGACAATGGGCTTTGTAAAATCCCTCCCTGGACAGTCTGGCCAAGTTCAATGGCTTCAGGCCACATGAACAGCAAGAAAAATGTGGCCCAGGAATTTCTCCCCAACGATTTCCCTTGTCTTTCTCTGTGGGAATTTGGAGCTGCAGACACATTCCTTCCGTGAACAGCATCCACTGCAACTGAAGGCCCATTGGCCCGAGCTGGGGAACCTGGCTGGTGGGCACCTCTAGGGCCCTGCCCCCGGTGTCCCCTCCCTGAGTAGTGGGCATTGCAAATGCGCTGGAAAAGAAGCCCTGCTGGCAGACCTCAAGCCTGCTCTCTCAGGGACCAACCTCTCCCGGGCACTGCCTGCCCCTCTCTATGGCCAAACTGCCCTGAAAGTTTCACAGCTGCTTTTCCCTAATCTGTCACCCTGAGTGGAGACTAGACATCTCTACTTCCCAACTTAAGAGGAAATGGCTGGCCAGTTAGCTCAGTTGCTTAGAGTATAGCATTGATAACACCAAGGGCAAGGGTTAGGATCCCTTTACCAACCAGCCACAAAAAAATAGAGGAAACAATTTCTCAAATGCTCTAAAATTCTTTTAAAACACTGAAACTACAGTCCGCAGGCCACATCTGGCTTGCCACCTGTTTTTGTACGTAAAGTTTTATTGGGACACAGCAACGCCCACTCACTTATGTATTGTCTATGGCTGATTTCACCCTACAATAGCAGATTTGAGTAGTTGCCATCCATTTATCTATCTATCCAACCATTCAACCATCCGCCATTCATCCATTATTCATCCATCCATCCATCCATTTATCCGTCTGTTCATCCCTCTGTGTATCCATCCATCCATTCATCCATTATTCATCCATCCATTCATCCATCCATCCATCTTGGCTCTGCCACTTACCACCTCATTGATCTTGGGCTCACCTCCCTGAACTTTAGTTTCTTCCTCTGTAAATTGAACCTAAATGGCATCTGCTTCATGGGGTTGTCCTGTGGTTAATTGAGATAGTACCATCTGTGAATTGCCTGGCACATGGTGGGAAGCACATAGTGAGTGTTATTTTCCTTTCCTCCTGAGGAAGAGACAGCGAGAAAACTGTAATACAGACAGTGTGTAATCAGGAATTAAAGCGTGTGAAACCAAAGGCAATAGTACTACGAGCAGCTCTTGCCTTCCTATCTGTCTTCCGAACTGCCCGGCGAGTCGATGTTTAAAGCCACTTTGAAAAGTCGAGTATCCCAAAATATATTTGAACGGTTCAATGGGGACGTTGACCCTCTATAATAGGCTCATTTGAAATGATCCTGCTTTGCTACTTCCTCTAAGAAAGATAAACAAGCAGCCCACAATGGCCGCTGTGATGTTTTCTTTTAAATCTTGCTTTCCAAATGTAGGACTTGGCCGTTGGACAATCGCCCCGGGGGCTCACTCCCCGCAGATGCTCTCCGTGAATGCAGGGAGTTCTAGTTTGGAATTCCTGGTGCCTCATTAAGCCCGCTGTGACTAAGTGATCTCGCCTGGTGCTAAAACAGTTTAAAATGACTTGGCAGCAAACAGAAGTCAGGTCTCTCTGTTTTGTCTCAGTTACTCTCTCTTTGTAACCCCCGCCTACAAGTCATGAACTGAAAACATCATTCCTTCCGGATCTAACACAGGACAACTCTCCTCTCCCCCTAAAGCCTCACCCCGGTCTTTCTGGGGAGTTAAAGGAGAGGGAGGCAGAAGTCTGCCCCACTGTTGTTAATCTCCCCTTTGAATGAAGACTTACCTCCTGGGAAAACCTCTTCCCTGATCTCCCACTCCCCCATCTAACTCTGCAGGCAGCCTCTGCCTTTCAGCTTGGCCTTACCCCTAGACCACCTCCGTTCTCCAGAGAGGGATGCGGTGGGGAGCAGGAGAGAAAATCCCAGTCAAGCCAAGGCCATCAAGGCTTGACCACAGCTCTGCTTCAGGGCCAGGAACAAGTCTCAGGGACTGGAGAACAGAGCAAGAACCTTGCATTAGGAACCCGACTCAGGGAAACACACTTAAAAATACAGTTTCTCAAAAAAAAAAAAAAAAATACAGTTTCTCTCATCGGATTATCTACTTTAATTACACGATATTGCATGCATATGCCTTCCTTTTATGAAGGAGACCACTGTAAGAAAGCCAAGGTCTCGACACCCCCCCCTTCACTTCATTCTTGTCACCCACCTTCTCCCCAGAGGGAACTACTCCTGGTGTCCGGTCTTCCTCCCATATATTTGTCTAGGCCCAAGACCTAGAATGGAGCCCAATGTAGAGCAAACACTCTAGTGATATTTTGTGGATGTGGTGTGTGTTTTCTATAAGTGCTACAAATCCATAAATCTCAAACATTCAGCCGCGGCTCTGCTTCCTCCTTTTATATCATGTTCCGTTTTATGAAAATGCCAACGTATTTGATAATTCCTCTCCTGATGAACATTTTAGTGGTTCCAATTTTTTGCAATCATGAGCAAGGCTGCAATGGAAAGCCCCACATAGGTTTTCCTGGGCATGTGGACAAGCATTTCTGTGAGGTGCATACTGGGAAATGGCATTGCTTGATCCCAGGGTATTAGCATGTTCAGTTTTAATAAGCAGTTTCCATGTTACCTTCCAAAGTGTTCACACCAAACACACCCTCATGGTTAAAGCTCCCGTCGTCCAAATCCTCACCAGCACTGATGATGATGGTTCACAGTTGCAAAGCACAAACGTGCCAGTTGGGTTCCAAGTTCCCTTAAACATGTGAACTCATTCAACCGTCCCAACCATCCCATGAGGAAGTTTCTATTATTCTCTGTTTTATAGATGAGGAAACTACCGAGAGTTTAAATAACTTAATACCATCAAACCTCTCGTTTGTGCTAAGTGACATCTGAAACGGTGTCATTTCCCCCACTTCTCATTCTTAGAGAAGTGATTTATCCACAGTCACACAGTCCCTAGGTGGCCGGGCCAGGATTGGGGGTAACCTGGGCAAACTCTCTCTTTTCCTGCTACTGCACAGTTCAGGTGAGGGGGGGAAATGAGAGCCAGGTGGCCCGGGAACACGCCCCCCGCAAAGTCACCCACGTGCTGACTGCTCAGAGGATGCTGCAGGGGGGAGGCGCTTCCCAGTCTGCGCAGAGATGTCCCCCACCCCTTGGTTGGTCCCGGGGCGGGGGATGGAGACGGAGACAGCGCCTGCGGCGCAGCGCCCCCTGGCGGCCCCCGGGCCAGCGCGCGGCGGGGCGCCCGGGAGAGTAACGGGCCGTGGGGAGGGCGCCCGCGAGGTCAGGGAGCCGGCGCGGGGCCGCCCCGGCGCGGAGATAAAAGCGGGCAGGCGGCGCGGCCGGCGCGATCCGCGCGTTCTCCTATTGATTAGCAGGGTCTGCCCGCAGGCCGGGATGCCCGCGGCGCGGGGCCGCGGCGGAGCGTGAGGGCGAGGGAGCGGCGGGCCGGCGGCCTCGCGTCCGGCTGGCACTGCCCGCGGACCGGACCGCGGCCGCGCGCCCCGGGGGTGCCGGTGGCAGGCGGGGAGCGCAGCCGAGCGGCGCGGCCGCGGGCGGCTGCCATGGGGCTGTGCTGCTGCAAGGACTGGAGGGGACACCTGCGAGCGCCCAAAGGTAACTCGGGCGCGCACGTGCGCCGGGCTCGGGAGCAGTGCGCCCCGCTCCCTCCAGCCGCCGCTGGGGGCTGGCAGCCCCGCCAAGGGGACTTGCCCGCTGGTTCCCCAGGGCCGCCCGCACCTGCCGCACTTTGGAAAGGGCTCAGGTGTGGCTGCGGCTCCCCAGTCTCCTAACTCTGGAGGGGGGGCCTCCGCCTGACTCGGGGCGCGGGGGCGCGTCCAGGGGCTCGTCTTGTCCCGCGGAGCCGGGTTGGGGGTGGGTGGCTGGGGGCCGCCCCGGGGCGAGGGGAGGGGAGCCGAAGCGAGCGCCCGCCCCCCAGGCTGGGAGCGGACCTAGCGCGCCGGCTGCAGCTCGGCCAAGTGCACGCAGGTCCTCAGCCGGGTGAGCCCGGCCCGCGCCCAGCGCCGCCTCTGCGGCTTAACCGCCGGGAGAGGGACCATTCATTCTCCTCCCCGCCTGTGTCATAAACTTGGACGGATGGGCCCTGACTCAGAGTTTTCCAAAAGTCGCGGCGGAACCTGCGAGCGGAGCTGCTTGTGGAATGCAGCAGGCTTGGAAAGGGCCCAAAGCCCAGAAACTAGCTTAGGACGTTGGCGGGCGCCTGAGGTCCGGCCTCCCTCGGCAGCGGCCCGTCCAACTTAACCCTTGACTGACTGAAACGATCCCTGTTGGTGTCGGGAGCATAGTGGTGCGTCCATTCACTGCAGCGCTCCCCAAACGCGCCTGACCCTAAACACTCACCGGCCCTGCTCATTAAACATGCAGATTCCTAGGCCCCACCCTGGTCTCCTGGCTAGGCTCTGGGGAAGGGCCTGCGAGGCTATTTTAGGAGTTCCCTAAGTGACTTCTATGACCAGGTGAGTCTGGGAAGGCGCTACCAGAATGAGCACCAGGTCCCCATTCTTCTGAAAAAGTCTATTCTGCATCCAGATAAAGAAAAGGTATGAATGTGTCAAGCAGCATGGAGGACTCTTGTCCGGGTGATAATGATGCCACTAATGTACCTTGGGCTTGTTTCCCAAAGGGTTTGAGGTAGCTAATAATATGTATTATAATTATACATAAAAGACCAAAACAGTGCCTTACGTTTAGACAGGAGGTGTAGAGGCCAAGGGAAAACAAAGCCCAATTAATACAGCCATAAGGTAGTATCTGCAGTTGAGCCTCTTTGCAGCCAAAACCAAGTAGGAAATGTGAACGGTTGCATGGTTCTCGTTGTCACAGAGCAAAAGATTTCTCAGCACTTGGTTTTAAAAAGGGAAAAAAATAAGAGTTTTGCATGTGGGACTTCATGCTTGGAGGGAGGGGCTGAGAGCTAGTGTGTGGGGTCTTGACTATTGCAATGACTATGGCCACAATAAATTTCTAGGGGCAGGGTCTTGCTTCATGCTTTCTGAGGGCAGGTCAGAGCCCAGCACAGGAAGGATTTCACAAGGGGGCAGGGTCTGGGTCTTTCAGCTCTGGTCTTTCCTGATCCCCTTCTGTAAACAAGGCAGAGGTGGAGCCTGTGTCCAGAAGCAAAGGTGAATTTGCAAGGCCTTGGTTGGGGAAGGTTATATGCACTCAATAAGCAGCCCCAAAAGGGAACCAGGGGCATCTCCTCCTGCTAGGCTTGTCTTCTGGAGCTGTGGCCCCTCCAAGGCCAGCTGCTGGTTAGACCAATCCAGGTGAGGAACAGGCCTAGTCGGGGACTGGTGCCCAGCTTGCTCCTACCCTCCCACCCACCCCAGGGGACAGCTGGCCACAGCAGCTTGGGAAAAAGGACAGAGTCTGAAGTGCCCACAAGGTTCTGCAGCCCATGGACATCAGCAAAGCTGGCCAAGTCTGAGGTGAGAGGAGAGCACTGTGGTATCAGAATAGGCAGCCAGCCACTGCTAAGTGGGGAGGAGAGGACTCATGTGGTTGGAGAGTCCATGTTCAAGAAAGGCAGATGTCTGGTTTTTTAATGTAAAAATCTCCAAATGTTTAAATACTGTGGACTCATATAACACATCTGAACCCATGGGGCCAGTATGGCTAGGCAGTGGACAGCTTGGACCACTGTTCACAATGAGTTCTGCAATAAACAACAGGGAGGTTCTTTGTTCAAATAACCTTAGACATCATAAGTTATCAAAATTTGGAAGTTTTTTACTGCAAGCTTTCTCAGAACCTGTAACACATTGGTGCATCTGTACATCTCCAAATCAGATACAGTTTCCAGTCCTCTGTCCAGGGAGCCTGCTTTTCATAGAGCACCTCTTGGCACATGTATCTTTGGTGTCACTTTGAGAAATGCTGCTTTAGACATTAAACGGATTCATTTGTCCTAACAGTAACACAGTGCATCTGTTCCCAAGGGCCGTGTGTTGTGTGTTTAGCTGTTGCATGTTACCTGACTAAGGAGGTATCTGACTAGAAATATATCTGTGTGTATTCTTTAGAAAAATTCAAAAGAGAGTCCATCAGTCATTGACATCATCTCAAGGCAACAGCTGTTATTGATTTCATTCCTGGATGTTTCTGAATCAAAACAATATTTTAGCGTGTTGTTTCTGTGTAAAAGTGTACTTAATAAAGTAGAAAAGTGCAAATAGTTAATCTGTAATCCCAGAGAGCAGCAAAAATACATTAAGTGCCAGAGTCACATGTGTGAGTGTCGTCATCATCATGTCTTCCAAATTCAAAGCCTGGCTCTTCATCCAGGAGCCACTTGCTGTCCTACTAGCCGTGAAGCTGCAGGCAGGCACGGTGGGCCTGGGGAGGGATTGCTGCAGGCTCTTTTTGTAGGGTGATATGCCATGATATTAATCACACTTAATATCAGGTGCAAGACAGATTGTTGCAAATGGTACAATCCTGGGTTCCAGGTGCTCCCAAAGAAGCCGAAAGGTCAGTGAGCAGGATCTGATATGTAGAGAAAAGATAATGCCCCCTTAAAAGCAAAGGGCCAGTGTACTTGCTCTGAACTCTAAGGACACCAGTCTGATTTCAATGTTTCTGGAGGATGTTTCCAGATGCTTCTGTATTTAGAGCTCTTTGGTGTTTTCATTAGGTGGCAAATTTCATTTTCTTCAACTTTTACATTGTTGCCCAAGGTTGAGATTTGGAGGAAGAAGGTGGTATTGGAGCACAGCACCGAGTCAGCCTTTGTTCAAGGCCAGGGAGGGGCCGAGGGCAGACTGGTGGGCCCCTAAGACCCCTGATGGGCATGCATCCCCCCGCTGCCATGTCACCCCCAAATGCCTCTGGGGCCCTGTGCTCCTACCCTTCCTCCTGGCCTCAACCTCAGGAGTCCTCCTTTGTCTTACGGGGTCTTGACAACTACCATGTCCCCTTCTTTCCCCAATGTCCCACTGCTGGCTCCTCTGTCAGTCCACAAACCTGCCTTAGTTGCTCACCAGAAAATTAAAGCACAGAAACAATACCAAACCAATCTCCTGCCCTGCCTACCCCCTGCTCCACCAGCCCCACCTATGGCTCTTCTCTCCCCAGGAGCCCCTGCCTGGCCCTTCCTCCCCCTGGTCTTCCTTCACCACTTGTCCCTGACACCGTTGTCACCTCTGCCCTGCAGGAGGTCACCCATGCTGGAGCAGGTGCATGGTCCTGGCTCTGACCAGCTGAGAGCCTGCCCCCTACTTATGCCCCTCCCTGCCCAATCAGCTATTCTTCCCTGCCCCGCCTCCTTTTTGCTGTGAATTCCTTCACATTCCAGCTCTATCTTCCCCAGGGCTCTGATGATTGAGATGGCCTCTGAGAAAAAGGCCCCCCACTTTCTCCGCCTCCACTCTGCAAGGCCCATTTCCAGCCTGCAAATCCAGAACACCTCCCCACACCTCCAGCTGCAGGGCTGTGCGCCCTCCCGCCCCTTCTCCCCTTCTCCCCCCGGCTGGCTCCAGTGGCTCTTGGCCCACCCTCATCTTCATTTCCTACAACCAAAGAGGCTGATTGCTCCTGCCATCCTGCTCCCAAGGCCACAAGACCCCTGTACATTCCCTCATCATCCTGCCAGCTCTACTCACTGGCTTCCTGACTGGTCATCCTCAGTTCATCCTTGCCCCTTCTAGTCCACTGCTCAAGCCAGCTCCCCCTCTTTGGCTCTGGCCACACTCTGTCCCTCCTCAATCCCCACCTTGGCCCCACACTGCCCACAGAAAAGGCCCAGCTTCCTAGCCTTGCTGATGTCACATCCCCCCAGCCTTCTCTCATGCTTGCTCTCCACTCCACATGGTCTGGACCTCTCTGGTCCGTGCACACACCACGCCTTCTCACAGTGCATTCCACTAGGCCTGACAGCAGTCAAGCCCCAGGCAGGTGGCCTGTGCCTGGAACCATCCCTGAGCCACTGGCCCTCAGGCCCACTTCATTTCATTCTCTCCAAGGCTGTGGTGCGTCTGGGTCTGCTGCCCCTCTGGCAATCATCGTGTCACCTGTGAGATCTGGCACTGTGCTGACCCATAATCTGTGCTCCATAAACACTGGTGAGAGAGCAGTGTGGGCAGAGATGCACACTCACCTGCTGGCTGGGCCCAGCCTGTTTGTGTTGCCCACCACCCAGTGGATCCCAGTGGCAGCACTTTTGGGAGAGTCCAGCCCACTCGGTTTATCACTGCACTGTAACGGAGTGAGTGCTGGGGATGGGTGGGTACGGACCCTGCGCCCCTTTGTCACTTGCTGATGGACAAAGTGTCAGGCTCACTGGGTATGGGCTTTTTGAGGCTCCCGACGGCCAGGGTGCAGAAGCCAGTGTGCCTGGGCAAGATGGGCAGACGGGTGTCCCTGTCTGTCCTGGAGGGAGGGCACAGGGAGGTGTGGCTGTCATTGGGTCTGGGGGATGGGACTGGTTCTGCTGTATAAACTCCTACGCAGCTTCTGAGCCCACCTTCTTGAGAGGTTCCATCTTTTACAAAGTCTTCCAGAACTGCTAATAGGCAGCTGCCATCCAGGCTTCTACCATTCATTTAACCATCATCTGTTGGGTGTTCATGCCACACCAGGCCTTGTGGGGGACACGGGAGTTAAAGAGTTGGGGAGGGTAGAGTCTGCCACCCTCACAGTGTGGCAGGGTAGAGACCCAGCTAGCAGACGTGACATTGCAGGCTGGGAAGAAATGAAGGGCCAGCAGCAAGCTGGGGTGCTCTGGGAGGACTGGGGTGTAGGGGTTCCACCCAGCCTGGGAGTTCAGAGAATGCCCAGACCAGGGGATGCCTGAGCTGGGTCTTATAGGACGAGATACCAGCACAGTCGAGAAAATAGGGCAGGGCTTTCCAGGTACGCAGAGGTGTGCCAGGCCCATCAGGTCAGCGCAGAGGCTGCCCCTTTGGCCGCTCCTTTTCTGCCCCCGCCCACAGAGACCTGCACAAACTGATGCTCCTCAGGCTCGCTCTGCTCCCTGCCACCCGGTCTTCTTGCCGGCAAATTCCTCAGGGTCTCCAGGCATTTCCTCAGCTCAGGCTTCCCTCTAGCCCACTCACTGCCTCCATTGGGTGACTCCTGGGTTAGATTGGCCAAACCCAATCAGGCTAAATCTGAACTTTTCATTCGTCCTTCTCCAACTTGTCATCACCATGTCCTGCCAGTTCTATTTCCAAAACACATCTGAATCCTTCTGCCTATCCCTATCCCACACCAGCACCCCAGTCTCACCCACCATCATCCACTCCCCAACAGCCGCAGTGGCCTCCTGTCAGGTCTCCCCACGTAGACCTTCCCACTCGGCCTGTTCTATAGTGGCAGCCAGAGGAACCTGTTGAGCTTACTGCATCTCACTGCTCCCAGCTTACAAACTCGCAGTGGCTCCAGTGACACTATGGTCAACTCTCAGTGCCATTCACAGGCGGCCTGGTGTGGCCTCGCTTTCTCCACGCCTACCCTTTGCTCACATGTACCTGCTTTTACCTCCTCAAGGCCCCAAGTTCTCTCTGCTTATAGTCACCTTGCCCCCACTCTTGACCTGGAGACCCCAAGGTTTGTCTGGGCCTAAGTGTCACCATCTCCTGACAGACTGTCTTAATCTGTTTGGGCTGCTGTAACAAAATACAGTCATCCCTCTATATCCCTGGGGGATTGGTTCCGGGATTCCCCATGAACACCAAAATCTTCCAGTGCTCAAGTCCCTGATACAAAATGGTGCAGTACTTGCATATAACCTACACACAGCCTCCCATTTACTTTAAATCATCTCCAGGTTACTTATAATACCTAATACAATGTAAGTGCTAAGTAAATAGTTATTATACTATACTGTTTAGGGAATAATGACAAAAAAAAAAAGTCTGTACCTGTTCAGTACAGAGGTAACCATCTTTTCTTTTCTTGAATATTTTCAACACATAGTTGGTAGAATCTGTGGATGCAGAACCCGTGGATATGAAGAGCCAACTGTACCTTAAACTGGGTAAATTAATAAATAACTGAAATGTATTTATTGCTCTAGAGGCTGAGAAGTCCTAGATCGAGGCACCAGCAGATGTGGCATCTGGCGAGGGTCTGTTCCTCACAGATGGTGCCCTCCATGTGTGCTCAAGTCAGAAGGGGCGAGACTGCTCCCTTCAGCCTCTTGTATGAGGGCACTGATCTCATTCATGACTTACCACTGCCAAACGTCTCCCCCAGTGCTGCCACAGTGGGGATTAAGTTTCACCATGTGAATTTTGGGGACACCAGCATCCAGACCCCAGCAGAGGCATTCCCTGACCCCTGTTATTTGCTCACTTTCCGTGCTGTTTTTCCTTTAAGGCATTTATCACAGTGCATACATATGCATGTGTCATTATTGTGCAAAACCTGTTCCCTCTCCAAGTGAGCCGGGGTAGGCTCTATCTTGTGTGTGCTGCTGGGAAGGCAGGCAGAGGCCAGGTGGTGTGGCAGCATTTAAGTCTGACTTGACTTTGAAGGCAGTGGAAAGCTGACATGCACAGATGTGAGGCTGGAATGACATGGGGGAGCATTAGCACCCCCATGTTCTAGGGACTGTGCTCAGCGGATGGAGCTCTAAGGCCTCTGGTCCCACTCTGTTTCTGTGTTTTTTTACCTCTTCCCCATTCAAGTGTCCTGGGAAGCAGCTCTGTGGGTTTTTCAAAAAGGGAACCAGCCTCAGGCAAAGGATTTGGTTACACTTCCTAGCCAGACCAACCCCTCACCCTCTGAGTTTTTACATTCCCACCTTTGAATGGGGTCAGGCATGCCAACCTCAGGAGTTGTCAGAAAGCCCCATGATAGTCCTAGCTCCACCCCTTACTAGCTGGGTTACTACTTGGAACCTCAGTTTCTTCATCTGGAAAGAAGCAAGCAGACAACACAATGATCTCTAATGTCCCAGCAGCTTGAACCGCAGAAGATTCTCGAGGATTTGAGGACTCAAAACTGCTCTGTGCTCCTAGCAAAGGGGCATGAGAAGGCCCAGTGCTTCTCCCACCTGCTTGGAGATGAGCTCTGCAGGCATCCAGCTGGGGGCAGTAGGGAGGGGTGAGACAACAAGGATAGGTCAGGGCCTCCTTTGACCAAGTTTATGAGCATGACTGTTTAACCAGCACATAGCCAAGGTCAGCACTGCTGGCCCCCAAGGGGAGGGGTGGGCTCCTATGGCCCCACCTAGTCCTGGGAAGCCCAAAGTCGCCGATCTTGGCCATTTGGGTAGCAAGCCTCCCAAAGCGCTCCAGAGTCCTGAACTCCTGAAGGGAGTAGAAGGAAAAGCCTGGGGGTGTGTTTTCTTGTCCTGTTAGTCTGTGAGTCCTTGCACCTGTAGGGGACACTTCCTTGGGAATCCTGAGGCAAAAATGGAGAACGTCCAAATGAAGTGAGCACCTGAAATAACTTTTCTTATCCCACCTTGCCCCCATTCAGCTATGTGGCTAACTCACATCCTGCTGAATTATGTCTTGCTAGGCTTTTCCCTCAAATACCCCATCACTGGACTCCTAAATAGCTTTATTGAGATATATTTCACATACCATAAAATTCATCCATTTAGAGTATATGCTCAGCAGTTTTTAGTACAGTCATGTGCCGCTTATCAACGGGGATATGTTCTGAGAAATGTGTCATTAGGCGGTTTCTTTTTCTTTTTATCATTCTGCAAACATCATAGAGTGTACTTACACAAACCTAGATGGTCTAGCCTACTACACACCTAGGCTATATTTACATGGTATAGCCTATTACTCCTAGGCTACAAACCTGTATAGCATATTACCGTAATGAATGCTGTAGGCAGTTGTAACACAGTGGTACGTATTTGTGTACCTAAACATAGAAAAGATTCAGTAAAAATACAGTGTAAAAGATAAAAAATGGTGCACTGTCTAGGGCACTTACTACGAATGGAGTTTGCAGGATTGGAAGTTGCTCTGGGTACGTCAGTGAGTGAGTGGTGAGTGGATGTGGAGGTCAGGACACTACCACACACTACTGTAGACTTCATAAACACTGTACACTTAGGCTACACCAAAATTATTAAAAAAATAAATAAAGTAATTGTGCTATGATGTTATGGAGGCTATGACATCACTAGGCAATACAAATTTTTCAGCTTTGTTGTAATCCTACAGGATCTCCATTGTATCTGTGGTCTGTAGTTGACAAAAATGTTGTTATGCAGTGCATGACTGTATATTCACAGTTATGTAACTATTACCATAATCTAATTTTAGAACATTTTCATTACCCCAAAAAGAAACCCCATGTCTGTTAGCAGTCACTTCCCATTCCTGAGACAGCCCTTCCCACCTCCACTGGCCCCCAACCCCCATTCTGCAGCCCCAGGCAACCAACAAACTTGTTTCATGCAGTATATGGCCTTTTGTGATGGACTTCTTTCACTTAGCATACTGTTTTCAAGGTTCATCCATCTGTCAGTACAGATGGATGAATGATATTTTTATGGCTGAATGATATTCCATAGTATGAATATACCACATCCATAGTATGAATATACCACATTTTGATGAGCATTTGGATTGTATTTTGCTATGTTTTTATTGAAGGTTTTTGTGTCTATATTTATAAGAGATATTGGTCTATAGTTTTCTTGCTATGTCTTCGTGTGTTTTTGGTACCAGAGGCATACTGACTGCACAGAAGGAATTAGGACCTGTTTCTTCCCATTCTATTTTTTTGGAGAGTTTATGAACAATTGCTACTAATTCTTTTTTAAAAATGTTTGGTAGAATTCACCAGTGAAGCCATCTGGTCCTATGATTTTCTTTTGGGGAATTTTTAAGTTATTAACTCATTCTCTTTACTTGTTAAAGGTTTATTTAGATTTTCAATTTCTTCTTGAGTTGGTTTTGGTACTTTGTATCTTTCTAGGAATTTGTATATTTTATCTATGGCATCAAATTTGTTGGCAAACAGTTGTTCATATTGTTCCCTTACATTCCTTTTTTATTCTTGAGTTTAGTAATTTAAGTCTTCTTTTATTTCTTGGTCAGTCTAGCTAAAGTTTGTCAAACTTGGTGATCTTTTCAAAGAACCAACTTTTGTTTTTGTTATTCTCCCTATGGTTTTTCTAGTCTTTATTATTTCCACTCTAATATTATTTCCTTTTATCAGTTTGATTTGGATTTGATTTGTTCTTTATCTAGTTTCTTAAGGTGTAAGATTAGGTTATTGATTTGAGATCTTTCTTCTTTTATAGTACAGACATTTACAGCTCTAAGGTTTCCTCTAAGCATGCTACCACTACATATCCTAAGGTTTGGTATGCAGCATCTTCATTTTCATTTATCTCAAAGTGTTTTTTAAATTTCTGCTATGATTTCTTGTTTGAGTATTTATAAGTAAGTTGCTTAACTTTTTACACGTTTGTGAATTTCCAAATTTCCTTTTTTTGTTTCTAATTTCATTGCTCAGTAGCCAGTGAACATACTTTCATACTTTTCAATACTTTTAAATTATTAAGGCTTGCTTTATGATTTAGTATATGGTCTGTCCTGGAATAAGTACCATGTGCACTTGACAAGAATGTGCATTCTGCGGTTGTTGAGGGTAGTGTTCTATATGTGTATGTTAGGTCTACTTGGTTCTTTATGTTGTTTGAGTCTTCTGTTTTCTTCTTGACTTTCTGCCTAGTTCTATCTATTATCGAAAGTGGAATATTGAGACCTCCAACAATTTTGTTGTGTCTTTTTTCAATTCTGTCCATTTTTACTGTATGAATTATGAGACTGTGTTCTTAGGGGCATATATGTTTATAATTGTTATATCTACCTACTGCATCAACCCTTTTATCATTACAAAATGCTTCTCTTTGTTTCCAGTAACATTTTTGTCTTCAGGTCTATTTGTCTGATATTCATATAGCCACTCTAGCCCTCTTTTGGATATTGTTTACTTGGTATGTCTTTTCCTATTTGTATATCTTTTCCACTTTCAACCTATTTGTGTTTTTGAATTTGTGTCTCTTGTAGACAGTATATGGTTTGATCATTTAAAAAGTCTATTTGCCAATTGTTGGAGTATTTAATCCATTTGTATTTAATGTAATTACTGGTGAGAAAGATTTATGCTTGCCCATTTTGCTATTTGTTTTCTATATGTCTTAAGCCTTTTTTGTTCTATTCCTCCATTAATGCTTTCTTTTTGTGTTAAACAGAAATTTTCTAGGATATCATTTTAATTCACTTATTGTTTCTTTACAGTGTTCTTTTTAGTTATTTTCTTAGTGGTTGTTCTGGGGATAACAATTAGTCTCTTAATGTAAAACAATCTAGTTCAGATTAACACTACCTTAACTTCAGTCATATGCAGAAACTTTGCTCCAATATAGCTCTGTTCCCTCCCCTTTCTTTATGCCATTGTTGTCATACTAATTACATCTTTACGTATCATTACAGTTTTATAAGTATTGCTTTATGCAATTATTTTTCAAATAGAAGAGCTACAAACAATACATTTATATTGTCTTTTATATTTAACTATATCGGTGCTCTTTATTTCTTCATGTAGATTTGAGTAACCATCTAATGTCCTTTTATGTCATCCAACAGACTCCCTTTAGTATTTTTCATAGGACAGTTCACCTAGGACAGAGAACTGAATACCCTTAATTTTTATCTGAAAATGTCTTCATTTTTCCTTCATTTTTGAAGGATAGTATTGCTGAATATAGGATTCTTTGTTGAGAGTCCTTTTTTTCTTTTTTCTTTTCTTTCGGTGTTTTGAAAATGTTATCCTACTGCCTTCTGGCTTTTATGGTTTCTGATCAGAAGTCAACTGTTAATTTTATTGAGAATTCCTTATATGTGATGAATCATTTATTTGTTTCTTTCAAGATTCTTTGTCTTTGGACAGCTTGACTATGATATGTTTAGGTGTGAATCTCTTTGAATTTACTATACTAGAAGTTTATTGAAATTCTTGGATGTATAATGTTTTTCAATAAATTTGGGAGGTTTTTAACCATCATTCCTCTAAATACTCTTTTCACCCATTTTTCTCTCCCCTCTCCTTTTGGAACTCCCATTATGTACATGTTGGCCCACATGATCATATTCCATTAGTCTCTGAAGCTCTGTTCATTTTTTCTTCATTTTTTTTTCTTTCTGCTCATCAAGTGATATTCTCAATTAACCTATCTCATGTTTACTAATTTCGTCTTCTTCTTCAGCTCAAATTCTGCTGTTGAATCCCTACAGTGAATTATTCATTTCAGTTATTGTACTTTTAAACTCCAGAATTTCTATTTGGTTCTATTTATAACTTCTGTATCTTTATTGATATTCTCTGATTGGTGAGACATCATTGTCATGCTTACCTGTAATTCTTTAGATGTGGTTTCCTTTAGTTCTTTGAAAATATTTACAATAGCTGATTTAAAGTCTTTGTCTAGTAAATTTAACATCTGGGTCAAGGACAGTTTCTATTGACAGTTTTTGTCCTGCATATGAGCCATACTTTCCTGTTTCTTCGTATATCTTGTGATCTTTTGTTGAAAACTGGACACTGTAGATAATATAATGTGGCAACTCTCCAAATCGGATTTGCCTTGTCTCCCCAGGTTGTTGCCATTGTTGTTGTAGCTGTTTGTTTAGTGAGTTTTCTGGGCTAAATATGTAAAATCTGTTTTTCCTGTAGTATGCAGCCACTGAAGTGTCTTCTTTGTTAGTTTAGTGGTCTGCTAATGATTTGTTAGAGATATTCTTAAATGCCTTGAACCAAAAGGTCTACCCTTTGCTGAGAGTTTGTGTGAATGTGTGTGTGTATGTGTTGGAGCATACCTTTAATGCTTAGGTAGTTTGTGACTCTGCCTTAGTCTTCACTTCCTATTGTCCAGGCACTGAAAGTCAGCCAGAGATGAGAGACTAGAGGCCTGTCACATCTTTCCTGCACATGGGTACAGTCCTGCACATGGTGTTCTAGATCTCCAGGAATACATCAGAACTTCTCAAAGCCCCCAGTGGATATCTCCTTCCTTAGATCTTCCTTTTAAGTTTTGGCTGGCTTTTGTTTGCATCAGTTGGTATCACAGCTTTCAGTGGCTGTGAAGTTAAAGAATTGCTGCTGATTGTTTTTGACAAATCCCCTGGAGATAGAGCTTTTTCCACAGAGTGAGCTCAGAGTCAGTTCAAATAATGAAAATGTTCTGTAAAGGGGCTTTTTGCAAAACAGGTCAAATTGTGACAGTGCTCTGGGGATGGGACTCTTTGAGAAGCTAATTCATGCCAAGGTATATGAGCATGTAATCAGCTCTTCTCTTACCTAATCTTTACCCTCTTACCTAATCTTTACCTGGATGCTGAGAAGTGACTTGAAGATGATTTAAGATGCCTGAGGGCTTGGTCTCAAGGAGACAGTGTGAAATGCTGGAAGCTCATGAAGCTTGGGGTTGGGCATACCTGGTTCTGAATTCTGGCTCTGTCTCTTACTGTTGATGTAACTTTGGGGGCAGGCTATTTATGTGAGCCAAAGAGGGATACCTTTGTCTGTAAATTGGGATACCAATAACCTCACCAGGTTGTGTTAAGGAACAACTTTTAGGCCTCTGTAGATAAGGTTGCTGGTACACAGATAATGCCCAGTAATGGAAATGATTATTATTTGGATTGAGGCTTCAGGTAAGACTCTAAGAAGTGATGAGGCCAGTGTTGTTTTGTTGAAATAGAAACATTTATAACACATATAGTACTTACTGTGTGTCAAGCCCTATCCTAAGCACTTTATAAATACAAGATTATTTAATCCTCACTGTTACCCCTCAAGTGCATTCCATTGTCAGTCTTGTTTTAGAGATGAGGAAACTGAGGTACAGCATTTTCTGCCCAGGGCCACTTAGAGCTGGGATTCCCACCCAGGCTCTCTGGTACCAGAGCCTGCACTCCTGACCTGCACTCTTGTCTTTATTTCATTTTAGTGGGATACAACTTAAAAGCTGACACTAACCTTGACAGAGAGCAATGGAGAACACCAAACTGCGATCAGAAAGCAGAATATGCCCTTTACTAATAAAACTTGAAACAAAAGGACTGGGCCACCCCCTACTCACATCCAATTTGGAAGGAATCAAAGGTCAGACACAAACCAGCAGCTTCTCTTTTGTGGCTTCCACAGGGCCAGGTTCCTCTCTGAGGATTAGTCATGCATAGGGCCTGCCCTCCGTTGGAGTTCCTCTTGGGGCAGAGGGTGCAGCCCTTCCCTGAGGCAGCTTCCTTCCTGACCCCCAAGTTTGTTCAGGCTGTCACTCAGACTGTAGGCTAACTGGGAGGTAGGGAGAGCGGCTGTGCTCGGAGGGCATGTTTAACAACTCAGCCTTCGTCCTGACACGCCAGGACCCTGCAGGAGCAGGCACCCCATGCTGGATTCAGTTCAGTGTTTTATGACTTGAGCAGGCCACTGGTCACAATCAGTGATGTCACAGTGGCCGCTACCAAGTGGGACTCTCTGCAAATGTAGGGCACAAGGTGCAGATCAGATGCTGCTGAGATCTGCCCAGGAGCTCTGCACCCATGGTGTTCAGAGGGCACTCACCAGAATGGCAAGGAGGTTTGTAAAAGCCTGAAAAACTGCCATACCAGTTAGTAAATTGTCACTGCCCCTAGACTTCCCAGGGCCCCCAATCCCTCCCCACTATCTACTACCTGAAACGTTCATGCCTGGCCTGGGACTGGCTGGGGCCTATGGCCCCCTTTCTTTCTAATTGGTCCTGGGCTCTGCAGAGCCATTGTGAGGATTTTGAACAGCACACAGTCTGCATCACAACTTCCAGAGGCAGAGAGCCCCTGCACTTTGGAGTAAGGAGAGATTATTGAGATTAGGTAGTTCCCGCTTCCTTAGTTTACTGATGAGAGTCAGACCAAGAAAGGCCCGTGTCACTCTCCCAGGGCACTTGGCTTGTGTGAACAGAGTGCTAGATCCTTGGGAGTTGAGGGTGCAGCGTGGGGGGCAACATGAACAGCCTTGGAGACCAGCCATCCTGGGCACAAAGCCTGATTTTACCGCTTGACCTTCTGTAGCTCTGGCGAGTGCCTGAGCTCACTGGGCCCCACCTTACCCTGGCTGGGTGAGCCCTGCCTCTGCTGCAATGCCACGAGGGCATGGAGGAAAAGGACTTGTGGAGAATGAGTGTCTGCCAATCCCAAACGCTGTCTTCCCCAAGAGAGCTGTGGAGATGGAGATCCTTTGGAGACACCAGCACCATCTAACTTAGCGAGGTCCCGCTGCCACGTCCAGGGGCTCCGTCCTGCGAACAGGCCGCTCCCTACCCTTCCCCAGTTCAATTTGAGGAACAGGCAAGGTCTTTTCCAGTGCAGAGCTCCCAGAGGCTGGTTAAGGAGGGCATCTACCATCCAAACCCTGAACTCCATCTTGCTAATGATGGAATCGTGGCTACATTAGATGTAACATACAGGCTCAGAGGGGCTGAGCCGAGAGGTCTTTGGAGATCGCCTAGCCTGGCCTTCATATTTTCCAGAAGAGCTTTTCAAAGGACTAAAGAGAGGAAATGACTTGCCTAAGGCCACACAGCATGTCAGTGGCCCAGCTGGGACTCTACTCACGGCCCCCTCAGTCTGGAGACCCCTGTGCTCTTGGCTCTGAGCAAGGCTGCCTAACTTCTTTCTAGTTTGGTCCGTGAGAATTCAGTGCGAGCTCTGCACACAGGACTGTGTGGGCCACTTGCAGATTAGAGTGTTGCACCTTCCTGACTCTGAAAAGTTTAAGGGGGTGGGGGGCAGTACATACAAGGGTTCTTCAAGGCAAGTGTGAGGATGGGGGAGGGAGCGAGTACATGTGGGGGAGCCACTGTTTCACAGTAGCTCTAAGACAGCTGGGGTGGCACAGTCAGCCCCATGGCTGCAGACCCTGCGCAGGATGTGCTGGAGGTTGGGACACCTGTTTCTTAAGTGATCCTTCCTCTGTTGTCTCAAGACATCTTCCAAGTACTTGAAGGTGTTGTGGGAAAACTCCAGGTTCCACTGGCTAGATCGGGGTTCTTGGTATCTTGAACAAAGAATTGGATGAGACCTGCTAGAAAGTAAAAGCAGTTTTATTTAGCAAAGGAAAAGGGAAGAGTGCACTCCGGAGAAAATGGAGCGGGCTTGAGCGAGAGAGAAGAGTGCTCAAGAGCGTCGAAGGTTACGTTCCTGGGCTTTTAAGTCCTCTTAGCTGGATTCGTGCCAGTTGGTCATTGGTTGAGCCCTGTATGTAATCTCTGTGGTATTTGTTAAAGAGATTGGTGCCCAGCTGGTGAGAACTCATTGGTTTAACTGAATGGCAGCCAAGGTGTTGGGGGCCCCCTGTCTGGAATTGTCTGTCTCCTGTGGTCACTTCTGTGCATGTGCACAACTGCTCAGGGAATCAGTTTGTCCCTTTTGCAAATAACCAGGTTTTCCTTCTCCTGCTCTTGTCTCTGTCTAGCTTCCTGCCTCAGAGGGACCAAACAGCTCATAGACTTAAGCTTCTCCACTTTGCTGCAGGCCGCAGCCCTCTCTAATGTCCCACCCAGGCTCCCTGTGCCCTGCTCGTTAGCTTACAACTCCACCTCCCTGATGTTTGTAGATTCACATGGTCAAGAGGGGTTCCTTTTATGCCTGCCATGGTTCTCAGCCGCAGTTCAGGAACATTTTAAGCATGGAATGTGCACATGTGCTGAGTAAATGTGCTTGCACCTAGGGAGGAGAGGCCAGCACACGCGTGCTGCTCATTGCTCAGCTGTCCCCACCAGGGGAGTGGGGTGCCCTTGGTTTTAAGTGAAGATGAAGACTTGAGGCTCCCAGGGGTAATACCTTGCCCCAGGCCACCCAGATGTCCCCGGTGAAGCTACCTTTGAACCCAGTTCTGACTGACCTTAAAATCCGTGTTCATTCCTCTTCCCTCAGCTGCCTTCCAAGTCTCCAGAATGGACCCTTCTTGAAAGACTCCAGTTAATAGTCCTTGACTGCTAGGATTATGGGTCTTTCAGGTTTCTCTGGCTACCTAATAAAGTGATTTCTGATGACAATCTAAGGACATCCTTCCTTCCTGTAACCCCTCCTCCATGACCCGTAGGACATCTTCAGAGCCTGGAAATCCCTGGAAATCCAGAATAGCAGGCGCCGAAAGGATGTCACAGGCCCCCTCCCTTCATTCAGAGAGGCTGAGGAGCCTCTTCCTTCCCAATAAACTCCTGGGAAGCCACTGACGGATTGTCTGTGCGGGGAAATGAGGCTGTGGAGCCCCGGAAAAGGCGGAGGTCACCCAACATCCTGCCCTGCCTCCCCTGAGAGGCCCCATTGTCCTGGCTCCAGCTCCCAGGCTGGCCCACCCTCGATGTACGGCATTCATGAGCCAGCTCTGAAGCCCATTCTGAGTTAGTGCTATTTGTAGAATCTTCTTAAAATACCACAACAGTGCCATTCACAGAGCGTCTGCACAGCGATCGATGGCGGGGGTTGGAACAAAGCTCTGCTGTGCTCGGTATCCCATTCGGGCACTGACAGGGGATGCTGGCACCCTCCCTGTCCTGGGTGCTACTGAGCAAGGCCCGTGGGTCCAGCCCAGACTCTGGTCCCCCACGCTGGCCTGGAGCATGCCCAGAGCTAGACTGGCTGGCTGAATGGGTGCCAGATGGCGTGCAGCCCTCTGGAAGTGGGACTCAGCCCTTCTTGTGGCTGTCCCCACCAGGCCCAGCTCTCCTTCATCCTCTCGTCTTCAGCACCAACACTGGGACGCACACCGGGCTTGCTCAGTTACAGTCGGATGGATGGACAGAGAATAAAGCCTCTAGCTAGTCAGAATCTTCCTCTGTCTCTCTTTGCAGGAGCTCAGTTCCATCATTACATATATGGCAGTGTCCCCACCAGCTGCATCTCTCTTCCCCGCCCCCAGCAGTATGGGTAGTGCATTCTTAGGAAGGCTGGCTGACGCGATGTTAATAGGTGTCACCATTAGCAATTGCTTTTGTGGTACCTGGGATGAGCTGAGCAGAATTGTTGGACCTCTCAAAGCCTTTCTTATGCTAATAGACCATGAACTAGGCCCAAACGATTTAATCTTGAGGCCCTTCCTCACACAGCTGCCTGGCTGAGCCTGGCTGGGCCTTCCTGTGCCCTGCAGGGTGCAGGTGTGGCTGCAGCTCCAGGGTCTGCCCATCTGCTGAAAGGATTTGATGACTTACCATTTTTTGTCTTCTTCTATTGGTACCCACGCATGAGCTGCATAGAAAGGCAGACATTCCTCCAAAAGGAGGTGGCTTAGCTGGTCCCTGCTCATGCCTGAGGACAAGAACCTACAGTGGGATTCCCAGTGTGTCTGGGAGTGGCTGGCACGACCCCCTCCCTCACAGGAAAGGCTTGGCAGCCAAGACCCAGCAGCTCTTGCTGGACAGCTGTGCCAGCCGGGACGGAAGTAGGGTTTTGAGTATGTTTAAAAGTATGGCCATTTGTCCTCAGCAGGTCCCCAACATGTACCCAGTAACAGCTGGTCATGAAGGACATGGGGCCACTCCCTGACCAGTGGTGGAGCATTCCACTCAACTGCAGCAGGAAGAGTGACCCTTGGCAAGAGGGGCCCTACCTGGCGGAGTGAATCTGCTTAGGGGAGGCCAGGAGAGGGACCGACATCCCAGGGACGGTTTGGCGATTCTCAAACATCACCTTGTAGGGGATAAAACATGCCTCAGTGTGGAAGGTGGCCACCCCAACATCTGAGCCCTGGCAGTGGGAATCCGACCATCCTGGAGGATAGCAGGATGGCCCCAGGAAGTGGGTCCCCTCCAAGACAGGAAGGTTCACGTCACTCTCCAGCTGCAGGACTTCAGGCAAGGGACTTGGAATTTCTGTGCTTCCGTTTTCCCACTGGTAAATCAGGATCCATAGGGTCTGGTTTGAGGGTTGTGAAGATGAGAGGAGCTCACGGCGTAATCACCGTACCTGGCCGAGCAGGGCCTCGTTACTGGCCGCCTCCTAGCCTTAACTGAATTACTGAAGAAATGGGAGATTTTATGGTTTCTTTAGTCTGCACTTGCCCCCTCTTGAGGTTGTGAGTTCCCCGAGTTCAGGGAAGGACTGATGGTCACCCGGGAGTCCCCAGCACATCTGCATGTGCAGGGTGACTGTCCCGTGGGCACAGGTCGGGGAGGATCTGGTGCACAGAGGACTGGGTAGGAGAGAGACTTACTTTTCATTCTGCATGTTGGGACAGTTGATTTTTTTCGTTGTTGGTGTTGCTCACCTTTTGCCCCCAAAGGCTAATCTTTCTAAATTCTGTTTCTCATCTTGCTGTTGTCCATCACTTCCAGATGCTGTCAGCATGTCAGCCCTCATCAGCTCTCCCAGTCCTTTCGTATCCACGTGTGTTAATCCACTGTGTGCCATGGAGCCTGTGAACCATGCACCTTAGAAACGTGTGTGAACCAAGAGCAGGCAGGCCCCGAGTAAGGTCCTTGAGTGTCTGTTGTTTGGCTCTCAGTGCACCCGTCACCTGCTGTGCTTGCCCCTCAACTCCAGATGGATGGAGTTGCCAGAGAAGTAACTCTGGATAAACGAGGTGCTACCGTATGCCCTATGCTGGGAGAGACAGGCAGTCACCCTGAGTCTGGCAGCGTTTCTGGCTCTGCACATTATGATTCTTCAAATGAGGATGGATAAGGTGATGACAACCCCTGGGAACAAGGTGGTTTTCCAGGGAATTTTCCAAGGTCAGTGTTGAACTCGTAGGTAGGTCTGAGAGGGCCTGGAGGAGTCCTGTAAGCTCTGCTGAGGGGGACAAGGCTGGACTCTGAGTCAGATAGATAAGGCATAAAATCTTAGCTCTGGCCACCTTCCTGGGAGTCTTTGGGCAGTTTCCTTCTGTGGGAAATGGAGAAGACCTTCCTTAAGATTTTCAGGCTTGAATTTGAGAACATACAGGCCCTCATGTTGCATAACTCTAGGGGGCGCCATTCATGTAAGCTCCAGTGTGAATGATTGCCTCCAGAGGGCACCATCGATTTAGACTACCATGTGAATGCCTAGACGAGGGCTTCATTCACTTAGACTGCCATGTCAGTGGCTACCTCCTAGAGTTGTGCTAGGGAGTGGTGTTGGATAACAGTGAACATGTTAAACTTCCATCCTGGCACAAGCTAGAGTGTTCTTAATTGTTTGGATGTATACCCGGCTTCCAGGAAAGAGGCAGCTTATAAAAATAGTATGTTGTTTTTTCAAGAACTTGAAGAATTTAGGTGAAAAACAAAATGTGGGAGGACTCTAGCTAAAGCCTCAAGGTCCCACACACCTGCCAGAGGTGGGCCCACATCTGGCTTGACCCTACCGTTGCAAAGAAGGGAAGCATCTGCAAGAGATCCACCGTGGCCATATGAATTAAGTGGATTTCTCCTGTGTCCAATATAGATGTTGTGGTTCATCAAACGTCTGCATGACCTGTGGCCCAGGGGGGAGGTGACTGTGCAGTATCCGGTGGGTAGAACAGGGTCATGGAGTGCCACAGGCCCTGGGCACGTATCTTCTCTGCCGTTTGGCAAGTCACTTTCCACCTGGGCCTCAGTCTCTCCACTTGGCCCTTCTCTCCAGCCAGCAGAACTCCTTATATGATTTTGGCTACACCTCCTGCCTGCCTCCTCCAGGCAGCCCTTCTGGCCCAACTCTCTCTCCACCCCAGCCTGGGGGAGGGGCTGGGAGGCAGAAATTGTTTACCCTAGGACTTCCCCTTCCACCCACACCTAGGTTTCAGGGACGGAACTGGGAACTGAGAAGTTCTCCCTACCCCCACTGCCACCCCTATGGCCACCCCCACCCCCACCAGGTGTTCCAGAACCTCCTCCAGCCCAGTTCTCAGAGGCTTTGTGATGCAGAATTGGGGTAGGGGCTGATCCCCTGGGTTTGGGCTAAGAGTTTACGACCATCTCCATAATAAAGAGTAGAGAGGCAGGGCAGGGGCTCCAAGCCTCCCCATCCACATCCTTGCAGACTCAGGAGTGAAGAGCAGATGTCTTTGTTGTTGTTAATTTCCCTCGCTGGACAATTGCCCTCGCAGCTCACTGGGGATCAGGCTCGCGTTGGCTTCATTGTTGTGTCCCCAGTTCCTAGCTTACTGCCTGGCAGGACTCAGGCTTGTGCGATTGTAGGGTCAGAGAAGAGGCTGCATCGAGTCACCTGGGGACAAGCCAAAACTCCCTCAAGGTAACTGGAGAAACAGAGGTGCAGGCTGTGGGCTGGCTGCCGCCCACTGGTGACCATGCTGATGAGAATCTAGCCCGGCTCCACAGGGTGATGGTCAGCCCCTGCCTCACGCCCAGCACTCCAGGCTGGGGCGAGCAGGTGCAGACAGCGACAGCCAGGAAAACGGAGTCGAGCCCCAGATCCCTGGCCCGTGCTTTTCAGGCTGCTGGGCCTGGTCCAGAGTGGGGATCAGGTGGGGGTGATGGGGTGGAGGGGGATGCCACCCGCATTTTTAAGTTTACTGCTTACAGTTACAGAGTGATTTTTATTTATTCGTTACATTTACTCCAAATTGTACAGTTTCTGGAAACAGAGGAAGGAGGACGTGGTGGGACTGGTGCCCACTGCCTGGACCCCTGCCTGCCTTGGCGCCACTCATGCCCTGGGGCTTGGAGCCCCTCGGGCTGATCCTTGTCTTCAGACTTCCTCTCCATCACCACCTGGATCTTCCTACCCCACTGTCATCCCACCCCCCAATTTATGTTCTGTTGAGTGTAAGGTTAAGACAGGTACTGAGCTCGGGTGCCTGTCACCACCTTCACCCCTCCCTACCTGGCCCAAGCCATGGCTTCTCTCAGCTGGACACCTGCCAGAACCTCCTGTCTTCCTCCTGACCCCACTCTCATCCTTCTTAGTCCTCTGAGCCACAGGAAGGAGCTTAGGACTTTTCCCACCTCAGGGCCTTTGCAGTTCTCCTAACCCCCCCTGCACCCCCCATCATGTCTGTGCAAGAAAGCCAGGCCCTCTGTCTTCAGCTTATCCCCTCCCCAGAATGGCTTTCCTCACCCCTGCTGCAGTGACAGCTCTACCCATCTCTGCCGCAGTCGTCCAGTCTGAGCTCCCCTCCTTATGGGGTTTGCTCCCTGACCTTGGTCCATTTCCCCCAGGAGTCAGCTCTGGGGGATCAGGGAGTCTTGCCGGTCTTGTTCATGCACCCCCTCCAGCCTACACCCGTGAGCCAAGCACAGTGCCCGGCACACAGTAGAGTCTTGGGAAGTATCTGTCGCCTCCTTGAAAGAATCAGCCTTGCTACACCTGCTGGGCCCAGTTGGCCCAGCCTCTGGAGAGGGGAAGTTAAAGCTCCCAGGACCAACCTTGGTGGGTGGATGACCAGAGCCAGTGGGTACCTGTGCCGCTTTGGTCCCAGGGCTGGTGGTTCTGATAGACATTTTGTAAGGCAGGTGGAGTCCCAGGCTCCCAAGGGTCCAGCGTTCCTGTGGGGAGCTCCCTCCACTCCCCATTTTATTCCCGTCCTGCACGCCTCCCTGTGCACTTCCCACACGGGAGTCTTTGTTTTGGGCTTTGATTTGGGGGAATCCAGCCTAAGATGTGCAGTGTTAATGGGGGGAAAACATGCTCACTAGCAACCCGCAATAGAGAAGGGCACTAGTTACCTCTGCGGCTCACAGCGGGCCCCTGTTTCAGGGCTCAGCGCTCTCAGGCCTTCATGTCACAGACGCTGAGGAAGTGGCGCCCAGGAGCACAGCTTCCTTGCGGCGTGAGGGGAGGTGCAGGGCCTTTCCTGCGGGGAGCCCCAGACCGGAGTCAGCCCTGTCACTTACCCACTGGAGCCGGCCCTGTCACTTACCCACCGGAGCCGGCCCTGTCACTTACCCGCTCTCTGGGCTCGGCTTCTCGCACAGGCAGGGAAGGGGGGGTGGGACACACAGTGTGATAACAGCGCAGACTTCACGGAGCTGCAAGGTGGCTGTATGGTGACAACAACGGGGCGGGGCAACCGCTGGAAACTGGCAGGGGTAGGTGGTAACACTGCAGAAATCAGTGCCCTGCAGAGTCACTGGAGAGCGGCCCCAGGCTGGAGAGGAAGCCGCGCTGAGTAAGCGCTTCAGCAGTGTCCTTTTCCTTCCTGAGTACGGTGCGTCAAGCCCTCATTCCTGCCAGGTCACTCAGCACGAATTACCTTTTCTTCCAGTCTCAGGACCAGGTCCACCCTCCTTCCCCCCAACCCCCACCTTGGAGCATTTCAGAGCCTGGTCTTGATCTGATGGTTGGCATATCCATTTAATATCCTGTATTTTAAGTTATTTTTTCCTCCCCAGAAGTTATTTTTCAGTCAGTGCTGGCCTTGCTTTCGGTGGTGTTTCCCAGTGTCAGGCACGTTGTCTCACTGCTGAGGCCTGGCCAAGGCCTGGCTTCTCCACGGTCAGGAGCCGAGAGGGGTCAGGCCCAGGGCCAGGCCAGCCGAGCTGTGGTGGGAGGGGCCGCGAGGACACGGTTCTCAAAGTGTGGTCTCTCCACCCCCAGACCTCTGCAATCCTTCCTAACACTTGCCATTTGCAGTTTGTGATATTGGTAACGCCTGCCTCCCCTCCCAAGCTGCGTTCTCCCAGAGGCAGGGACTCCTGGTTTTGTCACTGCTGTGCCCGTAGCACACGGCACAGTGTCTGGCATGTGGTAGACCTTCAGTAAACATTTGCGAAGGGAGAATGAGTTGAGGCAAGCTGGGAGTGGGTGAGAACAGGTGGGGAAAGTGAGGGAAAGGTGGGGATATTTGAGCGGGGTCTTGATGGATGAGCAGGAGTTTACCGGGTGGGAAAGGCATTGGCGCATGCAAAGACAGGAGGTGTGTGACACGTGGCATAGGTGGGCAACAAGACGGTGGGCAGAGTGCCTGCAGCATCTGGTGAGATGGGGAGTGGACAGGTGCTCTCAGCTGGTCACGGAGGAGCCCCAGTGGGAAGCAGCAGAACCAGGACATGTCCTCAAGACAGGGAGAGGCTACGGTGTGGGATTCTCCCTGGGGAGGCGAAAGGTCCAAGTGGCGCTTCAGAGACAGCCCTCCGGCAGCACCTGGGGTTCCCCAGCTGGCTCCCCACTCTTTCTTCACTTCTGTATTGTCCCTGGGAGGAAAGTCACAGTCTCATTTCGCCCACAAGTTGCTGCCCGGGGCAAGTTTACACCAGATTCCCTGAAAACCCAAACATCCCCAGAACCACAAAAGAAGATTCCCAAGGAGGCACCGTTTTAAGAAATGAAACTCTGCTACGGTGATGGGCTGGCCAAAGGGGAACTGGGAGCTAAAACCTTTTGGAGGACATTTGGGGCATTTACCTAAATTCAGAGTACTCAAAGCACACGACAGGCCTTACTTCTCCAGGGACAAACGCACAAGCTACCACTTCTCTTAGCAATTAAAATCACAGTCTTTATTCAGAGAAGTCATCTGTGTCCGTTAGACCCCACACACACATGAACACTTCACAGAGCGTCTAGTGAGAGCAAGCCCCTCCTCACCCTGCTCCTGCACCCCCTCTCCCCTCCTGAGCCAGCCCAGGTCCCAGGGTCCCGCGTGTCCTTTCAGAAATGGGCACACGTATGTACACTCCTGTGTGACCGTGTCACTCTTCTCCGCAGACGCAGCCTGTGTACACTGTGGCAGGATGTCATCTCGTACCACTTCGGTTTCACCACGTCTGTGTCTTGGATGGACATACTTCGTTTTACCAGTATATTAACTTGACGGATGCTTAAGTTGTTCTCACTTATTCTTACTACCTCCTGTGTACATGCAAATGTCTCTGAAGAGTAGATTCCTAGGAATGGACTGCTGGGTCACTTAGAATTTTGATAGATATTATCAAATTATTCCCCATAGAGATTGTGCCAAAATCTGCTTCTCCCAAGTGGGTCTGCCCACTTTGCTCACTGTCCTCCCTCAGGTTGGTGCCTCCAACCATGAGCCCCTCCCACCCCTTGGGGCACTGGTAAACCAGCCGGGAGCAGTTCCCAGGTGCCCGTGTGCCCACCATGCACTCCCCACGGAATGCAGGGGTGCAGCCCCTTGCACTGCCCCCACCCACCTGGGACATGTGGTGTGACGTTTATTTCAACTGTCACTTTATATTAAATCCCATTTCCATTTAGTTTTTAAAATGAGTAACAACACAGTTCAGATATCAGAAGGCAAAAGGCCCGTCTTCCCTGCAGTCTGTCTTTACCTGGAAACTACGACCCACTTCCCACCCGAGGGACACTGCCCCCAGTGTTTTCTTTCTCCTTCCAGAGATATTTTGCATGTATTTAAACAAATAAGTATGTCTTCCATTCTTCCTCCCTCTGTCTCCCTTCCTTTCTTTGCAAAAATGGTAGCATATTCTTCTCTTTTCTTGTTTTACTTGACATTATCTAGCAGAGAACATTCCAAATCTGGGCATAGAGTAAATCCTCATTTTTTTTTAATACCTGCAAAGCATCACATTTTATGGCTATATATTCATCTCCCACCCTTTTGCCATTTATCATTTTTATTTTCTTTTCTTTACCATGCAAATATTTTTAACTCTTATGAAGTCATACTTCCTTTTATGGTCTCTAATTTTTGAGTTGTACTTACAGAGACCTTCTCCATTTCAAGTTTATACAAAATCTCTCCCATGATTGAGCCCAGCACATATATAGTTTCATTTCTTAATCTTTAAATCTTTGAGCCATCATGAATTTTTATTTTGTTGTGAGGCATGATATAAGGATCCAACTTGATTTTTCTCTGAGTGGTTATCCAGTTGTTCCTGTCCCATTTACTAAACAACTCACCTTGTACTCACCCATTTGAAATAACTTCTTAATTATATTCCAGACTCCCATATGTGTTTGAGTCTGTCTCTGGTCATGTCATCCAGGACCATGCTGTTTTAATTATTGTAGCTCTATACTCTGTTTTAATAACTGGTAGTGCTGGTCAGACTTTGTTATTGTTTTCTTCAAAAATGCACTTGCTATTTTTGGTTATAAACTTTTATTTATTTATTTATTTGTTGAATCAAAATTGATTATACATATTTTTAGGGTTCAACATTGAGATATGTTGATCAAATCAATATTACTAGCATATATATTGTTAGAAATCAAAATAATTCTTTATGCCCCTTGTCCCCTCTCTCCCCTCCCCTCTAATTACCCTAGATTTCTTCTCTCCTTCTGAAAGAATAATGGTTACTCTGTTGATTTGTTGCCTAGATGATCTGTCCAATGCTGAGAGGTGTGTTCAGGTCCTCCAATATTATCATAGAGCAGATGCTTCTTCTGTCACTCTGAAATGGGCTTTGTGGAGAGAGACATTCTCTTCTTTTCTTTATCTCTGCTGGTGACTCTCCTCGTGTCGATGCACTCCAGGGGCTGGTGGACCATCTGCGTGGTGGTTGTGGCATCTAGCTGGTTTCGCAGCAGCCATGGTTATTGTGGTGGCTATGGTGGGCCACCCACCTGGAGGTGATGTTTTTGGCATGCTCCTTGGTGCTGGCAGTGTGCCTGGTTATGGGGAGTGTCTGGTCCCTGGGCAGGCCCCAAGGTACTGGCACAGTGTGCCTGGTTGTGGGAGGGGGTCTGGTCTCCTTTTCCATACCTTGGGACCCCAGGTGGACCCCAAGGTGCTATTGTGGTATGCCTGGTTGTGGGAGAGGGGTCCAGTCCACAGCTCTATGCCTCGGGTCCCTGGGCAGGCCCCAAGGCACTGGCATGGTGCCTGGTTGTAGGAGGTGGGTCCAGTCCCTGGCTCCATACCTCAGATCCCCGGGCTGGCCCTGAGGGGCTGGCATGGTGTGCGTAATTGTGGGAGAGGGGTCCAGTCCTCTTCCCCATGCCTTGGGTCCCCAGACAGGCCCCAAGGCACTAGCACAGTGTGCCTGGTTGTGGGAGGGGGGTCTGGTCCTCTTCTCCATTCCTCAGGTCCCCAGGTGGGCCACAAGGTGCTAGTGGTGTGCCTGGATGTGGGAGTGGGGTTCGGTCTCTGGCTCCAAGCCTCAGGTTACTGGGCAGGCCCCAAGGCACTGGTGGTGTGAGTGGTTGTGGACAGGTGTCCTGTCCCCTGTTCCATACCACATGTCCCCTGGCAGGCCCCAAGGCACTAGTGGTGTGGCTGGGCCAGAACTAATTTTTTGTCCTTTGCTTACTTCTACACAGGAGAACTTCCTGTGGGAACCAGTACTTGAGCTGTGTGGTTGAGCTAAGTTGCTGCTTTGCTGCTTTTTCCCTAGGAAAGGCTTTTAGTGCAGCTCAGGGTTTAATGGTTGACCTTATAGGTACTTCCAGCTCTCCAGAGACTTGGTGCACCTGGGTTGTGTAGAAAACTCTGATCTGGCCTAGTTTTTTCATCAAACTGCAACATGCAATTCTGCATTCCTGACCAGTCTCCTCTGAGTGGTCCTGCACTGATTGGGGGGTAGATCAGCTGTCCTTGCTATGTCCCAGTGTTCTCACACTGGGCCTGTCTCCCCTCTCCACCTGTGCTCCAAACACTTCCCATGGGACAGGCCCTGCACCGACCGGTCCCTTGTGTTGACTCACCGGCATCTGAGTGGCTCCTCTTTTTCAGCTGTTCTAGCTCCTTGCTCCCGCATGGGTCCACAGGAACCCTATTAGTGGTCTTGCTGTCCTGGGGGCCACCAAGGTCCTCTTCTCCCCTGTTGCCTCCAAGTAACTCCATCTGAAGGGCACAGCTGCAGCTTCTACTGGCTTTTGCTCCGAGGGCTCAGCAGCTCCAGCATTAAAGTGGCAGTGGCCTGAAATGCTCCAAGTAGTTTTTCCTTTCTCTCATCGTGGTTTCTCCCACCTTCCTGAACTCCATAGGTCTCTCCTCCTCTTCCCCTGAGCTCCAGCGGCCCCAGCTTGGCTGATGTTATATTTTTATGGTTGTAAATTGGCTGATTTGTGGGAGAGAGTGATGCTGGGGACCATCTATTCTGTCATCTTGAAAAAGAGACCATTGATTATAAACTTTTAGAATCAATTCATCTAGTTTAAAGAATGCTATTAGTATTGTATTAAAGTTATAGACTGAATTGGGGTGATGTCACATCTATTATGTTGCGTTTTTCTACTTATATACCTGGCATTTCTGTTTCTTCTAACTTACAAGTAGATTGTGATTTCTGTATATTGTTTATGTCCAGCTAACTTACTGGATTTTTTTTATTGCTTGTAATGGTTTTTTAGTTCACTGACTTAGGTTTTCCACATATATAAACAGGTAATCTAAAAAATAATAGGAGCTATAATAATAACACCACATCCTCCTCTCTGGCTTTTATAGTTTCATGTTCTTTCTCTTGTCCAATTGCACTCATGAATACTTCCAGGAGAATGATAAATAAAAGTGTGATAGTGGACATGCTCGTATTGTCCCTGGCTTTGGTGGGGGTGCTGCCAGTTTCTTTACACCAAACACAGCATTGGCTTTGGGCATATCTGTGTTAGGGAAAGACCCTTCTAATCCCATTTAACATGGAATTTTTATCACATTGGATGTTAAATTTTTCTAGTGCTGTTCAAAGTTTCTCCTTAGACCCTGGCTGGGACACCATGTGCACCAGCAAGGTCCTGAAGGGCTGTCTGTGGCTCTCATGGTCTCTGTCCCACATGTTTTCAGCTGCAGGAAACAGAAGAGCCCACCTGACTGGCTTAAGTCAAAGGAGATATGTTATTGTCACAGACAAAGCAATCCAGAGGTAGGCAGCTCAGCAGTGTCAGTGAGGACATGGACTCCCTCGACCCCCTCCACCCTCCTTGGCCTGCTGGCTCTGCTTGCTGCCCAGCGTGGTCACAAGATGACCACCAAGTCTCAGTGGCTCTATCTCTCATCTTAGGATAGCCAGTAAAATAGAGCTAGTTTTCATTTCTTTCAAAGTCTTCTTTAATGTCTAAGTGTGCATTTCTTTTAATGGCCACATGTGATTCAGTCATGTTTGTGTGCTCCATGTGTGAGCCATTCCCCCGCTGTGGGTGTGACCGTGGCTTCCAGCATTTGCCTAGGTTTTAATGTTGCTTGCTTGTTGGGGCGATTTGATTCTGAAACACTGGCCTCTGCCTTTCTCAGGCTAACAAGCTTTTCACGTTCGGCTCCAGCTGGTCGAGAGATGCTAGTGCGTGGCCAGAGCAGGGTGCGAGAACTCCCAGAGAACAGGGTGGAGAGCCAGGCCCTGGGGAGGCTGCCTGTGCCGCTGCCAGCTGACTGCTTGGGGTGTGGGGGCTCTAAATCCCTGCCCCGGGACTGGGGAGGGGAAGGGGGGAAAATGTGTTAGGACGTGCTTTTTCCATGCATGAGCCATCTCCCTGACTCCCGGCCCTAGGGAAGGGGGGTCGGTGAGGGCCTTCCTGTGGAGCATCTAGAGGCCCCAAAGACAGTGTCCAGCACACTTCTGTTCAGGGGTCTTCACTGTTTGCCTAGAGATGAAAGAAACCTCGGCCAGAACATCTTAAGGAGGAGGAAGACAGTTGGGTATGGTCTGGCCCAGGGACAGGGGTGCGGTGGCAGGGGGACTCTGATGGTCCCCGTCCTGCTCGGGCCAGCTTTCTCCTTCCTTTAAAGAATGCTGTCTTCCTTCTCAGAAAACAGCACAATTGCAGGCCAAGACAGGTGTCACCTACATGGAGCTTCATGAAATATAGGGACCTGCCCTTGGGGTAGCCTCCTCTTTCTTTGGGGTGCACATGTGGCAGCTGTAACAGACAGATTCAATCAGAGCCCTAAAGGAACCGTGGGGACCTGAAGGTGCTGCTCACTCTGCCTGTCACCTCCCTGCTGATATTCTGCCCTTTACCTGTCTTGTCCCACCAGGAGGGGCCCTGGGACGACCAGCGTCTCCTCCTAGTGACAAATAGCACAGAGCTCAGCAGTGCTGCCTGGGGGAGGAAGGCACCTTGATTGAGACCCTAGGCCCTGCAGCTGCCCTGAGCGGCAGAACCACACCCATGATTGAGTTACTGTGGCCACAGAGGCCCTGATGGCAGGGCAGGTAGGCGGCGAGGCCCTGATGGCAGGGCAGGTAGGCGGCGAGGCCCTGATGGCAGGGCAGGTAGGCGGCGAGGCCCTGATGGCAGGGCAGGTAGGCGGCGAGGACCTGATGGCAGGGCAGGCAGGCGGCGAGGCCCTGATGGCAGGGCAGGCAGGCGGCGAGGCCCTGATGGCAGGGCAGGCAGGCGGCGAGGCCCTGATGGCAGGGCAGGCAGGCGGCGAGGCCCTGATGGCAGGGCAGGCAGGCGGCGAGGCCCTGATGGCAGGGCAGGCAGGCGGCGAGGCCCTGATGGCAGGGCAGGTAGGCGGCGAGGCCCTGATGGCAGGGCAGGTAGGCGGCGAGGCCCTGATGGCAGGGCAGGCAGGCGGCGAGGCCCTGGGTTTCCCTGGCTTCATTCCTGTGTCCCCAGCGTTTCTCTGCCTCTTCCTTCTGGATCCATTTTTTCCAGAGGGTTCCTTCCTTCCCTTCCTGTTCAGACATATTTTGTGGCACATACTTAGGCCACAGGACAGCCTCAAACGGGACCAGCGGACAGTCCCACGCGCTCTCCCGCATTCAGCAGCCTCTTCACTCTCCCCCTCTGCCTTCCCTTCTCTCCTTTGCTCTGCCTTTAAAAGCCTTTGTAGAAATGCAGGGGTGAGTTGTCAGCCTCCTCACATCCCTGGCTGAGGGCTGCTGCTTCTGATGGCCCTGAGAAGGGAGGCAGAAAGCCCAGCTGCCCCCTAAGACCCCCACTGATTATTGATCCTTCTGAAGGAGGCGGAGTTGTGACCTGGGGAGCTAGCATCTGTCAGGAGCACCGGCCTGCACAGGGGAGACAAGGTCAGTGTCCTGCTGCCCTCCAGAAGTGGCGCCTCCCTTATTCAGCTGAAGGAACTTTTTGGTAATTTGTACGTGGAAGGCTCTGGCCATGTGTGTACAAGCAGATTATTGTCCAGGTCCCATGATTACCCGCGAAGGGTGGGTGGAAGGTGGTCAACACCCTAGGAGATCCTGACCACCGATGGCCAGTTGGGGAGGTTTCTGCCTTCCCCCTACATGGACCCCATGTAACCAAATGCAGTCAGCTTGCTCTGTGCTAGGATCTGGAGAACGCTGATTGTTAGCAGCTCACAGTCCAGTGGTATATGAACCACCTTGACCCCCAAACCCCCATCCCCAAAGGTGCAGTGCACAGCACACCCCCCACAACCAGGTTTGTGAGCTCCTTAGGCCAGGACGCAGGTAGAAGGGCCCCCCCCATTATTGCATTGGACTAGGAGAGAGAATCCATCAAGTAGCAACCCCTTATATTTCTATACGGATTACCTTATCTAATATTACTTGTTGTCCTCTTGCAAAGATTGTGGCAGACCTCAGGTGAAAGTTCAGCATGCACCTGGGGACAGGGGTCAGGTAAGACAATGGAGAACGAGGTCAAATGCCAGCAGCTAAGGTGGAGATAGTGGCCAGGACAGGCTGCCTTGGGTGCAGCGGGTCTGGGCTGGGAATTCCAGCCTTTCCAGTTCGTACCTGTGTGACTGTGGTCAAGGTCGTCCATCTCTCTGAGCCTCAGTTTCTTTCCCTGGAAAATGAGGATCATAACGCCTATCTCACAAGTTAAGGAGAAGATAAAATGCCATAGCATACGTAGAGTCCGCAGCTGCTGCTGCTGCTGTTATTGCTGTCATTATCATCCTTGTTATTATTATTGAAAGAGAAGTGAGAATGTGCATGCACCACCAGATCTGTACTTCCCAGGGCTTAGCAGGACGTGTGGGGGAAGACTGTGCTTCAGACTGTATTTTGGCAAGACTGGCATTGTATTCATTATCTCTTGCTATATAACACATTACCCCCAAGCTTAGTGGCTGAAAACACAAACATGGGTCAGGAATCTGGGTGTGGCTTAGGGGGGTCCTCTATCTGAGGGTCTCTCACAGGCTGATCCGTGTGTTCACTGTGGTTGTGGTTTCATCTGAAGGCTCGACTAAGGGAAGACCCACTTCAAGCTCAGTCATTTGTTTAGTGATTTAGCGTGGGACGATTCCTCAGGGGCTGTTGAACTGGGCATCGCAGTCTCCTGCTGGCTCTTGGCTGGAGGCCTCTCTCAGTTCCTTGCCATGTGGGCCTCCCCATGGGGCAGCTCACAGCATGGCAGTGGCTTCCATCAGAGCCAGTAAGTGAGAGAGAAAGAGAGGAAATGCAAGACAGAAGACACAGCCTCTTTGTAACCTAATACAAAAATGACATCCTGTCACTTTTTGCCATCTTCCATTCATTAAGAGCAAGTTACTAGGCCCACCCCGCATTTAAGAGGAATGATCGTGTAAGGGTGTGAAAACCAGCAGGCTGGGCTCATGGGGACCAACTTAGAGACTGTCCACCACAGGATGGAACTGAGAGCATGAACTCTGCAGCCAGACTGCCTGGGAGATTCAGATCCTCAGCCCTCAAGAGTGAGTTATGAGTGGCCAATGCTTTAGGAGACCAGTTGGCAAGTAGTTTTCCCTGGCTGACCAGGGCCAGTTGGGACACTCCACTGTACTAGTCATGTAACCTTGGACAAATTATTCCACCTCCCTTAGCCTGTTTTCTCATCTGTAAAATGGGTGTCGTGATTGTCCCACCCTAGAGGGTTGCTGTGAAGATATCGAGCTAAAATATGCAAAGCTCTCAGAACAGTGCCTAGCATATGATAAGCACGCAATCAAAGTTGGGTATTTGAATTAAGAGAGATTGTTTGTCACTTCCACAGAGCCATCTTTGTGCCCCACAATGACCCAGCACTACCATCCATTGAGATCCTACCCTTTTCCAGGCACTAGACTAGTCCCTGGGGGTACCAGGGAGGACAAGGTCTGCATTCATGAAATGTACATTCCTTAGCAGAGCCATTCAGTAAACATGTATATGAACAAATGAGCTGCTTTCCAATCTAGGTATGTTCTACAGAGAAAGCTTGAGAGTAATTGGGCAGGAGAGGGCAGTTTCTTGACAAAGGTTCTCACCCAGGGAAGGTTTCTCTGATGGACATGTGAGCTGAGGCCTGAAGGCAAGAGTCAGCTGTGCAGAGAGCTGGGAGTACAACATTCAGAGCACCTGAGAGAGCGCAAAGGCGCTAGCTGGAGGAGCACAGGCTTGAGGAGGAGAGAGGGAGCTGGGGTGGCTGATGGCAGTAAGTGGGCATGTGGGAGGTGGGGTTTCAGGGGGCTGGAGACCCAAGGTCACATCCGAGTTGGATTTTGTGCAAGCATGGTAGGCCCTCCAAAGAGTCTTAAGCAGACATGTTTTGCTCTTAATTGACTGCTTTTCTTTGTTGGAGGGGTGATGGCTAGACGGTAAATGAGAGAGATGGGTAAATAAACAGGCGACATCAACACCAGCATAGCCTTTGACTCTGTACTCGCTGGCCAGAGCCCCAGCCTCTGAGGAAGTATCTTCGGAGCTGCCCAGGGATGAGCTGCCAACACCACGAGCTGGGAGGAGTGAATGATGCTGGAGAAGAGGCCAGGCTGGGCAGTGGAGCTGGCTCCTGCCCTCTCTGTCCCAGGGACGAGGCAGACTCTGTAAAGTGGCAGCTGGTTGCATGGAAAGAGCCCAAATCTTTCATGGAAAGCTCAAATCTAGGCTGTGCCGCTTCTCAGTGGAATGACCCTGGACCCCCAGGAGCCCCCAGAGCTTCGGCTTCCCTGTCTGTGACACAGGGACCAGATGTCTACCTTTGCGGGTGTGAGGGCACTTATCAAGCTCCACGTGTAGGTACCATGCCCAGCCCCAGGCTTCTTTGTCTCATTCGGTCTTCACCAGAACCCCAGGAGGTAGGTGCAGTTATTGGCCGTGCTTTGCTGATGAAGAAATGGAAACAGAAAGAGTAAGTTACTAGCGGAGGACCATGTGCTCACTAAGCACTTACATTTATTTTGTCAGGTTTCTCCATGTATTCGTTAATCTCCACCAACCCGGTGAGCTAGGCTCTTCCAGTCTGCACCTGAACAGGAGAACCTGAGGCACAAAGCTGGTGGCTCTGGGGTTCCAGCCCAGTGTTCTCAGCTTCCCCACCCCCCCGTATGCTGGGGGAACAGGATGCCAACCCTCACCTCCCCCACCTCGGGGCAGCCAGGCCCGAGCCCAGGGCATTGAACATGGTCTGGGGTCCAGAATGCAGTGGCAGGAGCATGCAGTGGTAGGTGCACTGCTGACTGCAGAGCAGCCTGCCTTGTGAGTCCGCAGTGGGGCCCTGGAGAGCCTCGCACTGTTGTGAAAGTTCCATGGGCCTTCCAGTAGTTCCTCCTTGGCCCACCCTACCTCTTTGCCCCTCCCGGGACAGTCCTGGCCTTCAGGCACTGAGAAATGCAGAAGTTCCCCAGGGGAGACAAAAGGCCCTGGCCCAGCGCCCACAGGCAAAGCACACGGCAGCTGCAGCTCTGCCAAGAGTGCCCAGAGCACCTGCCCCTGCGCGTGGCCCCCGTCCCTGGCCCGGCCACTCCTCTTGCCACAGCCTGCTGCTCCTCTGTTGTCCACCATGCCCTTCTGCACCACCAGGTATCTGAAGAGGATCAGGCGTCTGTCCCGGGGTAAGTGGGCAGCCAGAGTCATGGGCAGGCTACAGGGACACCAGCCTGGGAGACTGGGGAGGGTGATTAACTCTTGAAGGGAGAGTGATGTTTATGGCTGTAAGGTGAAGAGAGATGAATGAAGGCACAAGGACACTGGGGGGTGGGGGAAGGCAGGGGCAGGTTCAGCCTGGGAGTTCTGTGCAGGAACCCCCAGCTGCTCATTGCCCAGAGCTGGTGCCACGCACATAGTCAGGTCTCAGGAGGTCCAAGGGTGCCAGGTTCCCTGCCCCCACACATACACCATCTCTTGGGGTGGTGGCAGTAGAATAATGACCCCCTCAAGACAGCACACACAACACCACCAGCCCCCGTCTACACTGTCCAAAAACTGTTCAGTCCTGTAGCCACCAGCCACGTGGCTACTGAGCACATGAAATGTGGCCAGTCCAAATTGAGATGTAGTATTAGCTCTAAATACACCCCAGATTTTGAAGGCTTAGTACAAATATATATATCAAATATCTCGGTAATTTTTAATTGATTATGTGTTGAAATTAATAACACTGTTTTGTATATATTGGGATAAATCAAATACATTTTTAAAAATTTTGACCTGTTTCATTTTGCTTTTTAATGTAACTGCTAAAACTTTAAAATTGCACATGTAGCCCGCAGTATGTCTCTGTTGGACCACACCACTCTAGGCAGATGTATCCCAGACACCCGTCCTTCACCCCTGCTGGGCAAAGGCCTTCACAGCTGCTGGGGCCCTCCCCAGGCTCCTGCTACTCCGGGCAGCTGGTGGAATAATCGTGGGCCCTGGGACAAATCCTACATTTTCACCCTGCCACTTTAAATGGTGACTTTTTTTTTTTTTTTTTTAACATTTTCATAAGCTCTGGTAGATGAGAGCTATATAATTTGATTTGACAGATGCTGTATATAATTTGATTAATTATATCAGAATGCAACTTTTTCACTTGAATGTCATAGAATGAGTCCCTGGGGTTACAGCAGCAGCGGCGGCAGCACTGAGGTGACTGGCACACATAAAGCTTTACAAACCGCTTTCACGTATATCATTGACTCTTCTTTTTTTCTTTTTATTATGAAAATTTTCATATGGGAAAGTTGAAAGCCAGTTCTTGCCTTGGGACCCCTGCCAGATTCTGCTGCAGTTTGGTTCTCTGCCCTCTGCCCCAAAACCCCTTGCTTGGGTGGAAAAGGAAGTTCTCACGGTCAGGAGCTCAGAGGGGAAACAGCCTGGTCGGGAACAGAAGAGCTGGCTTGGGGCCCTGGCTCAGTCACCTGGGGCTGGTGCCCTTCCTTGAGCAAACCATAGGCTGAAGTGAGCACAGAGCAGGGTCAATATAGAAGGCCATAGTTCACATAGTTACATACATCCACAGTTCTAGTAACAGCTTAGACATATTTCTAAACATCTCTGGGCCTGTTTCCTTTAAAAGGGGGATAATGACACCACTTTCCTCAAGACCCTGTGAGTGTTCAAACTTCTAATGCCCATGAATTCATTAATGTCATGCCAACCTTATGGTGAGTGCCTTATTTGTGCCAGTCACCTCAGTGCTGCCGCTGCTGCTGCTGCCAGTCTTCCAGTCAGCACAGGCACTGGCAGGCCCTCTCCATGGAAGGCTCTGCTGGCCATGCTGGAGCGCCATATAAGACAGACAAGGTAGGGTGGGCCAACAGCAGGCAGTGTAAGTAAGTGTGTCATGTAAATTCATGAAGCAGACAGAGTATTTGATTGCAGTAAGTGCTATGGAAAAATTAAGACCAGGAAGGAGCATGGGGCATGGTGGGTGACACATGGTGAAGCTTAAACATGGTGATCAGCAAAGATTCCCCAAGATGGTGACATTTGAGGAAAGACCTGAAGGAAGTGAGGGAGCAAGCCGTGCCGATATCTGGAAGAACAGCTCTCTAGGCAACAGCAAGAGCAAGGAGAACGGCAGGTGCAGAGACCGTGAAGCAGGAGTGTGCAGACTGTGTTCGAGGAGTGGCAGAAAGCAAAGGGGAGAGCTGCAAGAGGTGATGTCACGGGAGGAGGGGGTGAGGGGGACTTGAAGATCACCACGAGGACTTTGCTGAGATGGGGATATTAGGCAGGGCTGTGCGAGCTGGCTTGGGTCTTAACTGGGTCACTGTGGCTGAACTATTCAGAACAGACTTTCGGGGACAAGGGGAGACAATGCCAGTACTCTGATGAGAATGATGGTGGCCCAGGACAGGTGGAACAGTGAAAAGTGGTCAGATGTTGAATATATTTTGAAGGAGGAACAAATAGAATCTGCTGATAGGAATGAATATGAGATGTGAGAGTAGAGCCAAGGATGTATCTGGTTTTGACTTGAGTAACTGGAAGATGGAGTTGCCCTCAGCCAAGAGGGGAGGGTGTCGGCAGATCCGGAGATGGACTGCATACAGGTCTAGAGGGCAGGGGAGCAGTGAATTTGGAAGTCGTCATCATTTAGAGCCCAGAACTGGAGGAGCCCACTAGAGGAGAAGGTGGATCAGTATGGGGCAAGCGGGAGGGGAGAGTCCAGAGTATACTCCCAACTTTCTGTCTTGGGCACCTGGTTGCCCAGCACTGAGAAGGGAATGCAGGAGGGAGCTAGTTTCTAGAAGAGATACTGATAATTTTTGGACATGCCATGTACCTCTGGGATGTCACACAATGACAGAATTGTAAAAGCCATTTAGACTCATAGCAGTATAATCTGGTTGCTCTGTACCAATGGTTCTCAAAGAGGGGCAGTTTTGTTCCCCCAAGGGATATTTGGCAATGTGTGGAGACATTTTTTGTTGTTACAAACTGGAAGAGAGGGAGAGGTCAGGCATGGTGCTAAAGATCCTACCATGCACAGGATAACCCCTACCCCCAATGAAGAATTATCAGGCCCCAAATATCAATAGTGCTGACACTGAGAAACCCTGCTCTACATTGAGTATGATAATATAACTAAACATTTAGAGAGTGCTCCCTAGCTCCCAGGTGCTAAGCTAAGGGAATTTCCTATTTCATTCTCCAGAGAGGTAGGTACCTTCACTTTCTTTACCCTACAGGTGTATGACTGTGACACTTGAGGCCTCAGATGCCTGTGGGATAGGGTGGAATCACAGTGGCCACACAGACTGATTAAAAGGGAAAATCCAGGAACAGTAATAATAGACCTTCATCTTTCACGGTGAATTTCTTCCTGACATATTTGCTCCTATAATTGTTTGTCTTTAAAGCTAATACTAATCTTTCCTAAGTAATAGAGAAAAAAGGTAAGCATAAACAATTGAATGTGTAGAAAATCTCAAAATTTCTTTTAATAACCCATTTCCTCTTCCTTGCACTCCTCTCCATTGCCATGGGGGAGGTTTTATATCAAGAAACAAGAACAGACCTGGGTTTGAACCCTGGCCCCTCCACTTGTTTGTTCATGAGCTAAATGTTTAACTTTTCTGCATCTTAGTTTCTTCATCTGTAAAATGGGATCAGTCTTCCTTCCTAGAGTATTTATGAGGACAAACTGTGACCGTGTGACATGTCAAGCACCTTGCGCCAGTGTTTCAAATATAGCAGGCATCTAGACAAGATGAAGCAACAGAGACCAATTTATTCTCACACCCGAAACAACCAAAAAAAATGACAAAATATGTGAAACAATGTTTTCAGGATATTGGATATTAGACAATGAAGGGCTGACTGTGACCCCCAAGAGATGGGAAACAAACAAGGTGAGCCCCACACATGCCCCCAGCTTACTGCCTTGAGAAAGTTTCCAGGCTGTGATGCAGAGAGAACCCAGGTGGAACCTATTGGACTCCATGAGTTGCGGAGACAGGGCTGAGAGTTTGAAGAGACCAAAGCATCTAGAGTTTGCCTCTTAGTATACTGAAGAGGAAAGAGCTGCACAGACAGAAAACTCCCTTGAGAATTCAGCTGAGTACTTATCTCCACATGCATTTGAGGAAGTTACTCAGGCTGGGGCAAGAACCACTAGAAAGGACTAGAGGTAGGGAACAGTTCGCATCCTAACATAGGGCAGGGAATAGCACTTATTCCCACTGCCAGCACTTATTCCCAATGCCATGAGGCACTGGATACTGAAAGGTTTTCCCTCAATAGTGGGTAATAGTTAGCTCTGTTATGAGCACTCTGGGTCCACCTAATAAATCTTAGAAGCAAAATCTGTAAGAAGCAAACCCTTTCAAGGAACCTAACTACCAAGAATATTTATAGGAATACAAAAATATCCATCATGCAACCATTTAAAAATCACAATGTCTGGCACTTAGTCAGAATTATCAGGAATGCAAAGAAGCAGGAAAATATGACCTATAATGAGAAAAATTGAACTCAGAAATGACACAGATTTTAGAATTAGCAGAAAAAGGTATTAGAACAGTTTTTATAACTGTATTCCATATATCCAAAAAGTTAAGTAGAGATAGGACAGATACTAAGAAAAAGATCCAAATCAAATTTTAAGAGATCAAACCTATAACGTATGAGATGAAAAATACACTGGAGGGTATTAACAGCAGATTAGACAGAGAAAGATGAATGAACACGAAGACATAGCAGTAGAAACTGAGAGTACTTCTAAAAGTTCATGGGAAGACTCATTATCTTTTAGTGATCTTTTTGAAGTACCCTCATATCCATATTAATTTTTTATTGGCTCTGTGACAAGTCACCACAAACTTAGTGGCTTAAACAGCAGAAATTTATCTTATGGTTGTGTAGGTCAGAAGATTGACACAGGTTTCAGTGGACTTAAATCGGTGTCAGTAGGGCTGTTTCTTTCTGGAGGCTCTAGGGAAGGATCCATTTTCTTGAACTTGCCAGCTTCTAGAGGCTGCTCACGTTCTTCAGATCATGGCCCCCTTCCTCCATCTTCAAGGCCAAAAAAGACAGATCAAGTATTTCTTACTTTGTATTACTTTCCCCTTCTCCATAGTCACATTTCTAACTCCCTCTTCTGCATCCCTCTTTCCCTTTTAAGGACCCTCGTTATTTCATTGGGCTGCCTGGATAATCTAGGATAATCTTTCAATCTTAAAGACAGCTGATTAGCAACTTTAATTTCATCTGCAACCTTCATTCTCCTTTGCTAAGTAACCTACCTGTTCACAGGTTCTGGAGACTAGGAGGTGGATTTCCTTGGGGAACCATTATTCTGCTACCACACTATCCAAAAATAATACACCTTGAGAAAAAAAGGAATTTCACAAAAAATAAACAGAGCCTCAGTAAGCTATGGGATAACTTACAGTTGACTAACATAGGGGTCTTCAAAAAGTTCATGGGAGAGCTGGCAGGTTAGTTCAGTTGGTTATAGCATGGTAATGTTAAAAAAAAGAAGTTCATGGAAGGGTTATATCTTTTAATTCTCTTTTTCCAAGAACTTTTTGAAGTGCCCTTGTACAAGTCATTGAAATCCCAAAAATGGGGGTGGAGGAGGGGCAGGAAAACATTTGAAGTACTAATGGCCAAAAATTTGCTCAATTTTAAGAAAATTATAAACTCCAAATCTAAGAAGTACAATGAGTCCCAAGTACAAAAAACATGAAGAAAACTACACTGCAGCACATCATAATCAAATTACTCAAAAGCAGTGAAACAGAAAAATATATATTACATGCAAAAATGAGGATGACAGCAAATTCTTGTGAGAAACAATGCAAGTAAGAAGACAGTGGAACAACATCTTTCAAGTAGTGAGAGAAAAACATTTTCAACCTCAAAGTCTTTTCCCAGTGAGTTTATCTTTCAACAATGAAAGTAAAATAATGACTATTTTCCACATTCAAAAGCTGAAAGAATTCACCAACAGATGCATATGATAAGAAATGTTAAAGGAAGACCTTCAGGCACAAGTTAAATAATACCACATGGAAGTCTGGATCCATACAAAGGAATGAAGGACACCATGGTAACTACATAGGGAAATATGTGCTTTTTAATTATAATTTAAATATTTTTGAAAGATAGTGACTGTTGAAGTAAAAACAATAACGATGTATTATTGAGTACATAATGGTAAAATGTATGACAGCCGTGGCTAAAAGCTTAGGAAAGGACAAATGGAAGTGTACTCTTGTAAAGTCCTTATGCTATACATGAAGGGGTGTATTATCAGCTAAAGTAGACTGTGCTAAGTTAAAAATGTGTACCATACACCCTAAAGTTCTACAGCATGAAGAGAGAGACATATTTTTACTAGTAAGCAAGCAAAGGAGATAGATTGGAGTTATTAAAAAGTAATAATAATTCAACAGAAGACTGGAAACAAGAAAAAAAAAAAAACAGATGGGACAAATAGAAGACAGAAGACCACTTAAACCTAAGCATGCCCATAACCACATTATAAATAAAGCTTGTCATATTAGATAAAAAAGCAAGACCCAACTATATGCCTGATAAGAAATGCACTTAAGATATAAAGATGCAAAAAAGTTAAAAGTAAAAGGATAGAAAAAGATATACCATACTGACACTAATTAAAAGAAAGCTGGAATGACTACCAGACAAAGATTTCAAAGCAAAGAATATTACTAGGGAATAAACAAGGTCATTTCATAATGATAAAGGAATCAATTCATCAAGAGCACATAATCCTAAATTTTTATGCTCTCAAAAACTAAGCAAAAACTGATGGAAATGTAAGGAGAAATAGATAAATCTAAAGTTATAGCTGGGGATTTTAATAAAAATCTCTCAATAATTGTCAGAATAACTAGAGAGAAAGTCAGTAAGGATATTGAAGATTTGAACAAAACTGTCAACCGACTAGACCTAATTGACATTTATAGAACACGCCATCAAACCACAGCATAGTAATTTTTCTCAGTGTACATAGAACAGTTACCAAAATAGACCATACTCTCTGGGCCAAAAACAAGTTTCAATAAATTAAAAAGGATTCAGGTCATAGAACATATGTTCTGTGACCACAATGGAATTAAATTAGAAATCAGTAAGAGAAAGATTTCTGGAAAATCCCCCCAAATTTAGAAACGAACGCTTCTAAATAACACATAGGTCAAAGAAGAAGTCAAAAGAGAAATCAGAAGGTATTTTGAACTGAATTAAAATGAAAACACAACATACCAAAATTTGGGGGATGCCCCTAAAGCACTAAACATTGTAAGAAACTAGAAAAAGACAAAATTAAATTCAAAGTAAGGAAAAGAAATAATAAAGATCATAGTAAAATCAATGAAACAAAACACAGGTTGGCAAACTACCACCTGTGGTATGGCTACCTGTTTTTGTAAATAAAGTTTTACACAGACACAGCCGTGCCCTTTCATTTGCATATTATCTGTGCCTGCTTTTGCACTACAACAGCACAGTGGAATAGTTGTGTCAGAGACCATATAGCCTAAATACCTAAAATATTTGCCATCTAGCCCTTTTTCAAAGTTTGCTAACCAGAAATACAGTAGACCAAGTCTGTAAAATAAAAAGCTGTTTTTTTGAAATCAATAAAATTGGTAAGTCTCTAGAAAGACTGGTTAGGGACACAGATGACCAGTATTAGGAGTGAGAGAGCTGACAGCTATAGATTCTTCAAATATTAAAAGAACAGTAAAGGAATATTTTGAACAACTTTATACCAATACATTCAATAACTTAAAGCAAAGGGACAAATTCCTTGAAAGACACAAACTCCTAAAGTTTACTCAAGAAGAAATAGCTGTACATATGAAAGAAATTGAACTTGTGGTTAAAAAGCTTCCTACAAAGAAAACTCCAGGCCTAGATGGCTGCACTGGTGAATTGTACCAAATATTTAGGGAAGAAATAATAGCAATCCTACATAAACTCTTCCAAAAAATTGAAAAGAAGGGTATACTTAATAGCTTCTGTGAGGCCCCCATTACCCCAATACCAAAGCCAGACAAAGACATTATAAGAAAAGAAAACTACAGGCCAATATCCCTCATGCATATAGATGAAAAATTCCTGACAAAGTTTGAGCAAATCGAATTCAACAATATGTAAAAAGGATAGTATTTATCCCAGGAATGCAAGTTTGGTTTAACATTTGAAAATTCATCAATGTAATTCGTTATATCAACACACTAAGAAAATCATGCAATCATTTTAATAGATGCATAAAAGGCATTTGACAAAATCCAATATCCATTCCTGAAAAAAACTCTCAGCAAACTAAGAATAGAAGAGAACTCCCTCAACCTGAGAAAGGACATCTACAGAAAACCTACAGCTGATACACTTAATGGTGAAAAACTGAATGTTTTTGCCATAAGATCAGGAACAAGACAAGACATCCACTCTCACCACTTCTATTCCACATTGTATTTGAGGCTGTAGTCAGTGCAATTACATGAGAGAAAAGAATAAAAAGCACCAGGTAGGAAAGGAAGAAATAAAACCGTCTTTATTTGCAGAGAGCATGACCAACTATGTAGGTACACTGGCAAATTTGTGGAGAAAGGATTGACTTTTCAACAAATGGTGCTGGAACATCCCTATGCAGAAGAATGAGATTCAGTTTATACCTGGTACCTATATAAAAATTAACTCAGAACTAAATGTAAATCCTAAAATTACGACACTTCTAAAGGAAAACCTAGTAGAAAACTTATGTGACCTTTGGTTAAGTGAAGATTTCTTAGGTACAACACCAGAAGTACACTCAATGAAAGAAAAAATAGATGAATTTGACTTTGCAAAATTAAAAACTTCTGCTTTTGGAAATTCAGCATTAATAAAATGGGGGGGAAAAGACATGGACTGGGAGAAATAGTTACAAAGCGTATATCTGACAAAGAACTTGTAGTCAGAATACATAAGGAACTCGGGAAACCCAATAATGGAAAATAACCCATTTTAAAAAAGGACAAAAGGGGCTGGCTGGTTAGCTCAGTTGGTTAGAGCATGGTGTTATAACACCAAGGTCAAGGGTTAAAAACCCTGTACAAGCCAGCCACCAAAAAAACAAAAAATGGACAGATTTGGACAGATATTTCACCAAAGATACACAGATGGCAATTAAGTACATAAAAAGATGTCCAACATCATCAGTCATTTGGAAAATGCAAGTTCACACACAATGTTCTATCCTACACAGCTCTTAGAATGGCTCAGAGTACGAAGACTGAGCACATCAAGTGCTGGTGAGGACATGGGGCACTGGGACTCATGCGCTGCTGGTGGGAATGTGAAATGGTGCAATCACTCTGGAAAACAGTTTCTGGCCGTTTCCTAAAAAGGCATACATATGTTAAAATATATATATAAATAAACATACACACATAAAGAAAAGTTAAACATACAGGCTCAGAGCACCATGGGACAGGACCCTGGGCAGGGGCACAGCTGGGCACAAAGGCATCTGCCAACCTCTGGGCAGTGCGGATCCAAGTTGGTGGGGCCTGAAGCTTAAGTGACATGGATGGCCCTCTTTAGAAAAAATAATTTAAAAATGAGAAAGTCAAGATTAGGAACTTATTTATTTAGGACAAAAAAGGAACAACACATTCCCGGAGCGATGGAGCCAGGTCCCTTTCTTGCAAGTTGTTTTGAGACACCATTCCAGAAAAGCTTACGTAGAATAGCTTCCTGGTGGAAGCTTCTCCTCCATGCCTGGGACACTCAGCCTTTCCAGCCCTCATAGCCCAAGTGGTGTGTGAAGACACTGTCCCTGGGGCTGAGCCGCTCCCATGTGGCAGCCTCAGTGGCAATGCCCACACCCCTGTGAATGACCACAGTAGGTGACTGAGCTGCCTCTGGGGCTTCAGGCTGTACTATCTCGGCCTCAAGCTCCCTCCTCCCCACCCCCACGGCTCTGCTGCCCAGTGACTGTGAGCCCAGGTGGGCAGGCTCGTCTGTGCAGCGAAGGGCTCTGGACGGCATCCCAGGGCACTGACAGTGTCGTCCCCTTGCTGTCCACCTCCTGATCCTCGAGCCCCATGGGCCTCTCCAACCTGCCTTCCCAGTCCCCAGCCCTGAGGCCTTGCCCTGTGATCCAGCCCCCAGAGCAGCCTCCTCAGCTCCCCCCGGTCAGCTGAGGTGGGTACAAGCCCAGCTCCAAGACCTTGAATCCTTGGCCCAACCACTTAGCTGTGTGAGTGCAGGCAAGATACTTAGCCATGCTGTGCCTCAGTTTCCTCATCTGTAAACTGCAGATGGTGACAATACCTCCCTCACAGAGTCATTGTGAAGAATAAAGAGCCCTTGGAGGGCAGGTGTGTGTGTCAGCTTTGTTCACCAGAAGAGTTCCCAGTGCCCTGAGTGCCCCGTAAGCACTTGCTCCTGACTGTTCTCTGTCCCTGGGCTGCGGACCTCCCACCCCTGGGACTCACACTCCACCAGCAGATGGTCCTGGTTAGGGTCTGAGGCTGTGGACCCTGGGCAAGTAATAGTGAATTACGTTTTAGGGGTTGTGGGTGGTAAGGTCCATAAAGAAGCTCATTCTTGAAAACTTCTCAAATTGCCTATAAAGTTAAGTGTAAATGGTTGTATGTACATCCCAAAGATTAATTCATTTACACATGAAAACTTGAGAACACCTAGAGCTACCATTGGGAATCAGCTCATGAACAGTTGTCTGGGTTTACTCATCCTCCTGCCTTTAAGTATTGATCCGCATCTAGCTGTGAGTGGGGACAGGTGGAGAATTCTGGAGCACTGTGCTCCATCTTGGTTTGATATCCAGCCTCTGTAACATTACTACATACGGAGAATTAGGTCTCATCTTCAGGATGGGAGGGGAAGCTGTAATGTCAGAGCCGGAGTTAAAAACAGTAACCTTGAACTGTGTGATGAAGGTGGGAAGAGTTGATTCGAAACTAAACACATGGCAAAGCTGCCCCCGGGGTACTGAACTTCTCTGGCCTGGCCTGAAATCTGCACACTTTCTTTCTGATAATGGCCTGGGATGCTTTTAAAGATGGGTGAGGTGTGAAAGGGACGGACTGCAAAACCAAACCATGTGCTCAGCTGTGGCCAGGAGCTTTTGGACAGCACAGCACAGGGAGTGATGCTAACCAGAGCTGGGCCTGGCGGGCGAGGATCCTGCCTAAACCTGTGTCTCCCTGTCTTGCAGGTGGTGCCGGGGAGCGGGAGAAGGTGGCGGCCAACCCCGAGGCGCTCCTGCTCATGGCCAGCTCCCAGCGTGACATGCAAGACTGGGTACAGGCCATCCGCCGGGTCATCTGGGCCCCGCTTGGCGGAGGTACTGCCCGTAGCTCGCATGCCCACCCTCTAGAGCCCTTGCCTGCAGGTAATCACGCCCCTCCACCCTGAGCCCTCAAGGCCTCTCTTGCTGGAACTTGCTGGCTGCGTCTTGGGCAGCTTATGGCTACCTGACCCTTGTGTGGCCGGCCCTCAAGAGTCACCCCCACTGGTGTCCCAGGTAGGCCCTGGCATGGGAAATCAGGTGCATGTTTCAGAAACATGCCTTCCTCCAACCAGAGTCCAGTGGCTTTTGTGTACATGTCTCCCTGCATCCAGACCCCTGCTAGATGCCGGATGGGCACAAGGGGGCTGCACACAGGCCGGAGTGGGCCACGTGTGCTCAGTTCATATTGGATGCCTGGGTGCTGCTGCTTTCCTCTCTGCCAGGCCTGGCTGCAGCCATTCGGGGGACCCCACTCTGTCCTCAGACCCACGCCCTGTCCCTGGTCTGAAAGCAACAGTTGCTGTTGCCATTCACTCGCTTCCTCTTCTGTTCACAAACATTCACTGGATGCCTGGAAGGCACCAGGTTCTATTCCAGATGCTAGGAACTCGGCGGTGAACAGGACAGGCCATGCCTCCACCCTCCCCTCCCCGCATTCTCTGTGGGAGACAGGTGTAGACATGTCCCCACATCTCGTGACGTCCAGTGGTGAGACATGCAGCAGGCACAGCACGGCTCGGTGAGAGGCAGATCAGGTGTTGCTAGGCGGAGCAGCCCAGCAGGCCCAATGAAGTGACCAGGAGAGCTAGGGGCATGCTGGGGAAGAGCATTCAGCAGGGGGCGGCACGTGCAAAGGCCCTGAGGTAGGAATGAGCTGTAGAACACAAGGCCAGTGGTTCTGAGGGAGTGGAGACGGGGAGAGTGGGAGGGAGGTGAGAGAGGTCACCGGGGCCTTGGGGCCATGGTGGGGATTTCAGACTTTGTTCTAAATGCAGTGGGGCACCAGGGAGGGCTCTCAGCGGGAGACAGCCAGGACCTGATTTGGATTTATAAAGAGAGCCCTCTGGCCACCATGTGAGGAGTGGACAACAGAGAAACAAGGATGGACACAGCTGGCTGAGACAGTCAGGGGACAGACCCACTGGGGTAGGAGCAGAGGAGACGGTGCAGAGTGGTCAGCTGCAGACGTATTCTGAACGGGGTGCTGCCAGGTGTTACCCATGGGCTGGGCGTGGGGTGTGAGAGAAAGGAAAGGTGACTGCCAGCCATGCGGTTGCTTTCTCTGTAGGTTGGTGTCCGTATGAAGTCATCATGAAAAGAGTTTTCAGGTGGGATCACCATGCCGGGGGGTGGGGCCACCAACTCGCTGCTGAATGTGAAGACCAGGGGCCTTCAGGCTGGCCGGGTTCTGACCACATGAGCCATGGATGTCCTCTCTCTCTGCATTGTTTGATAGGCACCCAGTCCAGGCAGGAACAGACCCGGATCTCTGGGGGCTCAGAGCCCATCTCAGATCTGGCATTCCCCATAGGCTGCACCTTCCTCCGCTCCTCGCCATCTCTCCTCTCCATCGTTAGCCACGGACACCTGACCACTCTCACTGAACCATAAGTCCTTCACGTAGAAGCGCCACTATAACACTGAAAGTTAGAGTCGTTCTCCTGGGCTTTGCAAATGTCATCACACTGTCAGCTGTGGCTTCCATGACCCCTGAGGATTGCAGCAAATTTGACCTGGGGCCCTTCTTAAAGGCCTGGGAAGACCGGAGCCCACCAAGAATTCTGCCACCCCCCAAGGGCTTCCTTTGGTGCAAGGTGTGGAAGTGAATGGGTGGAGCAGAATAGAGCCCAGAAGTGGACCCCCGTATAGCTGGACTTTGGCTTATGACAGGTGGCCCCTTTGAGCGCCAGGGAAAGGAGAACGTCCTCATGATCTTGGGGCAGAGAAAGATTTTTTAAATGAGTTACAAAAGCACTAATCTTTTAGGAAAAGGTCAGTAAATTGCACTACATAAAATGGAGAACATCTGTTCTTTAAAGGGTAGATTAAGAGATGAAAAGAGGAGCTATAGATTAGGAGAAGGTGTTTGCAACACATATGACCATCAAGCGACTCACTCCCCAAGCTCCTAAAAATCAGTGAGGCAGAGACAGACAAGCCAGTAGAAACAGGGGCAAGAGACCTGAACAGGCACTTCACGGAAGAAATCCTCATGACCAGTGAACATACACGACGGTGCTCTGCCCCATCGGTCTTCAGGGAAATGCAAATTAAACTACAACATGATGAAACTTCTTCTCACCCACCAGAATGACTGAATGGAAAAGACAGATGGTTCCAAGTGGTGACCAGGATAGAGAGCTACAGCACCTTGCATATATTGCTAGGGAAATTGTTGGCAGTATCTGCTAAAGTCAGGGGTGTGCACACCTGTGTCCCAGCAATTCCATGTGAGGCACGTCCCAGATAGAAATGCGTGCACAGGTATGCCAGGAGGCTTGGCCACATCGGATGCTCACAGCAGCCTTATTTATGATAAACCTGACACTAACCCAAATGCCCAGCAACAACACAACGGATAAATAACCGATTCATTTTTACAGTGGGAACTTCACAACGAGGATGAATCAACTACAGCTCCACCCAACAGTGTGAGTGAATCTTAGAACAATGTGGAAGAAGCCAAACTAATGAAGAAATAACACCCTATATGATTCCATTTATATCACGTTAATAGATATGGTGGACATAGACTATATTATTTGTGGGTAGATAGGCAGCAAAAATATAAAGAAAGGAAAGAGATGAATGCCACAAAAGTCAGGATAGGAGGGAGAAGGGAAGAGATTAAGATGGTGTGGGGAGGGCATACAGTTTCTGGAATTTTCTCTAGCTTGACTTGGGCAGTAGTCACACAGGTGTACATTTTTCAATAACATGTTAATCTGCACATTTATGCTTCAAGTACTTTTCTGGATGTGCACATGTTTCACTATATAAAAGATCAAACAATAAAGAAAGAAGAGACACTAAGGGTTTTAAAGAGAGCCAGCTGGGGAGCAGCTCTGAGAAATCAAGGCAGGTGTCCTGACTGCAAAGGCCCGGCTTAAGTGGCCTGTCCAAGAGCAGCGGGCCTGGCTGCCCCGGCATGCGTCCATCTCCGTCTCCTGCTCGCTCACAGTAGGGACCACTGGCACAGCCCCATGCGGAGCCCAGGCTCGTCCCTCCTCCAGGCCCCACGCTTTTCCTGGAGTTAGCGATGCGGGACATGTCTGGGCAAGCGTGCTGCTCCCAGGTGGGCTCAGCCAGCCCCCGAGGGTTTCCTGGCAAAGGTATTATTAGCCCCGGTCCCCTGGGAAGGAGGCTTAGAGGATCAGTCCTTCCTTGGCTGTTTCATAACGGAGGCTTCGAGCCCTTTCAAGCATGTTTGTCCTGGCAGCGAGCGGCTCCCTCTGGCAGGCTGGAACAGGCAGTGTGCCTGCTGCCAACAGGGAGAGCCCACCGTCCCACAGAGAAGCCAGCTGGCTAGTGGTCAGGAGAGCCTGTCACTGCAGATGGTGTGGCCCCAACTGCAGTGCCCCTTGCCTGGCTGGGCATCCATCCGTCCATTCAGCCGGTCTGTCACTCATTCGAGAATACGTTCTAGGGACTGGGCAGATAGCAGAGAGCGAGATGCACCAGCCCCTGCCCTCGAGGTTCTAGCGGAGGAGGTGGATGACACACAAAGCTGAGTAACCCATGGTGGGCTAGATGGTGGTGGGTGCAGCAGAGGCAGAGGGGGTGGGCAGGGCAAGCGGGAGTGATGGGGGTGCCTGAGTGAAAGAGTTGAAGGGAGTGACAGCACAGCCAGAGGCGGGGTGTCTACACTGGAGGAGCAGCCAGGAGGCCAGAGTGGCCAGAACAGAGGAGAGCGGCCCGAGAGGGAGTGGGACCTCATCGTCACCGTGGAGCCCTTGGCACCCCATGGCTGTGAACCAAGAAGTGGCAGAAGCTGACTCAGGTCTAACAGGACCCCTCTGGCTGCCTTGCTGAGAACAGATGAAAGGGAGCCAAGGTGGAAACAGGGAGACCAGTCAGGAGCCCCTTCCACAAAGATGCAGGGGAGAGGTGGGCACAGCCCAGCTCAGGATGGTAGCCATGATGAGAAGTAACTGAATTCTTGATTTAGTTTGAAAGAAATGCCAGTAGTATTTCCCTGCTGGGATAGATGAGAGGTGCAAGAGAATGAATGAGAGAAGTTAAGGTAATTCTGGGGTGTTTTGATTTCTGCAACTAAAGGATGCGTTAGCCACAAACAGATAGAACAGCCACAGGAGCTGCAATTGTTTGGAAGGAAGATTGGAGCCTGGTTTGTGATATCTATCAGATGCTCATGTTTAGATGTCAAGTGGGCAGTTAGATATGAAAGTCTAGAGATCAGGAGAGAGTCCTGCACTAGAAAGAGAATTTGGGGGCCATCAGGACGTGGATGGAATTTGAAGCCATGAGGCTGGATGAGACACCATGGAGCAGGTGTGTAGGGACAAGGCTGAGCCCTGAGCTACCCCAGATGAGAAGTCATGGAGTGGAGGAGGAGCCAGCAGAGAGACCCAGGAGCAGCAGGGTTTCTGAGCCAAGGGAAGAGAGTGTTCTAGAAGAGGAGGAGCAATGATCAACTATGGCAAGTGCTGCTGCTAGATCAACCAGAGGGGGACTGATGCCCATAGTTCACTGGTGACTTGAACAGGGTGGCTTTGGTGGAGTGCTGGGGCATAGCCCAATAACAGTGGGTGTGAGGAAGCATAAGAGCAGGACTGGCCTGTGAGCATGGCCCACTCTTTCAAGAAGCTTGCTGTAAAGGGAAAGAGAGAAATGGGATGGTAGCTGGAGGGAGAAATTGGGTAACGAGGGGGTTTTGTTTATTTTTTTAAATTGGAAGACAGAACAGCATTGCAAAAGATTGACGGTGCAGGAGAGACGGAGTTATTGCTGGACCACCAATGTCTCTTATGGATATAGATGCCAAAAGCATGAACAAAATACCAGCACATTGAATCCGGCAGTGTAAAAAAGGATTACAAACCATGACCAAATGAAATTTATCCCAGGAATGCAAGGGTAGATTAACATCTGAAAATGAATTAACATAATACATCAATAGAATAAAAGTCAAAAAACACAATCATCTCGGTAGACTCAGAAAAAGTTTTTGATAAGATTTAGCAACTTTTAATGATAAAAACATTCCAAAAACTAGGACTAGAAGGGAACTTAACCTGATAAAGGGATCTATAAAGACCCAAACCCACAGATAACATCATACTTAACAGAGGAAGACCAGACGCTGGGATATGACAAGGATTCCTGCCTTCGTCATTTCTAGTCAGCATTGTGCTGGAGGTTCTATCCAGGCAATTAGGCAAGGAAATGAAATAAGATGCATCAAGATTAGAAGGTAAGAAGTAAAAGTATCTCTATTTGCAGATAACATGATCATACACACACACACACACACACACACACACACACACACAGCAAATCCTAAGAAATCCAATAAAAAATTTACTAGAACCAATTAAAAACTTAGCAAGGTTGCAGTATACAAGATCAGGATATACAAATAAACTGTACTTGTGTACAGTAACAATGAGCAAACTAAAGATGAAATAAGGAAAATTTCATTTATAGTGGCATCTAAAAGAATAAAAATCTAACAAAAAAAGTATAAAACGCATACTCTGAAAATGGCAGCATTGTTAAAAGAGATTAAAGAAGCCCTCAGTAAGTGGAAACACATCCTACGGCCATGGATCAGAAGACCTGATATTATTAAGAGGCCCTCCCCTGCCGCACTCCCCAAATGGATCTCTGGACTCCTGTGCCCAGTTCAAGGAACACGGCCCCAGTAGGACACAGGGGGCAGCACCTCACTGCCAGCTCTGAGAAGAGCGAGAAGGAGGACGATGGTCACAAGGTTCCCAGGGCCGCCTCAGCATCCGGTGGGTGATCGTATGTGCGCGTGCTGTGCCTGGTTATTTGGAGAGAGCCTGCAAGCCCCTCAAAGCCTGGGATTTATGTGCCTGGGAAAGGGGCTTAGCAAAGCCCATTGCATTGAATTGTGAGAGGAGGCAGAGTGAGGCTTTGGCAGCAGGCTTTGGTCTGGGTGTGATCTGGCTCTGCCACTTGCTTGCTCTGTAACCCTGGGCTTACCCTCCGTGTGCCTCTGTGTCTTTGTTTGCCAAGTGAGCATAAAAATATATTCTTTGCAAGATTGTCATGAGAATTGAGAGAGAAAATGGACGTAAAGTACTCTTTCAGTACTAAGCAGACCTCATTCATTTAACAAGCACTTACTGAGGATCTGCCTCGTGCAGGCGGAGGACACGGCAGGGAAGTAGACGGACAGTGCAGAGAGTAGTGCAGGGGCATTAAGCGCATTCACGCTGCTGCTCACCCGTCACCGCCATCGATCTCCAGAGCTATTTCATCTTTCCAGACTGAAACTCTGTATCTTTTAAGTAACTCCCTGTTCTTTCCTCCCTACAATCCTAGGCAACCATCATTCTACTTTCTGCCTCTGAATTTGATGGCTCTAGGTACCTCCGTGAGTGTGCAGTCATGCCGTATTTGTTCTTCTGTGACTGGCTTATTTCACTTTGCATAATGTCCTCAAGGTATTGTAGTGTCTGTCAGAATTTCCTTCCTTTTTAAGGCTTGATAATATTTCAGTGTATGTGTACGGCACATTTCGCTTACCTATTCATCCGTCGATGGACACTTGGGTTACTTCCATGTTTTAGCTATCGTGAGTAATGCTGCTGTGAATACGGGTGTGCAGATATCCCTTTGAGTCCAAGCTTTTAATTATTTTGGCTACATACCCAGAAGTGGGATTGCTGGATCATGTGGTAATTCTGTGTTTAGCGTTCTGGGGCACAGCCATGCCATTCCCCATGGCAGCTGCCCCATCTTACATTCCCACCAGCAGCACACTAGGCTCCCAGCTTCTCCGCATCCCCCTCTGCACTTGTTTTCTATTTTTGTTTTCATAACAGCCATCCTGATGGGTGTGAAGTGGCATCTCATTGTTCAAAGTGTTGAAAGAGGTGAGGGGTGAGCCCAGGGGACACAGGGTGGACGTGTTGGCAAGCACAGGAGAACATCTGATGTGAGTTGGATCCAGCTCAGGGGCCAGGTGGCAGCCAGAAGGAGAGGGCTCCTGGCCCCTGTCAGGACTTTGGCTTTTACTCTTAATGGGATGGGAAGGAGGATGTTGGAGGGCTGTGAGCCAAGGAGTGCTGCGATCTGACCCCTGCTTTAAGAGGGCCACTCTGACTGCTGACCCAGGAGGTTCAAGGGGAAGCCAGAGATGTGGCTGCAATAATGCAGGTGTGAGAGGAGGGTGCTGTCACTGTGGTGGGGAATGGTGCGAGGGACTGTATTCCAAATCTGCTTTGAAAGCAGGACCGATAAGATCTCCTGGATGCGGGAGTGAGACCAGGAGCAGCAAAGGTTGACTCTAAGGTGACCGGCTGAGCGGCTGGAAGGACAGAGTTGTCATTAACAAGAGAGGAAGACTCTGTGTAGAGCAGGTTTGGGAGCTGTGGCAAGACCATAGCTCTGCTGGACACATTTGAGATGTCTGTGAGTCATTAACCAGTGCAGATGCTGAGTGGGCAGTGGATACAGGAGTCTATGGGCCAGGGTAGACCTCAGTAAGTAGCCACGTGGTAACTATCCCATCTGCGGGCCAGCAGGCACTGCCCAGCAAAGACCAGAAGCTGCTGGTCTCAACTTTACAGGGCCGCAGTCCTGGGGCAAGGAGCCCAGCTGGGGTATGGTATCCCTGCCCAGAGTGACTGCTCTAAGCTGGGGAGGGGCACGAGGGACCAGGCAGCAGGTCTGCTGTAGTCATCAGAGCTGCGCTACCCAAGCCTGCCCCAGCGTGGCCATGAGTGGCTCTGGAGACTTTCCTCAGACCCAGGGGAGCCAACTCTGCTGGCTCAGCTTCCTCAGAAATCATGGGGGAAAGGAAGAGGACACAAACGGAGCTCCCTGAGGCCACTGTCAAGACACTGGACGTGGAGAAAATCCCAGCCTTGGGACAACTTGGAGGGACACTAAGCAACCTCGTCAGTCCCCCTGGTAGTGGTCATCATCTGCTGGAATGACATCTCCAAATGGAAGCTCTGGGACACAATCAGGTTCAGAGTCAAGGGTCACTGGCCCTAGGCCAGGCCAGTGGTTGAGCTTTAGTTCCTAGTGGACCACTTCTCCCTAGCGCTGCTTGCTGCATATCTCAGCCCTGCTGGGAAATTCAAGAAGACAGAGTCTTATTTCCAGTTCTCCTTGATGTCATCCTGTCAAGCCAGTAGGCCTGGACCTTACCCAGCAGCCCTTCTAAAGAGGAGAGAAAGGACTGTTGCTGACCTGGGCTGGGCTTTGGGTCACTAAGCCAGCAAAAGGGGCACTTGCGTCCACTTCCAGTGCCCTCTGCCCATTCTAGTGGGTCCCGAGGGTCCACATGCCAGGTGGAGGAGATGTTCCCACAGGCCTTGGACCCTGTCCAGGCTCTTAGAGGGCGGATCTGGCCTCTCCTGGGTGTAGGGGTTGGGTAGGGGTTGGTTCACAGTCCCCTCGGGCCTCCTTCCCCTGTAGCCCTCAAGGCTTCTCCTCTCAATAGCCCAGGAGCCTGTGAGCTTGGATCCCTAAGGCAGGGGAAACAGCCTCCAGCCATAGCCCCCCTGGAGGACAGCAAGGGAGCCCGGGATATTTACCAGGAGAACAAAGGCCACACAGCTGCCTTACTGTGGGCAAGCCTGGCCGGCCAGCCAGGGTGATCTACAGGGGCTGCTTACCACGGCTTCCTGTGACGTTCAGGGCACTGACTATTCAACTGCCTCTTAACCAGCTCGCGGGTCCATGTGCCTTCCGTCTCTCCTAGCCGCTGGGACGAGCACCCCTCAGCATGGCCAGCCTGGCTTCAGTTTGTGCTGAACGGAGCTCAGATCACAGGGCCAGAAGAGTGTGTCCCAGTTATTGCAAATGGGGGCCTGAGCTGGAAGGGTGGGGGAGCACCAGAAGCATGCTTGGGACCCCTCACCGGTGCAGGGTGTGTGCCAGCGATGCAGGGTCCCCGGTGACCCCAGTGTTTCCACGCTGGGCTGTGCATCCCTACTGAGCCTGACAATAGCCCTGGGAAATCAGTCCCGTTATGTCCCCCTGTACAGGTGAGGAGAGAGCATCAAGGAGGCTTCAGTGATTTGTCTGGGTCACAAAGAAATAGGTGGGAAGCTGACTTTCCAACCCAGGACTGCTGGAGCCCAGAGCCCAGTTGCTGGATACCTGCTCTGGAGAGCAGGATGCTGGGAGGCCTCAGGTGTCCTGTGGTTGCGATTGCTGGCTTTCAGCCTGTTCCAGGCAGCCTTGGAGGGCTTCAGCCCACTCCACTCTGAGGGAAGAGGGAGAAAGCTCATACTTGCCGTGGGCTACTCTTGCCCGGCTTTGATACAGTCTGGAGGGGGCAGGGAGGTCCAGAGAGGTTCAGCAACTTGCCTAACAGCACACAGTGGGGCTGGGCGCAGGGGATACCCCCAGAGCAAGCTCATCCTTGGATGCCATTGCCAGGCAGGCCTCAGAGGACCGTGGCCTCTAGATCTGAGTCTTCTTAACGGAGCCCAGGGCCCGTTGGACACACAGCTCAGAGATGAGGGCCACCCAACCTGGAGGTCACCTGTCACCAGGTTGCTTGTATGAGAGGACAGACCCTCAGTTCCTGAGCTCCCCAGACCTGCCCCAAGAGGGCAGTTTCATAACTACCTCTGCACACCCATCCCCAACAGGCCCCATGGCTAAAAACCACCCCCAAGGTAGGGCAAGTATTGGCAGGGCCAGGGCTTAACCTGGAGCTCATCATGGTAGTGCCTGCCAGCCTCTACATAGTGGCAGCTTCAGGCTGGCAAACCTGGGTGGGGGTGAAGGGGATTCCCTAGACACTGGTAGGTCTAACTCTGACCGCACAGGTGGGAAAACTGAGGCTTGGAGAGAAGAAAGCAAGTCAGCACCAGAGCCTGCCTGCCTACCTGAGAGGGTCCCACCTGCCCCTGGAGTAGGTAGGTACCTCTATGGAGCCCTCTGACCCTCTCCTCTTTAACGTGGACACGGCAGCTCAGACCCGGGGAATCCCTGGGCCATGGGAGCCCCCAGGCTTTTCAGGTAGGTTTAGGGCAGGACATTCCTTGGCTTGTGTGTGTGGCCCCCTGGTCCCATGAACTCTGGAAAGGGGGAAACTGAGCCCCCCTATCCCTCACACACCATGTCTTGGGAGGACTTTAGCCACCAACCTCACACTTAGTATCAGGGCCAGGACTTGGGGGCCTCGCTGGCCTGGGCCACAAAATTTAAAGGGGTACCAAAAAACTCAGTAATCAAGATAAATATTTTACTGTAATTTAGAAAGTGGAAATTAATGCAAAAAAAAATCCATTGTATTAGGTTCCTATTGCTTCTCTAACAAATTGCCACAAATTTATTGGCTTACAACAACTCAAAGTTATCCTCTTACCGTTCTGGAGGTCAGAAGTGAGAACGGAGTCTTCCTAGGCTGAAGTCCAGGTGTCGGCAGGGCCGCTTTTCTTTCTGGAGTCTCCAAGGAGCCACTTTAGTCTCCGCTCTGTCCTCACCTCTCCTCCGTCTCTTCTGTAGTCAAATTTCCCTCTGCCTCCCTCCTACGAGGACCCTTATGGTTACACTGGGCCCACCGAGATAATCCAGCATAATCCTCCATCAACCTAATCACATCTACAAAGTCCCCTTTACTGTGTAAGGTAACAGGTTCCAGGGATTAGGACATGGACATCTTGCGGGGGGGGGGGGGGGTCATTATTCAGCCGACCGTGTCCATGATAAATAAAATATCGAAATTTGAAATAAGGACAGGATGCATGGGTTGGATGAAGATGAGGTACTCTCGAGGGCTGTGTGAGAGCAGGGGCTGACCCTGTCTTTATTTAAAATTTTGATATTTCATTCATCATGGAATTTTTTTAGTATTAATTTTTATTCTTAAAAATATTGCAATGTGGGGCTGGCCAGTTAGCTCAGTTGGTTAGAGCATGGTGTTGATAACACCAAGGTCCAGGGTTCCATCTCATTTATTGGCCAGGTGCCAAAAAATAATATAATAATAATAATAATTGCAATAAAATATTTATCTGGGTTCCTGAGGTTTCAGGTGCCTTTCAAATTTTGTACCCGCAGTGAGTCCCTCACTTGCTTGACTCTAGGCCAGGCCCTGCTTACTACCAGCAAGAGGCTGGCCCCGCCCCGCACACTCAGCTTGGGAGTGGCTCCAGCCCCTTCCAGTCCCAGGGCCTCCAGGGCCCTCCCCTACAGGATTCTGCCCACGGACCCCCTGGGACCCCAGCCCTCCTGGCTGGGGTTGCACCAGCCCCGATTTGCTTCTCTGTCCACCTGCCTCCTGGTGTGTGCCAACACTAGGTACCCACCCCGTGCTCCACCCTGTCCACCCTCCCCCAGGTCCTCACACTTTGAAAGTATAGGATTTGGGCTCTTCTCAGGATACTTACCCGGGAAGAACATAGGCTTTGCAGAAAGACAGTTTAAGCTTGAATGAAGACCTGTCACTTACCACCTATGCCACCTTAGGCAAATCACATAATCCCCCCTGTGCCCTGTCTGGAAAATGGGGATGTTAATACTCGCCTCTCAGGGCTGCCCAAGGAGATACCATATGTCAAGTCCACACCACCGTCCCTGGCACCAGGGGCCTGGCCCCGGCAGGGCAGACGCCTGGCGGGCTGGAGCCCAGAGCGCGCCTCTGAAGCCGGCAGCCCAGCTTTAGACCTGGGCTCAGCACCCTCCTGGCCGGGTGGCCCAGACCCAGTTACCGAACCTTCCCGGGCCTCCTTGCCACCCCTGCCCCCAGGCTGAGAGCCGAGGGGGCGCTCCCCGAGCGCGGGAGCTGCTGGGACTCCCACGGCATGAGGGAAAGGGGTGCAAGATCTTTGAAAGTGGAGCTCTTCCCCGGGCCGACCTCGGGGGCGGTGTCTCAGGCGCTCGCGAGTCCCGGGCCCTCCCTGGCCCCAGGCTCCGGGCCCGGGGCGGCGCTGGCCGGGCGGGCGGCGGGCAAGACGCTACCTGCGCGCGTGCCGGGCATTCCAGCCGCCGCCGCGCCGCCGCGCCCGGGCGCGCCATGGGCCTGCTGCCGGCCGCGCGGGCCTTGTCCCGGTGCCGCGCCTGCCCGCGGCCGCCCTGCCGCCTGCCCGCCTGCTGCGCGCCCGCCGCCCCAGGTAGGGGCGGGACAGGGTGCGGGCGCCCCGGGGCCCGCCGGGGGAGCGGCCACTCGGGGCCGGGGAGGCCTCGAACCCGGGACCGGGACCGGCGCGGCGGGCGACGGGAGCGCCGCGCGTGCGTTCGGCGGGGAGCCGGGGGCGTGTGGGGTGTCGCCGCGGCCGCCGGGCGCGGGGGGCGTGCGTGTCCGAGGTCTCCTGCCGGGGGTGGGCGGCCCGCGTGCAGCGATGGGGACACTGAGTCGAGGAGGGGTGCGGGGACGTGCCCGGGATCCCTCCCCACCCCCACCGAGCCCCGGGGGCTATGACCCGTGGGGCCGGCCACCCCCAGGAGGACGGAGTCGCTTCTGTCCTGGGGCCCGGAAGCCCCTGGCTGTGTCTCTGCAGGTCGGGATGGGCGGGGGCGGCAGGAAGGGTTTTCAGGCCGGTGGGACTTGTACCATCACAGCCGTCGGGCCGCTCTGAGGCTCCGTGGAACCTAGAGCAGGGTCCTGCAGAAGTGCTGGTCACAGTCGGGTGGCTGGATGCTTGGGGGATGGCTGGTATCTGGGACAGGAGACTAGAGAGTAGGAAGGGCTGGAGCTAAGAGGGAAACTGTGGAATTACCAAAGTGTGTGACTCTAGAGAGAATTTTAGAATTATTTTTCTCATTGTGCCTCTTCCCTGTCTGTGTCTTGCCCTCCACTGGAAAGAGCCCAAAGCAGGCAGTATGGCCAAAGCAGACCAGCCAGCTCAGCTCTGCTCCGGGATCTGCTCCAAGAGGGAATCCCAGCAGCCTCCTTTTCCTGCGGGGGCCCTGGGATCCCACCCTGCTGGGTCACCCCCAAGGGTCAGGAGAAAGCCATGTGTAGTAAGCACCGGCTTCCAGGTGCCTGGTGTGGCGTGCCTCCCTGTGGGTGCTCGCCACCTGTGAAGTGGCAGAGCCTAGGCTCAGAGAGGATGAGGACACTGCCCAAGGTCACCGAGAATGCCAGCTGACTGCTTGGCCAGTGGCTTCCTGCTCCTACACGGGATTCCAGGAGCGGGGAGTGAGGGACGACTTTGCCAGGGAGCAGCTGGCAGAGGAGGGGGCCCAACCCAACTCTGAGCCCAGCAGCAAGTTCATCAAGAGCAGAAGCAGCCTCTGCCAGTTTCCTCTCCAGTGGCAGAGCCAGTGCATTGTGAGGAGCGTGGGCTGGGACCTCGAGGAACCCGCATGCTGGCTGGGTTTCCAGCAACCCGACAAACCTGGAACTGGTTCTTGGCAAGGCTTCCCTTCCAAGTGTGCCAGGAGGGCTGAGGGAGTTCAGCACAGCGGCGGGGCCAGGCCCTGCTGGAGAGACCCTGGCTAGGAGAGCGGGGGGCAGGGCCCTGAAGCCTGAGAGCAGGGTACCTCCAGTGGGAGGCTGGGCTGGAATGAGGCTCCGCAGCCGTCTCCCTTCCAAGGGTGGCGAGGGAGGGCCAGCTCACACCTGAAGCCTGCACAAGCTCCAAGGCAGAGCTCCACCTGGCCTTGCTGGGAATGTGGGCTCAGTCTCAGGACCTGGCAGTGCCCAGGGAAGGGCCTCAGGGCAGTCTGGTCTTCATAGCAGCCCTTGAAGATGGTGTGATCATCCCATTTTACAGATGGAGAGGCTGAGGCCCAGAAATGGAGGCCACTCTACTTCTCAATGGTTTAGCTAGGATGTGCACCCAGACCAATGCTGGTACAGACTTAGAATCTTTGTCTCTGCGGCCTTTGAACTTGAACACCACCTGCCTGCCTGTTTCCTCACCCCTACCCCATCCCAACCCCTGTGCCAGGTAGAAGCTTAGCACTTGGAGGCCTCCAGGCACCTGAGGGACACATATGGGGTCATTGCTCACCACAGCCCCTGGGTCTTGCTCTGCTGTGCTCCCAGCCTCTTCTTCAGCCACGCCCCCTCACCCTGACCCTCCAACCCCAGGGCTCATTCCGAGCCCACCCACCTGGCTACTTCCTGCTCATTCTTAGACCTTGGTTCCAATGTCACCTCCTCCCTGGAATCTCCTCTCTTTAGACGTACCAGAGTCCTGTGGACTTCCCTTTCCTGACTCTCATAGCCCTCTTTTGGGGGGGCAGGGTCAGGAAGGCTTCATGGGGGGGGTGGTGGCTGTGCTGGAGTTGGGCACTGCCTGGACTGGGCACTGTGGGAACAGTCGGGTGGCCCAGGTTCTGCAGCCTGGAGGATGGCGGAGGGAGGTGGGGACAGGGCTTGCCCGCCTGCCAAGTTTTAGACTTTATCCTGAACAGGGGGTGGGGTGTCAGGCAGGGTTTTCAGCAGAGGAGGCCCTAGTGCGATTTATAGATTTATATGTTCACATCCCTCGGGGCAGCTCTGAAGCTCTCTGGTACCCAGAGTGGGGCCAGGCACGAGTGCAAGAGTGATGGAAACATGGATGGACAGACGGACAGCGGGACTTGGGAGAGCAGGAAGGGCTGCCGCCAAGAGGAGGCTGGATGGAATTTCCCGAGCCTTGTGGGTTTCTAGGGAGAATGCTGAAGTTCTCTTCCCTGACCGTGACCTTCAGTCACCTGTGAGCTGAGGGTGGGCAGATCAACACAGTAAGTGGGGGTGGGAGATGGCCCTGGATGGTGTGTTTACCTTCCTTCACTCGGCTGTCCTCAGCCTCTGCTTCAACCCCATCAGGGGCTCGGCACTGGGCAGAGGGAGGTGGCCCTGGGCAGGGGTGAGGGGCCAACAGAGGAGAGTGTCCTCACACTGTCTGTGACGTGGGGGTCAGGGTTGCCATACTGGAGAGAGAGCACTGAAGGAGGATGTGGGACAGCTCACAGAGAAGGGGACATCTGAGCTGTTTCCAAGGGCTGATGAGAAATTTGCAGACGCACGCAGGCAGAAGGCTGTGCCCGTGTGCGGGCTGGCAGCATGGAAGGAGACGTACTCAAGACCCGTGGGTGGTGGGCAGGGCTGAGGTGAAAGGTGCGTGAGGGAGTGTGGAGGGAGACAGGAGGCGGGTCCTCCTGGGGACTCTCTGCTCATGGACTTTCCCATGTATGTCCTGTGCCTTCTCATTTGAGCTTCTTGTAGGCACTTATGGCCATGACAAGCATGGCTTCCCATTTCCACCTTCTGTGGGTCAGGACCCCTTCTCTACTTATCCTGGCCCCAGTGTCCTTGGGGGAAGTCTGTGCCCTGGAGGTCAAAGCAGAAGAGATGAATGAATACCTGGCAGAGCCATGTGAGTGGAGCGTGGCTGGGTGAGAGGCGATAGGGAGTGGTGGGGACTGTGGAGAACTGGCAAGTGTGTGCTGTTGAAAGGGCGCGGGTGCCACTGAGCTCTGCCAGTGTTGCCTTTTGAGAACTCGGGCTTGGTGCTACCATATTTGCATTTTTCAAGAAAAGCTGGGAATCAAGATTTTTATATGATATCTCTTATCTCTTGATTTTTTTAAGGGAATTTATTTTTAAATTGAAATGTATTGATTGCACATATTTATGGGGTACAGAGTTATATTTCAATACGTGTATACAATGTGTGATGGTCAAATCAGGGTAGTCAGCATATTCATCATTGTGAAAATTTATAGTGAAATCTCTTGATTTTAAATAACTGATTTAAAAATGTTTCAAGCATCATGAGCTTAACAAGTGCATCTGTGGGCCCATGTGGTCCCTGTTGAACATGGGTTTTGAGTCCTGAGTGAGGTGAAAGGGAGCAGGGGCACAGTGTCCCTGGGACTAGCCCAGGCCACTCTTGGGCTAGGTAGAGAGGCCAGGGCACTGTTGGTGGAGGGCCCTGGGGATTCCTTGACTGGCTTCTCAGAACTGCCTCAAGCAACCAGCATGCGAATCTTGCTGCAGCACTGACCCCTGTGCTCAAGGCTGTTGACGGCAGCTGGACTTGCCCACCAAGTCCCAGGAGACAGCAGCTTTCCTTTCTTGTCAATGTTGCAACCTCTGCCAATTGCTCAAATGTCCCACATCTCAGGAATTGCTGGTGAGGGAAAACAGGAGAAACAGGCAGCAAGGTGGGGTGGTGGATGCCTCACGTTGGTTTCTGTGCACCAGCGTGGGGGCAAGTGGCAGCGTGGCCTAGAAAGTTCTCTGCACCTGAATCTACAATGCCTGGGTCTGAACCTTGACCCTGCCACATGCTGGGTGAACTTAGGCACATTCTTAAACCCTTCTGCCTCCCAGTTTGTTCATTTGAAAAGTCAAGATGATGATGATAGAAACAGCCCCTAAGTTATCAAGCTGAGTAGGATGAAACGTGTTGATGTGTGTAAGGTGCTCAAAACAGCACGTGGCACCACAGCACCACGCATTAGCTACTGTCCTTACACTCACACGCCCCCATGCAAATGCACGTGCACATACACAAGCCCACGTGTACACATATGCACATGCATGTTCACACACCCAGCCCACGTGCATGTGTGTGCACATATGCACGCATGCACCCGCACACACCTGCACACACACTTCTTCCTGAAGCATTAATGGCATCCACCAGGCACACACCACATAGGTGCATTTTGTAGAAGGGAAGAGTCTCCATCCTCCAGGTTCTGTACACTTTGTCCAGTAGGGTGAGGAGGAGCATTTCCTGAGTCCTGCTTGGTGCCAGGCACTGTATCAGGGACCCATGTATCTTATTTCAGAACAGCTTTCTATGGAGGAAGTTAAGTAGGCTGCCAGAGGACAAACTGGACCCCTCACCTAGGTGGCTCACTATCCAGGTCTCAGAGAAGCCACATGCCTGGACAGAATGGAGCTATGGCACCATGCCCCTGGCACAGCCCAAAAGCCACCCTGCAAGGGAGGTCTGTGTGCTGTAAATATGAATAATGCTGACATTTCCAAAGATCTCGTAGAGTTTAGGTCTGGGAGAAGTCTGTTTCTCCTGGCACTCCACTGAGGCATAGAGAGCTTTATGGATCTCAGCCCTCTCCCCTCTTTGCCTGGGCTACCAGGAACCTCTTAGCCCAGTTGTGTATTAGCTGTCATAGGTTTTCTCAGAGAGAAGTTCCTCTACTCTCCTCTCTTTCTCTGTTCCTCTGTCCCTCCTTTGCTATCTTGTCCTGTATTAAATGTTTTGCATCTTTTTCTCCTTGACTTTTTTTTCTTTTCTTCTTTGTTTTTGTAAATGTTATTAAAGTGTAGCATACAGAAAGTGTACAAGTCAAAATGTCTAGTTCAGTGGATTTTCTCATTGTGAACACAGCTGGGTGAGCAATGCCAGATTCAGAAAGGGAACAGAGCCAGCACCCCAGAAGCCCTCGGGCACCTTCCGGTCACTGACCAGTGAGGGAACCGTGTCCCGGCCAGAAAGCACAGATTAGTTTGGCCTGTTTTTTAACTTTACATAAATGGAGCCATGCACTGTGTACTCTGGGTCTGGCTATTTTTGCTTCTGGTTATGTTTTTTAATTTTTAAAAATTTTCTTAAAATACACCTAACAAAAAACTTACCATCTTACCAGTTTTAAAAATGTATAGTTCAGTAATATACACTGAACTGTATATAATGCAACCATCACCAGCATCCACCTCCAGAGCATTTTTCAAGTCGTCAAGCTGAAACACGGTCCCCATTAAGTACTAACTTCCCATTCCCCTCCCCCTGCCCCTGGCCGCCTGCATCCTCCTCTGCCTCTATGAATTTGATGCAAGTGCAGTCGTGCAGTCTCCGTCCCTCTGTGACTGGCTTCCTTCACTTCGCATAGTGTCCTCAAAGTTTACCCGTGTTGTAGCATGTGTCAGAATTTCCTTTCTTTTTAAGGTGGAATTTCATTTTATTGTATATACAAGGATACTTCAAAAAGTTCATGAAAAAATTGAATGAAAAGATAATCCGATCCTTCCGTGAACTTCTTGAAGACCCCTCACATGCACCACATTTCCCTCATCCATTCACTCCTTGATGGACACGTGGGTCGCTCCCAGCTTTTAGCTCTTGTGAATAATGCTGCTGAGAACATGGGTGTGCAAACATCTCTCTGGGAGACCCTGCCTTCAGTGCTCCTGGGTACATGCCAAAAGGTGGGATTGCTGGATCGTATGGTAATTCTATTTTTCACATTTTGAGGAGCCACCATACTACTTTCCACAGTGCTGCATTCCCACCTGCAGCGCACAAGCATTCCAGTTTCTCCACATCCTCACCAAGTTCTTTATTTTCCGTTCTTTCAACAGGAGCCATCCTAATGGGCATGAGGGGGTATCTTATTATGGTTTTGCTTTGCATTTCCCTAATGACAGTGATGTCGAGCCATGATTCGGTTTGTCACATTAATATGTCATCTGTCTTCACCTGTGAGCTATGCCTCTTCCATCTCATTGCTGCATGGTGTTCCAAAGTTACAACCGACCACAAGATATCTGCTCATTCTATTGCTGACGGGCATTGGATGGTTTCCCATTTGGTGTGGCTGCAAAACTAATCAATAAGATACATAATGCATGGTCCCCGAGGACCATTTGTTCCCAGCTTGGACAAGCTCCACAGGCCAGGCAAGGCCAAGTGCCTCCTGCTCCCTCCTGCCCTCCGTCCCCAGGTGCCTGGAGTCCAGCCTCCTGGTATACATCCTCCAGTGTCTGTCACAGGGGCCCGGGGTTCAGCCTCCTGGTGTGCGTCCTCCAGTGTCTGTCACAGGTGCCTGGGTCCAGCTTCATGGTGTGGGTCCTCTAGTGTCTGTCACAGGTGCCTGGGTCCAGCCTCCTGGTGTGTGTCCTCCCAATGTCTAATTTGCTTCCTCAAGAGGAGGCACCTTTGGCCCTTACAATACCTGCCGTTCTCCATTGTCCTAAGCACCCTATGCTCACCTCTGAGCTGGGTGGCAGAGGGTGTGATGAGCTCCTCTCTGTGCCCAGGGATCTTTGGGCAGCGCCTGGAGGACACAGTCCACCATGAGCAGAAGTATGGCCCCCGCCTGGCGCCGTTGCTGGTGGAGCAGTGTGTGGACTTCATCCGGGAACACGGCCTCTCCGAGGAGGGGCTCTTCCGCCTGCCGGGCCAGGCCAACCTGGTGAGGGACCTGCAGGATTCCTTCGACTGTGGGGAGAAGCCCCTGTTTGACAGGTGAGCTCCAGGAGCTGGGGGCAAGTGCAGATGAAGCCACTTGTCCTTTAGTCCTGCAAGGGCTCCTCCCAGGGCTCCAGCTGCAGTGTGCAGGGTGGCCAGTGCCCAGGAAGCCTGGCAACAGGATGATGGGCAGATGGTTGCCCGTGTTGGCACATGTGTGCTCAACCAGCCTTCCCAATGGGCAGAGGGTAGGGCACAAAGTCACCCCAGCAGTCCTGGTCTGCTCTTGGGGATGGCTGCCTGCTCACATCCATTTGGGCTGCTTCTGCTACGGGTGCTCATGAACCTGCCCCAGGCAGAAGAAAAGAAGCCTCTGCTGGCTGCCAGGCTAAAGCAGTTCAGGCATGGCTGCAGCCAGCACTCCAAGCTTTCTATAGCTTCTGTCTCTTGGCTGTTTCCTCTGTTTCCCCTAGGTTTTGTCAGCGGCAAGATGGCCAGCAGCTCAGCCCCACTTCCTCTCAGGTTTTGGGGACAGGGGAGCGAATCTCCTTCATCTGCCATGGGCCCGTGCCCCTCCTAACCCATCACTATGGCTTACCCAGGTCCTGGGCTCACCCCCTGGGTGGAGTCAACTACACTAAAAGTCCAAGTGCGGTGGGCTCTTAGGGGCTGAGAATGGGGGAGGTATGGTTCACCCCCACCCCAGGGCTGTTTGGGGGTTTTCTTCTCCCTGACCCATTGGGACAGTTTTTCTTAGAAAGTTCTTACTGCGTCAAGCCAACTCTGGCCTCCATGGAGCTTCTGTCCTTTCTTCTTGCATCTGCCCTCACAGACAAGGTCTTCCTCTGCCCCAAGATAGGCCCCCTGGTACACGCTTGCAGCTCTGGCCTTCGCAGGGTCTCCTTCAGGGCAGAACACGCTCAGTCCCTCCAGCTCCTGCCCAGACCCATCACCACAGCTGGGAGAGTTCCTCAGAGGTGTTCTGCCCAGGCAGGGCACAGGAGTTCCTTCATCTGGGGCTTTGTAAAGGTCTGTCCCAATGCTCACTCTCAGTGAGCTTGTGGTCCATTCTGAACCTCTGTCACCCAAGCCTCTTCCATTCTGTGCCTGTGTGACCTGGTTTTAAGGTTGGAGATTGCTTTAAATAATGCCACCTGGGTAGGGTACAGGGACCTGGACTTTTAGAACCTCTAATGGTCAGATGCATAGCCCTAGCTCCTGATACGTCCTGAAGGATTTCCCTGCCCTGGGGGCAGGGTGGGTCAAGCCAGGTCAGGCCTCTTCAGAGCCCAGCAGCCTTGGAGTTGGGGATGGGAGAGCTCTCACGTGGGAGCTCTGTGGAGGCCCAGGCTGTCAGAGGCCCAGAGCTGGGTGTTTTCCTGCTTCCAAGAGAAGGCCAGTGAAGCTGGGGCCAGGGAACGGGGCCAGGTGGAGGGTGTGGGGCTGGGTGATGGAAAGCCCAGGGTGGAGGGATGTGGACCCAGCCACCATGTAGAGAATGGATCTAGGGGAGGGGGGTGTGTGGGGGAGAAGAGGGAGGCCTGGACGCTGAGGGAGCCCTTGGCAATGGAGAGAGGATGAGAAACCTGCAGACGGGGGCACCTGGCTCCCAGGTCCGAGCTCCCGGCTGGCCTGCCTCACTGTGGGTTGCACAGATGAGGACAGCTGACCTGACCCCAGGGCAGGCACTGTGTGCACTGACTGGCTGCTGCCCTCTCTGCCCCTGCACCGGCCCCTCCACCCAGCAGCCCTCGCTGCCCACTGTGAGATTCAGGCTGGGGGGCGCCTACATTGCCATGGCTGTGGCACGATCTCCTTGGGTGCTGGGCAGGAATGAGGGGGGTGCCAGGAGAGTTCAGGAAGAAGCACCAAGAAAAAGCCTCAAGCCAAGTGTTGAAGGAGCGGCCTCTGCAGTGAGTGGGGAAAGAGCAGGGGAGGAGGCAGGTGGAGGGGCCACTGCGTCCCCTTGCCCAGACAGATGCTTCCATCCCCCACCTGCAGGAGAAGGGAGACGGGAAGGCCGGCTCTGCTCTGCACATCTTGGCTCTGCGGGCCTTGTCTTTCTACAGGGCACAGCTGATGACCCTCCCTCACCCCATTCTCCCACGGCTCCCACTCATGTAGCTGCTGCCCCTGAATCCATGAGGATTCATGTAGGGAAGGGGCTGCTGGGCTCAACCTGGGACTTGCTGGGGCTGCTTGGCCCCAGCCAGACCAAGAGCCACCAGGCCTGAGGCAGGAGGGACCCCGAGTGTATGGATTTGGGGTACATATGGGCATATGGAACTCCAGAATCCCAAATGTCAGGGCTGGACCAGCATGGGACTTGGCCAATGCCCAGTGACAATTTAATGGCACAGCTACTGTCTCCTGCCCCAGGCCCATCTTTCCCAACTGTGTCCCCTGGGGGAAATGCAGGGCCAGGGTTTAAATCCAGGGCCCTAAACAAGCTGATGCACCACCTGGGGCCCAGACACAGCTTAGAATGCAAGTCTGGAGGCTCTAGTCCAGGAACTGAACTGCAGGACCCAAACCAGACCCCAGGAGAGAAAGGGCCTGGCCCAGGGCCACTGCCTTCCACAGCCGGCCCACTTCAGCCTGGGTAGCTGTGAGCTAGGAGAGGAGACAGGCCTAGGAGTGGACCCACGGGGCACTGGAGATCATGATGAGCACAGAGGCTCAAGCCACCCACGTGTGGACAGGAACCCAGAGGTCTGGGCCAAGGGCATGAGCTCTGACCTGCCCAGCCCCTGGTGGCTGTGCCCAGATGCCTTCTGTCAGTAAGCTCGGCAGCCCTGCACAGTGGTGCCTTTCCAGCCAAGGGATTGAGCGAGCTCAGGCCGGGGCATGGCAGCACCTGGTGGGGGCTGGCAGGACCAGGGAGCAGGCAGCTCCCACATCGCCCTGTGAGGGACCTTGGGCTGGCCACCAGGCTGAGGAAGGGGACCCCTCACTGCCACCTGTTCCATGGCATGCTGTCACAGGGCCCTCCTCTGCAGAGTGGCCCAGGTCATGTGTGCTTTGCCCTGCAGAGCCCTGTGGCTTTTGCTGCAGGGAGTGGACATCAACCCTGGAGTCCCACATCATCTATGCAGCAGAGATGGCTGTCCAGACTGACTGACACAGGCTCCAGACTCAGGTGTTCTCAACACGTCCCCGAACTGAAGCTTCCAGCCTCAGAGCCTTGGTCCCCACCCACTGGAACCCTGTGTCCAGCTCCTGGAAGCAGTCTGGGTCTTTCCTTGACCAGGGGCAGGCGCTGCAGATGTGGCCACGCCGCATGCACACATGCATGGACCTGAGACCAGAGGCTGCCTTTTGCAGAGGGGGGTCCAAGGCATTGGTCACTCCTGCTGTTCCTTGGCATCCCAGGCCTTATATGTGTGCCCTCTTCTGCCCCCAGCACAACGGACGTGCACACAGTGGCCTCCCTGTTGAAACTCTACCTGCGGGAGCTCCCTGAGCCCGTGGTCCCCTTCGCCAGGTATGAGGACTTCCTCAGCTGCGCCCAGCTGCTCACCAAGGACGAGGGGGAGGTTAGTGGCTCCTGGGGACCCATCATGGGAGGTGGGTTGCCCAGGCAGTGGGCTCGTGGAGTCAGGACACAAACTCCTTGAAGCTTCATGAATTTTCACGGCACATGGATGCTGTCCAGAAGCCTGCTCTGTGTGTGTGTCTGGGGGGGATGCTGGAGCATCCTGCTCTGTGTGTTGTGGGGGGTGTTGGAGCATCCTGCTCTGTGTGTAGTGGGGGGGTGTTGGAGCATCCTGCTCTGTGTGTAGTGGGGGGGGTGTTGGAGCATCCTGCTCTGTGTGTTGTGGGGGTGTTGGAGCATCCTGCTCTGTGTGTTGTGGGGGGTGTTGGAGCATCCTGCTCTGTGTGTAGTGGGGGGGTGTTGGAGCATCCTGCTCTGTGTGTAGTGGGGGGGGTGTTGGAGCATCCTGCTCTGTGTGTTGTGGCGGGGGGTGTTGGAGCATCCTGCTCTGTGTGTTGTGGCGGGGGGTGTTGGAGCATCCTGCTCTGTGTGTTGTGGGGGTGTTGGAGCATCCTCCTCTGTGTGTGGGGGGGCTGTTGGAGCATCCTGCTCTGTGTGTTGTGGGGGTGTTAGAGCATCCTGCTCTGTGTGTTGTGGGGATGTTGGAGCATCCTGCTCTGTGTGTTGTGGGGGGGTGTTGGAGCATCCTGCTCTGTGTGTTGTGGCGGGGGGTGTTGGAGCAATCTGCTCTGTGTGTTGTGGGGGGGGTGTTGGAGCATCCTGCTCTGTGTAGTGGGGGGGGTGTTGGAGCATCCTGCTCTGTGTAGTGGGGGGGGTGTTGGAGCATCCTGCTCTGTGTGTTGTGGGGGGGGTGTTGGAGCATCCTGCTCTGTGTGTTGTGGGGGTGTTGGAGCATCCTCCTCTGTGTGTGGGGGGGGCTGTTGGAGCATTCTGCTCTGTGTCTTGTGGCGGGGGGTGTTGGAGCATCCTGCTCTGTGTGTTGTGGTGGGGGTGTTGGAGCATCCTGCTCTGTGTAGTGGGGGGGGTTATGGAGCATTCTGCTCTGTGTAGTGGGGGGGGTGTTGGAGCATCCTGCTCTGTGTGTTGTGGGGGGTGTTGGAGCATCCTGCTCTGTGTGTAGTGGGGGGGGTGTTGGAGCATCCTGCTCTGTGTGTTTTGGGGGTGTTGGAGCATCCTCCTCTGTGTGGGGGGGGCTGTTGGAGCATCCTGCTCTGTGTAGGGGGCGGGTGTTGGAGCATCCTGCTCTGTGTGTTGTGGGGGGTGTTGGAGCATCCTGCTCTGTGTAGTGGGGGTGTTGGAGCATCCTGCTCTGTGTGTTGTGGGGGTGTTGGAGCATCCTGCTCTGTGTAGGGGGGGGGTGTTGGAGCATCCTGCTCTGTGTGTTGTGTGGGTGTTGGAGCCTCCTGCTCTGTGTAGTGGGGGAGGGTTGGAGCATCCTGCTCTGTGTGTTGTGGGGGGTGTTGGAGCATCCTGCTCTGTGTAGGGGGGGGGTGTTGGAGCATCCTGCTCTGTATGTTGTGGGGGTGTTGGAGCATCCTGCTCTGTGTAGTGGGGGTGTTGGAGCATCCTGCTCTGTGTGTTGTGGGGATGTTGGAGCATCCTGCTCTGTGTAGGGGGGGGGTGTTGGAGCATCCTGCTCTGTGTGTTGTGTGGGTGTTGGAGCCTCCTGCTCTGTGTAGTGGGGGAGGGTTGGAGCATCCTGCTCTGTGTGTTGTGGGGGGTGTTGGAGCATCCTGCTCTGTGTAGGGGGGGGGTGTTGGAGCATCCTGCTCTGTATGTTGTGGGGGTGTTGGAGCATCCTGCTCTGTGTAGTGGGGGTGTTGGAGCATCCCGCTCTGTGGGGGGGGGGTGTTGGAGCATCCTGCTCTGTGTGTTGTGGGGGTGTTGGAGCATCCTGCTCTGTGTTGTGGGGGGGTGTTGGAGCATCCTGCTCTGTGTGTTGTGGGGGTGTAGGAGCATCCTGCTCTGTGTAGGGGGGGTGTGTTGGAGCATCCTGCTCTGTGTGTTGTGGGGGTGTTGGAGCATCCTGCTCAGTGTAGTGGGGGTGTTGGAGCATCCTGCTCTGTGTGTTGTGGGGGTGTTGGAGCATCCTGCTCTGTGTAGTGGGGGTGTTGGAGCATACTGCTCTGTGTGTTGTGGGGGTGTTGGAGCATCCTGCTCTGTGTAGTGGGGGGGATGCTGGAGCATCCTGCTCTGTGTGTTGTGGGGGGTGTTGGAGCATCCTGCTCTGTGTAGTGGGGGTGTTGGAGCATCCTGCTCTGTGTAGTGGGGGTGTTGGAGCATCCTGCTCTGTGTGTTGTGGGGGTGTTGGAGCATCCTGTTCTGTGTAGTGGGGGGGATGCTGGAGCATCCTGCTCTGTTTGTAGTGGGGGGGTGTTGGAGCATCCTGCTCTGTGTGTAGTGGGGGGGGGTGTTGGAGCATCCTGCTCTGTGTGTAGTTCGGGGGGGTGTTGGAGCATCCTGCTCTGTGTGTTGTGGCGGGGGGTGTTGGAGCATCCTGCTCTGTGTGTTGTGGGGGGGGTGTTGGAGCATCCTGCTCTGTGTAGTGGGGGGGGGTGTTGGAGCATCCTGCTCTGTGTAGTGGGGGGGGGTTGGAGCATCCTGCTCTGTGTGTTGTGGGGGGTGTTGGAGCATCCTGCTCTGTGTGTTGTGGCGGGGGGTGTTGGAGCATCCTGCTCTGTGTGTTGTGGCGGGGGGTGTTGGAGCATCCTGCTCTGTGTGTTGTGGGGGTGTTGGAGCATCCTCCTCTGTGTGTGGGGGGGCTGTTGGAGCATCCTGCTCTGTGTGTTGTGGGGGTGTTAGAGCATCCTGCTCTGTGTGTTGTGGGGATGTTGGAGCATCCTGCTCTGTGTGTTGTGGGGGGGTGTTGGAGCATCCTGCTCTGTGTGTTGTGGCGGGGGGTGTTGGAGCAATCTGCTCTGTGTAGTGGGGGGGGTGTTGGAGCATCCTGCTCTGTGTGTTGTGGGGGGGGTGTTGGAGCATCCTGCTCTGTGTGTTGTGGGGGTGTTGGAGCATCCTCCTCTGTGTGTGTGGGGGGCTGTTGGAGCATTCTGCTCTGTGTCTTGTGGCGGGGGGTGTTGGAGCATCCTGCTCTGTGTGTTGTGGTGGGGGTGTTGGAGCATCCTGCTCTGTGTAGTGGGGGGGGTTATGGAGCATTCTGCTCTGTGTAGTGGGGGGGGTGTTGGAGCATCCTGCTCTGTGTGTTGTGGGGGGTGTTGGAGCATCCTCCTCTGTGTGTAGTGGGGGGGGTGTTGGAGCATCCTGCTCTGTGTGTTTTGGGGGTGTTGGAGCATCCTCCTCTGTGTGGGGGGGGCTGTTGGAGCATCCTGCTCTGTGTAGGGGGCGGGTGTTGGAGCATCCTGCTCTGTGTGTTGTGGGGGGTGTTGGAGCATCCTGCTCTGTGTAGTGGGGGTGTTGGAGCATCCTGCTCTGTGTGTTGTGTGGGTGTTGGAGCCTCCTGCTCTGTGTAGTGGGGGAGGGTTGGAGCATCCTGCTCTGTGTGTTGTGGGGGGTGTTGGAGCATCCTGCTCTGTGTAGGGGGGGGGGTGTTGGAGCATCCTGCTCTGTATGTTGTGGGGGTGATGGAGCATCCTGCTCTGTGTAGTGGGGGTGTTGGAGCATCCTGCTCTGTGTGTTGTGGGGGTGTTGGAGCATCCTGCTCTGTGTAGGGGGGGGTGTTGGAGCATCCTGCTCTGTGTGTTGTGTGGGTGTTGGAGCCTCCTGCTCTGTGTAGTGGGGGAGGGTTGGAGCATCCTGCTCTGTGTGTTGTGGGGGGTGTTGGAGCATCCTGCTCTGTGTAGGGGGGGGGTGTTGGAGCATCCTGCTCTGTATGTTGTGGGGGTGTTGGAGCATCCTGCTCTGTGTAGTGGGGGTGTTGGAGCATCCTGCTCTGTGTGTTGTGGGGGTGTTGGAGCATCCCGCTCTGTGGGGGGGGGGGTGTTGGAGCATCCTGCTCTGTGTGTTGTGGGGGTGTTGGAGCATCCTGCTCTGTGTGTTGTGGGCTGGTGTTGGAGCATCCTGCTCTGTGTTGTGGGGGGGTGTTGGAGCATCCTGCTCTGTGTGTTGTGGGGGTGTAGGAGCATCCTGCTCTGTGTAGGGGGGGTGTGTTGGAGCATCCTGCTCTGTGTGTTGTGGGGGTGTTGGAGCATCCTGCTCTGTGTAGTGGGGGTGTTGGAGCATCCTGCTCTGTGTGTTGTGGGGGTGTTGGAGCATCCTGCTCTGTGTAGTGGGGGTGTTGGAGCATACTGCTCTGTGTGTTGTGGGGGTGTTGGAGCATCCTGCTCTGTGTAGTGGGGGGGATGCTGGAGCATCCTGCTCTGTGTGTTGTGGGGGGTGTTGGAGCATCCTGCTCTGTGTAGTGGGGGTGTTGGAGCATCCTGCTCTGTGTAGTGGGGGTGTTGGAGCATCCTGCTCTGTGTGTTGTGGGGGTGTTGGAGCATCCTGTTCTGTGTAGTGGGGGGGATGCTGGAGCATCCTGCTCTGTTTGTAGTGGGGGGGTGTTGGAGCATCCTGCTCTGTGTGTAGTGGGGGGGGGTGTTGGAGCATCCTGCTCTGTGTGTAGTTCGGGGGGGTGTTGGAGCATCCTGCTCTGTGTGTTGTGGCGGGGGGTGTTGGAGCATCCTGCTCTGTGTGTTGTGGGGGGGGTGTTGGAGCATCCTGCTCTGTGTAGTGGGGGGGGGTGTTGGAGCATCCTGCTCTGTGTAGTGGGGGGGGTTGGAGCATCCTGCTCTGTGTGTTGTGGGGGGTGTTGGAGCATCCTGCTCTGTGTGTTGTGGCGGGGGGTGTTGGAGCATCCTGCTCTGTGTGTTGTGGGGGGGGTGTTGGAGCATCCTGCTCTGTGTAGTGGGGGGGGGTGTTGGAGCATCCTGCTCTGTGTAGGGGGGGGTGTTGGAGCATCCTGCTCTGTGTGTCGTGTGGGTGTTGGAGCCTCCTGCTCTGTGTAGTGGGGGAGGGTTGGAGCATCCTGCTCTGTGTGTTGTGTGGGTGTTGGAGCCTCCTGCTCTGTGTAGTGGGGGTGTTGGAGCATCCTGCTCTGTGTGTTGTGGGGGGGTGTTGGAGCATCCTGCTCTGTGTTGTGGGGGGGTGTTGGAGCATCCTGCTCTGTGTGTTGTGGGGGTGTAGGAGCATCCTGCTCTGTGTAGGGGGGGGGTGTTGGAGCATCCTGCTCTGTGTGTTGTGGGGGTGTTGGAGCATCCTGCTCTGTGTAGTGGGGGTGTTGGAGCATCCTGCTCTGTGTGTTGTGGGGGTGTTGGAGCATCCTGCTCTGTGTAGTGGGGGTGTTGGAGCATCCTGCTCTGTGTGTTGTGGGGGTGTTGGAGCATCCTGCTCTGTGTAGTGGGGGGGATGCTGGAGCATCCTGCTCTGTGTGTTGTGGGGGGTGTTGGAGCATCCTGCTCTGTGTAGTGGGGGTGTTGGAGCATCCTGCTCTGTGTAGTGGGGGTGTTGGAGCATCCTGCTCTGTGTGTTGTGGGGGTGTTGGAGCATCCTGTTCTGTGTAGTGGGGGGGATGCTGGAGCATCCTGCTCTGTTTGTAGTGGGCGGGTGTTGGAGCATCCTGCTCTGTGTGTAGTTCGGGGGGGTGTTGGAGCATCCTGCTCTGTGTGTTGTGGGTGGTGTTGGAGCATCCTGCTCTGTGTGTTGTGGGGGGTGTTGGAGCATCCTGCTCTGTGTGTTGTGGGGGCTGTTGGAGCATCCTGCTCTGTGTGTTGTGGGGGTGTTGGAGCATCCTGCTCTGTGTAGTGGGGGGTTGGAGCATCCTGCTCTGTGTGTAGTGGGGGTGTTGGAGCATCCTGCTCTGTGTAGTGAGGGGGGTGTTGGAGCATCCTGCTCTGTGTAGTGGGGGGGGGGTGTTGGAGCCTCCTGCTCTGTGTAGTGAGGGGGGTGTTGGAGCATCCTGCTCTGTGTAGTGGGGGGGGCTGTTGAAGCATCCTCCTCTGTGTGTTGTGGTGGTGTTGGAGCATCCTGCTCTGTGTGTTGTGGGGGTGTTGGAGCATCCTGCTCTGTGTAGGGGGTGGGTGTTGGAGCATCCTGCTCTGTGTGTTGTGGGGGTGTTGGAGCATCCTGCTCTGTGTAGGGGGTGGGTGTTGGAGCATCCTGCTCTGTGTGTTGTGGGGGTGTTGGAGCATCCTGCTCTGTGTGTTGTGGGGGTGTTGGAGCATTCTGCTCTGTGTAGTGGGGGTGTTGGGGCATCCTGCTCTGTGTGTTGTGGGGGTGTTGGAGCATCCTGCTCTGTGTAGTGGGGGGTTGGAGCATCCTGCTCTGTGTGTAGTGGGGGTTTTGGAGCATCCTGCTCTGTGTAGTGAGGGGGGTGTTGGAGCATCCTGCTCTGTGTAGTGGGGGGGGGTGTTGGAGCATCCAGCTCTGTGTAGTGAGGGGGGTGTTGGAGCATCCTGCTCTGTGTAGTGGGGGGGGGCTGTTGAAGCATCCTGCTCTGTGTGTTGTGGTGGTGTTGGAGCATCCTGCTCTGTGTTTAGTGGGGGGGGGGGGTGTTGGAGCATCCTGCTCTGTGTGTAGTGGGGGGGTGTTGAAGCATCCTGCTCTGTGTGTAGTGGGGGGGTGTTGGAGCATCCTGCTCTGTGTGTAGTGGGGGGGGTGTTGGAGCATCCTGCTCTGTGTGTTGTGGGGGTGTTGGAGCATCCTCCTCTGTGTGGGGAGGGCTGTTGGAGCATCCTGCTCTGTGTAGGGGGGGGGTGTTGGAGCATCCTGCTCTGTGTGCTGTGGGGGGGTGTTGGAGCATCCTGCTCTGTGTAGGGGGCGGGTGTTGGAGCATCCTGCTCTGTGTGTTGTGGGGGGTGTTGGAGCATCCTGCTCTGTGTAGTGGGGGTGTTGGAGCATCCTGCTCTGTGTGTTGTGGGGGTGTTGGAGCATCCTGCTCTGTGTAGGGGGGGGTGTTGGAGCATCCTGCTCTGTGTGTCGTGTGGGTGTTGGAGCATCCTGCTCTGTGTAGGGGGGGGTGTTGGAGCATCCTGCTCTGTGTGTCGTGTGGGTGTTGGAGCCTCCTGCTCTGTGTAGTGGGGGAGGGTTGGAGCATCCTGCTCTGTGTGTTGTGTGGGTGTTGGAGCCTCCTGCTCTGTGTAGTGGGGGTGTTGGAGCATCCTGCTCTGTGTGTTGTGGGGGGGTGTTGGAGCATCCTGCTCTGTGTTGTGGGGGGGTGTTGGAGCATCCTGCTCTGTGTGTTGTGGGGGTGTAGGAGCATCCTGCTCTGTGTAGGGGGGGGGTGTTGGAGCATCCTGCTCTGTGTGTTGTGGGGGTGTTGGAGCATCCTGCTCTGTGTAGTGGGGGTGTTGGAGCATCCTGCTCTGTGTGTTGTGGGGGTGTTGGAGCATCCTGCTCTGTGTAGTGGGGGTGTTGGAGCATCCTGCTCTGTGTGTTGTGGGGGTGTTGGAGCATCCTGCTCTGTGTAGTGGGGGGGATGCTGGAGCATCCTGCTCTGTGTGTTGTGGGGGGTGTTGGAGCATCCTGCTCTGTGTAGTGGGGGTGTTGGAGCATCCTGCTCTGTGTAGTGGGGGTGTTGGAGCATCCTGCTCTGTGTGTTGTGGGGGTGTTGGAGCATCCTGTTCTGTGTAGTGGGGGGGATGCTGGAGCATCCTGCTCTGTTTGTAGTGGGCGGGTGTTGGAGCATCCTGCTCTGTGTGTAGTTCGGGGGGGTGTTGGAGCATCCTGCTCTGTGTGTTGTGGCGGGGGGTGTTGGAGCATCCTGCTCTGTGTGTTGTGGGGGGGGGTGTTGGAGCATCCTGCTCTGTGTAGTGGGGGGGGGTATTGGAGCATCCTGCTCTGTGTAGTGGGGGGGGGTTGGAGCATCCTGCTCTGTGTGTTGTGGGGGGTGTTGGAGCATCCTGCTCTGTGTGTTGTGGGTGGTGTTGGAGCATCCTGCTCTGTGTGTTGTGGGGGGTGTTGGAGCATCCTGCTCTGTGTGTTGTGGGGGCTGTTGGAGCATCCTGCTCTGTGTAGGGGGGGGGTGTTGGAGCATCCTGCTCTGTGTGTTGTGGGGGTGTTGGAGCATCCTGCTCTGTGTAGTGGGGGGTTGGAGCATCCTGCTCTGTGTGTAGTGGGGGTGTTGGAGCATCCTGCTCTGTGTAGTGAGGGGGGTGTTGGAGCATCCTGCTCTGTGTAGTGGGGGGGGTGTTGGAGCATCCTGCTCTGTGTAGTGAGGGCGGTGTTGGAGCATCCTGCTCTGTGTAGTGGGGGGGGGCTGTTGAAGCATCCTCCTCTGTGTGTTGTGGTGGTGTTGGAGCATCCTGATCTGTGTGTTGTGGGGGTGTTGGAGCATCCTGCTCTGTGTAGGGGGTGGGTGTTGAAGCATCCTGCTCTGTGTGTTGTGGGCTGGTGTTGGAGCATCCTGCTCTGTGTAGGGGGTGGGTGTTGGAGCATCCTGCTCTGTGTGTTGTGGGGGTGTTGGAGCATCCTGCTCTGTGTGTTGTGGGGGTGTTGGAGCATCCTGCTCTGTGTAGTGGGGGTGTTGGGGCATCCTGCTCTGTGTGGGGGGGGCTGTTGGAGCATCCTGCTCTGTGTAGGGGGCGGGTGTTGGAGCATCCTGCTCTGTGTGTTGTGGGGGGTGTTGGAGCATCCTGCTCTGTGTGGGGGGGGCTGTTGGAGCATCCTGCTCTGTGTAGGGGGCGGGTGTTGGAGCATCCTGCTCTGTGTGTTGTGGGGGGTGTTGGAGCATCCTGCTCTGTGTGGGGGGGGCTGTTGGAGCATCCTGCTCTGTGTAGTGGGGGTGTTGGAGCATCCTCCTCTGTGTGGGGGGGGCTGTTGGAGCATCCTGCTCTGTGTAGGGGGCGGGTGTTGGAGCATCCTGCTCTGTGTGTTGTGGGGGGTGTTGGAGCATCCTGCTCTGTGTAGTGGGGGTGTTGGAGCATCCTGCTCTGTGTGTTGTGTGGGTGTTGGAGCCTCCTGCTCTGTGTAGTGGGGGAGGGTTGGAGCATCCTGCTCTGTGTGTTGTGGGGGGTGTTGGAGCATCCTGCTCTGTGTAGGGGGGGGGTGTTGGAGCATCCTGCTCTGTATGTTGTGGGGGTGATGGAGCATCCTGCTCTGTGTAGTGGGGGTGTTGGAGCATCCTGCTCTGTGTGTTGTGGGGGTGTTGGAGCATCCTGCTCTGTGTAGGGGGGGGTGTTGGAGCATCCTGCTCTGTGTGTTGTGTGGGTGTTGGAGCCTCCTGCTCTGTGTAGTGGGGGAGGGTTGGAGCATCCTGCTCTGTGTGTTGTGGGGGGTGTTGGAGCATCCTGCTCTGTGTAGGGGGGGGGTGTTGGAGCATCCTGCTCTGTATGTTGTGGGGGTGTTGGAGCATCCTGCTCTGTGTAGTGGGGGTGTTGGAGCATCCTGCTCTGTGTGTTGTGGGGGTGTTGGAGCATCCCGCTCTGTGGGGGGGGGGGTGTTGGAGCATCCTGCTCTGTGTGTTGTGGGGGTGTTGGAGCATCCTGCTCTGTGTGTTGTGGGCTGGTGTTGGAGCATCCTGCTCTGTGTTGTGGGGGGGTGTTGGAGCATCCTGCTCTGTGTGTTGTGGGGGTGTAGGAGCATCCTGCTCTGTGTAGGGGGGGTGTGTTGGAGCATCCTGCTCTGTGTGTTGTGGGGGTGTTGGAGCATCCTGCTCTGTGTAGTGGGGGTGTTGGAGCATCCTGCTCTGTGTGTTGTGGGGGTGTTGGAGCATCCTGCTCTGTGTAGTGGGGGTGTTGGAGCATACTGCTCTGTGTGTTGTGGGGGTGTTGGAGCATCCTGCTCTGTGTAGTGGGGGGGATGCTGGAGCATCCTGCTCTGTGTGTTGTGGGGGGTGTTGGAGCATCCTGCTCTGTGTAGTGGGGGTGTTGGAGCATCCTGCTCTGTGTAGTGGGGGTGTTGGAGCATCCTGCTCTGTGTGTTGTGGGGGTGTTGGAGCATCCTGTTCTGTGTAGTGGGGGGGATGCTGGAGCATCCTGCTCTGTTTGTAGTGGGGGGGTGTTGGAGCATCCTGCTCTGTGTGTAGTGGGGGGGGGTGTTGGAGCATCCTGCTCTGTGTGTAGTTCGGGGGGGTGTTGGAGCATCCTGCTCTGTGTGTTGTGGCGGGGGGTGTTGGAGCATCCTGCTCTGTGTGTTGTGGGGGGGGTGTTGGAGCATCCTGCTCTGTGTAGTGGGGGGGGGTGTTGGAGCATCCTGCTCTGTGTAGTGGGGGGGGTTGGAGCATCCTGCTCTGTGTGTTGTGGGGGGTGTTGGAGCATCCTGCTCTGTGTGTTGTGGCGGGGGGTGTTGGAGCATCCTGCTCTGTGTGTTGTGGGGGGGGTGTTGGAGCATCCTGCTCTGTGTAGTGGGGGGGGGTGTTGGAGCATCCTGCTCTGTGTAGGGGGGGGTGTTGGAGCATCCTGCTCTGTGTGTCGTGTGGGTGTTGGAGCCTCCTGCTCTGTGTAGTGGGGGAGGGTTGGAGCATCCTGCTCTGTGTGTTGTGTGGGTGTTGGAGCCTCCTGCTCTGTGTAGTGGGGGTGTTGGAGCATCCTGCTCTGTGTGTTGTGGGGGGGTGTTGGAGCATCCTGCTCTGTGTTGTGGGGGGGTGTTGGAGCATCCTGCTCTGTGTGTTGTGGGGGTGTAGGAGCATCCTGCTCTGTGTAGGGGGGGGGTGTTGGAGCATCCTGCTCTGTGTGTTGTGGGGGTGTTGGAGCATCCTGCTCTGTGTAGTGGGGGTGTTGGAGCATCCTGCTCTGTGTGTTGTGGGGGTGTTGGAGCATCCTGCTCTGTGTAGTGGGGGTGTTGGAGCATCCTGCTCTGTGTGTTGTGGGGGTGTTGGAGCATCCTGCTCTGTGTAGTGGGGGGGATGCTGGAGCATCCTGCTCTGTGTGTTGTGGGGGGTGTTGGAGCATCCTGCTCTGTGTAGTGGGGGTGTTGGAGCATCCTGCTCTGTGTAGTGGGGGTGTTGGAGCATCCTGCTCTGTGTGTTGTGGGGGTGTTGGAGCATCCTGTTCTGTGTAGTGGGGGGGATGCTGGAGCATCCTGCTCTGTTTGTAGTGGGCGGGTGTTGGAGCATCCTGCTCTGTGTGTAGTTCGGGGGGGTGTTGGAGCATCCTGCTCTGTGTGTTGTGGGTGGTGTTGGAGCATCCTGCTCTGTGTGTTGTGGGGGGTGTTGGAGCATCCTGCTCTGTGTGTTGTGGGGGCTGTTGGAGCATCCTGCTCTGTGTGTTGTGGGGGTGTTGGAGCATCCTGCTCTGTGTAGTGGGGGGTTGGAGCATCCTGCTCTGTGTGTAGTGGGGGTGTTGGAGCATCCTGCTCTGTGTAGTGAGGGGGGTGTTGGAGCATCCTGCTCTGTGTAGTGGGCGGGGGGTGTTGGAGCCTCCTGCTCTGTGTAGTGAGGGGGGTGTTGGAGCATCCTGCTCTGTGTAGTGGGGGGGGCTGTTGAAGCATCCTCCTCTGTGTGTTGTGGTGGTGTTGGAGCATCCTGCTCTGTGTGTTGTGGGGGTGTTGGAGCATCCTGCTCTGTGTAGGGGGTGGGTGTTGGAGCATCCTGCTCTGTGTGTTGTGGGGGTGTTGGAGCATCCTGCTCTGTGTAGGGGGTGGGTGTTGGAGCATCCTGCTCTGTGTGTTGTGGGGGTGTTGGAGCATCCTGCTCTGTGTGTTGTGGGGGTGTTGGAGCATTCTGCTCTGTGTAGTGGGGGTGTTGGGGCATCCTGCTCTGTGTAGTGAGGGGGGTGTTGGAGCATCCTGCTCTGTGTAGTGGGGGGGGGTGTTGGAGCATCCAGCTCTGTGTAGTGAGGGGGGTGTTGGAGCATCCTGCTCTGTGTAGTGGGGGGGGGCTGTTGAAGCATCCTGCTCTGTGTGTTGTGGTGGTGTTGGAGCATCCTGCTCTGTGTTTAGTGGGGGGGGGGGTGTTGGAGCATCCTGCTCTGTGTGTAGTGGGGGGGTGTTGAAGCATCCTGCTCTGTGTGTAGTGGGGGGGTGTTGGAGCATCCTGCTCTGTGTGTAGTGGGGGGGGTGTTGGAGCATCCTGCTCTGTGTGTTGTGGGGGTGTTGGAGCATCCTCCTCTGTGTGGGGAGGGCTGTTGGAGCATCCTGCTCTGTGTAGGGGGGGGGTGTTGGAGCATCCTGCTCTGTGTGCTGTGGGGGGGTGTTGGAGCATCCTGCTCTGTGTAGGGGGCGGGTGTTGGAGCATCCTGCTCTGTGTGTTGTGGGGGGTGTTGGAGCATCCTGCTCTGTGTGTTGTGGGGGGTGTTGGAGCATCCTGCTCTGTGTAGTGGGGGGGATGCTGGAGCATCCTGCTCTGTGTGTTGTGGGGGGTGTTGGAGCATCCTGCTCTGTGTAGTGGGGGTGTTGGAGCATCCTGCTCTGTGTAGTGGGGGTGTTGGAGCATCCTGCTCTGTGTGTTGTGGGGGTGTTGGAGCATCCTGTTCTGTGTAGTGGGGGGGATGCTGGAGCATCCTGCTCTGTTTGTAGTGGGCGGGTGTTGGAGCATCCTGCTCTGTGTGTAGTTCGGGGGGGTGTTGGAGCATCCTGCTCTGTGTGTTGTGGCGGGGGGTGTTGGAGCATCCTGCTCTGTGTGTTGTGGGGGGGGTGTTGGAGCATCCTGCTCTGTGTAGTGGGGGGGGGTATTGGAGCATCCTGCTCTGTGTAGTGGGGGGGGGTTGGAGCATCCTGCTCTGTGTGTTGTGGGGGGTGTTGGAGCATCCTGCTCTGTGTGTTGTGGGTGGTGTTGGAGCATCCTGCTCTGTGTGTTGTGGGGGGTGTTGGAGCATCCTGCTCTGTGTGTTGTGGGGGCTGTTGGAGCATCCTGCTCTGTGTAGGGGGGGGGTGTTGGAGCATCCTGCTCTGTGTGTTGTGGGGGTGTTGGAGCATCCTGCTCTGTGTAGTGGGGGGTTGGAGCATCCTGCTCTGTGTGTAGTGGGGGTGTTGGAGCATCCTGCTCTGTGTAGTGAGGGGGGTGTTGGAGCATCCTGCTCTGTGTAGTGGGGGGGGTGTTGGAGCATCCTGCTCTGTGTAGTGAGGGCGGTGTTGGAGCATCCTGCTCTGTGTAGTGGGGGGGGGCTGTTGAAGCATCCTCCTCTGTGTGTTGTGGTGGTGTTGGAGCATCCTGATCTGTGTGTTGTGGGGGTGTTGGAGCATCCTGCTCTGTGTAGGGGGTGGGTGTTGAAGCATCCTGCTCTGTGTGTTGTGGGCTGGTGTTGGAGCATCCTGCTCTGTGTAGGGGGTGGGTGTTGGAGCATCCTGCTCTGTGTGTTGTGGGGGTGTTGGAGCATCCTGCTCTGTGTGTTGTGGGGGTGTTGGAGCATCCTGCTCTGTGTAGTGGGGGTGTTGGGGCATCCTGCTCTGTGTGTTGTGGGGGTGTTGGAGCATCCTGCTCTGTGTAGTGGGGGGTTGGAGCATCCTGCTCTGTGTGTAGTGGGGGTGTTGGAGCATCCTGCTCTGTGTAGTGAGGGGGGTGTTGGAGCATCCTGCTCTGTGTAGTGGGGGGGGGTGTTGGAGCATCCTGCTCTGTGTAGTGAGGGGGGTGTTGGAGCATCCTGCTCTGTGTAGTGGGGGGGGGCTGTTGAAGCATCCTGCTCTGTGTGTTGTGGTGGTGTTGGAGCATCCTGCTCTGTGTTTAGTGGGGGGGGGGGTGTTGGAGCATCCTGCTCTGTGTAGTGGGGGGGTGTTGGAGCATCCTGCTCTGTGTGTAGTGGGGGCGGTGTTGGATAGTGGGGGGGGTGGAGCATCCTGCTCTGTGTGTAGTGGGGGGGGTGTTGGAGCATCCTGCTCTGTGTGTAGTGGGGGGGGGGTGTTGGAGCATCCTGCTCTGTGTAGTGGGGGGGGTGTTGGAGCATCCTGCTCTGTGTGTAGTGGGGGGGGGGTTGGAGCATCCTGCTCTGTGTAGTGGGGGGGGGTCTTGGAGCATCCTGCTCTGTGTGTTGTGGGCAGGGTGTTGGAGCATCCTGCTCTGTGTAGGCGGGTGGTGTTGGAGCATCCTGCTCTGTGTAGTGGGGGGGGTGTTGGAGCATCCTGCTCTGTGTTTTGTGGGGGGGGTTAGAGCATCCTGCTGTCCGTGGAGGGCCCTCCACCTGTGCTGACCTTGGTGTCTGGGAGTGGCAGGTGCGTCCTGAGGTGGGCCATGTTCATTCAGGGCCAGCTCTGCAGCTCTGGCCGCCACAGCAGGGGTGCTCCTACTCCACCCACCGCCTTCTCTCAGGCCCCACTCAGGCCACCAGGCCTGCTGGAAGGCCCAGAAACAAGGAGCCCTTTTATCTGTTTATATCCTGCCTCCTTCACAAAAGAATTTGAGACTGCTTCTAGGTCAGAGGGTCCAGCCCTCCTGCCTCCCTGCCCTGCCAGTGCAGCCTGGACCAGCCGGGGCGGGAAAAGGACTGTTTGCCCTCCCTGTGGCCTTGCTGGGGACGAGGGGTCGTTATCTAGCAAATATTTGTGCCTTGATAAGTGAGCTGAGCGCTGGCCTCGACATTCCTCTGAGGCCTAGCAGAGTTCACCCCCCACACCAGCTCCCTGAAAGTAAACCAGCTTCCCCAAGAGGCCAGAGCCTGGCCCTGGCCACTCCTCGGAGGGAGCGAGGCGGTGCAGCCTCTGGTCAGCCGGGGCAGGGCCCCTCTTCGCTTCCCCTCGCCTCCCCTCCCCCATCAGAGCAGGGCCCGGACCTTCCTGCTGATGTTTGAAATCCTGTTTCCCTCCTTCATTCCCAAGGGGACTCTGGAGTTGGCTAAACAAGTGAGCGACCTTCCTCAGGCCAATTACAACCTGCTCAGATACATCTGCAAGTGAGTGGCACAGGGCGGGGGCTGCCCAGTCCTGTGCTGGCTCCGTGCTCGTCACCCCGCATCGGGTCATCCAACCGCCCCACACAGCTGTGCTGAGTGTGGCTGAGCACACACCCTCTGGGCCTTCTGGGACCTCCACCACCCTGTCGCCCTGGGCATCTGCTGCTGGACCACAGGCCTTCATGTGCCCTCGTCCTCGGCACTGGGAGGGCATGCAGGAGTGCCCCTGACCCGGCCTATTCCTGGGGACCTGGGCCTTCCAGGCATCTGCCTCCACAGTGGGCGGGAGAGCCTCACAGTCTCCTCCTTCCACACTGAAGACAGGTGCTTGTCCCAGGGACCTCTGCTCCTGATGGCCCTTCCAGAGCCCTGGAAAGCTCTTCCCTCATCCAAGCCTGGCAGGGGTTACTGGCTGTGGCCAGCAGCTGTGGGAACCTGTGGACGGTGGGGTGGGGCAGGGTGGGGCATGGGAATTGGGCCTTGGAATCTGTCTCTTCACCAGCTGCTGCCTCCTTCCTTTCCAGGTTTCTGGATGAAGTTCAGTCCCACTCGGATGTCAATAAGATGGGTGTCCAGAACCTGGCGACCGTTTTTGGACCTAACATACTACGGCCACAGATAGAGGACCCAGTGACCATCATGGAAGGTAATGGGGAGGTGTGCCAGGTGGCACCGGGTGCCGCTGGGGTCTGGCCTCATCTTGGTCTGGCCAAGTCTTCGGAGCCACTCCAGCCCAGGCCTAGGCCAGCAGGAGGGGTGGCTAGGGGGGCACTGTCTCTGTCTCTAGGGACTTGGCAGGAGTCCCTCTTGACCTCACCTCCTCCCACCCCATAGGAACCTTACCCTATGTCTGTAGCAGTGGGTCACTAGATGCAATTAGAATGTTCAGCGTTTGCTGGGAACGAGAGAGATCAGCATCTTTGCCCTTGAACACACACAGACGTTTTTGCTTTACTTTTATGATTAAGTAATTGTCATAGTTTCCGGATGTCTGAGCTTTGCACATCATGGGGGATTTCTCTTTGTGATAAATAATGATAAAATGATAAACAGGCAGCAACAGCAGCTGCTTTCAGTGTGCTCCTAAGTGCCTTTTTGTATCACCTGATTCCACTCTGCACAACCAGCCTGTGCTGGGGAAATTGCCCCATTCCACAGAGGAGGCTGGTCAGCCAGACTTACTGAGGGGCCGGGGCGGGCTGGCGCGGAAATGTGTCCGCTCTCACAGGCCCTATGGAAGAATGTACCAGAAGGGGTTAGCGTGAGAATCGAGTCTCTGCAAACAGGAAACCCACAGCCGAGCAATCAGGGACTCCTGAGGTCCCCGCTCAGGAGTGACGAGGCTGGCCGGGATGGGGGCCGAGTTGCCACTCCTTGCTGAGCGTGACCGTGGGGGAGAGGCGGGTGTGCTGAGCGGGTGTGGAGCCGTTTGGTTCCCTGGGCTGAGGGTGTAGCCCCTGGGGTGGCGCTTGTGCTCAGGCCCCCACTTGGCCTACCCTGGCTGGGTGTCAAGCCGCAGGGCCCCTGAGGCCAGGAGAGCCCCAGCTCCTGCTGCCTGGTTGCAAAAACTCTGGGGCCAGCGCTTGCCCACCTACTTCACTGAGTTCCTGCTTCACCTCGTCTTTGGCCTAAGAAATCCCTTGCGTGATTTTTCCCGAGATTCCCGGTTGCCTTCACTGGGAGAGTCGACCCAGGCACCCCAGCCTCCCTACCGCCTGGCAAAGCCTCCCCAGCCTCTGCTCTTTGGTTGTGGGTCAGGGGGATGAGGCTGTGGGGTAGATACTGTGGTTCTTCCCGCCTGGTCGCCACCTCAGGAATGCAGTCCCCAGAATTAGGGTGCTACATCTCCAGGAGAAGGGGGATTGTGTGCGTCTGTGATTGTGTGACCCAAGACAGCTCTGCTCCCTGTCCCAGAGCCCTGTGACACCCCGAGTGTGGACAGTTGGGCACAGCCATTGTCAGCAGCACAGAGGATGACATGGGGCAGCTGAGAGGACTCTCACATCCCCGGTGCTGGTTTCCAGTTTCTGCCTGCAGCCTGCACATCCCGCAGCCTTGATGGGCGTCGTGCCAGCTGGATGGAGTGGGTGTGGGCAGGAGGCACTGGCTTCCTCCCTACTTGAGGCTCTATGTCTGAGGAAGGCCATTCTTGGGTACTGTCCTGTTTGTGACTGATTTGGAGGGTGTGTGGCAGTGCCTTCCTCCAGGCACCAGTGAAGGCTCCCTTGAGGAACAGCCTGGTCCCGGCTGCAGGGCCAGGCACGTGGGTCCGAGCCACAGCTCCCCAGTCCTGACTGACTTAGAGACGCTCACCGGGGCCACTCACAGCAAGCCCTCTCTCCTCTCTCCCTGGCAGGCACTTCGCTAGTCCAGCACCTGATGACTGTCCTCATCCGCAAGCACAGCCAGCTCTTCACCGCGACGGCCCCGGAAGGACCCACGTCCCCACATGGGGGTCAGCAGTGCGCCGTGGGATGGGGATCCGAGGAGGTCCCTAGGGACAGCCAGGGAGAGCCTGGTGACCCTGGTCTGCCCACACACAGGACCTCATCTCTGGACGGGGCCGCGGTGGCCATGCTCTCCAGAACCTCTCCCATGGGTCTGGGTGGCCGGTGCAGCCCTGCTGCCACCAGCCCTGGGAAGAAAGTGCAGACTCTGCCCAACTGGAAGTCTTCCTTCTGGCAGTCAGGGTCCCGGTCGGGGAGCCCGAAGGGGGGCAGCTCATCCCTGGAGGTGCCCATTATCTCCTCCAGTGGGAACTGGCTCATGAATGGACTCTCCTCTCTGCGCGGCCACCGCCGGGCCTCATCGGGAGACCGGCTCAAGGACTCAGGGTCGGCCCAGAGACTGTCCACCTACGACAACGTGCCCCCGGCTGGCCCCTTCCCCAGCACTGCCAACGTGGCCAGCATGGCGTGGTCCGGGGCCCCATCCTCGGGAGAGGCCTCGGCCCGCGGCTCGCTCAGCAGCTGCACAGCCTGCAGGGCCAGCGACTCGTCCACGTGCAGCTCCCTGCACACTGAGTGGGCCCTCGAGCCCTCTCCACTCCCCAGCAGCAGCGAGGACCGTGGGTCCCCAGACCTGGGCCACAGCCTGGACGCGGTGGGCGTGAGCAGCAGCGAGCCCAGCGACCCAGGCAGCCCTGGCCAGGACTACACCCGCCGCTGCCAGGCTCTCCAGGGCCTGGTCACGGAGCTCAGGGCGGAGCTGTGCCGGCAGAGGACTGAGTACGAGGCGAGCATGAGAAGGTAAAGGCTGTGGCCGCCTGGCTGCTCGGGCTCACAGCGCTGGCTGCGCATCTGCCTCCCCACCTTGCGGCCTTGGCTCTGGAAGAAAGCCCCCGGGAGGCAGGGCTCAGCAGCCAGCCCCTGGAACAGCCCTTCCTGGAGCACGCCCAGGACATGGCGGGGGGTTGGGAGGGATCCCCTATCTGGGCAGGTCCGGAGCTTGCAAGGCTGGCATGCAGCTGGCACTCCATAAGTGCCTGTGGAAGGCATGGGCTGCAAGCATGTTATCCCGGGCAGCTGGAAGGGCCTGAAGCCAGAGCCTGCATGGAGTCGTCTGTCAAGGAGGAGGGTCCTGGGGTCTGTACTGTACCTGCAGCCCAGGCGCTGGCGTGGGAAGTGCTCACGTGGGCCCCAGGCCCCAGGTCAGCCTGGTGGGGATGGGAATTTGATTTGGTGCTGTGCTGAGCCCCCTGCACACCCTCGTGGCAGGAGGACGTTGTGCCGCACCCTGAGGCTTGCAGATGCGCTCCTAGGTGGGCCCTGGTTCCACCCTCCTACCAGGGTGCGGTGCTTTCCCTTCTGCAGTGAGGAACCTCGGGCTCCTGGAGGCCACGTTCTCCAACTGAGGTCAATGGCAGGCGGCGCTGGAGAGCACACAGCGCTCCTCTCCGCATCTCTGGCTTTTTAGTGCTGGTGAACCCGGGTCCCACACACAAGCGGGGGTTTTGGCGGCCTGGGGGCTTCCTTCGTCCATCAGTCACTCCTGCTTCTCATTCAGAGCTCAGGTTTGCACAGTGAGCTGGAAGGGCAGCGTTGGCCCTGTGGCTGTGCCAGCAGCTGTCTCCTGGGCACGGAGAGTGCCGGGTGTGTGCAGGCGCCACGCCTGTGCTGGGGAGAGACAGGAGAGGGACTTCAAGGGTAGACGGGGAAGTCACGGCAGGCAGTGCCCGAGCCAGCTCTTGAAGGACCGATGGGATCGAGCTGAGCCGAGGAGAAAGGAAAGAGCACAAGTAAAACCCGCGGTATGAAATTGTGGGGAAAACGCACAAATACATGTCCTGGCTGGGAACTGACCAGGCAGAAGTGACTGTCGAGTCCCCTCTAGAGATGCAGTGGAAGGTGAAACTGCCAAAGACAGGTCACAGACAAACCTCAGGGTGTGCGGGAAGTACGAGGGGACTTCAAAAAGTTTGGGGAAAAATAGAATTAAAAGGTGGTAAGAATCTTCCCACGACATCTGTGAAGTGCTCTCGTGTTACTGTATGGAAAGCTGTCAACAGACGGCTCCCAGGCTCCTGTCCACTTGGGGACCGCCTCCCCTTCTGCGTTCCCAGAGGCTTGGTCTCTCAGGGGAGATGCAGTGTTGGTGGTGGTGGGCTCTGGGCAGGCCACCTGGGCTCCTGGCCTGTCCCATGTCCCTGGCGGACTGTCTGGAATGGAGGGTCTCCGAGCACAGGAAGGAAGGCGGGGTGGGGGCGTGTGGCAGGACCAGCTCTCTACCCTGCCTCCCCAGAGTTCGGACCCCTCCCCGGGCCCTGGCTGGGGTCGGCCTGCTTCTGGAATTCCTCAAAGAGCATCTGATATTTGTGTAGTACCAGACACTGTGCTAGATCTGGGGACACAGCTGTGACCAAAACTCGCTGAACTCTGCCCCCATTCTTATGTGGGGGCAGCGGAACAGAGACCATAAACAAGATAGATTTTTAAAAATGAGGGCACGTGGGAAGGTGGGTGGAGGAGAACGAGGAATCAGTGTGGAAGGAAGGGGAGCCAGAGGCGGCAGGGCAGGGCTGGGGCCCGCTAGCCTGGGCGGTGCTCCGGGTTTTATCCGGAGGGAGATGACAATGGGATTAGAAGGCACTGGAGGGTCCTGCGCACTTCCATCGCTTTGACAGGGCACCTGGCTGCAGGGCTGTGGGAAGCTCAGACCCCGTGTGGGTGAGTGGCACAGACCAAAGGGGCAGCAGTCGAGATGGGAAGAAGCAGCCAGATGCTGAACGTATTTTGAAGGGAGAGGCAGTGGGTTTTGCTTACTGGTCAATGCACAGATTTGAGAGTTGCCAGAACGTAGATGGGGTTTAGAGTCTTGACTCTGGACGAAGTCGCTCAAGGCGTGGCATAGAGAGCACGACGACAGGCAGGCCCGCAGTCTTCTCCCTTTGGGCTCATGATCAGCTGGAGGCCCGCACCCTGTCCTGGTGGGGTGGGGACGTGACTGTGTTGTGCACATACACAACGCTGCAGATACTGTGCTGTGCACACCTCCTCTTCCTTGCTCCTGGGGACTGTCATGCTCTGAGGCAGGGTTACCCTCCCAACCTTTGCACAAGGCAGTGTAAACCTCCACAGAGGCGTGGGTGTAGGTTCTGTGGGGGCACAAAGGAGTGCTGCTGTGACCTGTGGGGAGGACCAAAGGAAGTGTCACAAATGGGGAACATTTGAGCTGGGGCATGAAGTCCACTCAGGAAGGGACATGACCAGTCATACGGGGCTTCCTGCAGGCACAGTGTCTGGCGTGAGCTCGGGGACTGGAGTGAGGAACAGTGGGCGGGAGGCAGGGCACGAGAGCAGAGGTGCGGGGATGGTTTGCGCCCCCCTGACTTTGCGGGAACCTGTGCTGCTGTCAGCCATCTGGCAGGTGGTCCCTCAGTGGGACAGGTGACTGGCGGTGGCTGGAGGCACAAGTGGTGTTTTTATTTTAGTGAGAACTCAGGAGGCCTCCAGTGCTGAAAGTGCACTTCTTGGTGGCATTTTTGGATCACAGGCCATGGGGAAGCCTGGCTTGGTCAGGGTAAAGTGTCAGGTTCTTGGGAGGAGTGGTTGGGGCCCGTGAGGTCCCTCCCCTGCACGGGCCAGGCCTAGCCAGCCGCCCCTGTCCTGCCGTGGGCACAGCAGGCCGCATCTGCCTGCCTGGCGTGCCCAGTCACCCCAAGCCTGAATCAATGTCTTTCTTCTTGATTTTTAAGAATCGAAGAAGGTCATGCTGATCTGAGACAGCGCATGTCCCGGTTAGAAGAAGAGCTGGACCAGGAAAAGAAAAAGTACACCATGCTGGAGATAAAGCTGCGGAACTCGGAGCGGGCACGGGAGGACGCGGAGAGGAGGAACCAGCTGCTGCAGAAGGAAATGGAGGAGTTTTTTTCCACCCTGGGAAGCCTGACTGTTGGGGCAAAAGGCACCCGAGCCCCAAAGTAAAAGGAGCAAAAAGCTCACTTCCTGCCCTGTCTGCTCGTCTCTCCCGTCAGCAGAGCTGGCCTCTGGCCACAGGAGGAATCAGAAGCCTCTGTAGCTTGAGCCGGGCCACCAGCGGGGCCAAGCGCCCTGGAGCCAGCTGGAGAGAGAGATCCTGACACTCCTGTGGGGACCGTCAGGACCCCATACCCCCAGGTGGGATCCCGACGCTGCTGCAACTATGCAGGGCCTAGAGCTGCAGCCAGCCCCTCACCCAGGAAAAGCCCCAATGCCACCAAAAGGCATGGCACCCAGGATTGGGGCGGCCACCAGGAACAGTTTGCTTTCTCTATTAAATCTGCTCTGAAAGCACGTGCCTCGTTAACTGACTCATTGTTTATGCGCAGGCAGGGCTGGGAGCCCCTGGGGTGTGCCCAGGTGGGAAAGCACAGGGCCTTCAGAAGAGGGACGGGAAGCTCCCTGAGGAGCCCCCGGCTTTGTCACTGAAGAAGAGGTAAAATTTGAAACTAGAGCTGTACCTCAATATTTCCATAACATTCAGTTGCATGTTAATACCTTTGAGCCTCTGTTAAATGGGATAATAATGCTTGTCTTTTCTCTTATTCCTCAATCAGTCATATCTAAATTCTATAACTACAGTTCCTTTGTTTTTAATCTAAGAAGAAACTTTCCTGTGTAGGGAAATAAGTCAGCAGAATCCTCCTCACACACACTGTTGCTGTTCCAGCGTCATGATGGAGAGAAAAGTGTACCAAATACACCCTCCATAAAGCTCACCAGTATCCTTAATGCCCTTATCTTGGAAACTGCTCCTTCTGTCTCAGTATCTTGATGCTGTTTTCTGATGGCAGTACCACACCAGTATGTCCATTTGTATGGCCACACGTGTGCTGGAATTATGCAAATCTGTGCACTTTGAGCTCCATCGTCCACGCCCGAGGCCAGATGCCTTTCCTCGCTCCCTTCCCCTGAGCCAGCTGGGCCTCTGCCGCTGCCTTCTGTCCTGCGAGGTCCTCTGGGCCATCCTCCATGACCTGCCTCCCTTTGGTTGGCCCTGGCTCTGCTCCGGGGCCAGAGCCTGTGAGTCGGTGTGGCCTGCTTCTGCACCCTGGGCGAGGCACAGGGTGGATGTGGCACGTGTCTGCAGGAGAGCTGAGCCAGGCGCCCCCACCTCACGCTGGCCCCCAACCCCCTTCTCTCTTACAGACACCCCATGACAAGTGCCATCCCCTCCCATCCACACCCCTTCACCCTCTTCCTCTAGTTTATCCTCAGACTTCAAGGCTCTGTTAGGGCAAATTCCTCAAGAAAGCCTTTCCCCACACAGCCCACTCAGCTGTGCCTCAGAGGCCACCAAATCAGTGGCCTCTGAGCACAGCAATGCCAGTGCCACTGTCCTTCACCAGCTCCTGCCCAGTGTCCATACACATGGCCTCTTGCTACCCCTGCATAGTAACCCAGTGTTTTTTGGGGGGGATGGTGTCACCAAAGCTCCTCAGTTTCTTGCCACTGTCTCTGGAGAAGTCATTCAGTCCTAACCACCCATCTGTCTAAAGTGAGGTATAAACTGTGACAAGCCCTGGCCCATTAAGATGGCCAGTGCTTGAAATGCCAGCATCTCGGTGCTCCTGGGAAATGCTCCTTCCCCACCTTGGAGCGCACGCACGCCGATGACGTCTCCAGGTCTCCGGTTGCTCACCGGGGTCCTCGCCCACCACGAGGCCGGTGCCTGCCCAGGGCCCTCCGCAGCCTCAGCGGTCGGGGGCTGCTGGGAGCTCTGAATGGGCCAGTGGAGCGCTGCATCCGTCCCCTGGGCCCTGGGCCCACTGCCCGGGCCCACTGCCCGGCAAGCCCGCCACCTGGGTGACTGGAGCTTTCCCGAAGGTGAAGCACGGCCCTCCCTCTACCCAAGAAGAGCACGAGGCCACTTTTACTCCTCACAACAACCGTGTGTGACAGGAATGGGACCCGTTGTCTCCAGTCAGGAGAAACTGAGCTTGGAGAAGTTAGGTGGGAACACCAGTATATATATATGCTAATACATATACAAATATGTGTTAAATAAATAATATGCTACTGAGTTCCCGCACCACACTCCTGGGATTCTGCCAACTTTGACTTGGAGAGAAAAATGCCACTAGGTTATCAAAGGAGCAGAGTAGACTGAAGACGTTTCACATGATGACAGGGAAGTTGTCTGAATTGTTTTAGCCACTAGCACTGTCACGGGCTCAGCTTCCTGCCAGGTCCTTGATGGAGACTAACAGCTCCCGCACTCCTGAGCCACGTCTGCCACCTGCAGGCACGGCTAGGATCTGCAGATGCACTTTTTATCTGAAAATTAATTTGCAATATTCAGTTCTATTCTCAGGTCTCTATGTAACTAGCGCTCTCCATCCTGTCTGTAAAACAGCTGACTTCTGACTGTAAGGCACAGAGGACCACAGCTGACCCGTGCTGGGGGCTCTGGCCTAGCACCCCCACCCCCATCACTTCTGCCCTCCTTGATTGAGTTACATTCACCAGACCTGTTCCCAAACCTGTGGATTCCAGTTGTACCTGTTCTTGCAATAATTTAAAATTAAGTAAACCAATAAATTATGAACATGAGCAGTTAGGGAATTAAATATCTAAAAACCTAATGGAATGCTTCAGAAAGACTCAGTAGAGGCAAGTTGCTAAAAATATTGTCAATTAAGTAATTAAGTCAATCAACTAATTGTTAATTAGGTAATTAATGAATCAACCATGCAATAGTGGAAAATCAGCAAAAATCTAGGATTCTGCTCTCAGATTGCTTCAAAAGTGTTTTAAAATTTGTGTTTGACTTTAAAGAAAAAAACTGGAAATTTTAAGTCTCAAATGGGAAAACAAAATAGGAGTTGGCTTGTATTAAAAGATTGACAAATGAATGTACTTCAAAAAAAAATTAGAAGACAATTTCGAGTGTTTGTACGTGTGTATGTGAGGTGGGGTAGGGAGAATTCCTTGTTTTAACTGGCTTTTGAATGATGAAACAGGAATAAACCGTATTCATTTTGTGCGGTTAGAGTCCAGACTCCACGTGTCCATGTGTCCTCGGCCTGTGCGTATTAAATGGCGTCAGTAACAATGTGTTTCACGAATCCTCTCCAACTCCTTTTGATGCAGGAGCCCGGTCCCCTGCAGAGCCCTCCCAATATCCTAAGTAGCTCTGTCATGAAGAGACGCACATCCTATGTGTTCCCAGTCAAGCAGCCGTGACATTGCCCCACACCACTGCTGCTGCCCCTCCACACGCCTGTGTCCATCAAGAACCACCACCTTGGTCAGAAATGTCCCTTCCCACCAGGCACATTGTTACTATTTCCATCTCCCACCAAGCCCTGTGACAGATGAACCCCATGGGGCTCTCAAAATGTGTCATGGTCTGTGATAAAGTAGGGAGAGAATGCCATGGAAAGCTTTCCGGCACAGAGCAAAGAGCTCGGGCTTGTTCTGCCGCAGCTGTCAGGCCACTGGGAAATTAAGCTCTGTGGGTCTCAGATCCTTCATGTGTAAAATGCGGATAACCTCACAGAACGGGTGTGCGCCAACAGGTCTAAGCACTTTGCATGCATATCTCATTTACTTCTCAAGCCTGTGGGTGACACCGTCCTTTGCAGTTTACTAAGGACATGGAAGCACAGAAAAACTAAGCACCTGGCCCACAACCCCACACAAGTCAGTGGGGGAGTCTGGGTTCAAGGCCAGGCAATGTGATCTCAGAGCTGGCATTCTTAACCACTAGTCCACATTAAAAGATGCTGGCTTGGGCCGACCCCGTGGCTCACTCTGGAGAGTGCGGCGCTGGGAGCACAGCGGCGCTCCCGCCGCAGGTTCGGATCCTATCTAGGGATGGCTGGTGCACTCACTGGCTGAGCGCGGTGCGGGCGACGCCAAGCCAAGGGTTACGGTCCCCTTACCGGTCACAAAGAAAGATGCTGGCTTGATACAGCATTAACATGCTCTGAGAGAGGTTGTGCTCAGGATGCGACATGAGTGCCATAAAAGAGGCTCTAAATCAGATGGAGGGCAGGGGGCCGGGGAAGGATCCCTGATGGAAGTAATACTGGAACTCAGTTTTGTAATAACATTAGGAAACACCTACGTAAAGGAGGAATAAGAAATGTAAGAATGTGAGCTGATGTGTGTAGCTCGAGCAAAGGATGTGTGTGTGTACACAGTATAGCGGAGGCAGACGGAGGCTAGGAGGCCAAGACTGGTGGTAGAGGTGGGATAGGCTAACTTAACCTTTATGCTTTAGGACAGGATTTCCTCACCACATATTACACCCACGGCTCTCCATTCATGTAGCGATAGAGGGAGTAAGACTGTAAGCTCACGGCTTCCACAGAACTTACATTCTAATGGAATAAGACATCATAAAAATGTAAACAAAACATAAACAAGATGCATTCAGTTTATAATACGTGCTCTGAAAAAAGATGATTCCAGGGGGCCTATTTTTGATGGGTTGGTCAGGAAGTCCTCTCTGAGATGACACTTGAACTGAGACCTAAAGGGTGGGGCCCATGCATTCAACAAGACAGCGCCAGGCAGAAGAGGTGGCATTGCAGCGTGAGTGCTGGTGCCCTTGAGCAAAAAGAACCTAGGATGGAAAGGGCTAGAGTGTAGATGGCCCTGGGGAGAGCTGGCAGGGGTCAGATACCTTAGGGGCCCATCACCCATGGTAAGAAGTATTTTTATTCTAAGTGAATTAGGGAAGAATTTGAAAGCTTTTGGACAGAACCCTGGACCTTGGTGTTATCATACCACGCTCCACACAACTGAGCTAACTGGCCAGCACCTGACTTGCATTTTAACAAGGCTCCTTTGGCCAGTGGGTGGAGATTGGATGAATTTAGGCAGTCAAAAGCAGATGCGGGGAAACCAGTCAGAGAAGTATTGCTCCAGACCATATGGGAATCGAGTGATACAGGTGCTAGACAGGAACGAGCTGAAGATGGAATGAGGGATGGAAAAGGGGACACGTGCAAAGACAAATCTTTCCAGAAGTCCTGATATGAATGGAGCAGAGAAATAGGGTGGTAGAGTGGAGAGCTTTCTAGAGATGGAAACTACTAGAGAACGGTTGTACATCACTGAGAATGATCCAGTAGAAGGGGAGACTTATGATGAAGTCAGCATAAAGGCAAGAGAAAGGAAGGGTTGGTCTTTGAGAGGACAGGAAGCCAGAGCACAGGGGCTGCAGGGAGGTTTGCAGAAATGCATGCTACCATCTTTGAAAAGCCTTCAGGAATGACGAACGTGCTTACCTTAAGTAGCAGCCCCAAACGTATTTGAACAGGAAACCCTTTATTCACAGTAGAGCACAGCGGTTACAATGTGAAGTCTCCAAGCCTATCCAAATGCAGATCCTGGCCCCACCACCGTGCTTGACAAGCTAAAGTTTGAGAACCGCTGCTCTATGACAGTTAAATCTCTGTGGTGGTTATCTGGGCATCAGTGTCTTAAAACAACCCAGTATTTCCATTTTGGAGCCAGGTTTGAGAAGTTACAGCCTAGCCCCTCAAGCCTACTATGTCACAAATCACAAGCACCCCACCCAACAGCTGGTGAAGAGCCTGCCTAGTTTGGGAACCAGCACCACACCAGCAGAAGCTGGCCAGACAGACCCTGGTGGAGATGCATCTTCTGGAATCATTTCTTCTTTCCTGCTTTCACTTAGCTTTTGATAAGCATCTGTCCACTATGGTAAATAACACAAGGGGCAGGGGCCAACCCATGTGGGGCTGGGAGCAGAGAAAAGCACTTTCCTGGGACTGGGCCTCATGGTGGCTGTGGGGATCGGGGCAGTTTCTCAGGGACAACCTGTGGATTCGTTGGTTCTGCTGCACGTACGTTTGGGGGTGGGGGTGGGGGGGTCCAGGTACTAGAATATCTCTTTTCCTTCCAGCACATCAGATCAAGGGAAAACAAAATAGTATTCAGTTCAAATCAAACTCTTCTGGGAATGTTTGCCTAAACACATAGCTGCCATGAAAAGAGATGAGAGGGACAGCTGTTAGATTTAAAAACACCTCCGCAGCACAAATGTCTTTTGAGGACAGTGGCGAGTCACAGTAGAAGCAGCCACCATTCACTGAGCATGCACTAGATCCTGCTCCACGTGTGCCAGCACACCCAGTCCTCACAACCACCCCATGAAGCTACCCCAGGCTTCCCGTCCTCCAGATGAGAAAGCAGGGCCACGGAGAGTTCAGGTAGCTTGCTGGGAGAAAGGCGACCAGGGCGAGGCAGGACTCTACCTCGGGTATATGGCATCAGAGTCCCTGCTCACATGACTACGGTAATTTCTCCTGGTGTGTGCAGTCTTCTCATACCACATTTCCAGGGCCATGAATATTGCATTTTTAGGTGATAGAAAGGGCATAAGAGATAGGTCCTAGTCCTTGGCTTACCTGGCCCACATTTTTTGAATGCCTACTCCCCAGACACTGTTATCTATGGGTAAGACAGGCTCTCCTACCGAGGGGATTCCAGATTGGGGCATGGGTGGAAGCTAAGCACATGGGGTGCCATCAAATAACCCAGTAAGAAGCACACAGCACATTGCTGTCTTCAATTCTCTGTGCGACAGAGGGGGAGTGAATAAATGAACACAGCAAGCAAGCTCATACGCAATGGCTATGTGAAAGAAGAACTGATGGAGAGGTTTACCAGAGCAGGGCCTTAAGTGACGAGGAGTTAAAACAGGCAACGTGGGCAAGACGACAGAGGCGCGCACACAAGATGGAAGCGCATGCCGTGAGGAGGCTCAGCCGGCACGGGCAGGGCGCGGCGGGAGTGACACGCTGAACAGAACCAGAACAAGAGGTTTAATCGTTATAATACTTAGTAAAAACTCAGTACTGATTTTGAGGCATCCCCTCAAATGAGGAATTATTCTTAGCAACCACAGGAAGTTTGCGACTACTCGGGAGGGAGATGACTTGGGGGCAGAGCGTACAGTTCTCTGATGTGAGACCACACACAATGCTTCCCTTTCTCTTCAGCATTTCTCCATATCCTAAACCATTCCTATTCCTTTCCAAGGCTAAAATTGGCAATTACACTGATTATTTTCACACAAGTACATGAAGCCAGTCAGCGCAGCAGCCCTGTGTCTCCCACCCTCATGTGCCAAGACGAAGGATAGCTCAGTGAGTTTGCAACTTGCCCAAGGCGACCTAAACTCTCCATCGTGGGCTCAGGCTCACCTGGACAGGAGATCCCAACCCCTCTAAGACTGTGACTCATCCAGACACATGTGCCTTTCGTTTCTCCCTTTTAACTTGTTCTGACTCCTCAGTCTACCCCTCTTTTCTCTCAAGACACTGTCGTGATTTTTTTACATCTCCTGCTAAGTTTTCAAAAGCACCTGCTTCACCTCTCAGTCGGTCCTTAGCAGTCAGAACTATGCCCCCATGTACCCAGGTAACTCTTAACATGCTCACACACATTACAACCAACAGGAACCCTCCCCTTACCTTCTTCTCTGTGCACAGTGATACTAATGACATGGTACAAGGGCAGATGACGCAGACCTCAAGAGGGAAGAGACCAAGAGACTGGAGGTCTGTGGGCAGTTAGGGGAGCAAACCAATTGTCCCCTTCCTCCCACTCCGGGAAGAGTTAGTGGAGAGCTGATACTGCACCTGATGTGTTCAGCCATAGACCCTTCCCACTGGGACGCACAAACTGAAAGATACATTGGATGTGTTGTCCCTGCACAACCTCCCGCGTGCTGCCCAATCATTAGGGTTCAAAGTCTTCCCCCAACTTCAAATGCTAATCTCGGCGACTTCATCTGTGTAGAGTCAACCCCATCTAAGCGAGCCTCCTCTTTTCCATTCCCTCTGCTCTCTCAAGTAGGTATCTTTGGTTTCCAGCCACCAATCTCCACACCTCCAGCCTAACTGGACTTGCTTCCTCGGTCAGTGACCCCCTAAAACAAAGGTCTGGACATAGCCCTCCACTTCTTCACAAACCACAATAGGCTCCTACTGCCTACAAAATAAAGACAACTCCTAATGTTTTCAGTTCTGATCCTCAGCTTGTCTCAGTATTTCAATTCTGAACCCTCAACTTTTCAGTCTTATCTCCCACTATTTCTTCACGTACTAGCCCATTTCTTCCTTGCCCATGCATTTACTTTTAAACCTCCTTGCCTTCCCCTTAGCCTGGATTACCTTCCTCTCCCAACCTTCCTTACACAGAGTATAAACACACACCTCCTCTGTAAAACCCTCATTTCCTCTAGCCAATCCCTCCTGCCTGTGTCCCTTCAGCACAGTCCTTGTTTCTCTACTATTTCAATAAGCTGATTACACTACGACATCCATTTTTCTCTCTCCTCATTCCCAGCTTCCAGCACACATAATATGCATTAGACATGTATGTATTCTTAGACATATGTGCATTCATTAATCAATGACATTAAGTGAAATACATGTTAGAAACCTAACATTTACAGAGCATATTTGAAGTTCTTTTAGTTCCAAATGAAGTCCAAAGATTACTGCTGTATAATCTATAACAGCTAAAAAAAAAAAAAAAAAAGTTTTTAAACATAAAATCAGTATAAATCAATCTTCATTTACATAAAGTTAATGAACCTTTTTAGGAACAACCCTAAGAAAAGGCAGTATCTGAATTAAATTATAATTGGTGGAAATAAAAAAATGATTAAAAGAAAAATTTAAACTGAACATTCTTTCGGCACTGTTTCTCATTGGAGGCTTCTCCAACGACTGTGATGAAACAGAATGTGTCAGCCACCACATGGGCTGATCAAGCAGCAGTACTCAGGTCAAAGGCCTCTCCTTGCAGAAGGGAAGTGTGAGTGTAGGTGAGGGGAGGGACGGCAAGGACAGCAAGATGGAGCACTGTCCTCATACAGAGGCTGGGACAGCACAGCAGCCCACTCAGTGTAGGCAAAGAGGAAATATATGTGCAAGATGACAGCTGGAAACACTCAAAGCTGAATTTCCCTGCTTATTCTAAAACAGACCCCAGTTTTAAATACTAATTTTTGCCAAGTGGACATGATGGCTGCTCTCTCACATGGAACTAGGTTAAGGGCATTGAAGCAAAGTGCCTTTTTTAGATAGTTTCTCTAGTGATTCTGAATACCAGAAAAGCAAGACTAGATCAACCAGAAAACCAGGGTGATAGTTCAGGCTCTTTATAATCCATATAAAATCCAAATCTAAGAAACCTGCCCTAGTAATACCCCTTTTATCCCAAGCCACAGGATATCCTAAAATTGCCAAGAAAAACATCTTATCACAAATTTATATTTCATTTTCAATGAAAAAACTCTTATTTCATAATTTTCATACCACTTTTTTCTTTTTTATTTAAAATATTATAACCAATTGACATACTAGGTAACATTGTTTACATTCCAGTGGTGCGTGTTTAATGACTAGGGCATGAATGATTAAAAACCACAATAATGATCTCAGCATTCCCTACAAAGTGCCCCATTTTGTTTTGTTTAGAGGAGAGGAGGAGGAATGAGAAGGGATGACATCATTTAGGGAGAAAAGCTCATGTTAATTATCATAGGTTTCCAGGTTTGAACACCTGAACAGGATAAACTGTAATGAGAAAATAGATGTCACAGTTCAGGCAGTTACTTCAGTTTAACTTCATCATTCGGCTAAAAGATTAACAGCTTCTTAAAAATATACCAAATATTGGGCCTACAAAAGTAATTTATTTCTTCGCAAAATTTACTAAGATTTATTCCTTTTGTAAAATGTAAAGAATGGACTGATATGACGAGCAGGTTTCTACTTACAACAACAGACAGTAATAATGTCAACAAGCACATCTAACACAATTTTCCAAGATAAACAGTGACACATTTTACACGTGAGTGTCTCTTACTGATGAAAGGTATATATTTTACATACTTATTGGTATTGTGTCAACATTGTCTATGAAGTATTTAATGCACATTTATAATTCACACTCAGTAAAGATCTAACAGTAAGGGCAATAGCTTACTTGGGAAAGCATAGAAAACTAGTGTGAGGTAGTTCAATAAAAACCTAGTTTAATTTGTAAGTCATTGTGAGAATAGAACATTGTGCAAAACTAATCCACAGGTAATATTTCCCCAAAGTTTCAATAACAAAGAGAATCTAAACCAGAAATGGCCAGAAAGTGTTACTCTTACTGGACTCTCCTTAAGAGCACTTAACTAAGAGTTAGTTTGAAATCAATTAGGACTTTTGTTTTCCTTAAGAGTTTTCTAATCGTACCCCAAACTATACATTTCTGCTTCAATGCCCTTTACCTCTTCATCTTTCTTGCTACTAAGGAAAAGTTTCCTTTGATTCAGGAAAAACCTAAGAGAAATCAGTTGAAACACAATGCACACTAAAATGCAACAGGACATGGAGAAGCAACATTTAAGAGGGCTGCTAATGACAAAATGGTGGTGGTTTTTCTATTGGTAAAGAGAAAGTTACTGGGGCCATGGGGCTTCATGCATCCACTCTACAGCTAATGTGTGACTAATGAACAACACTCACAAACTACAACAGTATTTCTGAAAATATACTACGTTTTTACCTCAAAATGTTGTACAGGCTAGTGCCCAGGCAACACTGATAGTTAAGTCTTCATATATGTAGCGGATACTGGCCGACAGTGTAAACTAAGTCTCATGTATAACCAAGGAAACAGCTTCACTTGCTTGCTGCCAATTTCACTATCAGACACTGATGTCCTCTTCGCCTTCATCTTTTTAGACAACACAGCAGGCTTAGCATGGAACAGAATAAAAAGGTTTTCAGGAAAGTTTGCTGTTTCATGCACAATCAAGCTTCTCTGTATTGTTAAGGGGTTGTGTGCTAGCCTTTGCATTTAAAGGGAGGGTATTTCTCTTAGGAAGTCTGGTGTGAATGAACGGTGCCTTTACCAACTTGGAAGAGGGCAAGCCAGGAACAATCAGCAGTCAAAGGTGCGTGACAAAATGAAAACTGTTCAGCAAACACTATGAAAGAGCCCAGATGCTCTATTTATGTACATTATAATTAAGCCATCCCAACAACACAATCATTTTATAAATGGTCAGTATACGTTAGAGAGTAAAAGAACAGTAATGAGGAAGACATACGTAGAAAGAATTAGCATCTCTTTCCTAACCTAGAAAGCTGAATAATAAATCTTGGTCAAATAATTTTCTGACAATAAGACAGTAAGTATATTAAGTGTATAAAATTGAAAAACCAAAGTTATAAGAAAGGTGGCTTTACACAAGTCCTATTTGATAGAAATGTTATTTGTAATTTCTTTTTAAAAAAATCACAAATGTTTAAGATGGTCTAACAGTACTAACGTAAAAACAAACCAATACATATTTAGCTTAACGAATTTAAGTGAAGAGGGTAAGTTGTATTTAGACACTGTATTTTAAAAACCTAGGGCACATAACATATAATAAACAGACCTTACTTTTAGGATATAATGTAAACTAAAATACTTAACAAATTAAGTAACAAGAGTTTGTTTTCTTCGACTTCAACCAAAACATGATGGTTGGCAAGTGGGAGCTGGCATTTACAATAAATGATAGAACACCTGGTTTTCCTTGCTTAACCAAAATCTGTATCAATAGAGATGGCTTATAAGCAAACACAGAATATGGGAATCTTCTGTATGGGAATCTTCTGAAAGCACTTCGGCTGTTAAAGTGCAATAGTGACATAATTTATGCTAGAGAAAATAAAACTGTCAAATAATAAAAACTGAGAACACACTTGTGCTCAAATTGCTGCTAAAATCATGAATCCAATCCTGTGTTCCTATAATTCAAGAGGTGCTATAGTCTCAAAACTCTAATTTGCCTAATAAAATTAATGCACCATGTTGTATAAGTAGAAAAGAGATTGATAAAAAGGCTGGGAGGTTGGAAATCATGACTTTAAACCATCAAAAACAAACTTGCTGTTTCAAAGTATATAAAAAGGCTAATGTATTTTCATCTTAAATATTGCACGTTAACAAAGACCTAAAATACCTTAATTAAAAGGAATTTTGCAGTAAATATATGAATGAAATGCCAAGTGAACTTCCAGACATAGCATGTTGAGCTGCATCTGTTCTTGCTCCTCCTGCTGGTCATGAATTCCAGTGGACTTTCTGCCTAGACCTTGCTGTTTATTTAAGTATGCATTTCCCAGTTCATTACATGAAATCCTTCTTGCTCCAGAGATGACAAAAGGTGCCTGGGGTCATTACAGACAATGTATTTCAGAAATAATGAAACTTCAATGACATTTACTTAGGGAAAATTCAGTTATAGAGAAAATAACTCTGCAGATATAAAATGTAAACAGTTAACACACCTGTCAGGAGCAGCACCATTCTTACACTACTCAACATCCACATTGCATGTCATATTGAAAATCAGGTATGGAAAAATGAAAGACTCAGACTAAATAACCACCATTTATGCCTGCTCTGCTCATTGTGAAGAAATAGTCCTTAGAAAATGATATCCTACATATGGCTGTGTGCTACTATTTTCAGATGAACGGTATATTGCTCATTTGATACATCACCTACACAAATCTAAGCAGGCTTTGGAACCTCCTGACAGCTAGTATAAATATGATTATGCTACAAGTAGAATCAAATGGCCAGAAACACCATGAGAACTGGTGTTCAATTGACTGACACTCCAAGTAATAGGAAACCAGAAAGGTTCAAGGGCCTGAGGGTGCAGGAAAGGAAATGACTAGAATCTAGACCATTGCTGGGACCTACAGCCTGAGTAGTTCAACTCAGTATATACAAAAACAGGCTCATAGCTAGTAGAAGTGAACCATCTGTTTATTTGCATTGAAATGTTATTCATGAAGTATTCTCTTGACTTTATGTGATCATAAGCTTTGAGCATGCCGCAAATTTGCAGAATACACCATGTTCTTTTTACTTGACTTTTGTTGGGTGGGGTGAAAAGATAAGAAGGTGGAGTAGACACCCAGCATCTTCAAAGACATGCTCTGAGTTATTCTGCCATTTAGATGATGGGTTTTTTGCCAGAATTCAGGTAGGATTGCCTACCACTTGTTGTTAACTAGATTAGGATTGGCAAGTAGCAAATATTGGAGGTCTCTTAACACGTTCATCATTTACAGTAGTTATTCCTGAATATAACTGGCTACAGGTTACTCTCCCTCACTCATCTGGGGTTATTTCATTGATAAGCACATAACCCTGAAGGATAGTATCATCAACAAAACATCTGAAATACATTCTAATAAAAAAAACTATAAAAATCTTAAATAATTCATGATATAGGCAAGTCACCATATAATAGTTGCTTTGATAAACAAAATCTTACAAATTCAGTAAAAAAAAAAAAAAAAAAAAAACAGCAGCATAAGATAAAGCAAATATGCAAAAAATTTAAACCATGATAAAATAATTAGGTTTACATTATACAGTTAATTACAGCAAAAAATACAATACAGTTTTGTTGCTGTTTTAAAACACAACTTAAGTTTTAAATTACATCACTTGAAATTAAAAAAAATAAACTACTTTACTACAAAATGAAGTCTACATTTTTTGAAAAATCACTCAAAAATAAGACCACTGAATTGTTTTCAAAGTAGTTCTATCAATGACTAAGCAAATCCATATCCCTCCCCCACCCCCCCAAGGCCAAAGTAGTCATCTACAGCAGCCCAGAGGTCCAGCTGATGCTTCTAGACTGCTGTCTGTATCCGAGGCCAAAGTTGGATCTGTGGACATTGAAGACACATCATTGACAGACGACGATGATGACGGATGCTGAGAGCCATTGATCACTGCTGCACCTGTGCTATGAGAAACAAAACAGCAAATCAGTTGCAGACAGTTGTAGACCGAGCTACTCACACTGCACTGACTACCCCTAATGGTCAATAATTTTTCTCCTTGCTTTAGAAGGCTCACTAAAGATAAATACAAATTATATTCAACAAAACACACTCTTCATCACAAGCTGAGGTGAGAATCTTTAAAATGTCTAGAAATCTGGAGTCTTGTCCTTTCTGCTAATTTGTTTTTCAGTTCAAGACAAGAATTGTAAGTCCAAGCCACAATTAAGAAATGATCCTGTAGCAAGATCCATGCTGCATTTTCTTGGAGAGAGAACCTCAAAGAACCATGTGAGTAAAAAAAGGTTGAACACTATTGCCCTATAAAAAATTATTTATGGTATCTTCTCACTACAAAGAAAAAGTGCAAACAATACTCTGTACATCTTGTTTTAAAGCAAAGACCAAGACAAAGAACAAAATCATTTTAAGTTGAAGGAACCTTTGTTCAACTGCCCCAGTTTACACAAAGTTAAGTGACTTGCCAGGGTAACTTGAAGTGGCCTAGTTAGGTAAACTAAGGTCTTATTTTTATTCTAATAAATACCTGATAAATACAAACATGGATTTGTTAAATAAAGTAGGGGCTAACTGTTTCCTTTGCCAAAAGTACTACCTAACAAGCGTTTCATGGATTTTAATAAGTAATAGGAATACTTGACCTAGAGAGAGAAATCTTCTCAAAGGGGTTGGATTGGGAAGGGGGCAGGAGTGACTTACACTGGGGTGTGGGGAACACGAGGGCACTTCAAAAAGTTCGTGGAAAAATAAAAATAAAAGACAATATGAATTTTTCCACAAACGTTTTGAAGTACCCTCGTATGTTAAAGGCAATTCATGTGCCAGGTGAGTACTTCTGAACCACAGGATCACTAAATACGGGCCATTCCAAATTTGAATAATACAAGTTACAAAAAGTTCTCAAAAAGAAAGACATGTAATAAAAACAATGGTTTTCAAACTGAACAGCAAACGAGCAAAATTTCTGAGGGTGAGGTTCTGTTCTGACACTGAAACCAAACAGGTTGAAAACCAATGCCTCCGAACCCAGCATCTTGGTGTTTGAGATTATCCCTCCGTTATGTGTAATGAAAAGCAATAAAACACTTAAGTATATGAAAGGTGCTCTGAGAGCTTGTCTTGAAATGCAACAAAGAAATTGGCAGGGTAGTGGGAGGCAGATTTTAGGGTGACAGAGAGTAAAGTGGGAGACAGAAAGGAATGAAACCATAAGGGACAGAGTCCACGATGGGAGCTGAAACAGGAAAGGAAAGCAGGCTGAGCATCTCAGGCCTACCTAATCAAAGAGAGGGAAAGGAGAAAGGTCATAACCCCTTAGACCCTAGAAAGGTCCATTAGGTTCACAGCCAGACTGAAACTGACACAGTATATTCTTTTTAGTTCAGTAAATACGACACTATAAAATGAGTCTCTTCTGACTCTGGCTAGCTTTTAAGATTTGCATTGAAACATTCGAACCATAAAGTTTCCACCATACGTACTTTTTATATATGCCTCTAGTTCAGCATCTCTTTCATTTTATACAAATTCCTTAATCTGATAAAAATTGACTTCTAAACGAGTTGTAATTAGTTAACTTTTTAATCTGTAAAACAAGTACTTAAGAAAAATATGTGTTTTATCTGAACTTTATTTGAATGGCAACAATACGGAAAATCTTTAGTATCAGGTATCCGGGTCATTTCCCTCTCAGATGAGTCTCTACATACTCAAAGCAGGTAAACTCATTTTAATATTAGCCAAACCAAAATAAAGATAGGAAGGTAATCCACTGGGAAAAATAATCTACTTTTTAAAATCAAGTAGAAATGATATTGTGATTATCTAATAATTTGATTTATCAAAGACTGTTCCTTCTGTTTCTATACATAATCAAGAACTCAATACTTTTATAACAGCTTAATTTACTAAATCTTCTTCGGAAGCTTTAACTGAGAATCCAGAAAATGTCTAGAAATCTCAAGTCCTGTCCTTTTCCACTGACTTATTTTGTGACGATAACCAAGTGTTGTCTAGGATTCTGATTATTCACTTATAAATTAAGAACAAATACAACTGCTTTAGCTCATGATATTACGTTTACTTAAAATTTGACAATTAGGAAGTGCCATTCACTAGGATAGTATGCTAAACGTATAAAACTGTCTCAAATAATGGACTTTTCAAATCCCACCTGAGCCTTCATCATGAACAATTCAGTTATACTACTATTATGTAGCAATAAAAGCTAATTAATTAAGTATACTAATATAGCCTTTAATTTGTTGAAAGTAAATTGCAGAGAAAAAGCCATTTCCATAATAGGTAAAAGCTGTCAAAATCAGTTTACATTTTCAGAGGCTCTGTATTATAATTTGGAAGACCCTATTCCTGATCAAGAATTTGAAATACACAACTCTAAAATACAACCAAAAATGTCAAAGGAAGCTACGAAAATTATTTAAACAATTATGTGTTTATGGCACAGCAAAATGGGCATCTGAAACTATAGTTAACAAAAACTTAGCCATAAACAAGATGCTAGATACGATATCCATTTTTTTTCTTAGAATGCAGAAGAGTTTTAGAAGGATTAAAATGGCAAAGTTTTACTCAAAATCAAGACCTACAGTTTGAAATAATTACTCAGCCTTCGAGGTTCAGCTCAAATTTCACCTCTTCCATAAAACTGTCCTAACCTCTGTAGCCAGAGAAGTCTCTCTGCTGCCAGTCAGAGGCAATATCAGATGGTGAAAAGCCACACTTTGAAGTTACTGTGAATTGGTTCTTCTACATAATAAATTTGTAAGGTTATGTTATTCAAATTTTCTGAACTTTAGTTTCCCCATCTGTTAAATGTGAATAACGATCTTACCTTGAGGTCTTACGAGCTAACTGAAATAAAGTACGTAAACCATCAGTGTCTGTCATATGGTATGTACTTATTATGTACATGTTACTTACCATTTAACTTTTTCTTCAATTCTTTACACTTTTACATGTACTAAAATTAAATATAAGATCAGCTAACGACAAAAGAAAACGTTTTAACTACTACAAACCAGTTTTCTTCTTACAGAATGAACACTTTCTAATGGTAGTTTTAATGTTATTGCGTTAGTTCAATCAATCAGAAACACCAAAAAGAGAAAGATGGTAACTTGATGTCACATGTACCATATTTTTCAGTGAAGCTTTTGTTTATTTATCCAAAGTAAAGACTCTCTATAATCATAGAAAGGTAAGTACATTGAATTTTGAGAGATTTCTTTTTTAAAGACAAGGTTTTAAATTTCTTCAATGGAATGTCAGTATCAGAAAAAGATGTGTATTTTATGAAGTCAGTTACTGATAGATTAGTACGATGAATTGGTACAATGATGTACCAACGCTTTCAAACTTAACCTAAATTGTATTTCTTATATATGAAATCTTGAATATATGTAGTAAATATGGAAATAACTGCAGCTTTCAGGCCACTGAAGATTACAACACAAGACGTAAACTGTAATCTACCAAGCTTATATTGTAACCAACCTAAAGGAGATGGCTGCCCCCGTATAACTCCATTCTTGGTTCTCTCCTCCAAGTCCATAACTTCCTTGTATATCAATTCTGAAAAAGAGGTGGACAAAAATGAACTTTTCAAAGTCTAACAGTCAATCTCCCAAGATATGTATGTGTTAAGTCAGAATTTTTACACGTTAGGTACTTCAAATAAGCAGTGTCCTTATAATGGCAGAAGGTTCACAAGTGTCAGCCTAAAATTCATAGATGTTAATAACAATTCCTTGACCTTCAACCACATATTATATTGAAAGAAATTAAAAATCTTTGCCATAACTAATGTTTCTTAAGTTGGTTTGAGGCTAGAGTTGGGGTTAGAAGCTTTATCTTTTTCACTCTGCCAGCACCTTATCATACCACATGTCACTCTGTACTACAAATGCTTGTTTAATTCTATCTCAGTAAGGGCTTGAACCATGTTTGTCTTTTTAACTTTACTTTTTGAGCCCTGGCAGGGTGCCTGGTACATTTTAGGTGCTCAACCATATCCGTAAAAAACTTATCAAGAGTGTGTGGGAGCTTCTTTAATCAGAATGGAATATAAACACATTTTTATTAAAGGAAGAAGCAGGTGGCTACACTTGAACTTCTTGAGTAGTCCAGCATGACATGCTATCCCTGCAAAGCTTGTTCTCTTACTAGCTTCTGGACAGTGGGTGGACTGCTATGGGGGCAGGCTACTCCAAATGAAGAGACACCAAGTGCTGTGCCTTGTGAGTCTGAACGTCTAGGTAAGAAGAACCTTCTGGTGGATGCTACCTCACCACTACTCATCTTCTTCTTTGGCTCATGGAATCTTTTGAGAATTGCATAAAAGCCAAGCCTCTTCTGAAAAATGTACAAACAAAAAATGTTGCATAGAATTTCAAGGAGTCCGTATTAATTCTTGATGATTAAACTTCTAATAAAGAATCCTTGATTACAGGGTATGACAACATTTATGTTGGTAATAAGGTAAAACAAGTGAATACATTGGAATGAATAAGAGCTACAAATAACTTGCTTGCTAAGGTAACCTTGGGCTTGGAAGGAGAAAAATAGCCTCGATAGAGGAAAGAATAGGAAATGCTTTTCTTCAAAGAAACAAAAAAGAATGATAAACATTTCAGATAGGATTTAAAAAAAAAGAGAGAGAGAGAGAAAATAGCACTCGATTTGTGAAAAGAGATTAAGGCAGAAGAATCAAAGCTAATCAGCAGTACTAATTAGGCGAAGCAATCTGTCGTTATGGCTCTAATAATGAATTTTTCTTTCTGCTATGGCTAAAACTCTTAAGTAGAGCTTGAAAAAGGCAGTTAGTGGGTAATTATTGAAATGTATTTGGGGTTAGGATAAAAAGACACAAAATAAAGGTAAATATTTTTAAAGTAATCAAAACCCCCAAATATATTCTTATACAAACAAAAATACTGTATTTCATTGATTTTATCATGTACTTTTGTCACAGTTTAATATCTCTGAAACTGATTACATGTTATCATCAATAGTACAGCACAATTGGCAGTGTTTTCTTTCTTTGTGGTTCACAATTGTTGACCTATTAAGATTCTATGAAACACCATAAATATCCACTGTAATTAGTAAGATAAAAATAATATAACCAGGTTAATATTTTAATACATACTCTGGGTCCAGAGTTACATCCTTGTACATTTCTTATTATGTATTCAAACGCACTAGGCTCTATCCAATTCTATCATTCTACTGGGCTCTGCTAACCATGAGTCTCCAACAGTCAACTAGGAGAAAACTAATCCCCAGTTATGCCTAAGAAGAAAGACTTAAGTTCTTAAATCCTTTCCCCAAATAAATTTATAGATGGATTATCTTTCAGGTTTATACCTCCCCAGTCCCTTTTCCCTTCCCAGTACTTAAATACTCAGATCTTAATAACAGGTTTTCTACTTCCATTTTAAGATGAGGTAAAAAAGGGAGTCAAGTGATTTGCCCAAAGACACACAACTACATAAGTGGTCAAAACACTAAATGACAACACAAATGGAGGTAAACAGAATCTAGAAATTACTTGGCCCAAATGTACCAAGGGTTCTTTTAAAAAATATTTTAATATTTCCACGATTATCAAAGCATTATTCATGTTCAACCACATTCATAAAACAGAATAAAACTACCATATTAGATTTGCAAAGATTAAAAATTAACCCAATCTGTTGGTGAGACTGGGGGTAAACAGACACTCCTATACAATACTGAGGAAAGTATAAACTACCACAATTTCTTTGGAGAGTAGTTTGAAAATAAATGAAAAATACCCTTTGGCTCACCACATCTCCTTCTAGGATTTTTCTTACACGTATGTTCTCACACATGCACATGAACACTGCAGAGATGTTTGGAACAGAAACAGACTGGACACAACTTAAATGCTCTTGAAGGGGGAGTTGGATATAGAAATTGTGACACATCCCACACAGCAGAACACTACTCAGCTATTAAAACCAAATGAGGTAGACATGCAGACCAAGATAGAATAATCTTCAAGATATATGGTTATATCAACAAAGGAAGTGTGCACAGCATACACACTATACAATATCTGTGACTAAAATGTGGGGGAGAGGAGAGATGGGAGACACCAAACACATCTGTATATTCACAGCTATGGAAAAACACAAGGAAAGCACTAATGCGTCTGTGTCTGGGGCAGGAAATTTGGGAAATTAAGATTAAAAGAGAAGGAAACTTACTTTCCACTTCTGTAAAAATATTAATAATCATATTACCAGTATCAGTTATGAATAACAGAAAATATCATTAACTTCCTTAACATGATAAAAAAGTCATAAAAAGCCAGAATTCTTTTCGGTTTCCTAAGAATCTGAGTGGAATCTACCTTTCCACTCTTCTATTGTGTGCTCCCTTTCATCCAACTGCTTGTCAGGTATCTTTGGTGGTGGCTGAAAAACACAAGACAACAGTAATTGAGTCAGTGTACTGGGAGTATATAAGCTCCTTATAATTATTTGAAATATTAGCCAGATAGAACACTTGAAAAAAATGCATCATTAGGCCAAGACTTATCAATCCTCAACACCTTCTTATAGACTAGTTTTGGAAGACTCCTTAATTTCAGGAAAAAAAGATGGATGCTTAACTGTCTTTTTCTTTTCTTCCAGCTTTTGCAATTGTCACATTTTATCCATATCATGGAATTCTGCTGTGCTTTGGATACAATAATTTGTTTTATAACTAAGTTAGGATGTTCCCTCAGGACGCCCAACATTCTAGCTCCTCTGATCAGGTTTCAAGGCAAAAAGACACAAAACAGCAGGAGGTAATTTTATTTTGTGTAGGAGGTCCTTGGATATGCCCTTAGCTTAAGGTACTCTTCATGCAAAAACAGAAAAATAGCATCATCATGTATCTTTATTTTTATTTAAAATTGAAAGGTCTCTTCCAAACCTACTGTAATTCTAACTCTAAGAATGAAATGTCTTCTTCAAACATAAAGAAAAGAACTTACAGCCTCTGCCTCTGATGGATCGTACCACACATTGATATATGGGTGCTGGAGAGCTTCATCTACAGAGATCCTTTTAGATGCATCTATTACCAGCATTTTGGATAACAAATCCCTTGCCTGACTAGCTGCAAAAACAATTATGTTAATGTACGCATATTCGTAAAGGTTCTCAAATTATAAACAGAACAGCTTTTACTATAAAATCAGGTCATATATATGATTAAAAATATAAAATTAAAGATAAAAATTACTATAACCTCACTTTTTTCCACCACCCAGAAACAACCTTGGGTTATGTCCCATATGAATGTGAATATGAATATGAATACATACATACACATACACAGGAATTAAATGTATATATGTGTAAAAAGTACCTTTAAGTTTGTTGTGTTCTGAGTCAGCTGGGAAAAGTACATCAGGGAAGAGTTTCTCAAAGCTGTATCCGGCATATTTAGGTCTGTTTTCAACATAAGTCCTTACTGTTGGTTGCAGTTTCTTCATGAATTCAGGACATGGTGTTCCAAGCTGTTCAATAACTTTATTCCACTGATCAATATCTAATATCAAGGTAGCTAAGAAAAGTACTCTGTATCTAATGTTCAACACATTAGTTTTAAGAAAAGGAAAATTTTAAAAATCCTAAGAAAGAATGTGGCGGTTATAAATTTTATATCTCACAGCCACCTTGCAAAAGGCAAAGACTGTAGGTGGACAGAAATGATCAATAAATAAGCGTTTGTTAACCTTATTTATTGCGTGTATGCTAAAACTGATTTTACCATGGAAATAGAAGCTTAAACTCACAAATTCTAAATACAAATTATAAGTGATTCAAAGAATAATGATAATTACTATCCATAGATACTCTAAATACAAACTGCATACAATCTAATATACAAAATTTGCCTTCCAGCTTATCAGAAAATGTGAACACATTTTCTTGAGAATATTAAATACTTCCATAATCCGTCCTGCTTTTTTGATTTTTCTACACTAACAGAAAATAACCAGTTGCAATAAAAATAATGGCTTGGATAAAAGTGGCATTTTCTTTGTTTAGCTTATGTTAGTAATTATTTTTTTTAAACTCTGAAACTTATGAAAAAGATTCAGTATTTTGATGAGCTGTAAGGTTAGGATTCCCTGGTTTCCTTCATGCTTGTCTTTATGTTCCTGAAGACAAAGGCCTAAAACTCTCTTATTGTAACCTAATGAATATGGCTTTTCCTATTTCTCCTACTAAAACAATTCTAAGTGCTACTAGTTGATAAACACATAACAGATCACCGTTAATACGAATATTAAAAGCATGAATCCAAATCTAATCATCATCATATAAAACTATCACTGCTGAAATTCTCAGATGAAATGATGGGTATGTTATGATGAGTAATGAGACAACAACCAAAAGACACAAAACATACAGAACATTAACAAAAAGAAGGTGGGAGGATAAAATGAAAGAATGGTCAGAAGCAACAGACAATTCCAAAATTCCTATTAAGTCCAAGTATTTCTAGATTTATTCAAGTGTATAATTAATAGAAATTTTTAATGCAAGCCATGATTTTTGATTTAGCTTTAAAAAATTAACTCAAAGCCAGCAAATAATTGTGGATAAGTACACTTGAGCAATTTTCGGAATTAACATATGAAACAATAAATGAGTAAAAGGAAAGTCTATGTCAAATAGCAGGTGGTATTTTGAAAGAGTAATTTAACAATACCTTATATTAGGGAGACACAAAAAACATTATACTTAACCAAGCTGAAGTACTGTCATACATTTTGACCTTTAGAAACTATAATTTAGGCCAAAGATAAGGATACGATCTGTACCTGGGAACAAAACACCACCTTTGATCATTTCTCCCATGATGCACCCAACTGACCAAATGTCAACTGAAAACAAAATGCAATGACATTAACATAAAGATTTTGGTTAAAATAAAAACAAAATATAAACATTAAAAAAAATCACGCACACCATGTATACTTTAAAATTATAAAAAGCAGTATAAAATAAAATGAGTGACAGTGAATGTGCTCTGACTACCAGCAGAGACTGTATGTTCTACTGCCAGATGCAGCCTACAAATATTTCACAGCTTATATCAAAAATTTTTTGAACTATAACAGCCACAAACTTTACATCTGTTTAAAAAACCCGTATGTATAAATGCAGCATATTCATTTTCATTAGAGAACACAAGAAAGTTCATCACCTAACTAATTAAACTGCTGCAGCAGCACAAGGATACAGTCCCTTCCTGGAAAGAGGATTTTGTGGCAAACCATTTCTCCCATAATGCACCCCACAGACCATAAATCCACTATATGTTTGCAGCACAAAAGAAGGAAAAGCAAAGCAAAAGGTCATTAAAATCAAAGAAGCATAATATGACTGCATTATATAAAAACTGCAAAACATCACAGAAAGAAAAAAGTGATTTTAATTTTAGATAATGGAATAATTTAAAACACAAAATATTTTCCAAAAGGCTTTGGTTCACAAAAGAAAACATAAAGTATGGCATTTTAACTACATATCCAATTTTAAAGTGAGAGCTATGCACAGAATATACATAAATAAAAAACATGTACATTTTGTAAACTGAGAATTTGTTTATAAAATATAAAATAGAACCAAACATAAACTTTGTGTACATGAAACAGTAAAATTATAAAAATAAAATCCTAATACTGCTTTGAGGTTTTACTGTGCATTACACTCTCTCTTTAAGTTAAATAAAAGAAAAAAGCGTGAGCAGAAATAATTTAGCATATTAAAATATTTAATAGAAAAAATGTCTGTATGAACTATTACAATAAAGTTAATGTAAAGCTCTTCAGAAATTTTCAAGCTGGATTTAATAAATTTATTTAATTGAGAAATGCTATGTTTATTCTGAACGAAAAGTCAATTATGTTCTTGGTAAAATCATGCTACATTAACCTTGCTATCCCAAAAAGAACAAGGGCATAGAGAATGAACAACTAATCAATTAAGAAAACTTAATAAAAGAAGTATATTTCATGTTTCCTGACTGTTTTTTACACCCATATAACCAAACTGTGGTTTAATAAATAAGTCTTGTCTGAATAGGGTATGAAAGTTCCTTCCCAAAGATTTATTATCTACAAAGAGTCTCCTAGCAGACTTACTGACCCTTGCCAACTTTAAGTGGGAGCCCTAATCAATGCTGAAAAGAACCTGCTAGATACAGAAACAGACAAGTTTGGGATCTCCATCTGTTTATTAAAACTAACAACACACCCTGACATTTTATAGCTTTGGGTTTGAATATCAAAGAGGAGAATAAATGCAGTTTAATAGGAAAAGAGGGAAGAATGAGCAATTTAAAAGGAAAAGCTTTAAAAACTTGCATCTGAAGTTGGATGGTCCAAATTCTTTAAAAGAAAAAGAAGTAAGGACAGGAATGGATGTCAGAGGACTTTTTCTATGTTGGAGGACTTAGGAAATTAAAGTCTATACATTCCTATAAGCAGACTGCCAGTTCGCTGAAGACTCTTAGGAGCTAAACTGGGAATTACTTTTGGAAATCTGTGGCACTAAAGTTTTTCTAAAATTCATATTAAAATATATACAAATCTTTTTATATTTATGATATAATTCAACTTTCAAGGGTAAAATTTTAAAGGAAAAGTCAATATTCATAAATCAGTCCATCAGAAAAAAATATTTTCTAAGATTTTCATTTTTGGCAAGAATCTATTAGAATAAATTTTCCCTATACATATTATAGAGAATGGCAAACTTTAGTTAAATATCCAGGACATAACTTATGTTGGTAATCTTCAGAAAAGCATATTTTTAAACAAAGAAATTTTGAAAGCTACAAGCATGAGAGGAGATATCTGGGTCAGTGAAGACAAAAACCATGATAAGACTGACTCTTACAGAAAACTAACTTTTAAGGGTCTAACTGCTTAGTCAATTAAGCAGTTTAAAACATATTCCAATTATAACACACTTTCCAAAATCCTCTAAAGTCACTGGTAATGCAAGGCAGATAAAATGAAGTTGCCAAAATGGTGGTGGGGGAGGGGTGGTCACTAAAAAGAAGTACTTATGTATGACCTTGCTGCTGGCTAATGTAGTTATCATGATTAGGTATTACATTTGACTGTTTCCTGGGGTGGGGGGAGGAGACAATAAAATGATCTGCATACATAATTATTATCTAAGAGAGGAAAGCATGTCAATTCTTTATATGATAGTTTTTCTTGGTGCTAATTTCTGGTAGGGAGCTATCCCAGATCACATTTATAGGCCACTGAAACATTACACAACAGCTGTGACGATCAGTGGTTTCACAGCAAATGAAAAAGCAATCTTCATGCTAGTCTCCTGAAATATTAATTCTCAAAAAAAAAAAACCCTCCAAATTTTAGGTACAGTAAGAAAACAGAATAGCATGTCTACTTAAGAATAAAAGATTGGTAATAAATGTTTAAAGTATCTGTTTTTCATTAGCTCAGAAAAGAAAAAGAAATTAACTAAAATCCTCAGTTCAATGGTATCTTTAATTTAAAAAAAAAAAAAAAAGTCCTGAAGGTTGAGTAAATACAGTTTCCTGATTCAAAGTGAACTGCTTTTCCAGGTTCCTTGTCTAGGTCTTATTCTAGGGTGTATTTTGGATGAAGTCACCATATTTAAAAAGTTACAGTTTAGTTCAATAAAATCCCATGCAAACTTCATCATCTCCTAAATTTCTGAGACTCAACAAAATTTCTTCCTAAATTAAATATAAATGTATGTGTATGTATACGTATACGTATAAAATTTGTTTAAATTCACAACCTACATGCAAGATAATTTTCTTCAACCTTGATTCCAAAGGTAATAAATATAATTAAATATACCCATACTATAGTATATATGTCTCATATACTATAAGCCATTTCCTTAAGACTGGACACAAGGTTTTGATCAAACATTACTGTTTCCTCCTAGAGGTCACCTTAATCATCTATCAGCTTTGCAGAATGGCCTTACTATAGCTCTTAAAGTACACACTAAGTGCTACTGCTATTAACTTTAGTTTTATGGTGGGATTGGAAATATGGGTAAATGTCACTAACGCATACTAGGATTACTACTAAGAATAAACCATCAGTACTATATACTTCCTTGAGTCCATGTTAGAAATGCTCATTTTCAAGTTACAGGCAAGCAAAGGGCATACAGTTTGCTTCAGAAATCAGGACAACAAATTCTTTATCTAATGCTAGTACTAATGTTATATTTTTGCATTTAAATAAACAAGGCCCCTAAGTTTTTCCAAACATTTATGACAAAATATATATTTTTAAATTCTTAATATACATTTCAAACAGTGAAACACATTTATCTTCATGTACTTCAGTTTAAGTATTTACATAAGAAATCTGATGAACAAAAGAAATTAAATCAGGAGAGTATTTCAAATAAATAGTGTATGCTGACCGTTTTCCTTGTAGCCCATGCCCAGGATGACCTCAGGTGCTCTGTAGTAGCGAGTCACTACATAAGGCGTCATCATAAAACTCGTTCCTGCAGTCCTGGCTAGCCCAAAGTCAAGAATCTTCAAAGTGCAGTCTGATTTTACTACTATATTACTCGGTTTTAAGTCCTTAAAAAAAAAAAAAAAAAAAAAAATGACTGCTATGTATATACAAAGATTTTGCAGTTCACAATTGATTGTTCTATTGCTTGTAAAATAATTCATATTAATTGTTCACTTTTCTCATAATATCACTGCAAAAATTCATCATAAAATGGCAAACCTGAGAAATCAGCTTTCTGGCATTTTAAATTTATGAATATATACAACTATTAGAGAAGTTAGAAACAGTTTATGTGCTAGAGATTATGCTTAGCTAGAAATTTTTGGTCAAACAGAGTAAAAAGAATTTAGAAAGGCATCTCAAAGCTCACTTAAGAACTACTATGGTAGAAGAAAGGGTCATAAGTTAGTATTTATACTCATTTGCATATTAAATTGCCAGTATTAAAAAATATTTTAAAACCACAATAAGCTTTATAGAAATATTATGAATCAACAATGAGCTATTCTGTTAATCCTAGCAAATGTTACTTGACCTTTCAGATTGGCAGATACTCAGTTCTAAAGGACTGAAATAGTCATTATCAGTCTTTCCCTCCCTGATTACCCACCTGACATCACACAAATTTGCTCATAAAATTTCTGTCTGCCTGTAGAGGAGAGAGACATGTTCTTGGTGCCACTAATCCATAAAATTATTTGCTGTTGATACTACTACATAATGTCTTTGTAAAGAATTTTCTACCTGACCACGACCTTAAGGAATTTTGTGCTAAATGCATGAAAAGGCAGGCAGGGGCATAAAAACTCATGGCTTCATGCTGAACATCCTTTCCTGTTAACCATGATAAATCCTATTACAAAACCAAAGGACCAAAGAAGAAAGAAAGCATATATTCACGGCACAAATACATTGCATTACCTGTACTGATGTGCAGTACCTATATTAAATAATAGTGATTAACAGAAAAGGGAAAAAAAGCTAGCCTGAAAGTCAAAGATTACTTTTGTACTATCTAAATCCAGAAACATATATATGTTGTCTTTAACATATTTTGATAGGCAAGCATTTAGAAGATATGCAATCTAATGACTTTATGAAATTAAATCTACAAAGATATCAATGGGCTTATTAGTGTAACAGAAGACAAAAATTTTCATTACTGTTATTCTGTAAACATAATGTTAATATTTCTAAATTACAATATATCTGTAAAGTAACACTCCATTTTCAAGAATAAATATCACAAGTTTTGGTAATACTTCACTTCTAGTCTGATATTCAGTTGAAGATTACTGCTCTTTACTCAAGTGCAATCTAATCTAGAAGTAAGATTCCAATCTTCAACGATTTATTTTGGAAAAAATAAGAGAAAAATATAATTATTTTTTAGAAATAAATATTTTGTTTAAAAAATGCCAAAAATGCCTCAAAGCATATTAATTGAAATTCATCCTTGCATATCAATACGTACCTTTTTACAGATATTACCAACACTGCTAACTATACATAAGAGTAACTTGGAATTTAAATGAATTTGTGGCAGAGGTACTGGAACTAACCTAACATACCATCCCCCCCCTTTCCCCACACTTTTCCAGCCTCCTCACAGTAGGAAAGGCCACATGACTAGTTTTAGTCAATGGGATGTGAGTGGGGAGCAAGGAACAGAAGAGCCAGTGCACAACCTCCTGTAGTCTCATTTCCTGCTTTTGTAATTGGGAATGTTCTAGACAGTGGACCCTCTGGCAGAAGGGGTTGCTGAGCACCTAGGTAGAGTCCCCATCCCCACCATGACCTATACTGGACATGTAGTGTGGGAAATAAACCTTAGCTGTGTTAAGCCATTGAGAGTTCAAGATTCATGTGCTACCTCAGCATAGCCTAGTCTGTTCTGACTAGCACCGAAAATGTTGCCAAGAATAGGGTATTACAAAAACACAGGATCATGGCTCAGCAGTTGAGCAGCAGGCAAACTAGTAACATCAGAGGTTGGAAAGGTGATCTAGATTATATAGTAGCAAAACATTTTATGAAGCTGTCACCTGCACAGTGCTTGCATAATGAACCAGAAGCTATAGAACAAGGATTGGCAAATTAAGGTCTGCCTGCTTTTGTCAAAAAAGTTTTATTAGAAGACAGTCACACTCATTCAATTACATACTGTCTGTGGCTACTTTTGTGTCACAAAAGTGGTCATGGCAGAGACCAGTATCTGTGACAGAGATGGTATCTCCTGCAAAGCCTAAAATATTTACTATCAGAAAGTTTACTGACCTCTGCTGTAGAAGAAGAGATTGAAAGCAAAACTTCAGTAGTGTGTGTTGGTGGCTATTGGATGCATTTGAAAGAATTGGCCACATTTAGAAGTAGAAATGAAAGGGAACAGTCAAGAATTTCAGGGGCTTGCTATTCTGGAAAAGCTACATACTACTAGGCCCCTCAAAAAAAGTATGGCAGATGCTCAGTAAATATCTCCAACTGCCCTAGTATGCATCTACACTCTCCTGATGGGCTCAGTGCTTCATGTTGCATTGTTCTTGCTCCTCCACTTTTAACTAGGAGAAAAGGATGTCCCTGGGAGCCACTCATTCAGCCAGGATGATAACAGAAAACTCTCCCACAGGGTGGAGCCAGTATCAGAGATCAGATTCAAGGCCTAATCAAGGAATATCCCTCACCCTCAGAGCAAGAGACACTCACAATGTCTGCCCAGCAGAATTTCAATTACAACTGACTAATGACTGCATTTTTCAGTTTTTCAAATAAGATTGTTTACTGTGGTTATTCTGGCCCTGTATGACCACTCTATATAGGGTATTTGGGGAAAGACAGGATAACGGTAGCCAGATAATTTGGTCATTCCAGTTCCTATGCTTCCGGACCAAAATTAACAATGCCTGGAAATGAGGTAGATATTACTGTGTATCACTTGGCGCTAAATGCCCTGATGGAACGGGACTTCGGGTTATCTCCCTTAAGGAGATATGGAATAAAGGAAGCAGAGAAATGTTTGATAACCAGAAGGGCAGACTGTGGCAGAAACCGGGGCTCACCACCATTCTGAACTCTGCTCTCCCCAAATTTCCTAATATTCTTACAAGGCAGGTCCTTATGGCTAGCTCTGCCAGTGGGCTCTGAGCAGAAGTGATATGCATTGCACTTCCAGGCCCAAGCACAGAAGAGCCAGTGTATACCACCCAGCCCTGACAGTGACCAGTAACTATCTAGATGGTACGGCTTCAATCAGCTTGGGTCTCTGAGTGACTGCGTGGAAACCCACCCCTAACCCTGACTTGCACTGAACCCCTAAGGATGAAAAGTCAGGTTATTTTACCAAGTGAGCAATCTCAGATCAGCAGAGGTACTAACCAAGGGTAGGTGAATCTAGAATGAGTAGCAGAGCAAAGACGAATACCAATTGTGGCCTCAAGGCCAGCTGTAAAAGTGATGGCTGTAGTTTATCCCATTAACTTTTTAAAAGTTGTTTCAGGAAAAGAGAGCAAACAAAAATCCAAACAAACAAAAATTCTAAAACTTACTGTACAAAACAAGTGGGAACAAGTGGCACAAGGGGTGGCCTGTAGTGGGTTCTGTGATGCCTGTACAGATCCTTGGTTCAGGCTTCAGGCACTTATTCTTCCCGCTGCTGGGAATGGTGACTGCTGACAATCTTCAGCAAATCTCTCTAGGCACAGCCCTCAGACACAGAGAGCTTGCTAGCTACCTTTTCCAAGGTCAAGATGCTCCCCAGGGTAAAGGGCCAGTGGAGTCACCACCAGATGAGGCCTTTGTGGTGATTGCAACCAGCTCAATTTCTCCCTCTATCCATTTTTACTTCCTTTACTCCCCCATAGATGTTGATCCTGAGGGAACTCCCCAATAAGCTTCTTACACATATATCTCCAACTTAGAGTTTGTTATCCACAAAGCCCAACCTAAACTAAAGGCATATTCTTCATCATAGGTAACAGACCCCAGTATGTCTCTTACTAGCTCAACATTATTACTTTAGGAAATCTTCTATAGTTGTACTTTTTTACTATTTTACCTGCTGACACTAAAGGAGTATGTTAGACTCTCCCAATACTGCTGTGTGTGTGCTATTTTCTGTAGTTTCAGCTTTATGCATGGCAACTCTGCTTCATGGATAGCTTCTTGACAGTTATCTCTTGTAATTGGATTATACCCTTCATCCTTATAAAATGATTCTTTATTCCCAGTGAGGAATGCTTCTTCCCTGGCCCCAGCATATTCAACTTTACCTCATTTAATAGTTACCCTTGTCTTCATGATTGCATTTTCCTAGTACATCTTTGCCAACCCCTTTGCCTTCAGCCTTCTGAAGTTAGCTACAAATGTCTGTTACAGAAACACAAAGCTGTTGCTGAGCTTCTGTATGTGTATCAAAATCTGACCTTTTTTCACAAAGGGATTAATCCCATTAACACATTCTGTTATATATTGCTCTTCTGTATTTTCATGTTTCCTTTTTATGCTTCTTGCTGTTTCCTTTTTTTTTCATATTCTACCGCTTGGTCTGTTTTTCTGGTCTACCGCCTGCTATCCCTATTAATCTGGAAATTTTCTATTTGGAAGACTTTATTAAAATCAAATGAACTTCCATGGTGGTGGATTACAGTCCTGGTTTTTAGGACAAAGAAAACAAAGAAACACAACCCAGAAGTATATGAATATGGAATCAGGAAGATAAAATACTCTCCCATTTAAAGAGATTTCTATTATGTTGTTTAAAGACTGCATTAGACATAATATTACAGCAGCTGCATATGTAATATACAAAGGATTCTCTTAGAATGATAATCATGAAACAGACTAAATAGCTCAGATACATAACTTTCTTATACCTTGAAAACAAATATATGTTTATTTTATTACATGAGTTAGTTTATTTGACATAAGGTGGTGCAGAAGGAAGATATAATTCCACTGAATTAAGTATACAAAAAATTCATCTCAAATTAGATGTAATACCCTTCAAAGAACAATAAGCTAGAAATAAAACTAAAATACACAGACATACATCCAAACAAAAAGTTTCATGCAAATGTTCATGTCAGCTTTATTCATAATAGCCAAAAAGTGGTAACAACCCAAGTGCTCATCAAGTAATGAATGGATAAACAAAATGTAGAATATCCATACAGTGAAATATTATTTGGCAATAAAAAGAAACAAAGTATTGATAGATGATTCAAACGTGAATGAACCTTGAAAACATTATGCTAGGTAAAAAGAGGCCAACCACCAAAGACCACATATTATACAATTCCATTTATATGTAATGTGCAGCATAGGCAAATATGTAAAGACAGAAAGTAGATTAGTGGTTGCTTAGGAGTGGAGGTGAAGGAGATAGGAAAGAATGGGAAGTGAAGGCTAATCGGTATGGGTTTCCTTTGGAGGGACGAAATGTTCTAAAATTAGATTGTGTTGACAGGTGCATGATCTTTGACTAAACATTGAATTGCACACTTTAAATGGATAAAATGTATGGTTTGTAAATTATATCTATCTATTCAGTGTGTGTGTATGTATGCACACATATCTCTCTCTCAAGTAAGCAGTTTAAAAACCTAGAATACAGAAATATAAAATATTTCTGAATATATATAGGAAATAAAACTTTGGTAAATACTTAATTTTACTCAACTGGTAATGATAGCAGAATATTTTGTATACTGCTTCATTTCAGACCACAAATAACCTTTACACTACTCCATAGAAATCAGTGAAATACAATGCTTCTAGAATATGACGAGAAACAGTGATGTTCAGCCAAAATGGCAGAGTAGACAGCTCCACAGAAACATCAAAACAAACAAACAAACAAACAAAAAACAAAAAACCACAAACCAATAACAACAGAGCAAAAGCTGTCAGAATAAACTTTTTCAGAACTCTGGAATATAGTCAAAGGTTTACAGCAATCACGCGAACTCATACTCAAGAAAAAGGCAACTTAAAAACAATAGAAAATCACTTCACCCATTAGGATGGTTACTATCAATAAAAGAAAATAAATGTTGGTGAGGATGAGGAGTAATGGAAACCCCTGTGCACTGTTGGTGGAAATGTAAAATAGTACAGCCGCCTATTGGCTGTATATTGGCTATAAGGGAAACTGTGGCAGTTCCTCAAAAAGTTAAATAGAATTACCATATGATCCAGCAATTCTACTTCGGACTATATATGCAAAGGAATTGAAAACAGGGTCTCAAAGAGATATTTGTACACCCATGTTCATAGCAGTATTATTCACAAAAGCTAAACTATGGAAGCATCCCAAGTGTCCTCTTATAGACGAATGGATAAGCAAAGTATGGTACATACATAAATGGAAAATTATTCAGCCTGAATAAAGAACAAAATTCTGACATATGCTACGACATGGATGAACATTTAGCACATTATGCTAAGTGAAATAAGCCAGTCACAATAAGGCAGATACTGAATGATTCCACTCATATGAGTTACTTAGAGTAGTCAAAATCATATACAGAGAAAACAGAATGACTATCAGGGGTTGGTGGTAGGAGGGATTGGGGAATTATTATTTAACGAGTGTAGAGTTTCAGTTTCACAAGATGGAATGAGTCCTGGAGGTAAATGGTGGGAATGGCTGAACAACAATGTCAGTGTATTTAATGCCACTGAACTGTATACTTAATGGTTAAGTTGGTAAATTTTATGTTTTGTATATTTTACTATAATAAAAAAGTTGAAAAAAATAGGAAATATTTGCAGCATTTGAACTAGTTCTTGCCCCACGTGCCTCCATGGCTAGGCAGGGGTCTTGAAGAAAGCAGCCACATTCGCAGTGTGGGACCCTGGTCCTAGGCTAGACAGAGGGTATATTTCTTAAAAACACTGTAAAGCAAATAAATAATCCAATGCTACCTGGGACAAAACATTACAGTTGAGGTAAACAAGACATGGCATACCATCAAGCATATCAACTCTGCATAATGGGAGTTTCAGAAGGAGAGAAAAGAGAAAAAAGAGCAAAAACAATTAAATTTAAAAAAAGACTGAAAATTTCTTGAATTTGATAAAAGACATCAATCTACACAACTAAGCTGCTCAATGAACTATAAGAAGGGTAAACAAAAACAGATCCTCACCAAGATGCATTATAATCAAACTGCTGAAAGCCAAAGACAAAAAAGACAAACAAAAAAAGATAAAGACTCTTGAGAGCAGCAAGAGAGAAGTAACCTGTCACTTACAAAGGATCCTCAATGAGTTTAACAGCTGATTTCTCATCAGACACCATGGAAGCCAAACGGAGGTACATGACACATTTAAAGTGCTGAAAGAAAAAACTGCCAAACAAAAATTCTACACCCAACAAACCTATTTTTCAAAAGCAGAGGAGGAATTAAGACATTCCAAGATAAATAAAAGCCAAGGGAGTCTGTCACTAGTAGACCTTTCCTACAAGAAATACTAAAGGGAGTCCTTCTGGTAGAAATATAACAACACTAGAAAGAAATTCAAACCTATATGAAGAAATAAAAATACCGGTAAAGGCAACTATATAGGTAAATACAAAGGTAAATAATATTATACCTTGGGTTGGAAACTATTTTTTTCTGATAAGAGTTAAAAGACAAAATGCATTAAATATAATTACAAATCTATCTTAATGGGCACACAGTTTATAAACACAACCTGTGATGACGACAACATAAACTGAGAAGGGCTGTAAAGAAGCAGAGTTTTTGTATACTGCTGAAGCTAAGGTGGTAATAATTCAAAATAGATTGTTATAAGTTTTAAAAGTTAATTGTAATCACCAGTGTAATCACTAAGGAAAATGACTGGAAAATATACAGAAAAGAATATGAAAAATGAATCAAGAGGTATACTATAAAAAAATCAATTAAACACAAAAGAAGGTAGTAATGCAGGAACTGAGAAACCACAATATGCACCATTCAGAATACAGACAGCATAATGGCAGAAATAACTTTCTCCTTATAAGTAAATACTTTAAATGCATGGATTAAACTCTCCAATTAAAAAGTAAAGAATGGCAGAATAGATAAAAGAAACATGATCTGTATCCTATCTACAAGAGACTCACTTTAAATCCAAAGGCAAAACTAGGTTGAAAGTGAAAGAATGAAAAAAGATATTTCATGCAAATAGAACTCAAGAGAGAGGTGGAGTGTCTATACTAATATCAAACAAAATTAATTATAAGTTAAAAATTGTTACATGAGGCAAAGGAGAACATTATATACTGATAAAAGGGTCAATCCATCAAAAAGATACAATTATAAATATATATGCAGTTAACAACAAAGCTCCAAAATACATGAAGCAAAAACTGACAGAACTGAAGGGAGAAAAAGACAGTTCTACAGTAATAGTTGAAGACTTCCAAACCTCACCTTCAACAATGGACAAATAGGAAATGTGAATAACACTGTATACCAAGTAAACATAACAGACACACACACTCAGCCCTCTGTATCCATGGAGTATGCATCTGTGGAATCAACCAACCATGGATTGAGAATATTTGAAAAAAGAACTGCATCTGTACTAAACATGTGCAGACTTTTTTCCTTGTCATTATTCCCTAATCAATACAGTAGAACAACCGTTTACACAGCATTTACATGATATTAGATATTATAAGTAATCTAGAGATGATTTAAAGTATGTCAGAGGATGTGCATAGGTTATATGCAAATACTAAGCCATTTTATACCAGAGACTTGAGCATCTGTGGAGCTGTATCCACAAGAGGTCCTAGAACCAATCCCTGGCAGATACTGAGGGACAACTGTATAGAACATTCCTCCCCAAAACAGCAGAGTACTTATTTTTCTTAAGTGTACATGAAACAATTTCCAGGATAGACCATATGTTGGTCTACAGAAAAAGTCTCAATAAATTTTAAAAGACTGAAATCATACAAAGTTATCTTCTCTGACAACAATGGAAAGAGGGGAAGCTAGAAACCAAGAGAAGGAAACTGGAAAATTCACAAATCTGTGTAAGTTAAAGAACACACTTTTTTTTTTTTTTTTTTTGGTCTTTTTTTGTGACCGGCCGCCAGTGAGCGCACCGGCCATCCCTGTATAGGATCCGAACCCGCGGCGGGCGCGCTACTGCACTCCCAGCGCCACAATCTCCCGAGTGTGCCACGGGGTCGGCCCCAAGAACACACTTCTAAACAACCAATGGGTCAAGGGCCGAGCCCGTGGCGCACTTGGTAGAGTGCTGCGCTGGGAGCGCGGCAACCCTCCCGCCGCGGGTTCGGATCCTATATAGGACTGACCGGTGCACTCACTGGCTGAGTGCCAGTCACGAAAAAACGACAAAAAAAAAAAAAAAAAAAAAAAAAGAAAATACTTTGACACAAATGAAAATGAAAACACAACATATCAAAGCTTAGGGAACACAGAGAAAGCAGAGCTCAGAGGGTAATTTCATAGCTGTAAATGCCTACATTAAAACATTTTTAAAAATCTCAAATTAATAACCTAATATTCAATCTTAAAAAAATAGAGAAGAATAAACTAATCCCGAAGCAAGAAGATGGGAAGAAATAATAAAGATTAAAGTGTAGACTAACAAAATAGAGAATAGGAAAACAACAGAGAAAATCAATAAAAGCAGAAATTGCATCTTTGAAAAGATCAACAAAACCTGACAAACCTTTAGCTAGGCTTACTAAGACAAAAAGAAAGAAGATACAAATAACTAAAATCAGTAATGAAAATGAGGATATAACCACTGACTTCACAGAAATAAAAAGGATTTCAAGGTAGATAAACTAGATAAAATGGATAATTTCCTAGAAAGATGCAATATTACCAAAACTGACTCAAGAAACAGAAAACCTGAACAGACCTGTAACAAGTAAAAAGAGTGAATCAATAATCAAAAATCTCACAAAAAAGAAAAGCCTAGGACTAGATGGCTTCAGTGGCAAATTATACCAATCATTTAAATAAGAATCAACACCAATCCTTCTTAACCATTTCCAAAAAACAGAAGAGGAGGAAATACTTCCTAAATTGTGCTGAGGCCAGCATTACCTTGATATAAAAACCAGATTAAGACATCACAAGAAAACTACAGACCAATATCACCTATGAACACAGATGCAAAAATTCTCCACAAAATACTAGCCAACCAATTCCCATAGTATATTAAAAGGATTACCATGACCAAATAGGATTTATCTAAGAAATGCATGGATAGTTCAGACAAAAATCCATAATAATACACCACATTAATTGAATGAAGGAAAAACAAACATACGATCATTTCAACTGATGCAGAAATGCATTTGATAAAGTCCAACACCCTTTCATGATAAAAACACTTAAGCTAGGAATAAAAGGTATGTGGTAAAGAATTAAGTAGAGGTCTGGCCTTTGCCCTCAGCTACAGGTGCCCTCTAGGCCCCTGGAATGTCCTGCCTGATAGGACTGTCTTTGTTTGCCTGAGACTTCAGCCATGGACAGTTTAACAATGCGATTTATGATGGGGGCTTTGAGACACATATCAGTTTCAACTTCTGGAGGAACTGCAGACTAAAGGTATTAGCATGAATTTCAGGAATAGCTGGCGATTAAAGTCAGCCAGGTGAGCAGTATGTGATGAGCCCCAATAAAAATTTTGAACACCAAAGACTTGAGTGAGCATTCCTGGTTGGCAATACTCTGGGTGTATTGTCATACTTTGTGGCTGAGAGAAGAGGACAACAGGAAGCTCCATGTTTGGACTTCTCCCAGATTTTGTCCTATGAATTTCTTCCTTTGTCTGGTTCTAACTTGCATCCTTTTGCTATAACTAAATTAACCGTAAGTATAGCTCTTTCCAGAGTTCTACGAGTCATTCCACTGAATTATCCAACCTGAGACTGGTTGTGGGGACCCAAGAATTTGTAGTCAGCTGCTCTGAAGTGAGGGTGGTCTTGGGGACCCCAAAACTTGTGGCTTGTATTTGAATTAAGGACAGTCTTGTGAGTTCTGTGTCCTCTGACTATACAATATGACTAACTCTAGTACAGAAGGGAACTTCTGCAACCAGAAAAAGAGCATTTATGAAAACTCCACAGCTAATACTTAATGGTGAAAGATTAGCCTTCCCTCTAAGATCAGGAATAGGACAAGATGCCCATTTTTCACCATTTCTATCCAACATTTTACTGGGAGTTCCAGCCAGAGAAGATAGGCAAAAAAAAAAAAAAAGAAAAAAAAGAAAAAGAAAAAGAAAAAATAAAGATTAAAGAAAAAAGAAAAAAGAAAAAAAGAAAGGCACCTGAATTGGAAAGAAAGAAGTAAAATTAGGGTACAGATGATATGCTCTTATATACAGAAAATCATTTAAAAAATCTATTAAAAAACTATTACAGCTAATAAACAAATTGAGCAAAGTTGCAGAATATACGCTTAACACACCAAAATTAGTTGTGTTTCTATACACTAGCAATAAATAATCTGAAAAGGAAAGTAAGAATACAATTCCACTCATAATAGCTTCCAAAAGAATAAAACACCTAGGAGTAAATTAAAAAGGTGAAAGACTTGTATACTTGAAAACTACAAAACACTGCTGAAAGCAATTAAAGAAGACCTATGTTATGAACTAAACTGTGTCTCCCCAAAACTCATATGTTGAAGCGCCAAACCCCAATGACTGTATTTGGAGGTAAAGTTAAAATGAGGTCATAAGGGTGAGGCCCTAATCCAATAGAACTGGTGCCCTTCTAAGAAAAGAAAGGGAATGTGAAGCATTCTCTCTCCATACACTTCAAGAGGGTAGTTGTCTGCAAGCAAGGAAGAGAGGGATCAAGGGAAACAAAATTTGCTGGAACCTTGATCATGAACTTCTAGACTCCAGAACTGTGAAAAAATAAATTTCTGTTGTTTAATCCACCCAATCTTCGGTATTTTGTTATGGCAGGGCAAGCAGACTAATACAACCTAAGGAAATGAAGAGACATCCTGTGCTCATGAATTGGAATACTAAATATTGTTAAAATGGCAAAACTACCTGAGCAATCTACAGATCCAATGAAATCCTTATTAAAATTCCAGTGTCTTTTTCTGCAGAAACGGAAAAGCTGACCCATATGATTGATATGAAATCACAAGGGGCCTCAAATAGCCAAAACAATATTGAAAAAGAACAACAAAGTTGGAGGATTGACACTTTCCCATTTCAAAACTTACTACAAAGTTACAGTGATCAAAATAATGTGGTACTGGTATATGGACAGACGCAGAGACCAATGGAATAGAAGTGAACATTCAGAAATGAAACCATGTATCTCTGACCAATTGGTTTTTGACAAGGGTGCCAAGACCATTCAGTGGGGAAAGAATAGTTGTTTAACAAATGCCTCTGAGACAACTAGATTTCCACATACAAAAGAATGAAGTTGGACTCTCATCTCACATCACATATAAAAATTAACTCAAAATGGATCAAAGACCTGTATGTAAGAGCTAAAACTATAAAACTGTTAGAAGAAAACACAAGGCTAAATCATCATGACCTTGGATTTGACAATGGATTCTTAGATATGACACCACAACCACAAGCAACAGCAACAAAAAAATGATAAACTTCATTTCATGAAAATTAAAAACTCTTGTGTATTAAAGGAGATCATCAGCAAAGTGAAAAGACAACCTACTGAATGGGAGAAGATATTTACAAATCATATACCTGATGAGGGTCTAGTATATGGAATATATGAAGAACAACTACAACAACAAAAAGACAAACCACTCAATTAAAAGTTGGGCAAAGGGCTTAACTACACACTTCTCCAAAGAAGATAAACAAATGGCCAACTACTGGTGCTCGACATCATTAGTCATTAGGAAAATGCAAATCAAAACCACAATGAAATACTACTTCATACCCATTAGGATGGCTAGAATCAAAAGCTCAGATAAGTACTGGCAAGGACTGTAGAGAAACTGGAACTCTTGTACATTGCTGTTGGGAATGTAAAATGGTGCAGCTTCTGTAGAGAACAGTTTGATGGTTCAAAAAGTTAACCATAGAATTACTATATAACCCAACAATTCCACTCCTATGCATAGATCCAAGAGAGCTGAAAACAGATAAAACAAATTTTCATAGCAGTACTATCCATAATAGCTGAAAGGTGGAAACAACCCAAATGACTATCAGTGGCTGAACAGATAAACAAAATGTGGTATATAGAATATTATTCAGTGACACAAAAAATGAACTACTGATACATGCTACAACATGGACAAACCCTGAAAACATGCTAAAAAGTGAAAGAAGCCAGAAACAAAAGTTCACATATTAAATGATTCCGTTTATACAAAATATCCAGAACAAAAACCACAGACATAGAAAGAATAATGGTAGGATGCCAGGGGCTGGCGACAAAGGGGAATGAGGAGTGACTGCTTAAGGGATATTGGGTTTTCTTACAGGGTGTTGAAAATATTCTAGAATTTGATATAGGTGGTGGTTGTACGACACTACGAATGTACTAAAAGGCACTGAATTGCACACTTTAAAATGGTTAATTTTGTTACATGAATTTCACCTCAATTGTAAAAAAAAGACGATGATAGTTTTTTTCTACTAACCCGATGAATAATTCCAGCAGAATGAAGGTGCTTGATTCCACAGAGCATCTGATAGAGAAGGTAGGACATTCTTTCATGATCTAGTTCCATCTGAATCACTTGGCAAAGATTTGCATCCATGAGCTCCATGACTATGTAACTTCATGGGTGAAAAAAGATGACAGCTAAAGTGTACAGCAACAATCTAAAAATAATGTACTAACATAACAAAATTTTAATTACCACACTTACACATCTTGAAATTCTTCTAGTGATTTCTGTGGTGTGAAAACATTCAAAAGGCCAATTATCTGTGGTAAAAGCAGAGAGAGAAAAATTAGAAACTACTTCCTAATACTTTCATTGGGGAATTTCAAATACATGGGTTAAAAAAATCCACCAGCAGTTTAAAATCTTTCAAATTTTATGTTCTAAGCTCAAGTGATTTCTTTTTTTCAGACCCACAGAATGTACAACACCAAGAGTAACCCTAATGTAAACTAGAGATTGTGGGTGATAATGATGTATCAATGTAGGCTCATCAATTATAACAAATGTACCACTCTGGTGGGGGATATTGATTTGGAGGGAGGCTGTACATGTGTGGGGACTGGGGATATATGGGAAATCTCTACACCTTCCTTTTAATTTTGCTGGGAACCTAAAAGTGCTCTAATAAACAATCTTAAGAACGAAAACCTTATCAACAGAAAAGTTACACATAACCCATGCCATTTATGAACACTCAATTATCAAGCACTGATATTACAGAAACCTCTACATAATTTGTCAGCAAATCTTCCTCTACAAGTTCTTACTCAACTCAATATCTCTATATAATCTCAGCCCTTTGCTCCCTGATTTTTCATAACACTATACCTGCCCAGTCTTCTTCATTCCCATTATTCCTTGGTTCATCCACAGGCATACTTTCCCACTACAGTCGTTAGTCATTCTCTTTTCTCTATCTGTACCTCTTCCTTCCTTGATATTATCTATGTCTTTTTTTCCAAGCATATCTATGTGGATAATTACCAAATATGCATCAGAAGTCCTTGCTTAGCTTACGTGTTTCAGATTGCCACTTTACATGGATGTCTCAAAAATAAAATAAAATTGAACTCATTTTCATTCATACTCAAACCCTTTACTTTTCCAGTGAGCCCTCTCTTTTACAACAGAAACCTCAGATTGATTTTTGATTCCTTTTCAGTATCCATATCATAATAAATATTCAAAAGAAGCTGTTCGTTCTACTGTCAGTCTGAACTTCAAACTCTTTTTCCCATTCCCTGTGCTACAACACAAGTTGAGAATTCTAACATGTCATATAGACTGTTCATGCTATAATTACTTCTAACATTACTGTTACAAATTGAATGTTTGTCTTCTCTCCCCCCACTTCATATGTTAAAGCCCTAGTCCCCAACATGATGGTACTTGGAGAATGGGTCTTTAGGAGGAAATTAGGGTTAGATTAGGTCATGAGGGTGGCGCCCTCATAATGAGATAAGTGACCTTATAAGAAGAGGAAGATACCCCTCCATCCTCACTAGGAAATGCCACGTGAGGACAAAGTGAGAAGCTGGCCATCTACAAGTCAGGAAGAGAGCCCTCACCAGGAACCAAACGGGCCAGCATCTTGATCTTGAACTTACCTGCCTCCAGAAAGGTGAGAAATAAATCTCTGTTGTTTAGGCCACCCAGTCTATGGATATTCTGTAATGGCAGACCGAGCAGGCTATGACAACTAGGATCTCTAACAACAGTTTTCTGCAAATCAAGCTGTCATTTTATTTTGTATAAAATGGGAAAAAGCAAACAAAAAAACACCTGATCACATTACTCACCTCCTCAAAAACTTAAAAGCAACAAATAAATTCCAAAACTCTCTAGCAGTACATACAAAGCCCTCCATGATAGGACATCAACTTATTTCATCTCCTGCTAAGTCCTCTACTAAACTTGATACCTGAGCCATAGCAAATTAGCTTCAAGGATATAGTTTTTTAAAGCTCTCAGTGCCTTTAAACATACTATTCCCTATGCTTGTCTTTTAATTATCTTCAAGATGGACCTCTTTTGTAGAGCATGACAACCCCTAGTTCTTGACAGAGTTCACTAATCTCTTTCATTCCCAGTAATCTTCTATGTTATCACTGAATTCAACATAGTGTAGTATATAGTCTTATTTTCACAACAGCCTTGTTCCTACCACAAAGGATCCTTGTTATAAAGAACTGTGTCTTATTTGCTTTTACAGCCCAGTACCAAATATTTACAAAATGTTTGCTGACAATTATATTTAGGGATGGAAATGTTTTTCTAGACATAAACTTCATGAAGGTAGAATTTATGTTATTCATCTAAGCATTAAGCTTTGCTTATAGAAGACATTCAAATATTTGTTCAGTGAATAAATTCAGAAAAATAACACTCAGGCCAGAAAGGGTAAAACAAATTTGATTAACATAGGGGAAGTGACAATAAGAAAGCATCTACCTGCTCTAAATAAATTCAAGACTCCCAACCAGATGAACTGAACACATGAAGACTGGACAAGTAGTAAGACTGTTCTCAATACTATTTGGGAAATCCTACAGTAGAAGAGAGGCGTTGAAGATTAAAGGCATATAGAGACAGAAAGGAGATTAGTGGTTACTTAGAGTAGAGGGGTAAGGGAGGTAGGGGAATGATAGCTAAAAGATACAGGGTTTCTTTTAGAAGTGAAAATGTTCGAGAATGACTGTGGTGATGGTCATACATAATGAATATACTAAAAACCACTGAATTGAATACCTTAAAAGTGTGAATTGTATGGTATGTGAAATATATCTCAATAAAGCTGTTATAAAAAAGATTAAAGCAGACAGCTATCCTATTTTTCGAACGAAAAAATAAAAGAAATTATATCAATTATGGACTGTACAGCCAAGCAAAAGTCAAGGACTGAGTAGTGGATGGTATATGACTATTCCAAAAGAAGTAATAATCACTAGAAGCAAGTAAAAATTCATTGAGAAACACTGTTTCCTTCTGTGAATGAAAACAATGACAAAGAACAATAGCAACAGATCAGAGAAATACAACGAAATATATAATAGGAAGATTTCAAAAAGGCATTTTTGAAAATGTCTCTAATAATAACATCCATGTGAATAAGATGAAGAATTGGAGAGAGTTCAATAATTTTAATAGTTAGACCCATAATTTCTGCAACATACCCAAAGGTTGCTAATGAACTAATTCAGTTACTGTGAAGACCTCCTGAGCAAAATGGGGAAATGAAACCAACAAATTAAAAGTCAGAACAAAGAAGAAAAAAGCAATCTCTAGCAGTCCAGGAAGAGCAACCAAATTTTACCCTTGAAATTTAATAGGTAGAAATAGAAAGTACTACATTTAATTCTCTAAAACCAAAAGAAAAGTAAATAAATAAAGGCTGGGCGAGATCTACCCGATTGTGCGCCTGTGACAAAGAATAATTCCTTAGACAATGGGAGTTAAATGGTGACATGATTCTAAATAGAATTATAATGTCTGCCATAAAGAGGTGACATGCCTCAGCTTCTCCTTGAGGATTCCATTAGACATGCAATACTGTGTGCTAAGTGACTTTATCAAAGTGTACTCAGAGGTAAGTGACCAAGTTGAAAAGGGAACTCAAGACAACCTATGAAAAGAGTAGGGAAAACCAGAGATATTCAGAACAAGGAAGTGATGATCTGTGAAGAACATGAAATTGTTTAAAAGGCAAGACATTACAAAAACATCTATCTGTTATAGAGTAAAAAAATTCAGTTACCATTTCTGGTTTTCTCATACCTAGTTTTACATTCATTCACTGAACAAATATGTTTTGACCACCTACTCTGTGCCAGCACTCTTTGATGTAGGAGAGGGTATCCAAGGATAGACAGTCACCAGCAAAACCTTGACAAGCAACACGTCTGGCAGCCACCTGTTACAAGAATGGCTGCCACAATTTTTTCCCTGTCATTGACTATCTTTAACCTCTATCTCTGGGCCTCGGGGCTTTTTTTTACGCCATTCTTCCTCTCTAGGAGGCCCCCTTCCTTCAACAATCCAATTTTAACCTCATCTTTGAGTCAGTCTAGGTGCACTCTTCCCCAAATCCTTCTCAGTTCATTAAAGCCCACAGACATCTCTCTCCTGAGATCTCAGCAATTACTGTCCATCCACCATCATTTGACAATTAAACTTCTACTGCTTTGTGACATTTGATATTTAACTCTTCATGTACTTGTTTTGTCTTCAGAACAACACTGTAAGCTCCCCAAATAAGGAGCCTAATCCTTAACTTCCGTGAATTTCTCTCCTTAGTGACGAACCTGATGACTCCACTATACAGAGGCTTGCACATAGCTCTCAAAATGTGGTGAACTGTATTATCTGTAATCAGGAAGTATTGAGCTCATTGTATTTTATAAACTCCTGTGGCCAAACACCACAAAATGTCTCCAGTCAGATGCTTTTAGCTTAGTACTTCATAAAACTGTCCCTTGCATAATTCACTCCTAGTCTATCTCCTCTTGGCTTGGAGAAATCATTCAATTAAAATAATCATAAAAGTATCAGTATGATTAGTATATAATTACTCAGTATAATTAAAAAATATAACTGCTTATCCTCAAAATGAGTAAAAGTTATTATCTTTAAGCCTTTATAATCATTAAGAAATAAAATCAGAAATGTTTTTCTAATTCCCTTCAAATATTTTCAAAAAGTTCTGCCAAACTGCTTTATAAACACTGGCTACCTTCAACCTAACATGACCAGTGAGTACTGCCATCACATACAGAGGTAGGAGTGGGATAGGGAGAAGTGATTTAAATTTTATACCCAATACGATTAGATAAATTTCTAGTATTAAAATAAAATGGGAACAATTTCATATCTGTGGTAACACTACAGTTTTCTGAAGTGTCAGCCTGATAGAGAACAAAAAGCAGACAATGAGATCAAGGTCGAATAAAGTTCTTCTAAAACACGTACCTCTTTAAAACTCCTTTTGTAAATTAAATGTTAAGAAATTACACAAACTAAGTTTCAGACAACATCTTTCTTTTGATACGATTTAATAAAGTTAAAAAAACTTCTCATTATAGATTATAAAAGGTTATCCCTTTTAAACAATGTTTCAATACAGAACAATTTGAAGCCTCTAATATTTAAAAATAGTCTTTAATATTCATATATTCATGAATAAATCTTCATTTCATCTATAATAAAGAAATCTAAAAGATCACTTACATTTTTGTGATTAACACATTTCATAAGAACTAGCTCTCTGTAGGCCCGCTTAGCATGAGTTTGATTCTGAAATGGCCGGCTTAGCTTCTTGATTGCAACATTTCTTTCGAGAATGGCATCATAAGCGGCACTGTAATATGAAATTCAAAAACAAAAAAACTTAAGCAAAAATCTATAAAACTGAATTTATGAAACACTCATGCAGATCCCTCACTTTCTTTAACGACAAATGCAATCAGATCACTTTCCAGTCTACGATGCTCAACATGTGTCTTCTATACCTTTTACAGCATATTCCAACAATGCTAATGGTTCCAAAGAGAAAAGGGACTATGAAGACAGAAACCCTGCTTGTTCACTGTGTGTCCTCCAAGATCCACTGAGCACACAGTGGGCATTTAATGCACAAATGCTTAATGAATATTTGGGTCCACTAGATAACTTAAAGCCTAAATGAATCCTGCACCCTACACCTACATCAAGGAAAGGCAGGATAAAGAGTACACATGATCATGAATTCTCCTCAAAATATTTGCAGAAGAATTCTACATAAATACATTATTTCCTTTCTTTTGGACACAACAAAATGAATAGAGAAAGAGGAAGGTAGAGATAGAGGTACGTATACAAAAGATTATTTTACAATTAAAAGAAAATAAAGCCCTTAAAATTTGCATAAAGGAGGAACTAAAAATAAAGGTGTTTGTAAATATGAATGCTAATTTCAGGACCTCAGAAGCTGCTCAGTTATGAATAACTGGGACATACAACATCATACTCACTACTCCTCAGATCTTCCTCTACCCCATGATACTAACCACATGACACCTTTCACATATGACAGGTCAGAGAAACTGAAGCACAAGTAAGGTAAAGCGTCTTTAAACTATAGAATTTTATGATTGAAAGACCTTAAAAATCGTTTGGATTCACTATTGCCTAATATAGGGCAAGCAGTTAAGTAATTTGCTCAAGGTTAGCCAGAAAGTTAAAAGCAAAGCTGAGACTAGAAGACTAAGACGTAGGCCATGCTTTTCATACTAGACCACCTAACATACTATAGAAGACTATTCCTGCTTATGAAATATTTAGAAAGCTAGCTCATTACTGATTAGCATTATTTTCTCACCTGACTGAAAATTAAGTTTGTTTTGTAGCTATCTCATCATATCAAATATACTGTAGAACTACATGTATTAAGAAACTGGTACTGCATAAATGGACACATCTATACATTCCATATATACTATTAACTACTGCCTATATACATACATATATACATACACAGACATACAAAATATACATAAATATTACAATCCTTACTTTAAAATGCCATATTTATAGATATGTCCTGCCCAAGTTAAAAAAATAAAACCATATTAAAGGTCATGCAAAATTATTAGAAGTTTTGACTGTCTTCAGATAAAGGTTTTATTTTTTTCAACATTTAAAAATTTTTTTCTTTGTACGTTTATGGAGTACAGCTTGTTGTTTCAATATATGCATATATTGTATAATGATATCCAATCAGAACAGTTAGCATATCTGTCACCTAAACATTTATCATTTCTTTGTGGTTATAACAGTCAAGATCCTCTTATCTGGCTATTTTGAGATATACAACACAATATTATTAGCTACTGTCACCATAGAGCACCAGAACTTATTCTTCCTATCTAACTAACTTTGTACCAGTCTACCAACCTTTCTCTATCCTTCTCCCCCTTTCCTTCACCTGCCTCTAGTAACCATTATTCTACTCTTTTCCCTTTTTTTTCTTTTTTGGCAGGTGGCCAGTACTGGGATCCAAACTCTTGACCTTGGTGTTATAAGACTGTGCACTAAACAACTGAGCTGACCAGCCAGCCCCCTAACTTCTTTTTCTTAAATGACCCTTGATAATTGTATATATTTATGGAGTACAATATTACATTTGGGTACATTCACACCATGTGCAATGATCATATTAGGGAAAACAGGATTTATTTTTAACGATTAAATTCATTCCTGTTGGTTTTTTATCTGCCAAAGAAATATTTCAGACTCTAAAAGTTCAAAAGTATCTGAGTGGATTCCACTATTTTGTATCCAAGGAAATTAGATTTCTAATTGTTGATTCTTAAACGTGCACAAATCAGAAACATCTGGGGATTCAGAGGCTTGATGAATCTTACTACGTATGCATGGGACCCAAAATAATGTTGTTGTTGTTTTTTAAATTAAATTCTTCAGTTGATTCCGATAGTAACACAACAATGAGTTTTGAAATTTTTGTATTTAGTATTTGTCTATTTCATAATAATAATCTTTTATGGAAATTATTACTTGAAGCAAAAATTTGAAAATATTTATTCCTTAAGTAGGGGGTGGTTAAGAGGACCTGAGATCCCTTCCAAAGCAATTTTTAAAAAAAAAAAAAATTCTGGTACACAAATTTCAAAGTGCAATTAAATGGATACGTGAAGGTACAGAAACATTAATATATTTTTAAACACTATTAAGTATTTTATAAATAATAATGATATGATTCTCACAATAACTTTGTAAATTAGGTGAGAAAAAGGCTTAGATGTGTTAATTTGCCAAGAGTCACAAAGCTAGCAAATCACAGAGCTAGAATCTGAACCAAGAGTTGGCTTTCATGAATCCTAATATTGACTATATAATATTACTTTCTTTAATTTGTGATTGGTTAAACAGTTAAATGTGGTTGGTTAAAATAATAACCAGCCAGCCAATATGGTTTATAAAATGACTCCAACTTCTGTAATTTTTGATATTATAAATTACTCAAATAACACAGAAAAGAGAATGCCAGTGTTTCCATTACACAAATTTGTTAGATCTTAATATTTTACCATAATTGCTCTTAATTTTTTAAAAAGAAATATAGGTAAAGCCTCCTTCCTTTTCTCCATTCTCAAAGGTAAGCAATACTCTGAGTTTGGTGTTTACGTTTTTATCTTTTCTACATATACATGAATCTGTAAATATACGGTATTGTATTGCATATTTTAAACTATATATAAATGGTACAATAGTGTATGTATATTTTGCTTCTTGCTTAACTCAACACTACATTTCTGGGATTATCCTTGTTGATACATATAGCACTAGTTCGAAGCTCCAGTGGCGCAATTGGTTAGCGCGCGGTACTTACATATAGCACGAGTTCATTCCAAATGTTGTAAAGTATTTCAATGTATAACTATATCACAATTTTTTATTCTCCTTTTGATAGACTTGATGGTATTTCCAATTTTTGCTACTATTAATGGCGCCGCAAAGAATAGCCCTATGCATGTCACTTCGTACATATGTGTAAGAGCTTTTCTAGAACCTGGGAGAAGTGCTGGGTCATAAACACTTATAATTTTTTAATAGATTCTGAAACAAATTTTGTTGAAGAAGAGGTAATAAAGATATAATTATGCTTGAGTGAGGCTTAGAATTCCCCAAAACACTAGCTTATTATGCTAACTTAGTGATCTAGAATAATTAGCAAAACTATCCCAAGGAGTGTTTTACATTTCAGTTTATAAGGAATTACGCTGATCAATAAAGCCTAGGCATTTTGAAGAAATTAGCTTGTAGATCAATTTTAAAGATACATATGAGTTCTGAAATATATACAGTGAGATGATATTAGCTGACTTCATTCCCCGATGTAAAATAAGATTTCTGAAACTTCTGAGTTTCATTATAGTGTGAAAATGATGATTAATTGATCATCTCATTAAACAATCAGCCATAGGAATAGACGTATGTGAGCACACCACTTACTGTTTCCTGATATAGATACTAAGTCTTTACATGGCTCATGACCAAGTATTTAATCATAGTTTATACTTAAAGACGGTAGTGCTAGTTTATAAAGTTATGTCTTATGAATAATAATAAAGAAGACCATTAATCCCTGAAGAAAAGAACTTATCATAGCTTTCACTTAATTTTTATAGTTTTAATTTCATTTTTGAGGCAAGTTATATATTTTCCATTGTACCTATGTTACAAGAGGAGGAAAGGTAGCAGTTAATGATTTTTTGCCTAATTTTTGGAAGTAAAAACTTACCATACTATTCCTTGAGCTCCTGAGCCTATAGGTTTTAAATTCTGATATCGTTTCAGGACTGTGAATGTAGAATCTCCAATCTCTACACTATAAAAATTGTTGTCACGCTTGCTTCTGCTCATGATGGCAAGCAATTAATTTAATGGCTTCATCCAAAAATTCACCAAGAAGCTGCAAAATAGAATAAAATGTGATATTAACAAAATAAACTTGCTTAATCTTAAAATTAAAACACTTACTTTTTGTTTACTGACAGCAACACACACTGCTAGATAATGTTAAAAGAGCCGCTTCATTAAAAAACGCAATGAGAAAGAAAAAATACAAAAGAGCCTTGGTTAGCATATGCCAATCTTAAGGAAATGACTAAGTTTTTTTTTTTTTTTTTAAGAAAAAAATTTTTAGCAGAATAAACAGTTTCTCCAATCTACAAGTCCCTGGTATTAAAACATACCTTTTTTTTAATGGCTAATTTTTTAAAATTATTAAAAACAAAATGCATAGATGCCCAAGACTTGGCTTAGCTTTACTGATCACGATTTTTAGGAGGTGGGACCAGGCTTTTGAAATGTCCCCCCCCATTTATTTATTTTTTATTATGAATATTCATGAGATACAAATGACCAGAAACTGCTTTTATCCCCCAGACCTCCCTCCCCTGACCCCCCTCCACTTTGTAGCCCTAGGAATGTTCCCTCCCTCTGTTTGATCATGGCAGAGTAGTATTTCATGGTGTCTATATTTACCACACTTTCCTTATCCAAACACATACATATCTTAACTTACTGAAAGACTAACAAAAGAAAGCAAGTAATCATAATCTAAAACATTTTTAAAGTCACTTCCACAGTTTAAAATTTAAAATCATTCCTTTTTATGTGTAAAAAATTTTACAACTTAATTTTTGTGAGGAATTGATAAGCTTTCATCAAAAACTAACTGAATGACTTTAGCGTCAAGTGGAAGAAACAATAATTGGTCAGGCTAATATGTCAGTTAGCACACACGCCTTTCTAAAAAACACAAGGCATCACAGTGCTTCCACTATGGCAGATCCCCTGCCCCAACAACAGCATCATGGTGCAATGCATACGCTAAGACAATAATGGTTGAAAGGATGAGAAGCAGGGTAGGAAATATAAGATCAAGAAGAGAGAGAGAAGCATTTGGTGTATTAGGATACAAAACAAAACAATATTGCTCTAACCTGATTGGGGCATGAAAACTACGATTTAAGTTCAGATCACAGTTCTTTTTACCATCTGTCAGATTAAAAGTCAAGGCAGTCTTTTTCTACCCATTTGAGTACTGGTTATTGACAAACCTATTATCCATCCTTACTAAATGAAAGTAGTCTATTGCAAAATGCATACAAGACAGCTCTAACCCGCTACTCACCTCTCCAATAAACCATAAAATCAGTCAGGTCTAAAGAACTGCTCTGTGTGTGTGGTTGTAAAACAATGCTAACAAAAAATAATACTGGTAAGATATATAATGCAAAAAATTAATTTAATAAATATCAAGCACGTACAATGGGCCAAGCACTGTGCTATGTCCTGGGGCCAGGCCACTAACTATAGTAAGATGAATTCCAGTAGAGTAGGATGGACGCCACTGGGAGGTGGAGAGCAAGAATGCCTTGATCAAATTTTTGGCTGCTATTGGAGATTATACTGCAGGGAGAGGGGGAGCAAGAGTGGAACAGGAAAACGAAAGAGGCTCTTATTGTAATCCAGATGAAAGAGACAGAACTAATAAGGATTCTTTAGGTCTAATGGAGTTAAAAAAAAAAAATAAACAAAAAAGTCTAAACAGAATAAGCTTTAAAACAGAGGATAAACAAGTTAGAAACAAGTGAGGTATTAAATTTGGATAAACTGAAAAAGGTACAAAGAAATACTTCCAAAATTAATAACTGGACTAGTCATGTCATATTCCAGAGAGGACTGTCAAAAATGACAAGCCTTCTAAATTCTGCCTAAGTGGACAGACCACAGGTTTAAAGAAAGGAGTTTTGGTAATGATTTAAACACTCAGCTGTGCACACAGAATGATCAAATAAGAGTACTGGTCATTCTAACCAACTTCCTACCTTAACTTGAATTCCTGCTTGCCTGCTAGAGCAAGGAAATAAGGGGGAAGAGAAGTGGGAAGAGGAAGAGAGGAAAGTGTTGGGTATCAGGCCCTTCATCAAATATTCTACACATTTATCCTGGAAATGGGGTCTCCCCAGGGCATGGAGACAGTAATGATGGTCTCTGGTAAGCTTCTGATCATATCTGCAGGTAAGTGCAGTCGATGGTGTTTTCACCTGCTGGAAGGTTAAACAGGCTTCTACTCAAGCAGTCAAACTGTGCCTGCAGATTAGATTTCCTAAGCTTAGTTGGAGGAGTTGTGTTCCTCTCTATAAGGACCTGGTTCGAAAGGGGTACTCTGTGGTGCTTCACAGGAGTTGACTTACTAATACCAAAGCCAGTAAGGAAACAAAGGCTGTGTTCCAGAGTTTTTCAACTTGCTGGAAATCAAAAAGGCTGAGTAGATTCAGGAACATGCACTAGGGAAGATTCCCTTTTCTACTAAAAGAATAACGGCAAGGAAAGGCTTCTTTATTCTCAGAACAGGGTGGCCCAGTAACAGGAATGGAACCCATGGTGCCCACATGAAGTCTGAACAAAGCCATGGCAGGCAGCTGAGCATCAATAGTCACAACTCCTTAGGAGCAGTACAGCAGCAGCAGACAGACTCCAAGGTTGAATAGGCAGCTCCAGTCAGTGGGTAGGTAACCCTCAGCAGAAGCCACAGCTGCCACTCCCAAGAACAGGAAGTAAAGAAAACTTTACATACTTATACTCACTCATGCAATATTTAAGAGTACCTGACTCAAGCACTATGCTAGCTCCTTGAACATAATAGTAATTAACATATGGCTCATCACAGAGTTCACAATTAAGACAGAAAACGAGATCTTAAGCTGATTAACTAGAGCTGTGATAAGGGCAATGAAGGACAACATGACATTTAAGCAAGATCTAAACATTGAATATGAGTCAACCAGGCAGGGAGAGAAAGGAGCTTTCTAGGCAGAAGAAATAGCATATACAAAAGGCCCTAAAAAATTCACCAACTTTAACTGTACCATTTGAATTTTTGATAAATGTGTATTATCCTGTAACCACAAAAATCATGATAAAGAATGCTTCCACCACTTCAAAATGTTCCCTGTATGGTCAGTCTCCACCCACCTCCCCCCTGCTACCCTCAGCAACAAATAAACTGCTAGTTGTGCCTTTTCCATATCTTCTTATAAATGAAATCATACAGCATGTAATTTTTGCGGAGGGGGTAGGGGGGTGGGGGCTTCTTTCACTTGCCCTAATCCATGCTCCATTCCTTTCTACTACTGAGTAATATTCCATTGTATGAATGTACCACTTGGCCATTTGAAGTGCTTCCAGTTTGGGGATCACTATAAATGATGTTAATATGTAGGCTGGCCAGTTTAGTTGGTTACAGTGTGGCGTTACAGCACCCAGGTCACGGGTTCAGGTCCCCATACTGTCCAGCCGCAAAAATAAACAAATAAATAAATAAAGCTAATATGAACATTTACGTACTTTTTTTTTTCATCACCTTGGATGGGAGTGCTGAGTCCTAGATTTAACTTTATAAGAAATTGCCAAACTATTTTCAAAAGTGGCCATACCACTTTTCACTTGCACCAGCAATGTATGAGAGTTACAGATGTTCCACATTTTTGTGGATATCATTTAATTTTACCTATACTACTAGGTATATAATGGTATTTCATTGTGGTTTATATCTACATTCCCTAATACTAGTGATGTTAAGCATCTTTTCATGGGCTTATATGCCATTCATGTATCATTTTTTGGTTTTTTGGTGGAGTAGCTATTCACTTCTTTTGCTCATTATTACAATATGAATGTCTTCTTGTTACTGAGCTGTAATACTTACTTATACATTCTAGATATACATCCTTTCTCAGATGTTTTACAAGTATTTTCTCCCAGTCTGTGGTTTGCCCTTCCACTTTCTTAACACTGTTTTTCCCCCTCAAATTTTTATTTTGAAATAATTTTAGACTCAAATAGAAGTTACAAAAATAGCACAGAATTCTTGGGTACCCTTCACTTGGCAACAGCATCTGAAACACCACAGTACAAATATCAAAATGAGCAAACTGACACTGGTACAATACTGTTAACCAAACTGCAAAACTTACTTAGATTTACCAGTTTTTACATGCACTGATTGTGTTTGTACAGTTCTATGTAAATTTATCACATATACATATTAGTATAACTTGCACCGCAATCAGGATACAGAGCTGTTCCATCACCCCAAAGAAACACCTTCATGCTATCCTTTTATAACATACCCTCCCCCAACAATACCCTCAGCAACTATTGATCTTTCTCGATCACTATCATTTTTTCATTTAAAGAATGTTTTATAAATGGAATCAACATCAAATACATAATCTTTTGAGACTGGCTTTTTCCACTCAGTGTAATTCCCTCAAGATTCTCCAAGTTATTATATTGATTGTTCATTCTTTCTCTTACAGAATATTATTCCATTGTATGAATGCACAATATTTTGTTATCCATTCACCTATTGTTTTGACTATTACAAATAAAGGTGCTAAGAACCTTTGTGTATAGCTTTTTGTGTGAACCTAAGTTTTCACTTCTTTAGGGTAAATATCCAGGAGAAGGACGGTAAGTGCACGTTTAACTTTATAAGAAACTGACAAACTATTTTCCATAGTGGCTGTATCAGTTTGCATTCCCACTAGCAATGTATGAAAGATCCCGTTCCTCTATATCCTTACCAACACTAGGTCATGCCAGTATTTGTCATTTTAGTCATTCTAGTAGGTGTGCAGTATCTCATCATGGCTTTAAATTTCATTTCCGTAATGGCTAATAGTGTTGAACATCTTTTCACAGGCTTATTTGCCACCTGTATATGCTCTTTGGTGTAGTGCCTGTTTAGTATTGTAGGGTCTCCCAACTCCCCCTGCTTTTTTTTCTGTATCTTGACTGAAAACCTCAGGCTAGCTTGATCTTTCTGTGATCCAGCCAGCTGCAGGTTCCTCCCAGCAGGCTTAAAACAAAACCTAAGCCCAAAAAGCAGCAAAAAATTGGCCGTGAGCCAAATTCCTTAAATCTTCATATAAACTCCATATCCTATCCCCTCACTGCAGACATACCTAGGTAGAACATCTGTTTTCTCTCATTGTCTGTTGAGAGGACACACTGCAGCACTCTGTACATTAAGTGCCCCTAATAAATGCTTTGGACTGATCACCCTGGCTTTAGTGCTTGTTTCTTTGGAATCCCAACTGGCCCATCTCAGATGGTTTGGGGCACTTCTTTGTAGGAACTCCCCTGCTGCTACTTTGCAGATGATTCTAGTTGTGGGTTTGGTGGGATGAAACAAGTGTTTTGTCCATTTTCTAACTGAATTGTTTGATTTCCTAGTGTTGAGTTTAGAGACTTTTTTATATATAGTCTGGATACATGTCCTTTATCAGACATGCGATTTGCAAATATTTTCTCCCAGTCTGTGGCTTGTCTTGTTATGCTCTTAACTGTTTTTCAGAGTACAAATTTTTAATTTTCATTAAGTCCAAGTTATCAATTTTTTCTTCTTTATGGATTTTGCTTTTGGTATAAGAAATCTTCACCTAGTCCTAGATCAAAAAGATGTTCTCCTATGTTTTCTTATAAAAGTTTTATGGTTTACATTTAACATTTAGATCTATGATCCACTTCACATTAACTGTTGTATAACGTGTGAGTTTAAGGTCAAACTCTATTTTTTGGCTATAAACATCTAGTTGTTCGAATACCATTTGTTTCTCCATTCAATTGCATTTGCATCTTTCTCAAAATTCAGTTGACTGTACTTCTGTGGGTCTATTTCTAGACTTTTTATCCTGTTTCACTGGTCTATCCCTTGATCAGTACCACTCTGTCTTGAGTATAGTGCTGAATGTCAAGTCTTATAATCAGGTAAGTGTGATTCTTCCAGCTCTATTCTTATTCAAAATTGTTTCCAGTTACTTCATCGTTCAATATAAATTTTAGAATAAACTTGTTTATGCCTATAAAAAATTTCCTCCTAGGATTTTAATAGGAATTGTGTTAGTGACTTTTGAAGAGAAAAAGGTTTTAATTTGGATAAAGTATAACTGATCTATTTTTTTCTTTTAGTTTGGCTTTGTGTATCTTACCTAAGAAATCATTGCCTACTTCAAGGTCACAAAGATTTCCTCCCATGTTTTTCTTCTAGAAATTTTATGGTTTTAGCTCTTACACTTAATTTAAATCTATGATCCATTTCCAGTTAATTTTGATGAATGATGTAAGATAAAGGTTAAGGTTCACTGTTTTTCCATACGGATGTTCAACTGTCCCAGAACCATCTGTCAAAAAGACCATTTGTGAAAAAGTAACAGGCTGTAGTAGTTCTTGTTACTACATCTTGGCTGGAAGAGTAAATCCCATATTCTCATTTAGTCCTCCACCAAATCGTCTTAGCATTTTTGCTAAAAATCAGATGAACATATGTATGTAGGTGTATTTCTGAACTATATTCTATACCACCATACTGTCTTGATTAATGTAGCTTTACAGTAAGTCTTGAAATCAGGCAATGCAAGTCATCCAACTTTGTTCTTTTTCAAAATTATGTTGGTTATTCTAGGTCCTTTGCATTTTCATGTAAATATAAGAATTAGCTTGACAATTTCTATACAAAACCCTGTGGAGAATAGTTTATCAATTTGGAGAGAAGTGACATCATAAAGTAAGTTTTGAGTTCTCTCATTAATGAGCATGGCGTTTATTTCCGTTTATTTGGTTCTCCTTTAAATGATCTCAGCAATGTTCTATAATTTCCAATATATAAGCCTTACAAAATCTTGTTCAACTTCTCCATAAGTATTAATATTTTTGATGCTAATATAAATATTTTTATTTTATTTTTGCTTAAATTTCCAACTGTTCATTGCTAGTATATAGAAATCCAATTAATTTTTGTATAATGACTTTGTACTAAGCTCACTTACTAGTCTTCGTATCCTTACTTGTGGATTCTTTGAGATTTTCTACATAACATAAGCAGTTTTACTTTCTCATTTCCAATTTAGATGCCTCTGAATTCCTTTTCTTGCCCTACTACCTGAGATATAAATTCCACACAATGCTGAATAGAAGTGGTAAGTGCAAAAATCATTCCCTTGTTCCTGATCTTAGGGAAAAAGCATTCAGTCTTTCATCACTAAGCATAATGAATATTATCAGATTTCACTAGTTGTCCTTTAATAGGTTGAGAAAGTTCCCCTTTCAAGCCCTAGTTTCCTGAGAGCGTTTGTCATTAATGGGTACTGAATACAGTCAAATGATTCTTCTGAATCCTATGCAGTTTTTTTTCCTTAGTTGGTTCATATGATAAATTACATTAATTGATTTTTCAAATGTTAAACCAACCATGCATTCCTGGAATAAATCCCACTTAGACATATAGTATTATCTTTTTTATATACTGATTCAGCTGGCTAAAATTTCATTGAAGGTTTTTTTCATCTATTTTTATGGGGGATATTGGTCAGTAGTTTCCTTTCATATTGGAGTAATTTTGACCTCAAAAAAGTTTGGAAGTGTTCCCTCTTCTTTTACTTCCTGAAAGATTTATTATTCCATCCTTAAATGTCTGATAGAATACCTCAGTGACGTCTTCTAGGATGAGTTTTTTGAGGGAAGGTTTTAATTACGAAAAAATTCTCTTATAGATAGAGGGCTGTTCAGGTTTCTTCTTAAATGAACTTTGGTAGTTTGTATTTTTCAAAGAAATTGCTCATTTCATCTAAATGTCCAATTTAATGTCTACAAGATCTGTAGTCATGTCTCCTCTTTCATTCCTGTTGTTATTATTGGTGTCTTCCCTCTTATTACTAATCAATCTAGCTAGAATTTTATCACTAAGATTGATCTTTTCAAAAAACCAGACTTTAATTTCTCTAATTTTTCTCTACTGTTTTGCACTTTTCTGTTTCATCAGTTTCTACTCTTTATTTCCTTCTTTCTGCTTGTTTTGGAATTGTTCCTTTCTTCTGGTTTCTTAAAATGAAAGCTTGAGAGCACCGATTTGAGCTGCTTTTTATAATATAATATAATATAAATTTTACTACTAAAATTTACCCTTTATGCACTTTAACTTCATTCCACAACCTTTTTTAATCATCATACTCATATTTAACAAGAATAAAAACAAACATTTATAGAGAGCTTACTTTATGCGAGGTCCTGTTTCAAGTGCTTCATAAATACTACGTCTCGTAATCTTCACAACAGCCCATGAGGGTTTTTTAGTTGTTTATGGTTAGATTACTATAGTTCCTGTTACTACATCTTGGCTGTTAGAGTATCCCATATTCTCATTTTGTCTGATGTTTCTTTATGTTAATATAGGTACTACCGTTTTGCCATCTTACAGATGATGAAATTGAATCTTAGAAAGGTTAATTGTATATGGTTACAAAGTTGGTCGGGGGTAGGGTGAAGAGTTGAGATCTTCGCAAACACGCTATATTGGGTCCAAAATATAATAAATATTGGTGGTAAAGACGATATGGAGGGAGAAGAGGAGTTATAAGTCTTAAACATTTTGAGTGTGAGGTATCTGTGAGACATCCAAATGGAAATATCAAGTTGGTAACTAAATACAGACCTGGACCTCAGAGGAGAGGTCTGGGCCAAAGATAATAAATTTAGGCATTGTCATTGTTATTTAAGCAAGGAGAGAGAATTAAATTACTCAAGAGGTGAGTAGAGGTAAGAAAAAGGGGACCTAAGATTCAGCTTTATGAACACCCACATTTAATGAGCAATTAGAGAAAGATAAGCTGACAAAAGAGTCCAAGAAGATGTAGCCAGAGACCTAGATAGAAAACAATGAGAACACATTGGGAGAAACCAAAGGAAAAGAGTGTTTTAAAGAACAGAGTGGTCAATAGCACTGAATGCTACAGAAATGTCAAATAAGTCATTTGAGTAGAGCAATAAGGGTAGAAGTTAGAATGAAGTAAGCTGAAGTGTGAGCGGAAAATGATTTTAGAAATAGGGAAAGTGTATATAGCCGCCTCTTTAGAGATGTTTAGCAAAGATGACGAGAGAGAAAATTGATAAAGAAAGGTAAATGGTCAAGGGGGGATGATTAGATTATATATAACAGTATAGCATAGCATAACATATAACATGTAACATAGAGACATCCTGAACATATTTACATGTTAACAGAAGGGATCCAATAAAGAGGGGAAGGGTGAGAACAGGGGAGTGAGAGAGAAAACTGAGGTTTCCCAGATTCCATAATATCTCTGAAAAGATAGAAAGGAATGGGATCCAGAGCATATGTGTGGCCATACAAATGGACATACTGGTGTGGTACTGCCATCAGAAAACAGCATCAAGATACTGAGACAGAAGGAGCAGTTTCCAAGATAAGAGGGCATTGAGGATACTGGTGAGCTTTATGGAGGGTGTATTTGGTACACTTTTCTCTCCATCATGACGCTGGAACAGCAACAGTGTGTGTGAGGAGGATTCTGCTGACTTATTTCCCTACTCAGGAAAGTTTCTTCTTAGATTAAAAACAAAGGAACTGTAGTTATAGAATTTAGATATGACTGATTAAGGAATAAGAGAAAAGACAAGCATTATCATCCCATTTAACAGAGGCTCAAAGGTATTAACATGCAACTGAATGTTATGGAAATATTGAGGTACAGCTCTAGTTTCAAATTTTTCCTCTTACTATGCCTATGTCAAGAACACTACACTTATATCAACACTGCCAAATTACCATCCCCCCAAACCCTCATGCACCTGATTTGTCATTTCCCTTTACCAAAATAATTTTATCCCTCTTTTTTCGTATCTATCCAAATTCTAAGACTAGCCTAAATATGATCTTCATAAAGCCTTTTCCACTCAAACAAGCTTGAACCTAAATTCTCATCTAAACCACCTTGCTGTATGAGTATATTCATTCACTTATGCAGATTTTATTACCAGACTATGGCTTTTCTGAGGACAAAGGCTGTCTCTCCTATGTCTTCAGATTTCCAAAATACTTAGGCTCTTCACAGAGTTAGAATGTAATAAATAACTTCTAAAAAAGTTAACCAAGAATGTGAACCTATTTAAGGTAACAAATTACTTAATAAATTGTTTGGTTTATTTTCATCTGTGTTTTCCTTTATTAAGAGAAAAATAGAGATTTTATTAGGTTTTTATGACTTAAGGTTTATTTCTGTGATGTCTCTATAAAGAACAAGACTCCACTGCTATCAGACTGGCCCACCCATACAGTGGTCAGTCTGGCAAGCCTAAACAGAGACAAACAAGTTAAACTAATTAGTTATATAAAATGCACTTACGGAGGAAAGAGTGAGATCAATGAAGCCATACAACCAGGCCCTACAGACACTGCAAAATAATCCACGCAAGGCAACAAGGTTCAGAATTCAAGACAGCTCTAATCATCAGGTAATTCTGGCAGTAAGTCATTGGGTAACAGAGCCTGACTACCTTTATTTATCCTGCTCCTGGGGCTATCGACAGACCCTATATGTGATGGTTAATTTTGTGTGTTAACTTGCCTAGGACACAGGGTACTCAGATATTTGGTCAAACATTTTTCTGGGTATTTCTATGAAGGTGTTTTTGGATGACTTTAACATTCAAATTGATAGACTGAGCCAAGCAGATTATCCTCCACAATGTGGGTGGGCCTCATCCAATCAGGTGAAGGCCTGAATAGAACGATAAGGCTGACTCTCCTGAGAGTAAGAGGGAACTCCTCCTGCATGACTACCTCAAGCTTGAACATCAGTCTTTTCCTGCCTTAGGACTCAAACTAAAACACTGGCTCTTCCTGGGTCTTCAGCCTATTGGCCTCTGGACTGGAACTATATCACTGGGTCTCCCAATTCTTAGGCCCTCCTGTGTCTCTAGCTTGCCAACTGCAGATCTTCAGACTTGTCAGACTCCATAACTGTCTGAGCCAATTCCTTATAATAAATCTCTTTATACATGGCTCCTAAGAGATGCCTGACATGACTAGCCTATTTAAAATGGTACCCTTTAATCAACTCTCTCTCCCTCACCCTGCTTCATTTTTCTTCAGACCACTTACCAGGCCTGATATTCTTTTTTTCTTATTTTATCAATACACAATGTAGTTGACTTTCGTGTCCCTTTACAAATTCCTCCCTCCCCACTCACTACTGATATTCTACTTGCATGCTTATTATCTGCCCCATTCAAACATTAGTTCCATGAAAGCATGAAATTTGTTCTGTTCATGAATAAATCACCAGAGCCTAGACCAATACCTGGCAAACAGGAGGCATTCAAATAGATGTTGAATGAATGAGTGAACAACAAATGAGCATACTATAACTTTAAGTTCCCATTATGAACTGCCCATCATTCTCCTCCCTCAAGGAGTAATTTACAGTAGAGAAAGAGAAAGAATGTGTTTAGTTCAATTTCCATTTCTGCTGTTTATGAGATTTTCATGCTAGGCAACTTCATAAGCCATTAGCCTTGGGCCAGAGGCCTGTACCAGTCTAATCAGTTATGGCCAACATGGCATAACCACATGCCACGGGATCCATCCATGCTAAGGAACTGCTATAGGCTGCATCCTCAGCAGGTAGATAATAACTTTTAAAATGAGAATTCTGTGTACAGTACCAGGCTATCACAGGTTCTTCCTAGTTTCCCATAACAATTTGTCCTCTCTTCTAGGAGAACCTGACTCCCACCAACAAAGGGTGGGGGGGAAGAAGGAGGCCTGATTTGTACTTCTGCGAGTGGGTTTTGTAAGATCTATTCATAAAATAAATATAATTCTTAATTGAGCTTACTTGAGTAGGTTTATCACCTTCCAGCCACAAAATGATGCTAAGATAGGTGCCCCTCATGTTTCTACATTTTGAGGAAGATGCCTTTAATTAAATGGTGGCAACAACATGAAATCACTAAACCTCAGAGCTCATTTCCAAGACTTCATTCAGACATTCAAGTTATTTATTAAAGCTCTCAGGACTTAATAGCAGTGTCCTCATCAGTCAAGTAAGAACATATTTCTGGCTACTTTTTAAACAAAAGCAATAAACTCTAAGTAACAGAACACAATATGGACATGGTACTACCCTAACACTTCAGTTAACTGGTATCCAAGATTCTAAAATTACTTGGACTCAAAATTGCAAAAATCACAAAATATTAGAAAGCTTGCTCTAGGCTGATCAACTATATCTAGATTATTAATATTAATGGCCAAAAAAGCAATGCCAATTTTCTCAAAAACATTTAACTGAAGAAAAACAAGTAACCTAATTTGTAAACATATACTATTTCCCAAGGTACTTAAGAGATATTGTTATTTTAAATCTAAGAAAAACTCATCCTCACAAGTTTCTATAAAAATTTTAAGAGTTTTTATACAAGAAAAAATGCTTAGCTTTAAAGGCACCTTTGTACAACATATTACTTTGGGTTAAATCTTCACATATCAAAACAATTGTGCATGTAAAATAACTCATTCCTTGAATGATAAATGCTGGCAAGAATGTGGAGAAAAGGGAACACTCCTACACTGTTTGTTTCTCAAACAATTACAAACAGATCTACCTATGACCCTAACCCAGAGGAATGGAAATCATCATGTTGAAGGGATACCTTTACTCCCATGTTTATTGCAGTGCTATTTACAATAGCCAGGAGTTGGAACCAGACTAAATGCCCATCATCGGATGAGTGGATAAGGAAAATGGGGTATATCTACACAATGGAATACTACTCTACTATTAAAAAAAAAATGAAATACTACCATTTGCAGCAACATGGATGGACTTAGAGAAAATTACATTAAGTGAGATAAGCCAGGCACAGAAAAAGACATACTGCATATTCTCATTTATTTGTGGGAGCCAGTAAAAATAAACAAATAAATATACAAACAAATAAATGGGGTGGGGGAAAGAACACACAACAATCACAATTCCTTGAACTTGTTCAGACAAGCGAACAGATACAATGTCGATGGGGGTAAGGGAAGAGGAAGGGGGGAAAAGGAGGAATTGGTAAAGGAACACAAAAATCAACTACATTGTATGTTGATAAATTGAAAAAAAAAAAAAAGAATACCAGTTTATGGATAGTAGATATTCAAAAAGAAGGCATCATTTGTTATTTTCTTTCTTTGATTCAGACCTATCACTGTGCTTTGAAGCTTAACATCCTTTTCTTTTCCTATATATAGCAAGTGTTTTATGAAAAAGTTGCCCTACAATTACTCCTTATTTTAAATCCATATAAATAAGATATTACATTGGACTTATACTCAGGTTTATTTAATGAAGTGCAAGTTTATTCTTTACTTCATAAGAAGTTCCCTAGCTAAATTAATATGGTTCTTAATCTGGTCATGTTTGCAATGAATAAATATTAGATAATTTAAAAAAATAAAAATTAAAAATAAAATAACTCATTCCTTGGGGAAAACTCAAACAAACACCTGACCATTTTCTAATAATAACTTTTGCCTAGTCTTTTACTAATAAGATTCTCGGGCTCATAGTGGAAGAAAATGTTAATCACATTCAACCACCACCAGAGATACTTCCTAAAGACACAAATTAAGAATAGCAAATGAGAAGTGTCCCAGATGCATCTTACAGAGAATTTTATTCATATTAGTTAATTCCACATATAATTACCACTAGTTTATCTTGCCTATAATGTAATTATGATCAGAATTTTTAAAAAGTGCTAGGTCGGTATTAGAAGAAAATAATTCCATCACAAACAGCTTTCTGTAATTAAATGTGCCTGCTCCCAGCAGAAAAAAAAATAATCACTGAATTTTAGAGTAAACTACATGGTGTTTCATAATATGAAAGCTCAGCAAGATTTCGATAAAAACAGCATTTCTGTTTGATGTTGATAACCAGATATGACAAATCTAATTTGAAGACTTGCAACATTAGTAAAAAGTTTAATTGTCCAGCTACAAATCTATATCAATCACTCAGAAATAGCTTCAATTTTACGTGCTATTTCATCTTCAAGTTGCCCTTCATAAGATAAGGCCACAGCTTGGGTCATACAAACCTTTTTTCACTACCATTGAAGCAACAACAACAAAGACCAGAAACTAAAAATACCCGTTTTTTTCTCGTATAAATTTGTAGTAGATACTAAGTATCTCTCCTCTACTATCCTCCCACCTCCAAAAAAGAATTAAGACTTCTGAAGCACAGTACTCCCCCGTCATTTGCAGTTTTGCTTTCTGTGGTTTCAGTTGCCTGCAGTCAATAGCAGTCTGAAAATATTAAATGAAAAATTCCAAATGTAAACAATTCATAAATTTTAAATTGTGTGCTGTTGTGTAGCATGATGAAATCTCACACCATTCCACTCTGTCCCACCTGGGATGTGAGTCATCTCTTTGTGCAGCATATCCACGCTGTGTGTGCCACCTGTCCATTAGTCACTTAGGTAGTTGTCTCAGCTATGTAGTGGCTGTGTTCAACTAACCCTTACTTAATAATGGCTCCAAAGCACTCGAGTAGTGGCTTTTCAGCTAAAATTTACACCCTGTTTAAACTACACGTTCTGAAATAGAGCTCCCTACACCCTCATAACGTACGCTATCTGCTTCTGTAGAATGGCTTGCTTAACCTAAGTAACTCCATTTTGCCCCCTGTCTGACCTGCAGAATACCCTCCCCCTTCTGCATGAGAAACCGTTGACCTCATAGAAACAAAAAACAATTGCACAGAAACAGGAGCCATACACAGTGAATTATTACATGGGAACAGGAACCATACACAATGAAAACTTGTATGCTTGATTACTCGAACAGCTCATTCTCGGCCTCTGTGACCTAGCTCCCTAGCTTGCTTTGTGCACCTCAACAAACCCGTGTGCCAACAGGATGTAATTTTTGCCTTTAAAAACCCTACAAAACCAAAGCTTGAGGCCGCTCTTCCTTGGTTGCTCCTTGGGAGATGGTCGCTGGCCAGCTGAAGTGAATAAACTGCCCTTTTCTGCACGAGTGGCATGTAAGTGCATTTCTTGTGGGAGGGTGCCTCACAAAAGTTCTTTCAGTAAATTTCCATAACTTACCTCTCATTGTTTCTTACTATCTGCCTAAAGGTAACATTTCTGGCACAGAAATTGTGTGCTAAAGTATTTTTCCAGGACCCCTGGAGTTAGCCTGGCCCAACACAAACTGGGCTAGGCTGACTGAGTCTGCTGCTAATATCTGTTACAGAGCCAAAGACTGGAACTCCAGATGCTACTAACGCCACCATTTCCTGAACATGTAGAGGCCTGCAGATGGCATGAGCCTATGCAGATCACCATGGAATTCCCTCAAACCTTTTAACCCATCGTGATCCCCATGCCTTGCACCACCCTAACCACTTCCCCAAAGATATCCATCCTTTTCCCTCTGGGTACAAGATGGATTTGAGAAACAAATCTGTTGTCTTTTCATCTGGCCACCTTGTGAATAAACCTTTTTCTCTGCTGCAAAGACTGGTGCTACAGTATTTGGCTTTCAGTTATGCACAGGCAAAGGAACTCCATTTTGTTTGGTAACAGTAGTGACGCTGCCATATTGTTATAATTGTTCTATTTTGTTATTACTGTTGTTAATCTCTTACCACATCTAATTTATAAATTAAACTTCATGACAGGTATGCATATATAGGAAAAAACATAGTACAGTTGTCCTTCGGTAACATGGTGGATTGGTTCCAGGATCCCCATGGATACCAAAAATCTGCAGATGCTCAGTCCTGATATAAAATGGTGTAGTATTTGCACGTAGCCTACATATATCCTCCCATACACTTTAAATGATCTCTAGATTACGCATAATACCTAATACAATGTAAACAGTTGTTACACTATATTGTTTAGGGAATAATGACAAGAAAAAAAGTCTGTACATGTTCAGTACAGATGCAATTATCTCTTTGAATATTTTCGATCCACAGTTATTTGAATCCATGGATATGGAGGACCAACTGTGTATGTAGGGTCTGGTACCAAGGTTTCAAGCATCCACTGGAGGTGCTGGAACATATCCCCCATGGATAAGGGGGGACTACTATAGTTCAATAACCTGCATATGGGAAAAAGCTCATGAAATCATCTAAAAGCAATTTAAACATAATATGGGTATCCAACATGTTAGGTGGCATAAATGATAAAATGGCTTGGTTTTTTGTGGTTTGGATTTTTTGATTCATGAATGTCAACAGTGCTAACTAAACAGTACTAACTAAACGTAAATGTATTTATTTGTACTGTGATATTATGAAATATATATTTAATCTTGTCCTCATTTCCTGGCATATAACTCCTAAAATCCTTGCGATCTCCAAAGTGATATGTCTTTTTGTATGCTAATGAGTTCAGCGATGGCTGGGGAATCCTGGATGGTGGGTGCCAGGTGACCCATGTAATCAGAGGGTTAGAACATTCTGTGCCCCCCCCACCCCAGGGAGGGGAGAGGTCGCTAAAGGTCAACTTGATAAACGAATGGCCAGTGATTTAATCAATCATGACTACGTAATAAAGCTTCCATAAAAACACCAAAGGACTTGAGTTCTGGGAGCTACCAGATAGCTGAACACATGCAGGTTCCTGGAGGTTGACACAATTAGAGAGCGCATAGAAGTTCCACACCTCTTCTCTCATACCAAGTCCTATGCATCTTGTCCCTCTGACTGTTCATCTGCATTGTTTGTAATATCCTTTATAATAAGTGGATAAATCTAAGTAAAGTGTTTCACCGAGTTCTGTGAGCTGCTCTAGTCTATTAATCAAACTAAAAGAGTAGTCCTAGGAACCCAATTTGTATCCAGTCAGTCAGAAGCACAGGTCACAACCTGTGCTTTGCAACTGGCATCTAAAATAGAGGGCACTCTTGTGGGATCTGAGACCTCAACCTGTGGGATTTGACACTCTCCAGGTGGGTAATGTCAGAAATGAATTGAATTAGAAGACACCCAGCTGGTCTCTGCTGAACAATCTGCTGCAGAATTAATTGATTGATGGTGGAGAGAAATCCCCAGACATTTTAGTGACCAGAGGTCTCAGAGGTATTCTGTGTTGTTGTGTTGTGAGAGTAAAGGAGGAGAAACTAAGATTTTTTTCTTCCTATATTTTCAGATATACCTAAGGGGGCCTCCAACAATTTTGAAGTACAACACAGTGAAGCACTTTAAGGGAAAAAGATCCTTGAATAATAATGTCAAATGACATAATGCAAAAAAAATGACAAAAAGGAAGAAGACCTCAAAAAACACAGCACACTGGAACTACTCAGTACAAGAACAAATGGTCCTAATAGCACTCAAAAGGCCCCAAGAGTATTCAAGCACAGAGTAATTATCAATAACTATGATACCCTGAGGCATTAAGAAATTAAATGACCAGTATACTCCATTTCAGAAAGCAAGAATGTGATCAGTAATTTCTTATAAAGAAGCTAATCAAAGTTATTTTGTAAACTTTAGTGTCAATAAACATACTGCCAAAAAGTCAGTTACCTTCAAACCTTTACAATCTTCCTTCATATTCTACTATCTTCTGAACCCTGAACCCTCTGGAGAGGCCCCAATCCAGCGGACTGCTCAGCCAATTCTTTTACCCTCTATTGAGTTTTTTTGCAAATTGCTCAAACCTTCCAAGCACCTTTTCTCTGACTACTTCTATTTCCCACTCCTTAAATGTACACAGTACTTAAGAGGACTTTATCACTTTAAATTCTTTGGTAAATCCATGGTTTCAATTGTAATCTCCCAATTCTGTTTCTAGCCCTGACCTCTCTCCTACATTTTCAACTACCTCTAGGTCATCTCAGTGTGGATATCTATAGGTACTCAAACCTGAAATAGTGAAAATCCAACTTTTCTTCTCTTCAAAACTAACTCCCTCCTCCTTCCATGTCTATTTCTTTTATCAGCAATATCATTCTTGATTATGCAAAGATAAAACATGTAAAGCAACTCACCACAAATGAAGCAACTGAGTTACTAACACTCACAAACATTTTTCATGAAAATAATCATGATTATTTATAATTAATAAAATTACATTTATCTACGGTATAGGTTTTTCATATTTAGAATGCTTTTATTACCAAGGACTGATGCTTTGTTTTATATATACACACTTTTTTTTAAAAGCTAGCTACTAAACTGCAGTAAAGCTTTCCAAATATTCAAGCTGCTTCAGAATAGTCAGTTGTTAATACTTAATTAAAAGATCTACTTTTCAATCCTATATGGCAGTATTTTCCAAACTATGAGTTCTAACCCACGGATGAGTCATAAAATCAATTTGATGGATTAGATTTTTTAAAAAATGAAATAGGAATAGGGAGTATCAGCATGTGGCTCATATTATAAGAATAATTATTTGTGAAATCTATGTTTATACACATATACACACACACGTGTACTGCATCACAATAAAAGTTACTTCTTCCCATGATTCACAGTAAAAAGCCAAAATAGGAAAACAATGATATTTACAAGACACAGGGACTTAAAGTACATATTGAAAAATACTCATTTTTAAAACTTGCCTAATTTGCAACAAAAAATTATAGGAGGTTAAATATACCTAGGGTTATCTTACTACATAAGAACATTCATAGTCATTTCAAATTCAAAAAAGGAGAAAAACAAACAGGTATGTTTTCATTGTTCAAAAGGAGTTTTTCATTTGTCTTTGATTTCTTGTGGACTTTTCATTACTCACCAAGGACATTCTGCAAACTATGAAATATATAACATGCTAGCTATTAAATTACTACACATTGTGACTTCTCATTATTAAATCAAGAAGTGACTAAACAATATGATATGCTATTAAGGTTTAGAAGAAGTTGATTCAGCAAGATATAATTGTAATCCAATTATCATGCCATGATTGTAACACATTAAACATTCTCATTCCTTGATAACTGGAAGTTCCTTCCTTATATCTAAAATATCATTCAGGTACATAGCTATCAATAATAAAATGGCTAGGAATTCAATGTGCTTAAGAAAACTTGTCAAAGATTCTTTACACACAAATGAATAATTTAACATTTCCCTCAAAAGATGGAATAAGAATCTCCTTAGTTTATATCATTATCTTAGTTATCAAGAGTTGGCAAAGCTTTGGAATTTCCATATAAGGCAACACTGTATAAATATGGTAATAATACTGTCGACACCTGATAATACATGAAAAGTAAAATATATAAGGAATAAAAATGTCAGTATATCTAGTCAACGTATAGGATAATTTATAAGGTGACATGGAGGGTATAAATTTACTCACAGTCATGGAAAGATGACATTTATCTTAAATCTGATGACACAAAATAACATCAAAGTGTTCAGAGTACAGATTATTTTTGTTTTAATAGTTGTGAAGGTACAATCTCAAATTTAAAAACTTTGAAGAATACATACTTAATGACTGTTTCTGACACAGTGAAAAAGGACGAAGACTACAGAGCCAGAAAAATGACATCACATCCATAGAGAAATGAAGATTCCCTTTTAAATAACACTATTTTTAGGCAGTCAGTTAACTCAGCTGGTTAGAGTGCAGCCTTATTTTTAAGTTTGTTTTATCTTATTTCACTCCTTTCCTTAAAAACATCGAATAACAAACATATTTGCTATTTTACACAGCTTAGCTACAAGGACCCTTAAACAATAAAGAGAAATCCAGAGTGCTGTGCAAAGACAAATTGTTATCTAGTTACAATATTGTTAATAACATATATTTTTTATACCAATAACTTGCCATCTTCCTTTAAATCATATACTTTTTAAGCTGATGGAAGTAATGCATAGTTATTACTATAGTACTACTAATTTACAATTATATAAACTACGCCCGAAAATAAGATTATCAGGTGCAGTTTCTCTGGAAGAATCAATTTTTACAGAGCTTGCTATCACTCCAAAGCTTATCTGTCAAAGAGATGGTATGACTGATGGCTCTAGTTTAGCAAGAACACATCTTTATAATATCAAAGATCTTGAAAAAAAAAAATTGTCAAAAGCAATCAATCCTTTGTTCAGAGTTTTCTGCCTTTAGGATATGGAGGTATCCAAGTATTAAAAATGGTTCTGCAATTTCAGAAAATAATTATTTTCTCTTGGTCAAAAAATAAAAACGCTTGATATCCCAAAGAGGCCCAGGTTCCCTTTTTAGAGGCATAAGTATCATCTTCCCAGAAGACAGGAAGGATGCCTGAAAAGAATGAGGTCTGGTATGGATCCAAATTTTTCCTATTTACTTACTAGTTATTTGATTCTGAGCAACTTATATAAACCATTTGATTCCTCAGTTTCTTCATTTCTAAAATGTAGATATTTATACTTGTCTTCCAGGTTTTCAGGAGAATCAAATTAAATAACATATATGAAGTAAGAAAATGGCACGTGATAAGATTTGACCAATCTTAGTTCCCTTTCCTTTTTTATGCTTAATAAAAGTTTTTAAGACAATGTCAACATGGACAAGGTAAAAAGAAATAAAATTCTCTTCATGATTGGTTACAAACATACCTCCATCAGCCATTTCATTCTACTCACTACTTGGATTCAGAAACTTGAGGAAAAAAATTAATGCAGGGGGCTGGCGCTCTACTGAGAAACATGTCATTTATTCACCTGGAATACCCACCATCACCCTCACCCACCTAGTACAACAAGCACATAAACACTAAGTATTACTACTAAACTGAAGCAAACAGTCCTATGTGTCTCAAAAACTCCTGAAGTACCACCGTATTATGGAAAATGACTCAGAATGACTGTGAGTCAGGAAGAAAAGGATGAGTTATTAACTGCATGCCTAGTTTGAGGGAATCTATATACAGATCATTAGCAACTGAATTCAAGTCTAAAACAGCTCTAAAGAACAAACAAAAAATGTTCTAATCATTGTAATGCACTGTCTTTACCTTTAGTATAAAGAACACTTCAACTGCTTTTCAGAAATTTGTCAGTAATCAGAAAACTTGCCATCACATATATATAAAGCACTATAATAACAGATCCACATAAGGACTCATCCAGACAATTTAAAAGCAAGCAGTACTCAGAGAGCAGAAATCACAGGCAAGACAGGCAAATAATCTGAGCTGCCAAAGTGGTGCACTTGAGCCATCTAGTGGAAAAGAGAAAAAATAAGTTTAATTCTCAAAGAAAAATTTCCTATTGTTCCAATTCTCCTCTATGAAAATGTAATACAAAATTTGTTCTTGGGAATAATAAATTACAATCCATAAAAGATAGCAGAGAACTAAGAAGTTGGTGTTGGTGAAAGATGAATGATGAAAGGGTGACAGATTTGAGTGGAATTCAGATTTTATGGATAAGTAAAGATGAAAACTAAAGACAAACACTCCTCTTTATGGTATTTTTCTTAAAACCATATTAAAACACATGCAAGCTTGTAAAAGACATTACAGAAAATAAGAAAGATTTCCTACCAGCCACAATGGTCTCAAGAAGGGCTGCAGGCAGTAAAAACAAGTGGGCAGCCTCTGGTGGGGAGAAAAGGGAAACGTGAATAGAGAAGTCAATTTCTATGGGACTAAATGAAGAAAAGTCCTTTCTGCCTGGGGACTCACAGCCAGTTAGGATTATGGCAATCCCAGCTCACCTAGGACTCCTGCTCCCCTGCAGGGCTGAAGGCAAAAGGAGGACGCTGGAGGCCCAGGGAGAATACAGAAGACAAACTCCTGGCCTGAGGGAGAAAGAGAGGATTAAAACTCTTTAAAGTACACTCCGCCATCCATATTTGTAGGTTCTGCATCCACCAATTCAAACAACCAAGCATCAAAAAATATATATTTCTTAATTGCCTGTGTACAAAACATGTACAGACTTTTTTTTCTTGTCATTATTTCCGAAACAATACAGTATAACATTTACATAGCATTTACATTGTACTAGGTATTATAAGTAATCTAGGGATGATTTAAAGTATATAGGAGCATGTGTGTATGTAGGTTATATATATAAACACTATGCCATTTTATATTACGGACTTGAGCATCGGCTGATTTTGGTGTCTGTGGGAGGTCCTGGAACCAATCTCCCACAGATACATAAGGATGGCGGTACTGAAATCAACACATTGCTTCTGAAGTCTGAATGCAGAGTTTAAAAATTTCCAAAACCACAAATTACTTGAGCAGTGTGACACACTTAAATCCTTAAGCATGATACACTTAATACATTTTTCTCTTCCATAAAACTGTGGTCTTGGAATAAATTAGTGGTAAGATCATTCTTAACTCCTAAAATTCAATGGTTTTAGTCTCCCCCCCAAAACTAGAGAAGTTAATAAAATGAAAATGTAGTTTTTTGGTTTGTATTTTTCTCCATTAATTCACGCAAATAATGGACTGTGTTCCAGGCTCTGAAGAGGAAATAAAGATGACTCCCTGACCCCAAGGAAGAGAGAAACTATTAGCAGACATAAGACATTTAAATTCATTTTAACGCAAGGCAGAAACAAGGGTCAGAAAACATACAAATGCAATGCTACAGAAATCTTTGAGGCTAAGAATTTAGCCTGAAAAATAACTTTCACTTGCACATTCTTTCTAAGATTCAATGTACAAGGTGAGAGAGGAGGTGTAAGGGATGGGGGAGGGGAGTGAAAGGAATGAATAGTGGCAGGAAAGGAACAGATGCTGATAGGTTTTGAATATAACCAGTGCCATTTTACGAAAGGCCAAGCACAAAATGGCCACCAGCCCCCTGCCCCCATTTTCCTTACAAGAAGCCTCGTTACTTCTGTGAAATAGAAACCCTTTGGCTTCTACATGGGCGCAATTTTCCACCCTGTTGCATCAGCCAGGTGGAGCTTCCACACTAGCGTAATGCTCCTCTTGACTGCATCAGCCAGCCTATATAAGCTCTCCCACTCGGATGCCTGGTGCTGTTTTCCACTTTGAGGGCAGCCTGGCAGATTTCTTTTCTTTAATAAAGCTTGATCGGTACCCAGCAATTCGGCTCGCTTTCTTTCAGAGGTGAAACCAGCAACTGTCAAGGAGTAGTACATTTTGCTGGGCATACAGATTTCATGAAAGATCTACTGCTGGAAGTAAGGCTAGAAAGATAGGATGAATTTATTTTTATACCACAGGTCATGGGGAACCCCGCAAAGCAAATGAACCTGGTCAGGTCAACAGAAATGAGGAAAGACTTGAGAAATACCAGAAAGAATCAGTAGGATTCTTTGCTAACCAACTGGATATACAAGCAATTAGGAAGCTAGAACTGAAGGAATTCCAGTCTGTGTGCTATTATTAACCCAAGTAGAAAACATATTTGTTATGTCATGCAAATTCTCATTTTACATACAAATTGATAAGATGAAAGATGCAGGCTAAGGAGAACACCTTAGGGAAAACCTACAATTATGCTTCTTCTTCTTCTTCTTTTTTTTTTTTTAAAGAGGAAGAAAAGAAAGGCAGGAGGGAAAGAAGAAAGGAGGAAGGGAGAAATGCATAGCAATAGCCATCAGGGTAAGAAGAAAAACTTGGAGAAGTATAATAAGAATACAATGTCAGTAGTGTGGAGTGGCAAAAACTATATTGGCTTGAAAAACTGAAAGGGAGATAAGAGTGAAAGTGGTGACATCTATAATACATTTCCTTCTTTACAAGTATCATTCTCTTAGCAATATGGAAGCATTTAAGCCCAGGAAAGGTAGGTTGAAAGACTTCATGGTTAGTGGCTTCTGTTTTTGCACTGGAAGAGGACATGAAGTCCTATGGACAAATAAGAAATTGAGGAAAGAGGGGCCAAGCCCGTGGCGCACTCGGGAGAGTGTGGCCCTGGGAGCGCGACGCTCCCGCTGCGGGTTCGGATCCTATATAGGAATGGCCAGTGCACTCACTGGCTGAGTGCAGGTCACGAAAAAGACAAAAAAAAAAAAAAAAAAAATTGAGGAAAGGGGGAAAGAAGAACCATCTAGGAAAAAGAGGAGGATGAAAACATTACAAAATAAGTACAGTGGTGATCATAAGTCAACTAAGGGAAGTCAACCAAGAATAAAGAGACTATTAAGCAATGCTGGAAAATCAGAAAGATGAAAACACTGATTTTGGACGTTAACTTCGAGAACCTAGTAATGTGATAGGTGCTGGCATACAACAGAGTTATGGAAATACAGAAGTGGAGCTCTGAAAAGTGGGCCAGATTCCTTCATAGAATTCACCTATAAAAGCAGTTGGGCGGACACCATTTCCATAATTTAGTTTTTTTTTTTTTTAATCACATTTTGGTTATTTATATTTTCCTTTAAAAAAAAAAAAACAACCACTTCATCAAATTACAGATTAACTAGTGTAGAAGTGTACAAAGAATTCATCTTGTAGAATGTATCATATAACAAAAGCATATTAACATGAGTGTATTAAGTATATACATATACTTTTAAAAAGCATGAACATTGGTGTAACCACCATTCACTACCAGTCCCTTTAAATTTCTCCCCAATATCATTTCCTTCTCTCACCCACAAGAGGTAATCATTTATCCTAAAGTTTGTGAAAATCATTCCCTTACTTTTCTCTACAGCTTCACTATGTAGGTATTTATCCCAGTCATATTTTTCAGTTTTGCCTCTTACTGGACTTCATGTAAAAGATACCACAGCACACATATCCTTCTATGGTTTGCTTCTTTCGCTTGATTTTATAAATGGATGTGTATGTGTGCAATGTTCATTAACTGTTCCTGTAGGATGGTTTTCCACTGTATGATACCACAATTTGTTTGTGCAATCTACTGTTGAAGGAAATTGAGGTTGTTTCCAATTCGGGGCTATGATGAAAAATGCTCCTATGAAAATTCTTGCAGATGTCTATGAGAAAAGTTTACACTTTGCTGGAGTATTTACCCTATTTTCTACAGTGTTTAGGAGTAGAACTGCTGGGTCACAGGATAAGCATAAGTTCAACTTTGCTAGGTGATAAAAAATTATTTTCCAAATTAGCAACTCTTGGAATAGACAGACTTTCAAATGTAAACCAATAATATCTCACTTAATTTTAATTTGCACTTCTCTAAATACTAATGAAATTGGACATATTTCTTTTTACTTACATTTCAGTTTTCCTCTTTTTGAAGTCTTTTTCTAGTTGATATGTTAAAGCTCTTTACATAGCCTTGATAAGAGTCCTTTCTCAGTCAGAGGAAGAGCAAGTATCTTCTTCTAGTTTGAGGCATGTTATCTCACTCCCCTTATGCGGTTCTGAAACAATGTAGCTGAACTGACCAATCCCTTTTTCATGGTCAGTACTTTCTGAGTCTTGATTAAGAATCTTTCCTTTCTCCAAATCATAGGAAATATGCTCTTATTTTACAATTTAAAAGCTTTATACTTGTTACCTTTTACATAAAGGTTTTTATTCAGTCTGGAACTGAGTTTTGTACAGTGTGAGGAATGCATCCGATTTATTTACCTTTTAAAAATGTATATCCAATTATCTTGGCACCATTAATTGAAGTCCATCTTTTCCTTAGTGATCTGCCATGGTATTCTATTGTATTAGTGAGCATCCATATATACAGAGGATGGGTGCTTCTGAGTATTCTATTCTTTCCATTAGCTATTTCCCTATCATATCAATGTCACAATGTTTTAATTATTTTTATTTTTTTTATGCTGATATCTGATAAGGCAAGACCCCAAATTTTATCAAGAAACTCTTGACACAGACAAGAGAAAGAGACCTGCAAAGTACTTAAATACTGGAATGATCAAATTACAACAGGCTTAAAAAAAAAAAAAAAAAGACAAAACTAAATAATTTACTGTTCCAGTTCAGATATATTAACAGAAAACCACTAAAAGTGACAGCTGAAATTAAATTAATTAAGAAAAGCATTAAAAGTCATGGGATCCAGTTATATAGTATACTGGAAGAAATGTATACCCTTTAAAATGCATACTTTTTCAAAAAAGGGTAAAATTTAATAAGTTAAATAATAATCTGAAAGTTAGAAAAAGAGCAATGAAATAAACCCAAGAAATAAAGTAAAAGGAAGGAAATAATGAAGATGAGATAAGAGCAAAACTCAATGAAACAAAACAAATAGTAGAGAGATTAGCAAAACGAAAAGTTGGGTTTTTTAAAGAGATAAAACAAAGCTGGAGGACTTGCACTTCCTACACTGGCATGAGGACATATATATAGATCAATGTAATAGAGCTAAACCAATACATCAATGGTCAATTGATTTTTGACAAGGGTGCCAAGACAAATGAATAGGGAAAGAATAGTATCTTTAATGAATGGTGCTGGACAACTAGGTATCCACATGGAAAAAAATAAATGAGGCCCTTACTAACACCACATTCAAAAATTAACTCAAAATAGACCAAAGATTTAAATATAAAAGCTAAAACTATAAAACTCTTAGAAGAAAGGATGAGAATGGGGGTTAAATCTTCCTGACCCTAGACTTGGCAATGGTTTTTTAGATATGACACCAAAAGCACAAGCACAAAAGAACAAATTAAACACCTTTGCATACTAAAGGACATTATCAAGAAAGTGAAAAGACAACCCACAGACTAGGAGAAAATATTTGCAAGTCATATATCTGAGAAAGATCTAGTATCCAGAATATACAAAGAACTCCTGCAATTCAACAACAAAAAGACAGACAACCTAAATAGAAAGTGGGCAAAAACATTTCTCCAAAGAAGATATACAAACAGCCAATAAGCACATGATAAGATGGTCAACATCAGTAAGCCATCAGGCAAATGCAAATCAAAACTATGCTACACCACTTCACATCCAGTAGTAGGATGGCTATAATCAAAAAGGCAAACAATAACAAGTGCTGACTGATGTGGAGAAATTAGAATCCTTGTACATTACTGGTAGGAATATAAAATGGTGCAACTGCTGTGGGAAACAGTTTGGTGGGTGCCTCAATAGGTTAAACATACAATTAATACATGACGCAGCTCCTAGGTATATACCAGAAAGAACTGAAAACAGATACTCAAACAGAAACATTTTATAATGTTCACAGCAGTACTATTCACAATAGCCAAAAGGCAGAAACAAGCCAAAGGTCCACCAACTGATGAATGGATGGATAAACAAAATGTGGTACATAAATACAACGAAATATCACTCAACCATAAAAAGGAAGGAAGTACTAATACATGCTACAACATGGATAAACCTTGAGGACATTATGCTAAGTGAATAAAATCAGACACATATTATATGATTCCATTCACATGAAATATCCAGAATATGCAAATCCACAGAGACAAAAAGCAGATAAGTGGTTTCCAAGGGCTGGTGTGAGTGGAATGGGGAGTGGCTACTTAATGGATCAAGAGTTTCCCTTTGGGGTGATGAAAATGTCCTGAAACTATATAGTGGCGATAGATGAAGAACACTGTAAATGTACAAAATGTAACAATGATGTATTTCATGTTTTGTGTTATTTTACAATTAAAAGATTAGAAATTTCAAGACTGATGAATCTCTGGTATGTTCATTAATTGCTGACTGTTCTCAACAAACCACAAAAATATGGGCACATTATACTACTACTTAGTGCCTGTAAAAGAAAGGCAGCCAAAAAAACCCAATATGAGTGGTGAAAGAGGGATGTGAATACAGATGTGAAACAGATAAATGGATACTATAAAAAAGATTTGTGTCAATACTTTGATTGTTCTATCAGTTAATAAGACAAGCCTGAAAACTCTCCAACTGTGATTATGGATTTGTCTTTTTCCCCTTTGTATTTTACTTTTTGCTTTCTATATTTTGTGGTCATAATATTAGGTATGTAAAATTTAGAATTGTTTTATTTTCAAATTGAAGTGTGTCTTTTATCAGTATGAAACAACTCAATTTATCTCTAGTAAAGGTTTTTGCCTTAATCTATATTAGTATTTGCATGATATACTTTTACTTTCCATCCTTTTACTGTCAATATTTTTTAAATTTATCAATATACAATAGAGTTGATTTTCTACTTTTAATATTTTAAAACTTTTTTTTTGTAAATTGCATAGAATTTAAAATTCAGTTTGACACTCTAAGGCTTAATTCATTTTATATTTAATGTAGTTACTAATATTCGGATTCACATACATCATTTTGTTTACTACTTATTTTATAAACTATGTTTTTCTGTTTTTTCTTCTTTTGAAGTTTGCACTTTTCCTTATTTCATCCTCTACACTAATTCACAAGTTACTCCCTCTATTTCTATTCATTGCTATTTATTATAACATACATGCTGATTACCTTCAGACTCTGAAAAGTCACCTATCTGTACTCTCTTCACCAACAAATACCTTAGAATACTAACTGCATCCTTCTTCTGACTTACACGCTATCATTGGCACATGCATATTAATTCTATTTTTAAAAGACAATGAAACATGATTAATGTTTTATAAAAATCATTGTTTAGATTTACTAAGATTTTAACTACTTTTTGTGCTTTTCATTCCTTCTTATATCTCATGCCTTCCACCTGAAAATCACTTTCCTCCTGCCTACATTTTTCAAAATTTCCTTTAGTGAAGACTTCCTAACCACAAACACTCAGTTTTTGTCTATATGAAATGTATGAATTTCCTGATTTTTTTCTCTTAGTACAGAATTCTAGATTTTTTTTTTTTAACTTAAGGTAATATTCCAATGTCTTCTGGGTGTGATACCATTGAAGATCTTTTCTCCTCTAGATGTCAAAGACCTTTTCTTTGTCTTTAGTGTTCTACTATTTCACTGTGACAAGGCTAAGTGAGGGTTTCCTTTTATTTAATGAACTTGAATTCCCGTGTTTCTTGAGTTCAAAAGTTGTTCATGAGTTGTAGAAAATTCTTAATCATTATCCTTTCAACTGTTACCTATTCACCATTTATGGAAGGCAATCAGGTAATATTTAGATATACTTAAACTTGTGTCTTAACTTCTCTTTCACAGTTTTCAGGTGTTTCTCTTAAATACATGCCGGATAATTTCTTTAAACATATATTCCAGTTCATTATTTCCTCCTTCAAGTTTATGTAAACTGCAGTTAAATTCATCCATTGAGAATTTTTCAGAAGTTTCAACTGATATAATTTTCAAGTCTTTAAGTTCTAGCTGTTTTTAAAAAATATTTTTGGATACTCTACACTTTCTGAACCTTTGTACATATTCTTAACTTGTTTAAACATATTAAGCACTTATTTTTATATTCTGTGTCTGATTATTCCTATTTTCTAGCAGGTCTGCTGTTGACTTCTGCTCATGGTGTTTAGTTTCCTGATGCTATTTATGACTGTCCGTTGCTCTACTTACTTAGAATTTTATTTCTGGGAAAACTTTCAGCCCTGAGATGGAAATGAGTTTCTTCAAAGAGAATTTGTATCTGCTTCCCCAAGAGTCTGGGGATACTCACTGCGAGTCCATGATTACTACCATTCTGGGGATAAATTCAAATTAAAGTATCTTAGGAAAAGAAATTTTTTGGACCACCTAGATAGTGTTAAATTCAAAGTTCAAATCACAAAAGGGTCAACTTGTTGCTCAAAATTCTCAGCTGATCCCTGTACCGGCCAGTTGAGAGAGAGAGGAGAGAGAGAGAGAGAGAGAGAGAGAGAGAGAGAGAGAGAGAGAGAGAGAGAGAGAGAGAGAGAGAGACACACACACTCTCTCTCTCTCTCTCTCCTCTCTCTCTCTCTCTCTCCTCTCTCTCTTCCCTCTCTCTCAGTAGTGATCTTGTCCCCATATTCTCACACACACACACTCTCTCTCTCTCTCTCAGTAGTAATCTTGCCCCCATATTCACACACACACACACACACTCTCTCTCTCTCAGTAGTGATCTTGCCCCCATATTCACACACACACACACACACACACACTCTCTCTCTCTCAGTAGTGATCTTGCCCCCATATTCACACACACACTCTCTCTCAGTAGTGATCTTGCCCCCATATTCTCACTCACTCACACACACACACACACACACTCTCTCTCTCTCTCTCTCTCTCTCTCTCTCAGTAGTGATCTTGCCCCCATATTCACTCCAACAAGGTTTTATCTAGACTAATGGTCTCTGAAGTGTGGTCCCCAACCAGCAAAATCAGCACCATCTGGGAACTCATTAGAAATGCAAATTTTAAGGCCTTACCCCAAACCTAACTGAATCTTAAACTCTGGAAATGTTGTCCAGCATTTTTTTTTTTTTTTTTTTTTTGACCAGTAAGGGGATCGCAATCCTCGGCACGGTGTTGCCTGCACTACGCTCAGCCAGTGAGCATACCGGCCATCCCTATATAGGATCCAAACCCACAGCCTCGGTGCTACCAGCGCCACGCTATCCCGAGTGAGCCACAGGGCCGGCCCAGCAGTCTTCTTTCTAACAAGCCCTCCAGGTGATTCTGATGCATATTAAAAACTAAAAACATGGAGAAGATCAATTTTCTTTGCAATCTGGGCAGATGGTGAGGTTGATAGTGGTTTCCACTTCAGCCCTCTGAGTCTCAGCATTAAGGGGAAGAAGACGACCTACAAGATTCATAACCTCAGAAAGATACTATTATTTCCTCAGGTTCCTCAATGCTCCCTGAGGCTAAGGAAAAGAAACTCAAGTGTTGGGAAAAATAGGAAAATGTCAGGGCCCCTCAGATGTTCAGAATCTTGCCAAGCATTTGCTGTAAATATCTTCAGGTGTTCCTTGTTACTACTTAATGTAAATTGTTTATGGGCACCCAGGTGTCCAGGGTTGTGGACTTAAGTATAAAAGACTAACAGCTCTGATCCACAGTGCCTCTCAGAACTCTCAGAGAAGCCATTAGGACAGTTGCTCCTAGATCTGAATAAAACCATTCATTTTTCTATACCCACAGCTCCTAAAACCTTTTTCTTCTATTACCTAGCTCACAGACCTGCGTGTGAAGGGTTTGTACCCCAATCTGTGCAACAGACTCAAGGGGTCTATAAGCCCTAGCTTTACATCAAGTTTACCAGGTTTTAGCAAATGCCCTCCGGCTAAAAGCCAACTGAAGTGTTACAAACTTAACTTCCCAGGGAACCTGTGCCTTCACTTAGTTTTTTTCTATGAGAACTTTTTTAGTTGATGCTTTAACTGGAATTTTTAAAAACTTTTTATTTTGAAATAATTATAGATTCAAAAGAAGTTGCAAAGATAGTAAAAGAGGTCCCCTGTACCATGAACCCAGTTTCCCCAATGGTTACATCTTACTGAACTATAGTATAAAATCAAAACTAAGAAACTGACATTAGTATAATGTGTGCATAGCTCTGTATCACTGTATCACATGTGTAGATTTGTGTACCTAACACCACCACAGTCAAGATACAGAAATACTCCATCATCACAAAGACTACCACTTTACAGTCACATCCACTTCCCTCTCTGTTCCCACAATCCCCATCCCTAATCCCTGCCAACAACAGATAACTGTTCACCATTTCTGTAATTTTGTCATTTCAAGAATGTTATATAAATGGAATCATACTGTATATGACTTTTTAGGATTGGCCTTTTTTCACTCAGTATAATGTCTTTAAGATATATCCAAATTGTTGCATATATCACATTCCTATTTTATTACTGAGTAGGATTCCATAGTATAGATACATCACAGATGTCCCAGAGATTTTTCTCCCATGTTTTAGAAGTTTTATGGCTACACATTTATATCTGTGATACATTTGGGATTAATTTTTGTATAAGTATGTGGTTTAGGTCAAGATTCATTTTGTTGCCTATGGACATCCAACCATGCTTGCACCATTTGTTGTAAAGGCCATCCTTTCTCCATTAAGTCTCTTTCCCACCTCTGTCAAAAATCAATTGGCCTTACTTTTGTGGAGCTATTTTGGGTTTCTAGTTTGTTCCACTGACCTGTGAGTCTGTATGTCTGTCAATACCTCACTGGAATACATTATTCCAGCTATGTAATAAGTATTGAAATCAAGTAGAGTGATTCATTCCACTTTTTCTTTTTTTTCAAAATGGTTTTAGCTATTCTAGTTCCTTTGCCTTTCAATATAAATCTTACGGTAATTTTTTCATATCTACAGAAAACTTTACTGAGATTTTGACAGAAATTTTGTTAAAACTTGTATATCTGTCCTGAGAAAATAGACATCTATAACTATGTTGAGTATTCCAATCTACAAACACAGTATGTATCTTCATTTATTTAGGTCTTTGACTTCTTTCACCAGCATTGCAGTTTTCAGCATACAAGTCCTATACATGTTTTGTTACATTCACACCGAAATATTTCATTTTCTTTGAACAATTCCAAATAGTATTGTACTTTTAATTTCATTTTCCACATTTTCATTGCAAGTGTAGACAAATACTATTTTTTTATGTTGGTATTGTATCCCGTGATCTTGATGAACTCATTAGTTTTTTGGTTTTTGGTTTTTTTTGTAGATTACTTGGGATTTTCTACATAAAGGATCATGTCACAGTCAAAGAGAAAGTTTTCATTTCTCCGTTTCCAATCTGCATGACTTTTTTCCCCCTCCCTTGTCTTACTGTGCTGGCTCGAACTTCCAATACCATGTTGAAGAAGAGTGGTAAGAATGGACATCCTTGCCACCTTGTTTCCAACTATAGGAGGATAGCATTCAGTCTTTTATCAAGTATGATGTTGATTATATGTTTTCTGTAGATGTTCTTTATCCAGTTTAGAAAGTTCCCTTCCATTCCTAATTTTCCAAGAGTTTTAAGCATAAATGGTGTTGAACTTTGTGTCAAATCATTATGCAAAAATTAATATGATCATGTGATTTTTATTCATTATCCTGTCAATACAATTACACTGATATATTGACAGATTTTCAAATATTGAGCCAACCTTGTATCCCTGGAATAAAGTCCACTTGGTCATAGTGTGTAATTCAATTTATATATTGGCTGAATTATATTAATATTTTAAGAGTTTTTTACATATATACTTATGAAAGATATTGGTCTTCTTTATTGGTAGTTTTCTTTCTTTGTATTGACTTTGCCTGGTTTTGGTAGCATAATATTGATTTCATAAAATGAATTAGGAAGTATTCCCTTATCTTGTATTTTCTGGCAGAGACTGTGTAAAAATTGTGTAGATTCCTTAAGCACTTGGTAGGATTCTCCAGTGAAACCATCTGGGCCAGTTTTCATTTTAAAATTATAAATTTCCTTAATAGTTATAGTACTATATGAATTATTGACATCTTACTCGGAGAGTTCCAGTAGCTTGTATTTTCTCAGGAATTAGTTCATGTCATCAAATTTGTAAAATTTACTTTTGTAGAGTTGGTTATAGTATTCCCTTATTATCCTTTTGATGCCTGCAGGGTGTGTATCTCATATTTCACTCCTGATACTGGTAATTTGTGTTTTCTCCCTTTTTTCCTTGTGAGTTTTGTTTAAGTTTTGTCCGTTGAGTTTTTAATTTTGGTCACTATATTTTTCAGTTAAAATTTTTCTATTTGGTTCTTTTTATCTTTATTTGTTGAGATTTACTCTTTGTTGAAAATTTCTATTTTTTAAAATTTGTTTCAAGCATGTTCATAATTGCTTATTGAGACTTTTCCGGTTCTTGGTCTGAAAGATTTTCCATTGAAACCTGGATATGGGGAGTATTACATTAGGAGACTCTGGATCTTATTTAAATATTCCATTAAAGGAGGCTTCCTCTGACACTGCTCTGGTGGAGAAACTGCCTAGTAGAGGTGGAAGTGCAGGTTCCTCACTAGGCTTTTCTTGGCCACGGGTGTGGGGGAAGGGAAGAAAGAAATCATACTTGGCAAAGGTGGGTGAGTTCAGGCTCCCTGCCAATTGTCACTGCTCCCTACATTGCCTCCTCTGACATTATGGAGGGAGGGGTTGCCTTCTTATAGCCTGAAAACTGTGAAAGTCTAGGTCCCCACTTGGCCTTTGCTGTACTGTTTGGATGGAATGAAGTGGTTATTTTAAAAACTTTCCTGTTTTACTAGTCAATCCCTTTACTGGTCCCTGGCTAGAGAGAATAGATTTTTCCTGGGTCTTTTATTTGTATTTGCCCAACATTTCCAGATTGCCAGGTTCTCTGCATACATTCTGAAATATATGAGGCAATAAGAAAACCCAGGATTTTTACCTTCATATTATTGGGTCCTGAGCTGATCTACCTTCTCTCCACTTTTCAATCTTCTTTTATGTATTTTGTACATACTGCCCCGGGTTTTTAGCTGTACTTAGCAGGAATTACAGGGAAAAGTATGTCTACTCCACCTTGGAAGCAGAAGTCTGTACTATATCACTTTTAAGTTTACTTATGTTTTCTTGATGATTAGGCTTGAGAGAGAGAGATGAGCATGCATGTGCTAGAGAGAGAGAGAAAGAGAGAAAGAGAGAGAGAGAGAGAGAGAGAGAGAGAGAGAGAGTGTGAGTGTATGTGTGTGCGCGTGTGTTAAAAGAATCAGATCTTGGATTCAAAGAAATGTTTCTAATTCATTTCATTCATTTTCCTTCTTTGACTCTATAAGTACTTGGTGATTTTACTTATTTCACAAAATATTTAGGATTGGCTTTCTAGCAGAAAATGACAAAGAACCCAAGAACTAGCCAAACTGAGAAGGCACCCATTAGTTAAGAGAGGGCCAACCATAAGGAAATAAAGGGGGTAATTCACAGAAACAGTGGATCAAGACATGAAACTGGGGAGTTCCCAACAAATTTATCTAGATCACTAATATTTCCCATGGTCTTGTTTATTCTCTGCATACTTTACTCTCAGAGACAAATATGTTAAAGTCTTCTACTATGAACAATAAAAAAAAGATCCTTTCTTTTCTATTTAATGTTTTATGCCTTTAATTCTGTCAGATCTTATATTAACATTATAATTCTTGGTTTCCTCTGCAATTTCGCAACCTTTTTTTTAAAGCGCTCATGAATTTTTAAAAAACTTTTAATCTTTCTGTCTCACTTTGTTTCAGATGATTTTCTTTCAGAAAGCATTTACCTAGGTTTTGTTTTCTGACTATCTGGATTTCAGAGGGCAGAGAGGAAGACAGAATGAGCAACATGCATACGTCACGATTTTACCTAGAATTCTTGAGCTCCTACAGCATTTTAACTTTGTCTCATAGTAATTTTAAGTACATGATTTTGGCATATTTGCATACATGCTATCTCCTTCCACAAAGACTGTAGGCATTTGGGAGATGGAAATTTTTGATTAATTTTTAAAGTTCCCAAAATATTTTGCATGTTCCCTTGCTTATAAAAGATTAAAAAATTATATTTTGAATTTAAATAAATCAGGAAGATTAATCTTGCAGCATTATGAGGCTAGAGAGTATATCAACAATGAGATCCTGGTAAACACACAGTCTGCCAGTTCAGAAATGTATGGTGAGAATGGCCACCACCAAGATATTCAATCAGTTTCTGCACAGTGGCCTGATGTGAAACTCTCCAACTCATATTAAGTACATGACGAAAAACTAATGACTAGTGGGAAACAACAGCAGATGGCCAATCTGGTAACAATCTTAAACAGGAGTGTTCTTTAGGAATAAAAACGAGGAGCTGTAAACAGTACCAGAATTTGTAAACTCAAAAGTAGCACACAAAATTTATGCAGTCTTAAAAATGTATATAGAAAAAACAAATCTTTTACCCTAAACTTTCTAAGCTTCATCTGGACCACATTTACTTATAACAATTTTCAAAGGTGATCACCCATAGTTGCCTCTGTCGTCACAGAAGGGACCCATAATTAGAGTCAAAATATAATGTGACCTTTGTTTCCTCTGATATTGCTCTATTTTACCAACTATTTAATAATTTGAATTCCTTAAATGTATCCTGGCTAAATGGGAGAAACTGGAGGTACACAAGAAATGTTCAAGGGGTAATCAGTCTAGAATTCATACCGCCAACCCACATATTAAATAACCCGGGTTTGTAATTGATAAATCTATTGCACACATTGTTATATATTTTTAGGTACATATTTCTCTGCCTCCTTTCACTTCTGGCTCTCTGTCTTCTACTGCCTTCTTTTGCAAACAATAAAAACAAAAACCACAAAAGCTTGTCTTATGAGGTAAGTCAAAACTGAAATTAATTGATGTCAAATTAGCCAATAAGTATTCTGGGCAGGGGCCTAGTGCCCACCACATCAAGGAAAAGGGTGAGAGAAATTCATCATGGCTCTTACTCCTCATTTCAGCAAAGAAAATATTTAATGCCCAATCAAATGCCCACCATCATCCCCATAAAGTTCCACACCTCTCTGACCTTGGCCCAGCCCTCTACTCCTCCCCATCTCTTCCAAACCTATTTATGGAGCCACCAGAATCAAAACTCCAAATTCTCCTATATCCTCGATCTTTTTCTTAAGCATTTACTTTGCCTCTTTGCTTTGAATGAAACCTTGTGTTATCTCAAAACACTACTTCTCACGCTGCCCTTTCAAATGGTGCTACAGGTATCCAGCTTACTTCTTACTGCTACCATCATTCCCCAACTCTTATACATACACAAAAATTTGCTCCTTTAAGCTCGTGTTATTCAACTATAACACCCAGTGCCCTTCTCTGTTGCTATGATCCACCAGTCTCCTAGTCATGATCCTGACTGCTGAAGATTTCCGCACCTCAGTAAGTTTTCCCCTTTACCCTAAGCCTTGCTATAATCCCAAGTGATAACAACATCTCTCAGACCATACCCTCCAAAACCATGGACTTACAGTTCTCTGACATGCTCATCTACAATAATCTACCACTCCACCTACCCCGATCCACCTATTCCTGAAGTCACTATCTGAATCTAGTCATTATCTGAAACTGACCCACTTGTAGAAAAAATACTTCAGGTATCCCACCACTCTGACTACAATCTCTTCTCCTGGTAGCTTGCTTTACCATTATCAATATGAACATTGTATTAGTCTGTTTTGTGTTGCTATAACAGAACACCTGAGTCTGGGTAGTTAATAAAGAACAGAGGTTTATTTGGCTTACAATTCTGGGACAGCTGAATCTGTTGCAAGCCTCAGACTGCTTCTACTCATGGCGAAAAGTGGCAGGCAGACAGCAGGTATAAACAGATCATATGTCAAGAGGAAGCAAGAGAGAGAGAAGGGAGGTGCCAGGGTCTTTAAACAACCAGCTCTTGCAGGAACAGAGCACGATCTCACTCAGGCCCCTGTCCCCAAGGGAGAACATTAATTCATTCATGAGGAACCCACCTCCATGACACAAACAGCTCCCAACACTGCCACAATGGGGATTAGATTTCCACATGAGTTTTGGTGGGAAGAACACACCCAAACTCTATCATTCTGCCCCTGGCCCCCCAAAACTCATGTCACTCTCACTTACAAAATACAATCATTCCATCCCAACAGTCCCAAAAGCCTTAGCTTGTTCCAGCACCAACTTTAAAGTCCAAAGTCTCATCTGAGACCAAAGGCAAAACTCCTTCCAGCTGTGAACCTGTAAAAATCAAAACCAAATTTATCTACTGCCAAGATACAATAGTGAAACAGACATTGGGTACACATTCCCATTACAACAGGGAGAAATAGGCCAAAAGAAAAGAAACAGGGCCCAAACAAGTCCGAAACTCAGCAGGGCAGACATTAAGTCTTAAAGCTCCAAAATAATCATCTTTAACTCCAAGTACTGCATCCTGGGCACAATGGGGCATTTGGGCCCCCAAAGCATTGGGGCAGCCTCACTTCCACAACTCTGCCAGGCAGCTAATGCCTACAGCTTTTCCAGGCCTCCAATGCATGTTGCCAGTGGCCCTGCAGTTCTGGGGTCCTGGTGGCAGTCTTGCTACATTGGCTGTACTAAACATTTCCCCAGCGTGGGCTCTCTGTGGGGGCTACAACCCCACTTTTCTGCTTGGCATTGCTCTAGTAGATGGTCTCCATGGCAGCTCCACCCCTGCAGCAGGTCTCTACCTGGGCCCCAGGCTTTTCCATACATCATCCTCTGAAATCTGGGTGGAGGCTGCCATGCCTCCGTTGCTCTCATATTCTGCCAGCCTACAGACTTAACACCACATGGACATGACCAAGATTTCTGGTTTGGGCTCTCCAGAGCTGCTGCACGAACCACACCTGGGGCCACTTGAGGCAGGGCTGCTCAAGCCTGAGCAGCTGGGATGCAGGGAGTAAGTTCCCAAGGGCAGTGGTGCCCCAGGTCTGTCCTCTGAAACAACTCGAGCCTCTCAGGCCTCTGGGCCTGTGATGGGAGAGACACCCTTCCAGACTGCTGAAATGCCTTCAGGGCCTTTCTCTCATTGTCTTGGACATTAGCATCTGGCTGCCCCACAGCCAAGCCAATGTCTTTAGCAACCAGTTTATCTACTTTACCCTTGCATTTTTCTCCTGCTCTCTGCTTCTCTACCACATGGCCAGGCTGCAAATTTTCCTAATCTTTATGCTCTGCTTCCCTTTTAAATTCTGGCTTACATCATTCCTTTTCTGCCATAACTCAGCCTAAATTGCTGCAAGTAGCCATGCAGCTTCCTTAATGCTTTGCTGCTTGGAAATTTCCTCCACCAAACACTCTGGTTTACAACTCTTAACTCCCGTCTTCCACAAAGTCCTAGGACATGGACACAATGCAGCCTAGTACCCTTCTATGGTGTAGCAAGGATGATCTTTTGTCCAATTCCCAATAAATTCCTCATTTCTATCTAAGACCTCATCATCAGCATGGACCTTACTGTCCACATTTCTATAACCATTCTGGTCACAACCCTTTAACCATGTAGCTCTAAAATGTTCCAAACTTGATCTTTTTGTTTTCTTCTAAGTCTCCAAATTCCTCTAACCTTTGCCTATTACCCAGTTCCGAAGCTGCTTCCACATCTTCAGGTATCTGTATAGCAACATCCCACTCCTGGTACCAATTTTCTGTACCAGTCCATTTTGTGTTGCTATAACAGAATACCTGAGACTAGGTAATTTATAAAGAACAGAGGTTTATTTGGCTTATGATTCTGGGACAGCTGCATCTGGTGCAAGCCTCAGACTGCTTCTACTCATGGCAGAAAGCAGCAGGCAGCCAGCATGTACAAATATCACATGGCAAGAGGAAGTAAAAGAGAGAGAGGAGAGGTGCCAGGGTCTTTTAAACAACCAGTTCTCATGGGAACTAACAGAATGAGATCTCACTCAGGCCCCTCTCCCCCAGGGAGAGCATTAATCCATTTGTGAGGGATCCGCCCCTTGACTCAAACAGCTCCCAGCACTGCCACATTGGGGATGAGATTTCCACATGAGTTTTGGTGGGGACAACACATCCAAACTCTATCACCATTTGACCTTAGATGGTCTTTAGTGCCTTAACTTTCTACCTCCTCCCATCTCTCTTCTTTTTAGTAGATTCTTTCTTAAGCAACTTAAATTCCATGCTCCATTTGTTAAAAAGACTCTTATCAATACCCTAAATTACTCAGATTCTTGTCTAAGGAAATACAAATTTGTCTGCAAAATTCCAACCCCATATGAACCCAGCTGTCTGCTTTCTCCATACCTATACCCAAGTGCAAATGGAAAAGGTAACATAAGAAGATGGATGTATTGCCTGTGAAACTATCATTTCACAGTCAACCTCACTAACTGCACAATAATGCCCTTTTCTCAGTTAAAATTACTTTCCATTCTCTGTAATACTTATTCAAATTTTCTCCATTCTCTCCAAACTTCCCATCCCCATCATGTCCTTCTCTTCACAAAAGAAAACCACTTTTTCAATTGCAACTTCTAGCTGCCAAACACCGTATACACTCTTAACATCCCTGAATCTGGCTTCTGCCTCCATCAAACAGGTCTCTCTGAGGCTACCAATGGGACATTTTTCCAATACACATTTAACTTTACCTTTCAGAAGCACCTTACATTGTTGATCAATTGAATCCTTGAAGCATTCTCTTCCCTTACATGGCAGGTATATCAGGTCCTAATCCTTGGAAACTGTGAATGTTACCTTATATGGTAAAGTTCTGGCAGAAGTGATTAAAGATTCTGAGAATATCCTGTACTATCTAGTGGGCCTTAAGTGCCATCAGAAATGTCTTATAAGACCAAGGCAGAGGGAGATTAGATATGCAGGAAAAGAGGAGGCAATGTGACCATGGAGGCAGTGATTGGAGTGGTGCACCCACTAGTCAAGGAATGCCAGCAGCCACCCGAAGGTGGAAGAGGCAAGGCACAGATTCTCCCCTAGAGCCTCTCGTGGGAGCATGGCCCTGATGACACCTTGATTTCAGACCAGTAATACTGATTTCAGATTTCTGGCATCCAGAACTGTGAGAGAATAATTTCTGTTGTTTCAAGACAGTAAAATTGTGGTAATTTTTAAAGCAGCCACAGGAAACTAATACACAGTAACTTCTTTATCTTAAACTCACTGTTTTGGGTTTGATGAAATCAGTTCTTCTTCAGGCTTCTTTAATGATTTACTATCTTCTCTACTAGGAAATTAAAAATGGTAATTTCTCAAAAGATAGGACTTTCCCCCCTATATTCCTCTCCTCTGTTAATCTCATCCACACTCACAGCAATTACCACCTCAATACAATAAATCCAAGTACATATTTCCAACCCTGATTTCTCCTCTGATTTCAAACCCACTGCCTACAGGACACTTTTGTTTCAACATTCAGCTTCACTGAGTTGAGGAGACAGATCAGGAAGGTAAAGGTGACTGGAATTTACAGGGCAGTGTAGACAGAAGAGAGCTTATTGGAAGGAGAAAGAGCTCCAGAAATCAGCATAGGGATCCAGTTGTGTTTTCGGCTGAATACTAATTTGCTTACGCATATGGCAAAACTTCACAAGTCTGAGGCAAAGGAAAAATGCAAAGGTGCTATAAGATGAACAATTCCCAGAACTCATTCAGAAACAAAGATTAAGAACTACCACAGACCTCATGTGAAACTATGCAAGTTAGAGATAAGGAAACTACAACTTTAAAGTGCTGAAAGACAAACGCGTCCATGCAAAGAAATGCCTACCATTGCCCTTTTCACTCTCATTCTCTCACAAGTGCACAGTAGAGTTTTCCAGAGGCTAAGCAACCTGTGATATCACAACAGGTTGTGTTACTTTTTCTTGAAAAAGTTATTTCATAAAAACATTTGTTAGCTTTATTATTTTGTAAATGAACTAATGGATATGTATTTTTAATTTCTTGTTCTAATTTCTAATAAGGTAAATTTCAATAGCTATAGTCCACATAAAAGAAACCTCTTGAAATCTTCAATAATTTTTATGAACATAAAGACAAAATTTTGATAACTGTTGCTTTAGAAATAGTGGCTCTATCAAATTAGTGTTTCTTTGTGATGTCACAGGGAATGTGGGAAAGTCTGTCATTACAAATTCCATTTCTTTAATAAATTCACAGCTTTCTTTTTGTGTCACTCTGGGTAATGCATGTCTTCAAAAAGAATGTACATATTATCTAAGTTGATTAGTTATTAGTACACAGTTATTTATAATATTCCCTTATTCTTTTAATATTTGCAGAATATGCTGTGATATCCCTCTTTCGCTCCAGTTATTGATAATTTGTGGCTTCTCTCTTTTTATACTGTTCAGTCTGGCTGGATATTTAACAATTTTACTGATTTTTTTTCCAAAAAGTATTAATTGTATAAATCTTGGCTCTCAAATACCTGGCACAAAGGCCCGGTAAGTCCCCCAACCACATTATGACAACGGTGGAATAAAGAAATATGGCAACATTTAGAAGATATGCAGACCTCACTGAACCAGTATTTTCCAAATAAACAATACATGATGTTTTAAACTCATAGATGGCTAAGGCTCATTTAAACTGTATGACAGACCAATAGATTTTAATAAAATATGAAAATTTTATTTATATGGCTTCAGATTTCATACTGCAACCAACTTGCAGGTAAATTTTTTAAAAATTTTATTGGTTGATTTATTTTACCATTATACAACATATAAACATTTCTTGTGGCCCTGTACCAATTTTTCCCTAATCTTCCCTCCACTCCTCCTTTCCTACTGCTTGTGGCCACAGTTCCATTCTCTCCTTTTGAGAGTTCAAGAATTACTGTGATTGTTGTATCTTATCTTATCTCTCTCTCTCTCTCTATTTATTATTATTTAATTTATTTATTTCAGCTCCCACTTATGTATCTGGCTTATTTTGCTAAACATAATTTTCTCTAAATTCATCCATGTTGCTACAAATGGTAGAATTTCATTTCTTTTTATGGCAGAGTAGATTTCCACTGTGTACATGTACCACATTTTCCTTATCCACTTATCCATCCACGTACACTTAGGCTGTTTCCAACTCTTAACTATTGTAAATAAAGCTGAGATAAAAGTAAGAGTGCACTTATCCCCTCAACATGATGACTTCCATTCCTCTGGGTATACACCCAGCAGCAGGATTGCTGGATTGTATGGCAGTTCTGTCTGTAATTGTTTGAGGAACCTCCACACTGTTTTCCATGACAGCTACACTAATTTACAGTCCCACCAACACTGTAGGAGGGGTTCCCCTTACTGCACATCCTTGGCAGCATTTATTACTTTCTGTCTTTTTGATACTGGCCAGTCTAACTGGCATGAGGTATCTCAGTGTGTACTGATGCTCTTTTGCCCATTTTTAAATCAAGTTTCTTTACTGTTAAGTGGTTTGAGTTCCTTGTATATTCTGGATATGAATCCCTTTTCGGATGCACAGTTTCTGAATATATACTCCCATTCTGTAGGTTGTCTTTTGATTCTGTTAACTGTTTCTTTTGCTGTTCAGAAGCTTTTTAGTTAGATATAATCCCATTTGTTTATTTTTCCTTTCGTTGCCTGAGATTTGGGGGTCTTGTTCATAAAGTCTTTGCCAAGTCCTACTTCCTGAAGTGTTTCCACTATGTTTTCTATTACTAGTTTTATAGTTTCCAGTTTTATAAGTCTTTAATTCATTTTGAATTGATTTTGGTATATGGTGAGAGGTACAGATCTAGTTTCATTCTCCTATATATGGAGGTCCAGTTTTCCTGCACCACTTATTAAAGAGGCTCTCCTTTCCCCAGTGTATGCTTCTGTTGCCCTGGTGAAATATCAGTTGGCTGTAAGTATGTGGCTTGATTTCTGGGTTCTCTATTCTGTTCCACTGGACTGAGTGTCTGTTTTTATGCCAGTACCATGCTATTTTGGTTACTATAGTGTTGTAGTATAATTTAAAGTCAGGTAGTGTAATGCCTCCAGCTTTATTTATTTATTTATTTGCTCATGATTGCTCTGGCTATTTGGGGTCTTTTGTTGTTCCATACGATTATTAGGATTGTTTTTTCTATTTCTGTGAAGAATGTCACTGGTATTTTGATAGGGATTGCATTGAATCTGTAAATAGCTTTGTGTAGTATGGACATTTTCACAATGTTAATTCTTTGAATCCAAGAGTGTGGAATGTCTTTCCATCATTTTGTGTCCTCTTTAATTTCCTTCAGCAGTGATTTGTAGTTATCACTAAAAATCATTGACCTCCTTGGTTAAATTGATTCCTAGGTATTGTATTTTTTTGATGACTACTGTAATGGGCTTGCTTTTTTGATTTCTTTTTCTACTAGTTGGTTTTTGGAGTACAAAAAAGCTACTGATATTTGCATGTTGATTTTGTATCCTGCAACTTTACTGAAATAATTTAGCGGCTCTAAGAGTTTTTTGGTAGAGTCTAGGTTTTTCTATATATAGGATCATGTCATCTACACACAGGGACAGTTTGACTTCATCTTTTCCAATCTGGATGCACTTTATTTCTTTCTCTTGCTTGACTGCTCTGGCTAGTACTTCCAACACTAAGTTAAATAGGAGTGGTGAGAGTAGGTATCCTTCTCTTATTCCTGTTCTTAAGGAAAAAGCTTTCACAGCTTTTCCCCATTCAGGATGATACTGGCAGTGGGTTTGTCATAGATGGCTTTTATTATATTGAAATACTTTCCTTCTATATCTAATTTGCAGAGAGTCTTTATCATGAAGGGATGTTGAGTTTTGTCAAATGCTTTTTCTGCATCTATTGGGATAATCATATGGTTTTTGTCCTTGATTTTGTTGTGGTACATCACCTTTATTGATTTGCATATGTTGAACCATCCTTGCATCCCTGGGATGAATCCCACTTGATCATGGTGTATACTTTTCTGAGGCATTGCTATAGTCTGACTGCTGATATTTTGTTGAGGATTTTTGTGTCTAAGTTCATCAAAGATATTGGCCTTTACTTTTTCTGTTGTTGTATGTTTTTCTGGTTTTGGTATCAGGGTGATACTGGCCTCACAGAATGAGTTTGGGAGAATGGCCTTTGTTTCAATTTTTTAAAAATAGTTTGAAGAGAATTGGTATTAATTCCTCTTTTACAGTCTGGTAGAATTCAGCAGTAAAGCCTTCTGGTTCTGGGCTTTTCTTCGTTGGAAGACTGCTGATTGCTGCTTCAATTTCGTTGCTTGTTCTTGGTCTGTTCAGGTTTTCTATTTCTTCTTTGTTCAGTATTGTAGTTTGTAAACATCCAGAAATTTATCTATTTCCTCCAGGTTTTCAAATTTGTTGGTGTATAGTTGTTTATAATCATCTCTAATAATTCTTTGTATTTCTGTATTGGTCATAATGTCCTTTTTTTTCACTTCTGATTTTATTTGGGTCTTCTCTCTTTTCTTTTTTTAGTTAGCCTAGCTAATGGCTTGTCTATTTTGTTTATCTTCTCAAAAAAACAACTTTTTGTTTCATTGATCTTTTATTTCATTTTTTGGGTCTCTTTCATTTAGTTCTGCCCTGTTCTTAATTATTTCTTTCCATCTTCTAATTTTGGGATTGGACTGTTTTTTGTTTTTCTAGTACATTAAGATGTAATGATAAATTGTTTATTTGAAATCTTTCTATTCTTTTGATGTAAGCATTTATTGAAATAAATTTCCCACTTAGTACTGCTTTTGCAGTATCCCACAGGTTTTGGTATGATGTGTCTTTATTTTTGTTAGTTTCAAGAAATTTTCTGATTTCTTGTTTAATTTCTTCTTGAACTCATAGGTCATTCAGGAGCCTGTTGCTTTATTTCCATGTGTTCGTATAGTTACCTGAGTTTTCATGTTATTGATTTCTAGAGTTTCAATCCACTGTTGTCAGAAAAGATACTTGAAATGATTTCAATTTTTAAAAAATGTGTTGAGCCTTAATTTGTGACCTAACATATGGTCTATCCTGGAGAATGTTCCATGTGTTGATGAGAAAAATGTATATTCTGCAGTTCCTGGGTGAAATGTTCTATAGACATCTTCCAGGTCCAGTTGGTCTAAAGTGTAGTTTAAATCCTGTGTTTCTCTGTTGATTTGTTGCAAAGATGATCTGTCCAGTGCTGACAGAGGGGTGTTCAGGTCCCCTACTATTACCGTATTGGGGTCTATCTCTTTCTTTAGGCTTAATAATGTTTGCTTTATATATCTGGGTGTCTGATGTTGGATGCATATATATTTATGACAGTTATGTCTTCTTGTTGGATAAATCCCTTTATCATTATATAGTGAGTGGCCTTCTTTGTCTCTTTTTATGATTTTAGGCTTAAAGTCTATTTTATCCAAAATAAGACTAGCTACTCCTGCTCATTTTTTATTTCCATTTGTGCGGTATATCTTTTTCTCCATCCCTTTACTATTAGTCTCTGTGTCTTTAGAGATGAGGAGAATCTCTTGAAGATGAGCATACAGTTAGGTCTAGCTTTTTAATCCAACAGTTAGTCTGTGTCTTTTGAGTGAGGTATTTAATCCATTCACATTCAGGGTTGTTATTAAAAGGTACTGCCTTACTCTTGGCACTTTACTGATTTTCATTTGGATGTTTCAAATATTTTTTGTTCTTCCCTTCTTATTGTCTGTCTTTGATGTTTGTTGATTTTTTGAAGTAGTAAGATTTAGTTTCTTTCTCTTTCTTGTTTGCATTTTTCTTCTACTACTGGGCTTTGTTCTTTCTTGTGTATTTGTGGTAGTGATTATTGTTTTTCAGATTCCAGATGCAGGACTCCCTTGAGGACTTCCTGTGAGGCTGGTTGTGTGGTGGTGAACTCCCAAAGTTTTTGTTTATTTGGAAAATACACTATTCCTCCCTCATTTCTGAAGGATAGCCTTGCCAGGTATAGAATTCTTGGCTGCCAATTTTTTCAGTATTTTGAATATATCACCCCATTTTCTTGTGTCCTGTAGAATTTCAGCTGAGAAGACTGCTGTTAGTGTGATGGGGGCTCCCTCATAAGTGATTTGATGCTTTTCTCTTGCTGCTTTTAGGATTCTTTGTCTTGAAGCTTTGCCAGTTTGACTATAATGTGTCTCAGAGGGGATCTTTTTAGATTGAATCTGTCTGGCAATCTTTGAGCTTCCTGGGTCTGAAGATCTGTGTCTCTCCCTATAACTGGGAAGTTTTCTATTATTACTTCACTGAATAGGTTTTCAATGCCTTTCTCTTTCTCCTTCCCTTCTGTAACACCCATGATAGGAATGTTTGTGTGCTTGAGGTTGTCTGCTAGCTCTCTTAGATTTTTTGTGTTTTTTTAAAATTTTCTCTCTCTCTTTTTTTTTTTTTGGTCTGCCTGGGTTATTTTGAAAAGACTATCTTCAAGATCAGAAATTCTTTCTTCTGGCTTCTAGTCAAGACAGTGGAGTAGATGGCCCCCAGCATCACTGTCTCCCACAAACCAATCAATTTACAACTTACTAAAAAGCAACAGTGGCCAAGCTGGGGCCACTAGAGATCAAGGGAAAAGGAGAAGAGACCTATGAAGTGTATGAAGGTGGGAGAAACCACAATGAGAGAAAGAAAGGACCGCTCTGACCATTTTGAGTCCCAGCTGCTTCAAGGCTGGAGCTGGTGAGCACACAGAGCAAGAGCTGGCAAAAGCCACAGCTGTGCCCTTTGGATGAAGTTGCTTGGAAGCTTCAGGGGAGAAGAGGGCTTTAGTGGCACCCAGGCCAGCAAGACTACTAATAGGGTTCACGTGGACCCACATAGGAATGAGGAGCCACAACAACTGAAAAAAAGGAGCCACTCAGAGGCCCGTCCCATGGGAACTGTTTGGGACATGGGCAGTAGGGGAGATGGGCCCACTGGGAGAACACTGGGGCACAGCAAGGACAGCTGATCTGCCCCCTTCCCATCAGCATAAGACCACTCAGTAGAGACTGGTCAGGAATATAGAATTGCAGGGGGGTGAAGTTTGAGGAAAAGACTCAGGTCCAGACCAGAGTTTCTACACAACCCATGTGTACTGTATCTGACGGGACCTGGAAGTACTTACAAACTCAACCATTAAAACCTGAGCTACACAAAAAGCCTTCCCCAGGGAATCAGCATCAAAGCAGCAATTTAGCTCAACTACAAGGCTCAAGTGCTGGACCCACAGGAAGTTCCCCCATTTTAGAAGTAAGGAAAGAACAAATTAGTTCCAGTGCAGAGTTTAAGTAGTGGGAACAACAGAGAACTGAAAGAAAAAACAAAATACCCACATACCACACAGAAAGTTTGATATTAACTAGTAAAGGTCTCACATAATGCAAGAACACCTATAAAACCTAGAAGGACCAGAAGTCCCCTGGGCTACCCAGCCTGGGAGTACTGAGGAGGACTGTGGTCCTCAGCCATGCCCCTGACACCCACAACCAGTCCTGAGAGTGGGGGGCCAAGGGCCTTAGCCACACCCTACCAACACCAGCAACCAGCCCAGCAATGACCACCAGGCCACCGCAGGAAGTGCCTGGGCTCACCCAAGCTGGGGTGGTTGAGGGCTGAGAGCCTTGGCCACACCCCCCAACACCCACAACCAGTCCAGCGACGATCACTGAGCTGTCGCAGAAAGTGTCCTGGGCTCTCCTGAGCCAGGGCGTTGGGAGGCCGAGGCCAAGGCCACCCCCCACCCCGCACCTGCAACTAGCTCAGCCATAACCACCGAGCTGTCACAGGAAGTGCCTTGGGTTCTCCCAAGTTGGGGTGGTGGGGGACCAAGGGCCCCGGCCACGTCCCCCTGACACCCACAACCATCCCAGCGATGCCCACTGAGCCGCCACAAGAAGCACCCTAGATTCCCAAGCTGGGCTGGTGGGGGTGAGAGCTTCAGCCAGACCCCCAACATATGCACCCAGCCCAGCACTGACCAAGCCACTGCTGGAAGCCCACTGGTCTCCCCTGCAGGAATGAGGGGGGCACCACAGGCCTCAACTCTGTCCCTCCTCCTTCCTCCTCCTCCCACCCTATTTCCTTTCCCTTTCCCTCTCCCCCTAACTGCTCCTCAACATCATAGAATGTAAAACATATATATAATATTAATAAGTAAATAAACATAAAAAAAAATTCTTTCTTCTGCTTTTTCTAGTGTGCTGCTTAAGCTCTTGGGTGTGTTTTTTATTTTGTTGAATGAATTTTTCAGTTCCAGGAGTTCTGCTACATTCTTTTTAAAGGTATTAATCTCTTTGTCAATTTCTTTCTTCATACCCTGGATTTCTTTTTTTTTTTCTCATTTCATTATGTTGTCTGAGTCATCATGTATCTCAGTGAGTTCCCTTAAGATTGTTGCTCAGAATTCCTTTTCAGTTGTTTTAAGGGTTCCCCACTCTCTAGGGTCTGGTATTTGACCATTACTATATTCTTTTGGTGGTGTTATATTTTCTTGTATTTCCATATTTCTAGTATCTCTATGTTGACGTGTGGTCATCTGGTAGAGAAGTTACTTCTATTACTCTGGAGTGGGCTTTGAGGAGAGAGAAGACTTCTTCTTCCAGTCTCTGCTGGTGACTTTCCTTGTGTAAATGCAGTCAAGTGTCTGGTAGGCCACCTGAATGGTGGCTGTGGCTACTGCTGTGGTGGTGAGCCACTTCTGTGGCAGCCATAGCTGTGATGGGCCACCTGTGTGGAACTGGTGTTTTCAGCGTGCTTCTGCCTATAGCCAGGCAAAGGTTGGTGCTCACAGCTCCTGCCTAGGACCCCGTGCATGCTCCTCACAGTTAAATATTTTTAAAGTTATTTAAAAATAGAAATAATAAGCCTATTCCATGTTAATATAACTAGCATTTTGATGGAAAATAACTTTTTTTTTTTTTTTTTTTTTGACCAGTAAGGGGATCGCAACCCTCGGCTTGGTGTCGTCCACACCACGCTCAGCCAGTGAGCGCGCCAGCCATCCCTATATAGGATCCGAACCTGCGGTCCCCGCGCTACCAGCACTGCACTCTCCCGAGTGAGCCACGGGGCTGGCCCGAAAATAACTATTTTTTAAAAACCTCGTTGAGAAGAATGCCATTGCTTTATATTTTTTCTGGATTCTTTCTTTTGCTTCTGTATTCAGTCTGTTGTCACATCACAGGTCAGGTAATGTGGCCTCTAACACTCTTGAGGACAGACATGAAAAAGGCAAATAACACTGCAGTATTACTATGAGAGCAGTTTTGACTTCATGGATTAAATAAGTTACTATTTGTAAAGTGCTGACACAGTAAGTACTTGTTAAAGAAAAACAAACAAAAATCCTGAAGGTAAAACTCAAATGCTTTAAAAAATAAATGATGAAAAAAGTGTGGAGATGCAGAAAAGCCAAATAATTCAGAATATTGCACATTCAATTTTCAAACTTCTTAAAAAGGTATAGCAGTGTGGTGTTCAACATCTTTTAACACAGCAGAAGTCCAAACTGCTAAAATAGAAACCACTTTCAGGAACTTCATAGAAGAGTATGGCTAGATGAAACTGAAGTGTCTTTTTGCCTACATAAACTGAACAAGAAAATGTTCTGCTTTTGAAATAAGGAAAGACACATTCAATACTAACATGGACAGAAGGCTTCAGCTGCTCTTGTAGATGATCAAAAAAAAAGAAAAAAGGCTGATCCCATGTGGCAAATCTGCTCAAAATTTGGATGAAAGAAATAAACAATCATGTAAAATGAAGACTGAAGCCAGCTTCCTAAAGAAATGAAGTATTCCAGGTTGAGGCAGGGTAAACACAAGTAAAAACAAAGATCTTATTCTGCCAGAAGGTAAGGAAGTATTCAATGATCAATCGGGTCAGATCAAAATGACAGAGCAGCTACCTCAAGCCACTGGCCCAATCTGGGACAATTTGTGCATGAAAAGAATAATGAGACCTAAAGCAAGCAGTAGAAATTTATGAAAAAAAGATACAAATTACTAATGTAACAAATTAAAGAGAGGTTCTCATTACTGACCTCAAGTATATTAAAAATATGATAAAAGAATATGAAAGGTCTTCAAAAAGTTCATGGAAAGATTCATATTATTTTTGTTTGTTTTTTTTGTTTGTTTGACACTTGGCCAATTCAAGGATCTGAACCCCTGACCTTAGTATTACCTTTTAATTTCATTTTTCCATGAACTTTTTGAAGTACCCTCAAAGAACAAGTTTGATAACTGAGATAAAACGGACCAATTATGTGAAAGACACAATCTACCAAAGCTCTCATAAAAAGAAACACATAATCTGAATAGACCTATATGTATTAAAGAAATTGAATCAATAGTTATCAACCTTCTAAAACAGAAAGTACCAGGTCCAAATGTTTTCACTGGTGAATTCTACCAAACGTTTAAGGAAAAATGACATAAATTCTCTATAATCTCTTCCAGAAAACAGAAACAGAGTGAACACTTCATAACTCTAAGAGGGCAGCGTTCTTTTAATACCAAAACCAGATAAAGACATTACAAGGTTTTCGAAAACTACAGATCAATATCTATCATGAACACAGATGCAAAAATCATCAACAAAATATTAGCAAACCAAATCCAACAGTGTGTAAAAGGAATTATTCACCACAACCAGGTGGGATTTATCCCAGGTATGCAAAGCTGGTTCTAAAATCTATTAATGTAACCCACCATATCAATAGGCTGAAGAAGTTTATGAAGAAGATTATGACCATATCATTGGGTGAAGAAAAAGCATCTGACAAAATCTAACACCCACTCATGATAAAAACTCTCAGAAAACTAGGAATAGAGGGAAATTTCCTCAATTTGATAAAAAAAAAAAACTACAAAAACAAAAAACTCTACAGTGTACTACATGATACTTAATAGTGAAAAACTAGATAATTTCCCCCTAAGATCAAAAACAAGGCAAGGATGTCTCCTCTCACCACTCCTATTCAACATCATACTAGAAGTCCCAAACATTGCAAAAGGACAACAAAAGAAAATAAAAGATATATAGATTGAAAGGCAAGAAATAAAACTTGTTTTGGTTTGCAGATGACATGCTTGTCTATATAGAAAATCCCAAAGAATCAGCAAAAAATATCCTAGTTGATATGGCTGTTTCCACTGGGGTGTGGATTAATAATTCTGATATTGCTTATAGAGAGAGGTATATATTTCATACATGCACACACATTTCTCAGCTATATCTGTTGAGAGTGCCTAAAAGAAATAACACCTCAGTAGTGACAGACACCTAGCACCCAGATCTTGGTTTCTAATATCATTCTTCAAAGAAAAGAAACAGGGCCTTTGGAGAAATGGCTGATTCTCGGACCAGGGCAGATAATATACAAGATGAGCTGGGAGCATCTTGCCATGCTAGAATATAAGGAAGTGCACAAAAACAAACAAAAAACACCCACATTGATGAAAGTATGTCAAAGCGGCACAAGAACCAATACAGCTCCAAATTGTCAAACCTGGAATAATTTGAGCAACAAAATAATATTAGATTATAACCCAAAGTATAAAATAAATATCCACAAATCCATCCTGATATAAATGGGTGACTAAACTAACAAATGGAGAAAAAGAAAAACATTCCATACAGAAGGATTCCAAATACTTTATGTAGATACTATGCCCTCAAGGGGCATAACCCCCACTCTTCAAGAGTGGGCTGTGCATAGTCACCACAGGACAGTATGGAAATGGAGAAAAAAAGAGTGGAAAAATCTGATAAATATTACCTCAGCCAGGTGATCAAGGTCAATATCAACAGACATAAATTATGTTAACAATATGTTCCCTTGATATAATGTGATGAAAATGGTGCTCTACCTCTGTGGTATTCCCTCCAAAAACCCATAATCCCAGTCTAAAAATCTCAGACAAATTCCAATAAAGCGGCATCCTACAAAATACCGGGGCAGTGTTCCTCAAAACCAAGAAGAAGGAATGTCTGAGAAACTCACAGTTAAATCCTAGGGAGACAGGACAACTAAGTGTAATGTGGTATCCTAGATGGGTATCCTTTTCTGTAACAGTGAGAAGTCATAAGGTAAAAACTAAGGGAAACTGAATAAATTATGGACTTTAGTTAATAATAATGTATCAATAATGTACACTAATTGTAATAAATATACCATACTAACAAGACATTAATAATAAGAGAAACTGAGTGTGGAGCATACAGGAACTCTAATGTTCTCAATTTTTCTGTAAATCTAAAACTTCTAAAAATAAAATCTGTTAAAAAAGGGAATAGTAACTGAAATGATTATAAACCATTGGAAAAAAAAAACCAAAAATGTCTGTGATACTAATAGAAAGAGACAAGTTATTTGCTACTATTAGAGATGACTATTAACCAATTTCAGAATAAATAGTTGATATATTAAAGGGAAATAAGCATTTACCTCATCTTGTTAGGAAGAACTGTAGTTCAATCTTATTTGATCAGGGAAAAGTCTTTTTAACAGAGGTTGGCTAACAGATCCAGAAAGATGACAAGGTTAGAAAAAGCACCATTTTGCAAGCCCAAATGAAATAACTAATTCAAACAAAGCTCATCAATAGATGCTAAAAACATCAGGTAAAAAGCTGCTGGGAAACAGGATTTTCACAGGGAACAAAAACATCACCTCACCGATCAACTGCTAATTGCAAAAGGGGTTTAAACTCATCTTTATAATGGACAGATCTGGTGAATACCACCTTAAGGAAATGATAACACATTACAGAGACAACCTGATGCCTTTGGGTTATAAATCAATACAAGGTATACAGGAGCACCTAAGCCAAAAAAACCAAAATACAATCTAGCCTTTAGACTCAACTTTCTGCTTTTAGGAAATGCAGTGGCTAGAGATAGAAGTTAAACACCAAGAAGTAACAATAGGCCAAACCCAAAATGTGAGAACATTCCATAAGACAAGTGGCCTGGTCTCTTCAAGAAGCCAACATCATGGAGGAAAAAAGTAGAGGTGGGAACAATTGTATGTTAAAAGTGACTACAACAACAACAATCAAATGCAATGCATGAACTCTGACTGAATCCTAGTTTGAGAATACCAGTTACAAATTGACCTGTTGGTTGGAGAGGGGGCAGAACAAGACGGTAGAATAGGACTCTCCAGCAACCCTCCCTTTTGCCCCCGACAAACATCAATAAACAACAATCCATACAAGAAAATATCTTCATAAGAGCTAAGAAAACCAGGTGTGAGATCACATTACCTAATTATAGCACAAAGTGACCATTTTAGGGATAATTAAAAAACCTGAACAGAGACTAGACTTTAAGGTTTCTGGTGTTTTTGTTTTTTTTGTAGGAGAATGTGTTTATTTTTGGAGATGCTTGCAAACTACTGCAGCATTTAGGGATCAAGTGCCACAAAAAAACAACAAAAAAAGCGACAAAAAGCTAACAAAGATTGTATTGAAGTGGCAGCATACAGGTGTTTCTGGTAATACTCTTTCAATTTGTCCGTATGTTTGAACATTCTTAATAAATTGGGAACAGTGTGGGAGAATGAAGTCACTTAAAAATAGGGGGATGGAGAGGTGGTCAAAATGATTCATTGAAAAGCACCAGAAAACAGTAATAGCAGATTCTATGGAGAGGTATAACAAATCAGTATGTTTTCATACTGATTCTTAAACTGGCCACCTATGACACATACACTTTGTGAACATTAGATAGATGGGGGCATGAAAAAGAAGGAATCAGTTTAAGACATAATTCCTATCTTCCAAAAGTTTAAAATATCAACCAAAACTCTACTGATAAAACCTCCAGAAACAGAACACCCCCTATATCTCTCATTTTCTCAAGAGAAGAAAGAAGCTACAAAATAGATACCATTTTTTCTCTTCAATTACAATGGCTGAGACTGATGGGAAATCTTGTAATTTTGAAATTTAATAAGTATGGAAATGGGTTGGAGGATCAAGAACATAAACTCATGAAAACCTTAAATTCATTTACATACATATGTAGATAGCACACTACATCAAAATCAGTAACATTTTATATATCTTATATTAATAATGGGTTCTACAGAATTAAATTCCCTGCAATCTTTACTATACTAGAGGTTGTGCTGCAGGTATATACTGCTACAAGACCCAACCATAAGTCTAGGCCCAAAATTAACTCAGAAAGTTATCTTGGGGGTTTCTCTGTGGAACAAATTTTAAAAAGTTACTCAACATAACTAAGTAGATGTCTCTCAATGCTTCCTCCACAAAACGTAAGGCTCTGCAGTCTATGACACTGTCATGACAAAAAATATGTTAGCTCCTTTTATGTGACTGTCCTTTCTCACACCTAATACACAGGAAAATATTAACCTACCTTTATCTCTTACCAAATTTGCAAAAGAATCTAGTTTTCTCTGCCATTTTCCTTCCTTTTTCTATTTCCCCATTTCTAATAATTTCTATAATGTATAGAAACTGATACCCAAAATCTCACCCTGAGAAAAAACTAAAACCAAATATAGTAGAATTTCAAATAGGGAATCTTATGACATAAGCTTTCATCCAAGCTAACAAATTATTTTTCTAACAGAGGTGAACTAGGTATGTAATTCAGACCAACTGAGAGCAACTAGAAAAACTGGACACCCTCTCATTTCACCAAGAAAAAATTAGAAAAAACCAAAAACCCTGTATGAAGGCATCAGTATACTAACAAGGCAGTTAAAAAAGTGTGAAGGCCAAGATCTGGTAGAATAAGGAAATCCTGAAAGGTGAATCTGACATCGAGGGCCATTTCCAAAAAATGACTGAGAAGCTGAGCTTGAACTGTTAACAGATCTACAAGGCTAGGAAGGATTAAATATTGGAGTTAAGAGCACAACAAAGTGTGGGGGTGAATGAAGGGGGGGCTGATAACACCCCTAGCTTTACGTTGGGACCCCAAAGAGTCATATCGTAGGAATAAAGAAAACAGAAAATAGGCTAGCCTTTGCAGACTCTAGAGCCCTGCTTTGAAACATCTTAGTCTCTCGACTTGATTAAGATGATCCAGGATTACTAGTGGCAGAAGCAAACTTCCTGCCAAAAGTAAACAAAAATCCTCTCTTGAAGGAAATAACATCATTCCCAAACCTTAAATTATCTCCCTAATTTCCCATTTATAATGTAGTATAGTCTAGATATGACTGGCCCTCCAAGACCCATATTGAAATTTGATGCCCGGGCCGAGCCTGTGGCGCACTCGGGAGGGTGCGGCGCTGGGAGCGCCACGACGCTCCCAGCGGCCGCGGGTTCGGATCCTATATAGGAATGGCCAGTGCACTCACTGGCTGAGTGCCGGTCACGAAAAAGAAAAAAAAAAAAAAAAAAAAAAGAAATTTGATGCCCAATGTGGCAGTGTTGGGAGGTGTTTGGGTCATGGGAGTGAATCCATCTTAAATAGATAAATGCTTGGGGTGAGTTCTTGCTGTTAGTTTCCGTTAAAGCCGGTTATTAAAAAGAACCTGGCACCTCCCCTCTCTTTTTTGCTTCCTGTCTTGCCATCTGATCAGTGTGCACATGCTGGTTTCCTGATGCCTTCCACCATGAGTAGAAGCAGCCTGAGGCCAGTGCCAGACACAGCTGTCCCAGAATCAGGAGCCAAATGAACCTCTTTTCTTTATAAATTACCCAGTCTCAGGTATTCTGTTATAGCAACACAAAAACAGACTAATGTTGTCTTAACAAAAAATACCCAGGTTACGAGACCAAGGCAACACAAGTGACACAAAAGCCTGCAGAAAAAGACCTACAGAGGATCCAGGTAATGAAGTTATCCAATACAGACATGCTTAATATATTCAAAGAGAGATTTTTTTAAAAAATTGAGAATCATGAAAGACTGGCTCATTTCAAAACCTTGCCAACTTTGAAATTTCAAATCATACTTCATTCCATAATCCTTACAATCATCTCTGACTGATTCTTTAGGAATTCCCACAGCTCTTCTAAAGTTCCCCCTCCCCTCACTACCCTTAAATTCACATGCACCAGAAAAGAACACCTTATCTATTAAAGTGTAAGAAAAATTAATCATCCAATCTAAAAGGAATTCATACAATCACAAATAAGACCATCTAACCTGCCTCATTTTTATGTTCTCTAAGAGGGAGCATTCCCCATTAAGTTGCCACAAGAGAATAAACTGTAACAGGGAGTCACAATACCCCCGATCAGAGGTTTTCAAACATTTCACATCATAACCCATCACATACATCCTCTGTGTGTATCTATACATAAGTACAATCATACATCTAACTAAAACAAAACCTTCCAAAAAACAACCTGAGCTACAGTAATCATGACAGTGTGGCTGGCATACAGATCAATGGAACAGAGTAGAGAGTTCAGGGAAAAAAAAAAAACCCACCTTTTTTTTTTTTTAAACAAGAATGCCAAGACAATTTGTATTAGTCTACTTCTTTTGCTTATAACAAAATACCTGGAACTGGGTAATTTATAAGAAAATGAAATTTACTGCTTACAATTTCTGAGGCTGGGAAGTCCAAAGTCCAGGGAACACAGCTGGTGAAGGTCTTTGTGGTGGCAACAGTGACAGCAGGGTATCACACTGCGAAAATGGTGTAGCAGAGAAACTAACCTCATCATTCACTCTCCTTTTAAAGCCCTCCAAACCATGCCTATGACCACCACTTTTAAACCATTCACTACAGCATGGTCCCACAATCCAATCACTTCTTCAAGGCCCCACCTTTCAACTACCATAATAGGATTTCCCACCCTCTTAACACTGTCACAGTGGGGGTCAAGTTTGGGGACAGACACTCAATCCAAGGCAGAATTTGAGGAGAAAGAACAGTATTTTCACAAATGAAGCTACGACAAGTGCATATCTATATGCAAAACAGGAAGTTGTACCCCTTCCTCAGACCATATACCAAAAAATGAACTCAACCTGGTCACAGACCTATAGGTAAGAGCTTAAACTAGAAAATTCTTAGAAGAAAACATAGGAGTAATCTTCATGACCTTGAGTTAGGCAATGGTTTCACAGATAAAATACCAAAAGTACAATCAACAAAGAAAAAATAGATAAACTGGATTTCATTAAAATTAAAACCTTATGTGCAAATGATGCCATCAAGAAAGCAAAATGACAACCCCCAAAATAGAAAATATACATTTGATAAGGGACTTGTATTTACAATACATAGAGAACTCTTACAACTTAGTAATAAAAAAATAAATGACCCACTTTTTAAAATAAGCAAAGGATGTGAGTAATTATTTCTCTCAAGAAGACACACAAATGGCCAAAGAGCACATGAAAAGATATCAACCTCATTAGCGATCAGGGAAATGCAAATCGAATCAATTAGATACCACTGCATACTCCTTAGGATAGCTATTATTGAGACAGACAATAACAAGCTTGAGTAGGATGTGGAGAAACTGGAAACTTCGCACCTTACAGGTGGAAATGTAAAATGGTGCAGCAGCTACTTTGAAAAACAGTTTGATAGTTCCTCAAAATGTTAAACATGGAGTTATCTGTATGACCCAGCAATTCCACCCCTGGGTATATACCCAAGAGAAATAAAAAAGTATACAAACAAGAACTTGTGCATGAAAGTTCGTGACAGCATTACTTATTATAGCCCCCAAATGGAAACAATCCAAATGCCCATTACCTGAAAAGTGGATAAATAAAACGTGGTATATCTGTATAATGGATATCACTAGACCATAAAAGGGAATGAAGTAATGATACATGCCACACCATGAATAAACCTGGAATATATTATGCTAAGTGAAATAAGCCAGTCACAAAAGACTATATAGTGTATGATTCCACTTGAAATATCCACAATAGGCAAATCTATAGAGAAGAAAGTAGGTGTAGATAAGTGGTTGCTCGGGAATTTGGGGGGGGGGGGCATGTGGAGGAATGGGGTATGACTGCTAATGAGTATGGGGTTTCTTTCTGGAGTGACAAACATGTCCTAAAGTTAGGTTGTGGTGATAGCTGCATTAATCCATGAATATACTAAAAGGCCTGTGAATTGTATACTTCAAATGACTGAATTGCAATGGTATGTGAATTATATCTCAATAAAGCTGTTAAAAAATTTTTAGCCCCCTAATATTACTCGTAACACATTCTGATATTTTTAATTTCATGCCATTTAAAAATATAGCACAAGTTGTGATCTCCTAAATTCATTCTACAATCCACTAATGGGCGATGACTGACAATCTGAAAAACCGTAGAGTCATATAACACATATGACACCCACCATCTCCTACTATCAGGATTAATCCCCACCACACCTCACATCCCTGCTTACTTCAGTTACCAGAAAAGGCCCAACTCTCCCTGGCCATCTATTACTCCCTGAATTCTCACTGCTATACTGCTGTGTACATTCTGCATTTTACCCAATTCCTCAACTCTCCGAGTTCCTTTAGCTGGCCTTCTTAAATTCCTAATCTGTGATAAGCAAATTTAGCCAATTATACCTTTAACATTTTTTATTGTTACCTTTTCCCCTCCAATTCTCCTTCATTCATTGAGGACATCAGCAACTGGCTCACAGTTATGTATCCTTACTAATCTTACCATTTGCTGACTTCACCATTCTTAACAGACTGACCCTTTTAATACTTCAGCCTCTTCAATTCATTGGGCTCTTCATGTCAACCGGCTTGTCTCTCAATTCCACCTCAGCAGCTGGACGTCATCCTGGGCATTATCAATGCTAGTAACTTATTCCTGTGAAATCTCTTTCAGGCATCCCACTCTGACCATGGCATTCAATCCTTCAAGTTCACTTACTCAACCTCCCTGAAATAATTCTGACTGAAATGTCCACCACATTGATGCTACCACTTCCTTGCTATCCATCTTGACTTCATCTCCTTTCCTGTCCATGTTAGAGTTCATGATTCATCATCACTCCTCTAAGCACTCGTGTATTAGACCGTTTTGTGTTGCTGTAACAGAATATCTGAAACTGGGTAATTCATAAAGAAAAGAGGTTTATTTGTTTGCAATTTTGGGACACCTGCATTTGGTGCAGGCCTCAGGCTGCTTCTACTCACGTGGAAAGCGGCAGGGCAGGCAGCCAGCAGGTACAAGCAGATCACATGATGATCAGAGGCAAGAGAAAGAGAGGGGAGGTGCCAGGGTCTTTTTAAACAAACAGCTCTCCTGGGAACTAATAAAGCAAGAACTCGCTCACTACCCCCCACACCCCCAGGGAGAGCATTAATCTATTCAGGAGGGATCCACCCCCATGACTCAAACAGCTTCCAACACTGCCACATTAGGGATCAGATTTCCTCATGTTTTGGGGGGACAACACATCCAAACTCAATCAACTTCCCTTTTTTTTAAAAAAGCCCTCATTTCCCTTGTCCTCTTTTCCTTCTTTTGTACTGACTTAGTGTGATGGTCAGTTTTATGTGTCAACTTGGCAAGGCTGTGGTACCCAATTTTCAATCACACATTAACGACATATTATTGTGAAGGTCCAAGTATTTAGTAGATGTGGTTAATATCTACAGCCAGTTGACTTTAAGTACAGAAGATTATCCTTGACAATGTAGGTTGGCCTCATCCAGTTAGCTGAAAGACTATAAGAGCAAAACCAGCTTTCCCTGAGGAAGATGAAATTCTGCCTCAAGACTGCAGCATTAGCTCTTGCCCAAGAGTTTCCTGCCTGCCTGTCCTACAGATTTCAGACTTGCCAGCGCTGACAAAAAGCAAATTCCTTGAAATCTCAGTCTATCAGTCAATCAGTTTATCTCTCTCTCTCCTACTGCTTCTGTTTCTCTTGAGGACTCTGATACACCTGGCAAAATCTCACACTGGATAAATCCAACAATCTGCCTTGTCTGTGTTTATATCTAATCAGTTAATTAATGCTGAGGGCGGGGATGAAACTGCAAAACCAGACTGACTGATATCACTTTAAATCCAAGGTTTCAGACCTCAAATGAACAATCAATACTTCCTGGAAAACTGATTTAAACTCCCCATACTCCATCCCCCTCTGCCAATATGAACCTCATACTTCATTGAGAACACAGAAACCACAAGAGAAGATGAAAGCTAGGAGGATAAGCTTTCATCTTCCAACCACTAAACTTCCTTGCAAGGGCTCACAACTTTTCTGCATCCCCTCCTGTTTCATGGAAAGTACCTCTCTTCTAAACAACAGCCAATCTCTACTTGTGCTCTGCATCCTCTTTCCTGCATATTCTCATTTTCACTCTCATTTTCTGGACCCTACATTTTCCTTTATCTACCAACCCATTTCTTTGTTCCACTTCAGAGCTAATCTTGAAAAACTTGTCTATACCCACTGGGTCTGCACTTGTTCTATACCCACTGTGTCTTCACTTGTTCATTCTCAATCCTTTAAAAAATTTTTCATTCATTTTAACCAACTTCAATTTGGTTTCTTTCTCCCCACTTTAATAAAACTGCTCATAAGATCACCAACAACTTCCCACATTATCTCTCTGTGCCTGTTTTCCTCACCTATAAAATGAGAATAACAGTGTCTAACTTGTAGGATTGTTGTGTGATGTTCACATGCCTATCTTAGTTTGTTTTGTGTCACTATAACAGTGTCGAATACCCGAGGCTGGGTAATTAATAGTGAAAAGGTTTATCTGGCTTACGATTCTGGTGGCTGGAAAGTCCAAGATTGGGCAGCTGCATCTACAGAAGGCTTCATGCAGCTTCTACTCATGGTGGGAAGTGGAATGGGAGCGGGCATATATGCAAAGAGATCACATGGCAAGAGAAGAAGAAAGAGAACCCAAGGAAGGCAGACTCCTCTTGGGAACTAATCCATGAACTAAACATCTCCCACTAGGCCCTACCTCCTAAAACTGCCACACTGGGAATCAAATTTCAACATGAGTTTTGGCAGAAGCAAACCACATCCAAACACTAGCAATGACTTAACATATGTAAAGCACTAAAACAGTACTCGGTACATAATAAGCAATGAATAAGTACTAGCTATTATATCAGGATATTTTGAATTCTTATTTTTCCTGTGTTCTGATTTTTTGTTTCTAGCTTAAACAACAAGTGTGAATCCTTGAGTAGCAAACTGCCTCAGCATTTTTAGGGGGAAGGGAGGTGGGAAGAGACAGAAAATAAACCATGTAATCACCACTAAGCAATGAGATTGCTACTGAATTTCATACAAGTATCTTCAATCAACTATCATGTCATAAGGATAAGCTACTGCAAACCCAACAGCTAAATCAAACTCACACCCCTCCACCCCTTCACCTACCCCCACGCTTTCTTGACTTGATTTTTGCCAATATCATTTTTCCAAGCATAACACCTTCTTATCTGCATTCGTTCACTTCTCACTTCTATATATCTTGACCTCTACCTTGACTGCATGCTCTCTGACAGCAGACTGTTATATTTCTGGGAATTGCCTCTGGGTGCTATGTACCTAGAAAGCAGTCTTTATTTACTATGAAATAAAAGACAAGGAAGTTAATTACTAATCCTGCACTCACCATCTAATGATCACCAACTTGTCCATTTAACATTTTGGAAACTACAATTCATTTCAAATTTAGTTACATTAACTTTAGAGAGAAAACTTCACACTACTCTACTTAATCCCATAATTTCTCCCCAATTTCACTATTATTTATGTCTTTTTTTTTTTTTTAAGGTGAATGTAAGGGGATCTTAACCCTTGACTTAACCACTCTCCCAAGTGAGCCACGGGCTGGCCTGTTATTTATGTCCTTTAAACACTCAGCAGATATACAGATACTTCGGTTCTTGTTTTACATATTATTGAGGAAAACTATAATCTTTTAAAATCACTGATACCCATGCAAAAGAAACAAAAAAAAGGCTGGCATAATTTATAACTGAAAAATAAAAAATTCAACTACAGGGCTGGCCTGTGGCTCACTTGGGAGAGTGTGGTGCTGATAACACCAAGGGCAAGGGTTCGGATCCCTATATAGGGATGGCCAGTTAGCTCACTTGGACAGCGTGCTGCTGACAACACCAAGTCAAGGGTTAAGATCCCCTTAACGGTCATCTTAAAAAAAAAAAAAAAAAAAAAAAAAAAAAAAAAAAAATCGACTACAAAACTACTAGAAACAATAAGAATTCAAAAGGGCTTATTATTTAATATACAAAATATTAACTAATACTCAAAACACAGCTTTCTTATATATAACCAAATTGAGGATAAAATGGAAGAAAAGATGCCATTTCCAACAGAGAAAAAAAAAAAAAAAAAAAAACAGAAAAAAATATATAAATAGCAAAAAAACTCTAAAATGCTATTCGAAACCCCAAAAGAGACTGGAACAAATGAAAAGGTTAAGTTTTCCATATTCTTGAATAGAAGGACCCAATATCACACAGCTGACAATTTTCCTATAAATACAAAGAAATCTTAATGGTAAATTGAATCTATGTAACAGAAATCAATCACAGTGGCGGTAGGGGAGAAAATCAACTTGTAAAGGCTATGAGAAAACTTTCTGGGTGATTTTAATGTTCTATATCTTGATCTGGGGGTTACACAAGTATATACATAGGAAAACTTTTACTGGGCTGTACATGCAATGTGTATGCATCTTATGGTATGTAAGTTTTACCCCAATAAAACAAAAAAATGAAGTGATCCCAACAGAAATGACAAAAGGATTGGCAGAAGAGGGATAGGGTCTAGACTAGATAGGTTGATTCTAGAAGTTCATATAAAATAAACAAGGTGGAATCCAGAAAAAAATTCTGAAAAAGAGAAGAAATGAAAGGGAATTACGCCTAACAGAAAACACAGTATAAATATAAACTACAATAATTAAAAGAGGATGGCCTGGTTCCACAATGGGCAGATGGGCCAATGGAACAGAAATGGTCCCAAATACACATGGAAATTCAGTAAATGATGAATCAGTAAAACAATGATGGATTATTTAACAAATGATATTGGAATAACTAGATGGTTACTGTGTGAAAAAAATAAGGTTGAATACATAAATAATATTTTACCCCTACCAAGGCAAACAGCAAATTGAGAAAAAAAATTTCCAAAAAATAGCATGAAGTTAATTTCCCTAATGTAAAATACATCCTACATATCTAAGAAAATGAGCAACAAAGCAATAGAAAAATAGGAAAAGGAGAGTTCACAAGAAAGAAAATATTAACTACCCTTATAAGATGAAAGATGTTTAATCTCCACTCATAAGGATGACAAGGAAAGAAGCAGGCATCCTTACACAGTGTTGGTGGAACAGAAGCTGAACAATCTCTACAGGCTGCATTTGGGCAATATACATCAAAATTACAAAGGCACAACACTCTGACCTAGCAATTCCACCTCTGGAAATTTGTTCCATACATTTCTATACAATATGAAATGATATATGCACTATGTAATCCACCACATGGCCTCTGATAGCAAAACACTGAAAACAACCTAAACGTACATCAAAAGGAGCTTGTTAAATAAATGGTACACCTGTACAATGAAGTTATAAACTGAATGTTTATGTCCACCAAATTCATATGTTGAAGCCCTAACCTCCAACGTGATGGTATGGAAAGTGAGGCCTTTGGGAGGTAATTAAGTTTAGATGAGGTCATGAGGATGGGGTCTCCGTCATGGGATTAGTGTCCTTATAAGAAGAGAAAGAAACCAGAGCTCTCTTGTGCCATGTTAGGACACAAAAAGAAGGCAGCCTTCTGCAAATCAGGAAGAGGGCCCTCACTAGGGAATCAAATTGGTCAGTTCTTTGATCTTGAACTTCCCAGCCTCTAGAGCTGTGAGAAATAAACGTCCATTGTTTAAGCCATTCAATGTATTTTGGTTATAGAAGCCCAAAAGGATTAAGACAAATGGAATACCACGAAGCTGTTAAAAGAAAAAAAAGCATACTATTTATATAGTAATATGACATGAAATAATCCCTGAGCTATATTGTTAAAATTTTAGAAAGGCAAAGGGCAGTGTATATGGTATGCAACAACTTAGATTTAAAAGAGGTGGGGTGGCATGGGCAGAGAAGATACATTACATATGTAAGACACACAATTCCTCACTGGCAAGGCCAAAATCCATAAAGCTGTGAAATAATAAGTTTAAAAATAAGTTTAGTATAAACCTACTTGGTGGCAAAACCTGAGAAAATCTGGCATAAAACTTTATAATCTTTATTCATCCCACTAATGTGTCCGATTATGGGATGCTACCATCTCCTACCAGGGATTTTGGATAATATGGTAGATGAACTATACTATCTTTCTACAATTCCAAAACAAAACACAAAAAAACCCTTAATTGTGAAAAATATCTGGACCAAAGGTTTTGGACAAGGGATTATACATCTGTATTTACCTGTGCATACATACACTATCTTTGGAATGAGTCACAGGAAACTTATCACTCATTCCAAGTAGAGGAACTTTGTGTCTGCGGAGTGGAAAAGAGACTATGTGTATCTTTTTAAATCTTTGAAATTTTTAATCAAAGTGAATGCACTACTACTTAGTCAAAATATAAATTAAATGTAAATAAAATAAAATTAAAACTTTTAAATCTCAATAGTAATAGATGAAGCCATATGCTTTGTTTTGTTTGTTCTGACTGAAAAGTGACTCCTTCTCAAGTCACAGGGAAATCTATACAGAGGTAGCTTTCTTTTATCTCACCTTTGGTTGACCCAAATGGCATCTGAGAGTCAGAGAGCCACCCTCCCTGGAGTAAGTCAGGAAATGGTGAGTTTCTACCCCACTAACAACTTTTAAGAAATAACAACTTCCCAATGTTTTTGATGCCTCCTGCCAAGCAAAGCAGGTGTGTGTGGCTGTTTTTCTTTTCTACTATCCCCAGAAATATGGTGAGTGACAGGTTTGAGCCTCTCAGCACCAGGAAGGAGAGAAGCCCATATTTACCGATATTGGAGAAAGACTGAAGAAAGTTCTCCTAGCATAGATCTAGCCTTAAGTCTTCAGAGCTTCAATATAAAAGAGTTTGAGGACTGCAGTTAGTATATGAGTAGCATCTTTTCTACTATCTGCTTTTCAAGCTTTTCATACACTTATTTTCATATCCCGTTGTATTCTAAAAATGAATTTGAGATGACTATAAGATTTGCTTTTTCTTATGATTTGGATTTTGACTAATCTGTACCACACTCTCAACTTTAACCTGAAATTGGAAAAGCAGACATCTTGCTTTCCGCAGTTTATCAAGTGAGTATATTTTAAAAGAGAGGGCAAAGATGTAAGGTTTGGAAGTCCCCAAATGCTCCAACGGCAAAAGAAACTTCCAATGAAATATTTGTTTCCTCGTGTTGGGACATGAATGCACTTATGATGTTTGTCCTTATCTCCTATCAAGTTATACTCAGATCACTTAAGGGACAGAATGACTTCTACTTCCTCTGGCTCCCACATCACTTAGTACCTGGATTGGTATAGAGTGGCTTCTCAATAAATACTGTCTGTATAAAACCAGTGTCTGTCCTCCCAGTGACTGTCCTCAAGAAGAAACAAGAAACTTAATGTACCATCATAACCACAGAAACATTAAACTTAAAAAACTTAGAAAAACATAGAAAAGATAATATTTTTAGGTCTATTAATAAATAATCTTCCTTATTTTTCTAGAGGCCTTTAGAAAATGCTTAAGGAATTGTTGTGGTTACCAGGTCTCTGACAAATGTGCAATCTTTGGAGTCAAAGATTCCATTAAGATTAAATTTAAAAGATGTGACAGCATTCCCTTTTCTTCAAGTGTGTTACATGATAAAGCTATTCCCAGCTCCCAGATTCCCACTCGTTTAGATATGGGTCAAAATAAAACTAGGGGGCCAGCCCATGGCTCCCTTGGAAGAGCGTGGTGCTGACAACACCAAGTCAAGGGTTAGGATCCCCTCACCGGTCATCGTTTTAAAAATAAATAAATAAAAATAAAACTAGAAAAGCTTAGGCAATTCTCTGCTGTGGGAAACGGTAAGAAATGATGAAAACAACTCTGTATCAGAGAATGTGGCAAATACTTTCCCTTCAATATTTGCTTTTGGAACACTTCCAAATTTTAAACCAAAGAGGATTACTGGTCCAAATGTTAAAATAAATCATCCCAGTCAATTCAGATTAGATGAGATGATCAAATTTTAAATAAACTGCTCAGAGATGCAGAGGAAAACAACTAGTATATCACGGAGAATTAGAATGTATGGAGTACATCAAATTGCTTTTAAATTTACGTGGCATTTTGCATTTGTTCAAAGTTAAAAATAAGTGATAACAATAGCTAAACTTTCCTGAATACTTATATCTACAATTCCAGGCACAGTACCAGTGCCAAGCACTTTACATACAGTACCTGATTAAAACCTCACAGCCCTATGAGGTTATGAGCTAATATTATTTTCATCTGACAGATAATAAAACAGGCCCAAATATGTTATATAACACTAACTAGCCTTCACAACATAGTTAGTTAGATTTGCATCATGGATTGGAACTCAGGGCTGACCCTAAAGCTCAGGCTAGCCGTCACTATGAGGTTTGTGTTCCTTAACTTTCCTAAGAATTAGCAGATTTTAACCAAATCTAATATACTACTAAAGGGTAACAGAAGACACAGACATCTACTATATTTGTGATATAACCCACCACCTTAATTAAAAGAATGGCAGCTAGTAAGTTTTCCAAAAGGCCTTGTGTACACACACGCACATACACACACAGTTTTAAAAACTGGATTTCAATGAAATTTGGCCTGTCCAAAGATATGCAGTGAGCTTTTGTTTGTTTGGGGGAAGACCTCTCACACCCCTTTTAAAAGAGCATAAATTCACTGTTTAGATATGCCTTAAGTCCCATCCTTGATCAAAAGCTTCTTAGAAGCTAATCAATTCCCCATTTTCACATATTCCACAAAGTCTCTGAGAGCACTGAATCTCGTTAGAAGGCATGGTGCTGTGGAATGAATAAAGTCTACCATTCAAAGAATCTCTAGCTTACAGTGAAGCTTTTTACTTGTTTTGTAAATCTGGGGATTAGAGACAAAAATTAATTCTTAACAATTTTCTCTGCTTCCCAAAATCATAAAAGTCTAACTTTGATTGCTGTTTTTGATCCAGGCTTCTGATTGCCACCCCAAAAAGGACTCTTTTTTTCCCAGTATGTTTTCTGAAGAACCACCTATCTGGGAAACAACCCTTCTATTTAAAAAAAAAAAAGAAAAGAAAAGAAAAAAAAAAAGAGTTCTGACAGCCTCTCTTTACAAGTCTAAAGCCAAAACGGTTAAGCAACTTGCCTAAGGTTCCAGAGCTTGTTCATGACAACATCCAGATGACAGAACTGAGAAGAGAACCTAGGTTTAATTCCTGGACAGTTCTAGTTCCATCTACTGCCCTGAATGATAGGACAACGCTTATTTCAATACTCTTGTCACCCTTTAAGTAGTAAATTCTGTTGAATCAGAACTCATTTCTGAAATAAAAGTTCAAGTTAACTTGCATTAGAGTAAGAATGTAAAGCTTCTAAATTTTCAGGTAAAGAGCTCATGACTAAGACAATAAGCATCACAGCTCACTGAAATAGGCAAATGGTTCATCTCTAAAGCTATGTGGTTCTAATGACTTCCTTGCACTCCATGAATCAGAAAGGCTACTACCCATACCATTGACTTGACCAGAAACCTCTAGAGAGCTGGCATCTTAAGGTCACACATTGTTTTACACTTCTATACATGCAACAAAGCATCTCAACCATCTATATGACTCAAATATGTCCAAAACTCAACCCACTGGCAAAAGAGACCAACAAGAAGCAGACTCATGTTCAACAACCTCTTAATTACCACTAGGATAGTTTATGACTAGTCATTTAACAACAAATTACTTCAAGTTGTTTCACTGAGGATCTAGCATCCTCATTAGGTCATTTCCATAATATTAGGCATGGAGCAAATAGCTAAGATTCTAACCACATTAATTTTGGTACAATTTATTCTGACACTACTTCCTTTCCAAGTTGCATTCCCCCAAGGATCTAAAGGAGTATGATGGATATAGTTTCCTATTCTGCCAGGACACTTAAACATAGCCCTTTTCAAACTCATTGAAGGAATATATTTACTAACAGAATCAGTGCTATCTCTTCCTTTAAAACATAATTTAGAGTGGAATTCGGAGTGACTGCTAATGGGTATGGGGTTCCTTCTAGGGGTGATGACAATGTTCTGGAATTAGACAGCAGTAATTGATGCACAACTTTGTGAATATACTAAAAACCACTGAAATGTACACTCTAAAAGTGTGAATTTTAAGGTATGTGAATTAAATCTCAATAAAGCCGTTTTTTTTAAAAAAAAAAAACAAAACAAAACAGAATTTAGAAAACAACACAACTCTCATTCTGCATATAGCCTGCCTGTGAGCTATTGCCAAAGGATTTTTATCAGTAACCCTTACTGGAATCTGACATACCTTAACTAGGTAAAGCAATAAAAGTTTGACATCTCACGATTTTCATCCCTTATCTTAATAAAGTTTCATTTTCTTATTTCTTCATTTCTACTTTACATCAAATAATAATAAGCTCACCTCCAATTCTTTCATATCCAAAAGAAATGCTAAAATGTATTAAGTAGTGAATGGAAAAGAGCTGTAACTTGGATAGATCAATATTATTTTGAGTTTTTGGCCATATTTAGGCAAATAGTGTTAGTACAAATTAGCACTTAATATTAAACATTTCTGAAATGAAATATTTCTTTCTTTCTTTTTTTTTTTTTTTCTTTTTCGTGACCGGTAAGGGGATCGCAACCCTTGGCTTGGTGTCGTCCGCACTGTGCTCAGCCAGTGAGCCCACCGGCCATCCCTATATAGGATCCGAACCCTCGGCAGGAGCGCCACTGCACTCCCAGCGCCGCACTCTCCCGAGTGAGCCACGGGGTTGGACCTGAAATGAAATATTTCTAGTAAAACATTTATGCAGTTTGTTTTCCTTTGTCCTAGATTTCCTACTTAAAGGAGTCACCAAAAGCCTTTCAAATATTCACAAAAAGATAAATGTAATCATTTTACACCCCTACTAAAATACCACTATACATGTGTCTGTATGCATGTATGTACATATATGTATACACACACACACCCCACAATCTACCTTACTTTATTAATCACATTAATAAATATTTAGATAAGGTATTATTTTAGGATACTGAGTGGGCTAGAAGTGATTGAAAAAAGATTGATAATGAAGTGATCCAAAAGTCCCTGTCATCATAAAAGATAATGTACATGAACTGATTATTTAGCCATCTGGAAATGACAGTTTGCATGAAAGTTCATGGAGAACATCAAAAGTTGTCTTTTTTTAAACGCTTGATTTTAAATATTACCAATTATTAAGAGATTTTCATCAATCCAACTTTTATTGAACACTTACTATATTCCAGGCTAGGTGGTGGAGAAACAGATGCAACACAGGCCTGCCCTCAAGGAAGTCCCATTTTGATTGCTTGCTTTTGTCAGGCACAGCACTAAACATGTTCACTTACAGCATCTGACCTCCTAGGTTTAATGTTAATCACAGCTGGGGAATCTGAGGTAACCATTATAAATGACTGAGGCTGTAAGACCGGAAAAAATAAAATTTAGAAATAAATAAAAGCTGTTGCATGTTAGGACTAAATTTAACTCTACTTCGTAATATAACATTACACTTGAACTTCTAGATTTACTGCTAAAGAACAGTAAAATGACCCAAAGAATAACCACACCTTCCTTAACACACATCACTTACATAATAGTCTCATTTAAAGACACATCCATTAAATTTCAGTCAAATCATCTTCTTCTATTAAAGAATATTTCTCTTTACCTTCAAACCTGTCCATTTGAGTACAGTACTGAATAGTTGCTGAATGAATGAATGAAATAAACAGATGTTCTAATCGCCAAGGAGGTACTTGCTGGATGCTTATCTCAAAACACAATGGACAGACCAGAATTCTACTGGAAAGACAATTTCAGAAGTAAAAATAGCCACTGAACATTGTCTGATACCATGTAGTCAACATCTTATTAAATTCACAATAAAAAAGATAGGAATTTTCAGAAATGAAAATGTGAAGTGTTCATCACAGAACTTTAAAATGGACTTGGTTCTACCATCTCTGGATCGGGAACACAAGTGCATGACCAAGAGTTGGGAGAGTGGGGTGAAAAGTCAAAAGGTCACCACCGAGTGACCCTCAAGAGAAATGAGTGCTGACCACTTAAGATCTGGCCGAGCTTGATGGACACCTCCCGCCCAAGCCAGGGGCCTGGGCTCTCCTTCGCAGCCCAGAGCTAGAAGCCACCTCAGCCTTTTTCGGCGCTGCTGCCTGCGTTCTCCCTGAACGTTAGCACAAAGAAACCATCGAGAAACAGAAGCCGGTCCCCGTGGGCGCCGGGAGGGCGAGGGGACCTGCCAACCGGCGCGCCCTCCCCGGCTCCCCGCCGCCCGGGGAAGCAGCCAGGGCGCGGCGGGCCGCGGAGGCGCCTCCGTCCCGACCTTCGCCGAAGTATTTTAGAACTTGCCTCCCGCCCCCCGCTCTATTTTCTCCTCTCGACGTGGGAGCAGGACCGCACGAGGAGGGCGCGAAAGGACCGGAGGGCGGATCTCGGGGCGGCGGGCGGGCGGCCGGGGTCCCACAGCCCCACGCCCCCTCGGCCGGTCCCCGCCTCCAGGGCCGCTATTGTTCCCGTGCTGCCCCCGCCCGCCGCGCGCTCCCGCCCCCACTCCCGGGAGGGGGTCACGGCTGAGGAGAAGACGGAGGCACAATAACATAAACACGGCGGGGCCGCCGGCCGCTCCGGCCCTGCGGCACCCGCCGCACTCACCCGGCAGCTCAGCGAACGGCGACAGGGAAGCCCGCGGGGTGGACGGGCGCCGTCCGGACGGTCGCTGCGGCCGTTACCCAGCGCTGCTGGCGGCTCCGCACTCCGGGCCGCGTCGTCCGGCCTCGGCCGCTCCGCTGAGTAACAGGGACGCGGGCCGTCACCGCGCACGGCCGCTCACGTCATCGCGCAGGGCCCCGCCCCCGCACCTCCCTAGTCGCCCGCGGGGCGGGGCAGCCCCGGGGCCCGGATTGCGAGGGCGGGGCTACTCTAGGGGGGCCGGGAGGACTTACAGAGGTCGCCTGGAGGCGGAGCCGCGGGGAGAGCCTGAGAGAACAGAGCGCGAGGGGCGGGGCCGGGAGTGGGAGGGGCGAGGCCGTGCGCAGGCACGTGGCGGTCCGTGGCCCCAGCGGCCGGCATCTGGCGGGCTGCGGTCCGCTAGTAGGAGCCTAACCCTCCCGGCCTTCTCGCCCCAGGGTTTGAAGGTCAGGTGCGCTTAGGCCAAACCCTCCCGGCCAGCAGGCACCATCTCCCGGCACACACCTGAGAGAAGCATACCTTCCATTGACCAACAAAACCTTCCATTCTGAGGACATATGTTGGGGGAGGTTGGGGGCAGCAGCCCGGGCAAGTAAGGGTTCTCTTCAGCTGCCTGGAAAAAGCTGCCTCTTGTTTTTCCAAAATCCACTTCCCTGCATTACCTGATTTACTTCTGAAGCCCGGCAAAGCGTGTAAATGTCAGTTATAGAAGTGATAAATTGACAAACCCTTAAATATCCAACAATGGGTGGAATGGCATTTAAATTGCATACATCATCCAATAGAATACCTTTTAGCAATTTAAACTCCATGTGTTCAAGGAACTCAACAACACAGGAAAATGTTCACAATATATCATTAAGAGAAAGAAGCAAGAAACAAGTCCATATGTATAGAACAATCCCACTTACGTAACATATACATATACATATACACACATATATATTCCTAGAAAGAACTATGAAAAATTATTTTAACAGTGGTTCATCGTTGGACCGTTGGATGAAGGGTGATTTGATTCTCTTTTAAACTTTAATTATCTTCCCATGGTTTCCAAAAGGAACAGTTATGTTCACAGTCAGAAATAAGTTACTTTAGGGCCGACCCCGTGGCGTACTCGGGAGAGTGCGGCGCTGGGAGCGCCGCGGGTTCTGATCCTATATAGGAATGGCCGGTGCACTCACTGGCTGAGTACCGGTCACGAAAAATACACACACACACAAAAAAAAAGAAATAAAAGAAATAAGTTACTTTAATGATGAATACATAAATATTTGCTGCATAAATGGACGAATTCAAGTAGACTATTTTCCAATTACATGTTGGGCTGGCATGTTTCTAGTGATTCTGAAATGGAACATAGGTGTGAACACTGACTTATTCATTCATTCTATCCCCATTTTGTTCCTTTCTTTATTTCTCTAATAAATGCTTATCACATGCCTGTTCTCTGCCCGGCAATGTGCTAGCACTAGCAATACAATGGAGCTTACAGACTTAATCACTGTAATGTGAAAATAACAGTAAAGAAATGCAAAATCATCACTATTATAATGCAAATTGATAAGGATATATAGTATTATGAAACCAATTGATATAATTAATCAGACCAGGAAAGTTTTCCCTGAGGAACTGCCACTTGAGCTGAGAACAGGTTTGGCTAGGCAGAGAATATTTCAGACAGAGCTAACTTGGTATGCAAAGGTCTTGTGACAAGAAGGAGCAGGATAAGTTGAAGAAATTGAGGAAAGTCCTGCTCTGCTAGAAGAACGAAGAAGAAGCTATGAGATGAAGTGGGAAGACTGGTAGAGGGAGCTAACAGTATAGCTGTCTGGCCATGTGGAAAATCTTTTTATCCTACGTGCAATGGGAGCCCCTGAAATGTTCAGCAAAGAGGGTGGCATGGTCAGAATGGCATCTTGAAAAGATTCTTTATTGGAAGGAAGCTGGGTGAATGTAGGAGTAGTCGAGATGGCAGGAGGCGGTGGCTTGGTCTAGGGTGATGGTCATGGAAATAGAAAGCGGAAGGATATGAGAATTATTTAAAAGATCCAGTGTGTAGAACTTGCACATTCTGCAAGTGATGAGGTAGGTGGGGCAGTGGAGTCATTAAGGAAAACTCACAGGTCCCAGGCTTGTGGCCAAGGATGGATGTTGGTGCTGGTTCACTAAGACGGAAATCTTGGAAGAAGACCAGGCTCGGGAGGAAAAATCAGGAAAGCATGTTGTTTGGTTGAAGGCTTTTGAGATGCCCCAAAGAGAAGTCAAGTTGGTGGTTGGGTATACAGAGCTGGAGCTCAGCTAGATGAAAGATGAATCATCAGCAGAGACTGATAACTTGAAGTGTTGGCTGTGGGTGAGTTAGCGTAGGCCTGAGGGAGAGAGGGCAGTGAGCGAGAAGAGAAGAGGACCTGGAGATGAGCCTGTGATGGAGCTGCCAGGGAGGCACAAGGAAACCCAGGAGAGAGAGATTCAGGAAGAAGGGAGTGATCTATAAAATCAAACATAAGAGGAGGCTTGAAGTCCTGGAGTAGTAGAGCCAGAAGTGGATTAGAGTGGGCCAAGGGACAAGTGGGAGGTGAGAAAATAGAGAGGGTGAACACGGACAGAAGCATATTATTCAGGCAGTGAATAAAGACACGTGCATATTTTACATTTGATGGAAAACGCTGCTGTCAGGGAGTGGTTGAATAAACATGGAAAGGAAGGAATAAACATGAGCATGTTTCCTGGGAGAGCAGGGAGTGTGACTGGGCACACAGGTAGAGGTATTGGCAGGTACCTCCTACTCCCCACCAGACAATTTAAAGACCTGGAGGTAACAAAAGATCCTATGACTCTCAGAGCAGTCGTGAAGTGAATGGAGTTGCCAGGAACAGAGCTCCAGAGTTTCTGTGCCCTGTTATGTAATGCTATTAACAGCTTCTGTTTCATTTAACAGGGAGAGCTGCTAGTTTAGTATCAGCCTACCACTGTCACCTTCTGGTTATCTCCTAGAAAGAACATCCCACATTTTTATATGTGTGCCTGTAAGTGATTTCAGAAAGCATTTCTCTAGTTCTGATAGAATATAATCACCTCTGATATTCTGAAAATTCAAAAAGCTTTTTGTAACTCAGATATGGTGCTGGGCCTCCTTCTTTCTCATAGAATTCTTCCTTCTCAACCTATTGGGGTTCCTTATTAACCTACTGGGGGCTGACCCAGAAAAGGAGGACGATCTAGGGAGTTCAGGGTTTTTGCCTTTTGTTTCAGGGGAGCTGTCTTGGGAATGGCTGGCTGGCCCTTGGGTCTCTGTGAGGCTGGATGGGGAAAGAAGAGAAGGGGTGGTGAAGGCCCTCAAACTCAGTCTGTGCTAGAGCCCTGAGGAATGTTCAGGAAGAGGTTTCACTCTGTCCAAAGTGCCTCTTCCCTTGTCATTGTCCCCACCACACACACACTGGATTGCGCTGGAGATGGTCCTTGGCTAAAGTGTCAGGTGAATCTCACCAAGCTGTTCAGGGTGCAGAAATCAAAAGCTGAGATTTTATCTCACTTCCTAGTTCCCTTACCTCACTCCAGGGGTGGGAAGTAGGCTGGGGGCATGCTTACTGACTAAGGCCTGCAGAAGGGCATCTCCAAGGATGCCCCCTCTCTCCTGTTCCTACCTCCACCACTGTCCTTCTCCCTTAGTCTTGCTTTCGAAATTCCTAGTCTGGTTTTCCATCCCTCTCCTAGTCAGGTCTACTTCTCCCTCTGCAGGAGGAAGAGTTTCAGCACGTCTGTCAGTCACCCCTGACTCCAGGGTGCCCATTGAGGCTCTTTCAAGGTAGATCCTGCTTGCTCCCCAGGGGGCAGGATAGGCCCCGGTTGTATGAGCAGTGCTTAAATTGCAAGTTAATCTTTCCAACTGCAAGTACTAGGGCCTATTTCCTCAGGGGTAGGACAGGGCCAAAAATGACCAGATCTCCTCAGTCACAACTTGAACAAGACCACATGGAGACAGAAGTGGGTGGTACTCCAATTTGAAGTTACAAGTGGTACTCCATCTGCTTCCAGGAACACTCAAGACAGAAACAACTAAGGTAGTTGAGCCTATAGATTGAGTACGCATGCACATTCTCATGAAATAAATCATCAGCATTTATTTCTCCGAGATGGTGGATTTCAAATTGTGGCTCCCCAGACCAGCAACACCAGCATGACCTGAGAACTTCTTGGAAATGCCAGTCCTCATACTCACCCCAGATCTGCTGAGTCAGAAATCCTGAAAAGGAGCCCAGCAATCTGTGACTTAACAAGTCCTCCAAGTACTTCTGATGCCCACTCGAGAGTGAGAGCCACTGCTGCATGACACTGGCTCTCCCGTCAGCCTGCTCATTCAAATTATCTTGGGAGCTATTAAAATCTGGGCTCCATTTCTGGAGATCCCTGCCACTGCCTTGCCAGGGGTCTCTAATGGGACAGGGTTTATCTCATGTCCCTCACTCCAGAGGTGAGCCCCAAGGCCTCTGATGCTCCCAGAAGATGCTCTTGCTTCTGGAAAGCAGAGGTTAAAAGACAATTGTTGAGGCTGGCTGGTTGGCTCGCTTGGTAAGAGCCTGATGAGGATAACACCAAGATCAAGGGTTCAGATCCCCTTACTGCCCAGCTGGAAAAAAAAAAAAAAAAAGAGGACAATTGGTGAAGGAATGTTCAGTGGTTCCTTATTCCTTTTCCTGATGCAGATTCCCAGACAACGACAGCTTTGCCTCCAAGGGTAGATTTCATTGCTCCCCTTGCCAAAACCTGCAGGATTCATTCTCAGCTGAGGGTTGACACAGTTGGTCAGCCTGGGCAGCTTGAGACTTGTGGGACTGGGAAGTCAACAGACGAGAGGAGGGCTTCAGGACCTGGGAAAAGGCAGACGGAAGCGCCATGCCCTTTAAGGTGTGGCCCTCTCAAATAATGGACAGCTACACAGGAAAATAAGTGAGCAT